>NC_137286.1:94709772-95325681 GCF_054371585.1 Giraffa tippelskirchi | reverse complement strand
GACCCATTCCTCAATCCCTCAGACAAAATCCAGATTAAGGAATGTTCAGCATCTCAGTGCCTCTTGCTTTCCTATAAACTAAAATCTAATATTTCAAGTTGAATTCTGACATCCCCTAAGAAATCCATTTTTTGAAAAATCTACTAGCTTCCATCATGTAATTGTCAGAGTCAAATCCATTTCATCTTTAAATTTGCACCTTCCTTTTGCTTTACAAAAGGGATACACATTTATGGAGTTTATCCAGCTCATTCTTTCCCAAACTTTAGCATTTCAGAAGTGGCCACAGTAAACCCCGTGTGTGCACATCATTTTGCTTGGTCTTCGTTAGTGTTCTGAGAGGCAGTGTGGTAAAACAGTTAAGGGCATGACCTTCAAGGACTCCTCAGAGCTTCATTTCTGGCTGTGAACCTCAACTTAGTGCCTGCCTCAATTTCCTCATCTAAAGAAGTGGGGATCAGAATAGCAGCTATTTCAGGGTTTGTCATGAGCAGTGCATGTATTTTAATACACGCATAGCACACAAAACAGTGGCTGACGTGGCTATTGCTGTTAGTTCTTATTTTTGATGTACAGTGATCAGAAACCGGGTTTTGTCGTACTATGAAGTTTTTATGTGTATGTGTTAATAGCTCAGTCATGTCCGACTCTTTGCAGCCTCATGGACTGTAGCCCGCCAAGCTCCTTTATCCATGGAATTCTCCAGGCAAGAATGCTGGAATGGGTTGCCATTCCCTTCTCTGGGGATCTCCCTGACCCAGGGATCAAACCCAGGTTTCCCTCATTGCAAGCCTATTCTTTATCGTCTGAGCCACCAGCTTTTGGTCAATGCTAAATCAATAACCTCAGATATGCAGATGACACCACCATTATGGCAGAAAGTGAAGAAGAACTAAAGAGCCTCTTGATGAAAGTGAGAGAGGAGAGTGAAAAAGTTGGCTTAAAGCTCAACATTCAGAAAACTAAGATCATGGCATCTGGTCCCATAACTTCATGGGAAATAGATGGGGAAACAGTCGAAACAGTGTCAGACTATTTTTCAGGGCTCCAAAATCACTGCAGATGGTGATTGCAGCCACGAAATTAAAAGATGCTTACTCCTTGGAAGGAAAGTTATGACCAACCTAGACAGCATATTAAAAAGCAGAGACATTACTTTGCCAACAAACGTCCGTCTAGTCAAGGCTATGGTTTTTCCAGTAGTCATGTATGGATGTGAGAGTTGCACTGTGAAGAACGCTGAGTGCCGAAGAATTGATGCTTTTGAACCGTGGTGTTGGAGAAGACTCTTGAGAGTCCCTTGGACTGCAAGGAGATCCAACCAGTCCATCCTAAAGGAGATCAGTCCTGGGTGTTCATTGAAAGGACCGATGTTGAAGCTGAAACTCCAATACTTGGGCCACCTCATGTGAAGAGTTGACTCATTGGAAAAGACCCTGATGCTGGGAAGGATTGGGGGCAGGAGGAAAAGGGGACAACAGAGGATGAGGTGGCTGGATGGCATCACCGACTCGATGGACATGAGTTTGGGTAAACTCCGGAAGTTGGTGATAGACAGAGAGGCCTGGCGTGCTGCAATTCGTGGGGTCACAAAGAGTTGGACTGAGCGACTGGGCTGAACTGAAATCATATATGATTTATTTAGTTCATGGAGGTAATTTTTGATGAAACAAACTCAGCATGTTTCTGTTGATTTGAAATAAATGCTAATTGCATGTGGTGAGGAAATGTCTATTTCCATGGTGGCTTCGATAGACACAAGCTATATAATTTAAACTTTAAGAAGTTGCCAGCACCTTTTTTGATATCAGGTAAAAACACTTCTTTTTCAGTAGCTCAGTAAATGAGGATAATATAAGCTTAATTACTTTGGAAACAATAGAAGAATACCTAATTAAGATTTGTCCCTGTAGGGAAAACTATATATCTATTCCTACTGCTAAAATTAATAGTGATTTTAGGGTGATTTTAATTTTAAAGAAATACTAGTCACTGGAGGAAAGAAGAGGAAACTACTAGGTTTTTGCACCTCTTTTGAATTATAGCAATGTTACACTGATTAAAAACAGGATGTAACTTTGCTTAGGTTTAGATTATTAGAATGAATTCAGTTTCACCTTGATGTTACGAACCTGCAATCATCTTGTTTTGTTTAAGGTGTTGTACTTTATTGTTATTCTTTTCTAGCACTGAGATCTTTTGCCACATTTTTGAAATTCTCTTTATTCACAAAGCCTCATATTTATATAATTTCCAGGTGAGTCTGAAAAAGGTCATTAAAAAACAAACAAAAAATTGTTTTCTGACAAAACATTAAAAATCATCAACATGTATTAAGGACAAACATTTCTTTGACTTACTGAGAGCAAAAACTGGACACCCTAAAACTCTAGAACATATACTTGACTTTCATTTTAAGAGTTTGATCTTTATTCCATGAGAAGGAGACTTGTTTGCTTAAGTTATGCATGATAGTTACATGTTCTTAAGAAATAATTGGATAGTATTTGTGTTTTAAAGCCAGACTTTCTGGCTCACTGAAAAGTGCTTGATGAGTAACCATTTCTAGAGACCCTAAAAAATTATGAAAAGCTCTACTATTTCAGCTACATTTTTTTTGCATATAAAAATATCCTATTATAGGAGTCAGCTACCACATGTAGTAAGTTGCTTTTGTTTAAATTGAAAAAGAGCTAAAAATTTCCTGTGGGTTATCGCAGCAGTACAAGAATACAAGGTGCATTTATTTATTAACAACAACAACAACAAAAAATTGTAAAACAAATTGTGAAAGCAAAAGCAGGCTACAAACAAGGGTTTGGAATAGCCTTTGCCTTATTTAAACATGACACGGTTAATATGCCCCAGTTGATAAATGCTGTAAAGTGTAAGTTAGCCTTGGCTAATTCACTGATAAACATCTCCCCCCACCACCCAGCTCACTATGGAAAATGTGTTACGGATGAGAAACGCTTTCTCGGGTCAAGTATCACAACCTTGTGGTCACATAGTCTTCGTGGGTGATGGTGTCTGTGAGGTTTGCATCATAGTCTACACTCGAGTCCTCCTCTTTCGCGTGTTTCTTTTCCTTTGGTATGATGGGAACCGTGTCCTCCACCACCACCTTCTCTGACTTGAATGAACACACTCTCTTGCTCACCTGTACACCCAGGGAGTCTGTATTTCTTTCTCGATGATCTACCAATATACACTGTTCGCTGAGCCCCGGGATGTTCAAGTCACCCCGTGAAGCTAAAGCTCGGGACTCCAGCTGGATGCTCCTCTCCAGGGGTCCTTCAGCTTGTTGGCGGGCCACCCCTTCTGAAACGGAGAAGATCTGGTTTGCGTTTTGCTCGGCGGCGGCGTGTTGTTTCGATCGTCTGTGAAACAACCCAAAGTGTCTGATATCGGTCACAAAATTCACTTTTCTCTGCTTCTCCCTCGGGGGCTCCTGCACCACGAGGGCGGAGCCGTTGCTGATGGTGTGTCTTTCGGCGGCAATTGCCGCCGACCGCGGGTGAATGAGGGTGGTCAGGTCAAAGAGGCTGAAGTTCTTTTTCTTGTCCTTGCTGCTACCCTCGTTATCACTCTTTTCATCCGAGTCTGCAGAGTTAGAAGACTCCTTCGTGCCCTGAGCAGACTGGACCGTGGAGAGTTTGCTTCCTCTTAATAACCCCAGGACTTCAAAGCGGAAGCTAGAAATATCTTGCTTGAGTTCCTAAGTGAAAAGGAAAATGATGAAATTAGTTCGTGACCTAAACAAATAAACGTTAGGAAGCTATTATTTGCTCATTTCATATATGGATCTGACAGGTCTTCACTTGCTTCTGAGAGCTAGGAGTCCACTCCGCTGTGGTTCCGTTTAGGATGGTCACTTCTCTCCAGCGCACTTGGATCTATTTGATGTCTCCTAATTTTCCTATCACAGTTCTGTGGAAAGGAGGAGACTTCCTAAGGTTGATGTAAAAGAAACAGTAAGAGTTTTCTTTCCCACCACTCTGAGATGGGGGATGTTGGGTTTCTTTGGGACTACAGTTTGAAATAGTGGGGCATGCTGGATTTCTTTGGGACTACAGTTTCAAATACTTTCTCTCCAAAATATGCATCTGCTTTCAAGTCATCTCACATTCTCTCAGGGATGTAGGGGTTTGTTTGTTTTTCAAGATTTTTAACATTGGAACATTTTGGTGTCCAAAGGGATATCTAAAACTAAATAATTAAAGTGGAGTCTACCCTTCCAAGAGTTGGCAGTTATTTTCAATCGTTTATTACCCTGGAGTTGATTTTCTCTCAACAGCTGGGTCAGCCACTAAATCCTGGGAATCAGTGAATAGACAGCATTTCCTAGATTCATCCCTTCATCCTTCTGGACAACTGAATTCTCAGTCCTAACCTGCTGGTGGGCTTTGGGGTGGCCTCCTGCCTCCAACCCATCACCCTCAGTGTCAGGAATCATTCAACTCCAAAATTTGGATGTTGTGGCTACAAAGAACATTTTGGATCCTAGTCAACTTTTAACCTCTGCTTTGTTTTGCAATTTATCTCTCTTCTTACCTAAGTGGCTGCTTATATTTGTTCCCTGTCAAGCCTGCTGTTTTTCTTTGTCAGTGGTCTCCTATAAGGTTTTTTATATGTTTCTTTTGTTTTTGCCTATAAGATCTTATTGACTTTGAGTCAGTTGTCCAAAATCTTTGGAGCTTCCTTGGTGGCTCAGACAGTAAAGAATTTGTCTGCAGTGCAGGAGACCCAGGTTCTATCCCTGGGTCTGGAAGATCCCCTGGAGAAGGGAATGATTACCCACTCCAGTATTCTTGTCTGGAGACTTCCTAACAACCCATGCAGAGTAACAAAGGCATTTTATACTATGAGATAAGAAATATATATTTCATGTATTCTACCTTTTTTACTCTGATAGAATTAAACAACAACAACTCAGGGAGAAAAACATTTGTAAGCTCCAATAAAGCTCAAACCTTAAATTTTCCTCTACCAAAGCTGCAGAACACAAGGAAGGTTTTTGTTGTGTTCAGACCATTGGTTACTAAATGTTTCAGGTTTAGAAATCAAATCAAAATTTCAAAAAGCCTGTGGCTGAGATCAGCAATCAGAATGCCACAAGGCACTAGGCTTTTCTCTGTCCAAATAAGTCTCCTCGATCTTTCAGATTAAGTCTGTTTGAATGCAGTGTATAGAAATTTTACCACTTAAAAAAAAAAATAATTCAGTAGGGCTTGAATTAAAGAAAAAAAAAAAAGACAGAAAGGATTGCTCGGAACACACGGCCCCCATTTCCAGCTCTGAGTTAAAATGGGCTGCCCTGCTTCCACACTCTGTAGAATCCGCCTCTTAGTGACAAAGATGAAAGTGGTTACCTTAAAGTTCTCCTCAGTCAGACCTTCCTCAGTTTTGGCATCTCTAATCATTGCGGCCACATATCGCTTTACCAGGTTCCGCATAACTTCCTGAGGCATTAGAAAATGAGAGAATTGCTCTTCAGTGCATAAATATGATCTCTCTAGAGTCAGTTCAAAAGAGGGGATTGTGCTTTATTTTAGTGTAAGTTTCAAGATATAAAAATAACTTACTTGATATTGGTGATGTCTTCTCAAATTATCAGCAGCTCGCCTCTGAAAAAGAAGGGGACAGTTACCTTTCATTTACAGTCATATTTTATCATTCTGTAAAGTAATTCCTGGTTCTTTTAATCAAGAATACCATTCCCCTCATTTCTGCAAAGTGGGAATTTTACTGGACAAGGGACAATAGCTAGAGAGACAGCCTTACTTGAATCAAAAGAATGAATGAACCAAAACAGCAAAGTGCAAGGTTATAATTCCTGTGGCACTTAATATTATAGAATAATTAAACAATGATGACAAGATTGTTCGTTTAATATAAGATTATGGAGAATTAGGTCATCATAGTTGGTGTGTACTCCAAATCATTTGAAATGATGCTAAGAGACACAGATGGGAGGTATCAACCACAAATTAAATGTCAAATAATTAATATTTGATAGACTGAAAAGAGTGTTATAACAATCTGAAGGTCTTCATAAATATCATCATAGTCACATTAAGAATTTAGCCATGATATACAATGTGTAATCAGAAACACTGTTAGACAATGAACTCCCCAACACTTAATTTTAAGCAGATATACATTAAGAGGAAATTGCTGTTTGAATTAGATGGTTGAATTTACCAAAATAAGAGATTCTGCTCAAAGATAGGGTTCATTAATTTTTTAAAATAAATGTAAGTCCCAGCTATCACTTTGAAGGGATCAGAATGTTTTGGGAGCAGAGCTTGGGTTAGCACGGAGCAATGATTATGGAGTACAAAACAGAGAAGGATGTTTAATGACTAAAAAAGTCTACTGTAAATTGAGTTAATAATAAATGATAAAGTATATATTTGCAGGTTTCACTAGTATTCTAAAGATACTAGAAAAAAACTAATACAGTCCTAATTTTATGCATGTCAAATATCAGCACTGACTCTTAAGGAAGAAAACTGGCCAAAGTAATCTAAAACAAGTATACTTCTGTTACAAAGAAATGAATTTGACAAATTGTGAGAAAGCAAAAGAGATAATGTATCTTGGGTTTAAATAAGTCTTTTGATCTTGTTCCCTAGTAAATACTTAATCAGAGGCTGATAAAATGGAATTTTGAGAATAGTTGTGCATACATCACTGTGAAATGATACTAGAAAAAAAAAATCAGACAATTTAAAAGAAACTCTTTTTCTCTCTTTAAGGTAAATAAGGGAAGTTGGCATTTTCCTTGGCCATTAGAATGGATTTGTGTTTCATGACTATTAGTGACTTTCAGAAACAGATGAGACAATGCTTCACTTTGTAAAGGCCACTAATGATTGGAAAACCATTCAATTTTACATGACTCTTAGGAAACAGATTTTCAAATGATTATGGTATCAATTATAGCACTGGGAAATTTGAAACTTCATACAAAATTAGAACATCTTCAAAAAAATAGAATGAGGGAACTTTATGAGTGGGCCACAAGATGGAGGTATGTGACTCCTGTTGAGACACAGATCAGCTGAAATCTGAGGAAAAAAGCACTTCTGGGAGGAAACATGCCTTCCAGATCTCCTTGACTTTAAGTGAGCACAAATACTTTGAGTGTGAATGCAGCTGTAAACTAACTTCTTTAGCACTCTCATTGTAAACATTGTACAGGAGATCATATTCTATGATTTAAATAAATAGAAACTCTGAATTTAATACAGAATTTAGTGGAGTCAATTTTTATTATCTTGGGGCTCTATAACATTTCACTAGTTTAGTCTTTAAAAAGCCAATTAAAATAGTCAGAAAGCAGTTTGAAGTCATGATTTGATTTAACTTTAAATTTTCTCAAAGTAAAACTAAAACTAAGGATGACAGAATCAGAAAATTTTGAGTAGTCAGTGAAAACTATCATGATGCATGGGCTTCCCTGGTGGCTCAGATGGTAATGAATCTGCTTGCAATGCAGGAGACTTGGGTTCAATCCCTGGGTTGGGAAGATCCCCTGGAGAAGGAAAAGGCTATCTCCTCCAGTATTCTGGCCTGGAGAATTTCATGGATAGAGGAGCCTGGTAGGCTACAGTCCGCGGGGTTGCAAAGAGTCAAACACCACTGAGTGACTTTCACTTTTCACTTTATTTTAGCATTAAAAAGAGCACAAACTGTCTTCCCTTCTGCAGAAACTTACTCATATATGAAATTTGAAATTTTAATACAAATACAAAAAGACCAAAGATCACACTTTAAGAGATAATTCCAGCTTTATTTTTCTGGAAAAATTATTTTTTGAATTTTAAGCAAAATAGTCTGGCAGAAAGAAAGAACATAAAAAATTTTACTGTGATAACTATCAAGAGTTATTCAATATCATAGCCCAAGTTTACAGTTAATTGATTTTGCCAACCAATCTGTTTCCACACCTAGATGGTCATAGTATAAAATGGTCTTTAGTCTTGTGAGATTATATCAGCCAATTGAACTCCAGTAATCTAGGAAGATAGGAATGGATGCAGTTAACCATCTTCTGAACACTGAAAACAAAAAGAATGCCATGAATTCACCAATACTTATTGACCATTACTATTACGGGGTTAGGAGTTCCAAATATCTTATTTTCAAAGACACAAAGACTTCAATCCATAATGTAGGCATTCTTTGCCCTAAACGTAATGATAATTTTTGGAAACTGGTTGCATTAAATGTTTATAAAATAGAGCTGCCACCAACAATACCATGTTTGCAACCTCTTTGTTGGGTAAAGTTCAGCTGAACTTCAAAAGGATTTACTCTATTATTACTGGAAGTGACCGAGAATAGAATGGACCAATTTGTGTTTATAAAAGCAGTATAACAAAAGACATTTCATTTAAAAGGTACCTAAGTGCGTAAGAGGTAGTGAATTTTTTTCAAGCTAGTCATGTTAAACTTTGATAAAGTGATCTGCAATGACTAACAGTTCTCTATTTTTTATAGAAGAAAACTAATGGACTAGGTAGAATGACAGCATGGTAGACCTGTTAGGAATAAAGAAATTTTCTGTGAATGAGTTCATGTTTACCATGCTACTGAGAAATTTCAGTGGTAAAGAATCCGCCTACAATGCAGGAGACTGGGGAGACATGGGTTCCATCCCTGGGCCGGGAAGATCCCCTGGAGAAAGAATGGTAACCCACTCCAGTATTCTTGCCTGGGAAATCTCATGGACAGAGGAGCCTGGCGGGCTACAGTCCATGGGGTCGCAAAAGAGTCGGACACGACTAAAACAACAATGAAAAATCTGTGGAGTTGCATTTGGCAGCTTTTTCTAAAATAAATAAAGTTGATTTGCTGTTATGCTGAAGATAAGAAAAATGGGCCATACGATGGATCAGGAATCTTCCTTCCTTGACTGGATGTCTAGGAAAAATATTCTGGAGGGAGATGTGCACTTTAAGATGGGAGTTTTCTTGGCGAATTCTACCCAAAGTTTGGCAAGGTGTAGCGCATGTTCCTTGGCAGGATGGCTTTCTATGCAAGTGCCCGGGACACACCAGCTGCCACCTTGGCAGACCTCTTCCTTTGCGAGTTCCTCCTGATTTGTTAGGACACGGCAATGGCAGTATTTGGATCACAGAGATAATGATAAAGGAAAGGACCAGCTAGTGAGAAAAAACCTTTGCTGCCCAGAGATAACTCGGATTTCAACAGAAGTGTCAGGTTGCTTTAGAGCAAGCAGAGTTTTGCAGCTCTGAAAGAAAGGGCTCCAGGGAATGCGTGGTGACATTTTCTCTCTTTCTCATTCTCTCCAGGTCCACACAGTGGAATGTCAGGCTCGCTTCAACAAGCTCGGTCCCTACAGTCCACTGTCAGTGCCGTTTTCTCTCATTCCCACTCTAGCTTGGCTCTATCACTGATTTTAAGCCCATGAATTATGACTTTTATTCTCTGTTTTGCTCAGTGAATCCCCAAAGAGGGGCAACTGTCTGTACTCTTATTTAAAAACAAAACAACAACAACAAGTGAAAAAGCAAGGGGTCACTGCAGGCTATGATCTCTCTGTAGAGATGGCAGTGTGGTTCATTTACGATGGGTCTATATATTGTTCTCCATAAACACACTTTCTAAGTATATAAAAACAAATGATATAAAATGCTGAAGGTTGCCTTGTCACAGCAGGTATTCAGGATCTCACTCTTGAAATACTGAGAAGAAATTCAGTCCTCAAGATTCCCACTTGGAGAAGAACATTTAATTAAATTGTCCTGCAGGCAAACGTACCACAGTAAATTAGGAATTCATAGGTACCCATGGGTAGACACAGTCATATCTGTAAGATTTGTTGGTAGGCATACAGAAAGTCATGAAGATTAAGGGAAAATACATTTTAATGATTCTCATTAAAAAAAAGTGATTTCTGAAAGGCAAGCGCTATTAACCTTTTCCTTTAGTAATGATAGGTGTATTAATCTCTTCACTTCTCCAGAATCCCATGCAGTGACTTAACTGAATATATTTCTGTGCCAACTGGTCAGGCATAAGTAAACCATCTGCAGTCCCACAGCTGAGTGATGCTAAGTGACCCTAACAGAGATGGTGTTTCATGTTCTCCTCACTACCTGCTCCAGAGAAAACGAGAAAGTGGAAAACACAAAACTGAAGAAGTTAAGATCATTTTTTAATGATTTGGTTAAAAGACCTAGTATTTTTTTGGTTCAATACATTGCCCATTAACTTAAGCATTCTATTTGGAAACCTGGTCTATAGCATGAAAAATGTTTCATATTAATTAAACCCTGGAGAAGTCTTATTGCTGTAATATCTTTTTGCTTGAATTAAGTGATCTAGACCTCTTGGACAACCAATGCAAACAATGGTTTTTAGTTTAAAAAGCTGAGCTAGATACCAGTGCTTTTTTAAACAGGAATTTCTAATTAAAGTTACAAGCTGGAAGTGCTTGTTAAAATGGAAGTTTCTGATGATTCTAGGACACACTAAATTTTGAGAACCAGCGTTTTAACACCGAGAAGAGTATTTGCTGATAAATGTGTTAAAATTCAACTAGTAAGAGAAAAACTTATACTATAAAGCCAGAAGCTAAAAATGTTGCTTAATTTATGATTATACTTTCAATAGGCTGCCTCCTTGGTGGGATTTTCATGACTTCCCAGAAACAAGGCATCTCTCCTTCCTGGGCTTGCTTCCTACAATTCAAGTGTTGCTCAATGAAGCATTTCTGCTTCATTTTTGCTTTCTCCCATAAAGCATTCCCAATGAAAGGCTAATTTACCTGGAACTCCCAGTCACCCATAAAAGGAAGTCCAAAGATAAAAAAAAAAGTTAATGTGTTTTCAGGGCTGGTTGTAATATCAGCATTACCCAGAGGCCATAAATCGCAAGATAAGATCACCAATGATGGACTCCCAGACCATGGCCAATCACTAACCCTGAGAGCTTGCAGGGGCTTCATGCCTGGAGGGAGGGAGCAACAGGGTGACGACATTCAGGTGGCTGCTGGTTACAAGAGTATGCACCTCACAAGTGGGACGGTTTAGAGAAAATGCCTCTGAGAATGTATAAACACTACCACCCAGTCAGCTTCAAAATTCTGCTTAAAAAAATGTGAAGCAATTTGAAATAAGAGTGGAAGATAGTCTAGCTTGTTAACCAAGGGCCTTGGGAGAGGGGAATCTAAAAGACAAACAGTGATGGGATCGGCAAAAGCTGTTGAGAGAAAACAAAAGATGGACGTGCGTGGAAGGTATTGTGCAAGGTCATCAGAGTTCCCAGGAAAGCAAGAGCGGGTGATGGAAAGTTTATGGGACAGGGACACTAAGACCCAATTTTTTCCCCAGCTTTCTCACCTAAAACACTGCCCAAGGTAAAAGAGCTCTTTTTCCTAAAAGGAAATAGTTGAGCTAATTGATTTCTAAGGTCCCTCTGAAATGTCAAGCAATCTTCTAAGCTGTGCCTTTGTTATACAAAGTGACTGCCAACAGTACTTCAAAGTCACCTTTTAGTTAATGGGTGTGTCTATCTCCTCATCTTCATCTGTCTACACAATGGACTATCACATGGATTAAGCAAACTGAAATGAATTCACAGCACTCCCTTTTGGAATTACTTTCTCATCTAGCTCTGTGCTGTACTCAGTCGCTTCTGACTCTTTGCAGCCCGCCAGGCTCCTCTGTCCATGGGATTTTCTAGGAAAGAATACTAGAGTGGGTTGCCATTTCCTTCTCCAGGGGATCTTCCTGACCCAGGGATGGAACCCAAGTCTCCTGCACTGCAGGTGGACTCTTAACCATTAACTCCTCCATTAATATCATAACTTTACTAATTTCCTTTTTATCTTATGCTTTTCTTTACAAATAATACATATGATTTATTTCAATCTAATACCTAAATGTATAAAACTCAACTAAGAGTACGAAAACCGAGATATGTCCTTCTCATTCTGGAAGTGCAGCCTGCTGCTGCTGCTGCTAAGTCACTTCAGTCAGAGATGGCAGCCTACGAGGCTCCTCCATCCCTGGGATTCTCCAGCAAGAACACTGGCATGGGTTGCCATTTCCTTCTCCAATGCATGAAAGTGAAAAGTGAAAGTGGAGTTGCTCAGTCGTGTCCGACTCTTCATGATCCCATGGACTGCAGCCCACCAGGCTCCTCCATCCATGGGATTTTCCAGGCAAGAGTACTGGAGTGGGGTGCCATTGCCTTCTCCGGGAAGTGCAGTCCAGATGAGTAAATGTATAGCATTGAGTTTGATTAGATTGGTGCTTGTCCAAAGCCTCAGCTTAGCAGAGAAGAGGCAGGATTGAGGACAGGATGAGAATGGAGAAAAGAGAGACAACTCACAATATGGATGTAGTCTTGTCATAAATTCCCAAAGCACAGGATATCCATTACCAAAAGTTAGGAAACTACATGGCTAGGGAAAAAGGAATGATTTGAGGTCACAATTGATTGTGAGTTACCTTGCTGAGCATCAACTTGCATCAAAATATTCAAATTTAGAAATAGAGACAAATAGAAATGAGCTTTTCTGACCAGGAATGTATAGAGAACGTTCTTTAACTTATGCCATTTACCTTTTGAATCACTGCTTTCATAGGAAAGCCCAAGTCAATGTTAAGCTCCTCTTTGCATCTAAGAAATGATCGTGATGTAGTCCTAAAAATATGTCAACAGTGGGAGGATTCTGGGGGACGGGAGAGAGAGCTGGAAGTCAGATTCTTAGAGTGGTCCTCCATTATTTTGGTGGCTGCACAGATGGATCTCTTAAAATATTAGAGCAGGGCCCTGTATTTTGTTGCAAGTTCCATGGCATCTTAAAACCCAAGATTCCTTCTGCTATAGCCTAAAGTTAAAATATTAAAGACAAATTTCTTTTGGGTATGGCTTTTATTTTGGGTCCCAGAAAGTCTTCTTCAGTTGAAATATTCCTATGAGAGAAAGCATAATAAGATAGTACTAATAATTAATATATTTTCAGGGATTGATTAAATCAATTTTTTACCAATTTTAAGAATAACATGAGAAAAAGGACAAGTATATTTTGACATGGAAGGGGAGGAAGCCAGAGTTTGGCATCTCTGAAATCTTTTTCTGTTTTTCTCAGGGAAAACATAAATTACTTTCTGTGCTGATCTCATGGCATCTTGGATACAACTACACGGTCATATTAAATACGTCATGTAACACGTATTATAGTAAGATATTCTCATATTGTGTCTCTCACATTAAAATCAATGCCCTCAAGAATGGAAACCATACCTTCATATACCTCTGAACCTGCCTCTAATTCCTAACTCATCTCCTGGTAAGTGGAAAATGTACAGTAATTTATTGTTAAATCTGAATCATTATATTTAGTTTACAACCATATTTTTCAATAAATTGAACTTATTTTTAAGAGAAAAATTAAACACTTGGAATAAAATAATTTTGCTCTCTCTAAAATCAGTGATAAAATCTATAAATTAGTATGAGGATTGCAAGATAAGGCTTCATCATAATCTGACTTCCATTTCCAAGATCAGACAGATGCCCAAATTCCAAGTTCATGGGGTGACGGTTTCTAGGAAAGACTGTAACTGCCTCTCCTAACTACCTGTTTGCTTTACTCCCCTTCCTGTCAATTTCTCTTAATTTGAACTGTTACTGAGATGACAGGACAATCAATGCCACTTTCAGGAGAGAAAGCCCTATTCGATGCTGAGAACAATGCCTGGTGGGCAATGAAGTTCATCAGTAAGAAGGATCACCAAGGGCATAACTAGCAATCACAAACTCAGTTAAATAAAATTAAAAATGAGTTAATTCTTTAATTAAATAACTGATATCACTTGATAATTCTAACAGAAGGGCATATTAGAATACTTCCGAGGCAATTTCTCTGAGAAGGCCCAAGTGACTACTGAATGCTACGGTATCAATTTCTGAAACATCACCATGAGAACTTTGAAAATGAGGAAACTGAGTGAGAAAGAAATGAAGAATGACTTATGTCAGTGGTTTGGTTGGAAAGGTTTAAATCCACACCTTTTCTGTTGGAGTTGTTTGAGCTCTTGCTTTCCAATATGAGAGAAACGCCCTTAGGGAAGTATAATCTTCCAGTATAACAGGGGCATGGCTCTGCATAGTCCTAATATTTTTCACAAACACAACTTCCTGGTATTGAATATCACTGGGGGTAGAAGCAAAATGTTGAGCTATTGAATAGATTCTGAAATCACTGCGCTTGAATATGGCACAGCATTTTTAAGTTATAATATCTGTTCAGTCACTGAAATGAGAACTTTTTGTCAAGCATTCTGTGTTCTGTGCAGGGGTGTCTGTTAGGCAGTGAGAATATGAGGTGATTGAAACAGACAATTCCCTTACAATCCAGAGAAACAACGATGAATCAGTCATGCTGAAAGTAACCCGAGGTTATAATTCTTAATACAACTAGAAATTAATAGGCTAGTTTCCCAAACTTTGACTGTTGGGTCTAGGAGAAGCCTATGTACAGTGTGGTTCATATTAAAATAACAGTGACGACCCTCAGTGGAGGAAATGGGTTTGTTAAACCATAGTGAACCATAGTTAATCAGGCAGTTTCTTAGGCATAATGTTATTTTTAGTCACTCAGTCATGTCCAACTCTTTGCGACCCCATGGACTGTAGCCTGCGAGGCTCCTCTGCCCATAGGATTTCCCAGGCAAGATACTGGAGTAGGTTGTCATTTCCTACTCAGGGGATCTTCCCTGACCCAGAGATTGAATTTGGGTTCCCGTGTCTCCTGTATTGCGGACAGATTCTTTGCTGCTGAGCTACCAGGAAAGCCCATTAGACACAATAACTGCAATAGATGTTCACTGAATGCAACCAGTGAGAACAAAAAGGCTAAAATGCAAACATATTCAGTAAAGAATGCAAATATACTCAAGTGCACACACACATACACAAACAGTAATACCAACAGCCTGTGGTCTTACCCCTATCGTTCCAAAACTTTCTGGCTTTCTTCTCATCTTTTTCTTGCACAGGTGTGTCCATATCCATTTGATCAGGTACCAGAGAGACTTGGGGCTCGGGATGACATTGAAGGGGGTGGGAAGGGTACCTCCTTCTTCAAAATAACTCATCCAAAGCTTTGTTCTAGCAAATTTCCATTCTATATCCGCATGGTCCTGAACAGGAGAAAATGACAAGTGCTGACAGGTTTCTTAATTAATAAGGTGAGATAAACCTCACAGAGAGCCTGTAGCCTGACTTCGGAGTGGCTCTTGGAACATTAATTAAATTACCTATAAAAACAAGGCTGACTCCCAGAGAGAGTCATCTAAACACTTTAGACAATGGCTTAGCCTAGAAAGGAGTCACAGCTCTCTTGTCACTTTTCATCCTTCCCTCTTCCAGGAAACAGACAGCTAAAATAATTCCATGTTAAAAAAGACTGGAGATGAATGGCCTGAAGATGAATCTTCATTTCTCACGCTTGTAGGTTTACATTAGCTCAGTTTCATTAGGTTTTAGCCTCAAGCCGGGCTTTATGTCTTCCCAAGGCCTTGACACCTTGCCTAGGTAGATGCCCACGGCTCATACTTCTGTTGTTTCCAGGATAAGTCTTACCTGATATGCTTCCATTTGAATAAATCTTGTCTACCTTTAGGCAACAGGCATAAACTCAGCAGTTCCTCAAATGTACAACAGGCCTTTGACATAGCATTGAACCTTGACATAACCTTGGCCAAACAGTACCAGATAAGAGTATGTCTAGGGACCACCCACAAGCCTGAGGCATTCCCCCTGATTGTTTATTAATGATTCCACTTTGTTAATCGCCTGGAAAAACTTAGGAACATTTGTGGCAATTAGATATGGGGCAGTCAGTCTCCTCTTAAATTAGCCACAAATCTTATTTAAGCAGAAAATCTGGAAAGTAGGAGGTGGCAGAAACTGGGCATACATACAAATTCAAAATAGATCATCTTAACCCATTAATATTGGGTTGGCCAAAAAGTTTGCTAGGGTTTTCTCGCATGAGGCTATGGAAGAATCCGAACGAACTTTTTGGCCAACCCAATATTATTTTAAAAACTCTCGAGTTTTAGAGTAGGAAAAATTAGACCATACTTGATTCTAATATTCCTAAATTGCTGTGTGCTGATGCATGCATAAATTATTTGCATACATTTCTACTCTGGATAATGTGGATTTTAGTCTAGACACTGGACAGATCGTGTTTTCAAGGGGCTTCACCATGTCTAGAAAACGCATGGTCTTCATTGTTGCTTAGCAGACGTCTGATTGGCTGAATGGATAGATAGATCCACAGAAGCTGTAGCTTCCCTCCCTTTGTCTCTTCTCTCCCATTCCTATCTCCTTCACTATCTTTCTAAACAAGCTTATAGACTCTGCATTAATGAAGGGAAGTAGATACTGTTTGCTGTAGCCATGGAGAACAGAACTGAGTAAAACTGGCTTCAGGTCATAAAAAGGCAGTCACATAGGTGAAATTTTGGCCTGTGAGTAGCTTCTGCTCCTTCTCATTTCCAGGGAGTCACAAGTTAAGGATTATCCTGATCTCATTATGTTCTGTTACTGAGGGCACAAAGCAGACTCTTTCTTGGTTCAAGGCTTGGGATTCTGAAACAGTCTATAACAATATCAAACCATCTAGTGATTAGAAAAACTGAAGGTGGGAAGTTCCAGGCTAGTGATGACTAAAGTCACCTCTGCTACTCATCTTCCCGTTGCTGTTGCTTAGTCACTAAGTTGTGTCCGACTGTCTGCGACCTCATGGACTGCAGCCCTCCAGGCTCCTCTGTCCATTGGATTTCCCAGGCAAGAATACTGGAGTTGCCACATCCTTCTCCAGGGGTTTTTCCCAACCCAGGGTTCAAACCCACTTCTCCTGCATCTCCTCATTGGCAGGTGGATTATTTACCACTGCACCACCTGGGAAGCCCTGGGCCTAAGTATATTCAGTGGGAATACTTCAGTCTGGGAATCTGTAAATAAAATTCATTTATTCTTAATGTCTTAGGCAGTTTTTCATCTGTGACAGGTGTCTTGTTTCCATAAAGAGAGTTTAATTAAAATTAGGAGTGCTGTTTCTCAAAATAACAATAATGACATCCCAGAGAATTAGCAATAGATTCAAAGATGCAATATAATTGCAGTTATTTATAGAGTAAATGGGCAACCTATAATTATTCTTATAAGATGCTATTTGTCTAAAGTATACATATGAAAGTCTTAAGATATATATTTAAGTCTTAAGATATATATTCCAATACAGATTTGTTCTATCACTGTTGCTAATGACCACAGACACAGATCATTAGTATGCAAGTTCAAAGGGATAAAGGGCTTTGTTGTTCTTATTCATTGCAATATTTCTAGTTCCTAGGACCATACCTGGCAACAGAGTAAGAACTTAATAAGATTTTATTGAATGAATGAATAAATAAGCTAGGCTGTTTGCACTGTAGAGTTTCAAATAAACACATATGGTATTGTATATTCTACTGCAGCATTCAGTGTTACCCCTCAATGACTTTTTTCTGGGCTTTAAGAAACAAAATCCTGTGCTTTTGCACTCAGACTCCTCTCTGGGCTAGCACTTGTACCTTGCAAAGCTGGTATGAGTTTGCTTTTATGAAGATTGTAGATTAGATGGTCAGAGACGATGCAAAACCCAAAGGGCACTATATAGAGATGAGTTACCTGTTCATAGTCCATACCTCACCTACTGGTTGCCATAGCCAATGATTGCCTTGCAGGTTAGATTTAGTATAATCACACGTAATATGAAAAATTAAATTAGCATATATCCAAGTATGGTAATAGTGCTTATAAACATCACATTGACCATTTATAATTCTGATTTGTTTCATTCATAGCAGTTACAGATTGTATTACCAATTATAGTAGGGTGGGGTATAGCTAACAACACATTCTAGAAGGGGAGTGATTCAACTTACAGCAATAAGTTGGTAAGAATTATTCATCATAGCTATTAACATGTTAAGCAGGACAACCAGGGAGATGACGTTGTATGTCCCAAACATGGTGGCACCAACAAACTCTGTGAATTCGTGCTGCGCTTTGACATTGGTCACATATAAGTTGATGAGCCCAAATATTGACCAAAACAGGGACTGGAGTGTCTCAAATAACCTGGAATAAAGATAAAATGACACTAATAACTATATCAATAGAACCATTATACGTAAGATTGGATGATAGAATATGATTACTATTAAGTTATATTTGATTAATTTAAAATAAACTTAACGAAAAGAATCCAAGAATACTGTTTCCTTATACTGTGCAAATGTGTA
The DNA here is from genome assembly GCF_054371585.1 of Giraffa tippelskirchi. NCBI lineage: Eukaryota > Metazoa > Chordata > Mammalia > Artiodactyla > Giraffidae > Giraffa > Giraffa tippelskirchi. The sequence goes on along the minus strand of NC_137286.1, from coordinate 95,307,334 downwards.
CCTAATTTTCCCTAGAGCTTTGAAAGCTGTTTAGTTTCCTGGACTAGCGATGACAAATGAGACCTGTAGCCTGTTTCTGTATGACCTTGAGTTAAGAATTGTTTTTACTTTTTCAAATGGTCAGAAAAAAATCAAAAGAAGAGTGATATTTCATGACATGTGAAAATGTTAAATGAATTCACATTTCAATGTGCATAAATAAAGTTTTATTGAAGCACACCCATACTAACTCATTTATCCACTGTCTACAGTTTCTTTTCTGTTACGATGGCAGAGGTGACTAAATTGCAACAGAGAACAGATGGCGCGCAAAGCCTAAATATGTACTACCTGTCCTGTTTATAACAAGTTTGCAAACCTCTGTCCCAAGGCACTGAGTGACAGTTAATAAATTATAGATCCTTAGGCTTAGTCTTTGAAAAATATAAGTACTTTTACCTGATTTTTCCTTTTTGATTATAAAAGGACTAAAATAGTGTTATCACTATGGATTTCCACATTTACAATTAAAGTTGCACAGAGTAAATCCTGTAAGATGACACGATGTCTCTGAATGCTCAGATACTGAAATTTGCTATTTTTTAATATTTCAGGGAGCATTTAAAATTTTTTTTAATTTACTCCAAAAATGGAAAAAGATGAAGAGTGTCTGAACGCAAATGAAGAATTATTTCAGTAGGATCATTATAACACCTTAATATAATAAAAGACAATAGAACTCTTAAGAGTCTTTGAGAAATGGTTAAAACAAGACTGTAGTTACATTGTGAAAACAAAAGCAAAAAGTATCCTATGCTTGGCATGATGACTAAGGAGGGAGGATTTCAGTGGTCCAGTGCTCCAAGGAGAGCAAATTCAGTGAGGCCAGTTGACTGTGGTATGGGTTGACGTGCAAAGATGAGTTTAAACTACCAGATCTCCTCTCTGTGAAAGTTTTATCTTAGAAATAGCAAGAGAATGAGGTAGTTGTTTAAAGGTGCTGAAATGACAGAAGTTATGATGTAGAACCAGGATCCCTGGAATTATGAGAAAGCCAAAGTTTTGAGACAGCACACACTAAGAAACAAAATAGAGAATAAATAAGCCAGGTAATAAGTAAACCCTGAAGAGAGTAATGTGGAGTAGCTCCATCGTGTTAATATCGATTCTCAGAGTAAAAAATTCCAAGGTCCTGCTTTTGCTAAGGTCAGCCCTTGCTCAGAGAATCTAATGGATATAATCCTGTGCCAGATTCTTGTACCAAACTCCTAGTACTTGAAGCAATCTATGGATTTCTCATCTGGATAACCAGGATAATCCCACTAAGGATGCCTTAATTGGTGTTCAGGACTTCTTTTCTGAATTTTTCTTTTACATAAACCATTTCATATGTTTAATTGTATAATAAAATTTTAATTACAGGATAGGACATGTAATGGTTCCTTATTGAATTATTTTGCTAGGGCTCTTCGACTCTCAGTGAGGCAAATTATCTTCAAGGTTTTAATGTGATCGACCTCAAACAGACCTTGCTTGTCAACTGGGATGTACACTGGGAAGAGTTCACCAAATATAATTTTTTTTTAATTTTTGAAAAAGTATCATTTATTATAATTCTATCCTACTTTGTAACTGCATATATAATTGTTTAAAACAGTTGACACTAAGGAAGCTGTGGTACATATACACAATGGAATATTACTCAGCCATTAAAAAAATACATTTGAATCGGTTCTACTGAGATGGATGAAACTGGAGCCCATTATACAGAGTGAAGTAAGCCAGAAAGAAAAACAACAATACAGTATACTAATGCATATATATGGAATCTGAAAGATGGTAACGATAACCCTATATGCGGGACAGAATGAGAGACACAGATGCATGGAACAATTTTATGGACTCTGAGGGAGAAGGTGAGGGTGGGCCGTTCTGGGAGAATGGCATTGAGACATGTGTATTGTCATATGTGAAACAGAGCACCATTCCATGTTCGATGCATGTGACAAGGGCTCGGGGCCGGGGCAGTGGGATGATCCAGAGGGATGGGAGGGGGAGGGAGGTGGGTGGGGGGTTCGGGAAGGGGAACACATGTAAACCCATGGCTGATTCTTGTCAATGTATGGCAAAAACTATTACAATATTGTAAAGTAATTAGCCCCCAAGTAAAATAAATAAATTTATAAAAAAAAAAAAAAAAAAAAAAAGATTTATTCACAGATTTTGTGATTCATTTTTGCACCATTTCTTTTTTTAATTTATTCATTTTTAACTGGAGGATAATTGCTTTACAATATTGTGGTGGTTTCTGCCATACTCTTAAAGGACAATCAGATGTCAGATTCTAACAATATCAGGGAAAGTTTAATATAATTCATTGGCCTCAGACAAAGGCCACTAGAAGTTATTCTTTGAAAACTTTCAGAATTGACCCAAGGCCATGAGTTCTTTATTGTCAGTAGCTTTAAGGACAGTTTCTAAGATTAATGACATTGTCACTGGCTTCAATGCAAAATGATTTTGTTCTTTCTTCCTAAATAGTGTACATTCTCACTGTGAATATACAAGTATAATTCAACCGGTTTTTCCCTGACCTCAATAGCAGTTCAGAGAAAAGTTACATGAATGATATAATTAATTGTATAAAATGATGCCACATAAATCCTATAGCAGTTACTTTTCTAAATATTCAAATAAAAAAGGGATATAGAGTAAATGGATTGTAATGGTTGAATAATTCTGATTTTTTTCTACCTAAATAAGAACTATCCATCATTAGGATATTAGCAGACTCTTTGGCAAAACATTTATTTACATATTTAATTAAAATTTGAAAACAAGAAAATTCAAAATAAGATGACATTTTATGGTTAATTCTGAATTTCATTCTTATTTTCATTTTTTTCAGCCAAATGAATCAGAAGTAAGATTTGCAGAATAGTTCCACTTAACCAAAATATATGTACTTTTAGATGAATCAAGACCCTGGTATCAGGACACTGGTATTTCTTAGTTAATTCTTCTCGTATTGCATGGATTAAAAAAATCAATCTAAGTTAATATTTCAAAACCATTGTTTCTAAAGCTGCTTTCATAATTATTGATAGCAACATTGCCCATAAACTGATGAGCCATTAGCTACATCACATTTCAGATTGCCGTTATGGGACAATATTTTCCTAAGTCTATGGAAAGATAAGCACAGAAAGCTTTCCAGGATAATGCCACCCTTAATCAAAGCACAGTTAGCATGACATCTTGCCTAAAGACTAAAATCTGGCAACTTCTATAGCATTGCCATCCTAAAGGTAATATTTTGTCTCTTGCTTCTTGAGGCTATTTCTCAATTCTTAAAACAAGCTTGCTCCGCAGTTAAATACTTACAACAAGAGAAAGAGAACAAGTGGGAAAAAAAAAGTCATGTATTCCACAGCTGAATTTTCCTCTATTCTTTGAGATGAAACCAATGAGGAAATATAAATTAATATAAGACATCTGACTTGTTTCATTCCTAATTTATAAGACATAAAGTATATTAAAACGAAGTATGACCTCAGTTGGCCAGTTCCAGTTATCAGGAATGCAGCTCCAATCAACATTAATGGCTTTTTTCTTAGAGAGAAAATATCTGCCACAAAGTCCATGCCTCTGTATTCATAAGAGAGCCTCTTACCCAGAGACTATTGATTTAAAATTGTATGCAGAATACTTTCAGTGACTACACATTTGGTGTCTTTTAGCAACATGTAGTTCTACCCATGTCAGAGAGAAAACAACCTGGACTCATTAAAGGAGTAGAAGAAGGGCCCCCTTGTTGGTGGGCAAATGCATGGAGAGACACAGAAGGCAAATCACAGTCTGTTCCCACTGGGAGCTCATGGTCAGGAGGGGATCAGAAAGGCATCCCAGAAAAAGGTACATCTGAGATGGGTTTTGGAATCCAGAATAAAACTTCGCCAAGTGAGAGGGCAGAACAAGAGCACTCTGAGATGAGAGAATAGTATGACTTTTTAGGGACAGCTTAATCCATTAGAAAATGTTGAAGAGTAATGTGTTACTGGGGAATGGAGAAAAGATGAAGCTAAAAAAGGAAGCCAGGGGCTGATCACTGAGGACTCGGTATGTCAAGCTAAGAAATCTGACTGTATCCAATAAGGAACAAGAAACTGTTGAGATATTTTAAATACAGGAGCTTCAAGATTTTGGTTTAGAAAGATCATGCAGGCAACAGGACAGAAGACACATCAAAGAAGGTAGGGACCAGGGGCCAGGGAACTTGGATTTAGGCAGAGGGAGTGAGCAAGGGAAGAGGGCCCGAGATGATAAAGAGCAGGAGTAGACGTCTGCAGACTGACTGTACGTGGAGGGGGTGCAGGGACGGAGGGTCTGGTTTTTGATCTAAGTATCCTCGTGGGTTGTGGTAGCACTGACCAAGGAAAGGGGTTGAGGGGGAGGAAGAAAAATGTTCTGAGAGACTCTCATGAGTTTTCTTTGATGGGGTTTCAATGTTTAGGACATTTGCATGAAAAGCTGTTCAAAAGACAGTTGGGCTTACAGATGTTAGGGAGAAAGGTCTGTGCTAGTGGTATGAACTGAATACAGAAGTTGTCTCTTAGCCACATAAGGCCAAATCTGTCAGATGAGTTTTTGCAGAGATACTGAGCAGGGTCGAAGAATAGTTAGTAAGGCAGATTAATATTGAAAAGCAATGATTGTGGGACTTCCCTGGTGGTCCAGTGGTTAAGAATTCACCTTACAATGCAGGGGACTTGGGTTCAATCTCTGGTTGGGAAACTATGATCACTCATGCCATGAAGCATGGCCAAAAAAAAAGAGAAATCATACTAGTTACTCTTTGTAACTTTGAACAAAAATAATTTGTTGCTTGCAGATTTACCACCTGCTATCTGGGGAAAAATTCAGGTAGAACACTTGATTTACTGGTGTTGAATGATTTGGACCTATAATATTTGATGGATATGCACTTACTGGTTGCTTTTCATGGTAATAGAGAAAAATCATTGGTGAGTATATGCTAAAATAATACGTAAGCCAAGTTATTTAACATGTTTGATTTTAGAATAAAATTTATATTAAATATTTTGCATCAGATTCTCTAGGCATCTACCAAATGACCATGTGTTCATGTGGTTACTGTGGAGAGGAAGATCACCTAACTTCCTAATTCATCTGCTAATTCACTGTTTATCACAGTGGGAAGGAAGTAGACACAGGCATGTATTAGGACTATGTGAGCCTGACACACCATGGCCATGAACGTGTGCTGTCAGCAAGCCTGCTTGTGAGAATTGCAGAAGCTTGACACCAGACAAGACCAGATGCTCAGCAGCTGTAAGGGCACAGAGAGTTTTATGCCCATCAGAATCATGGCCTAGCTTAGCCTGAGGTCTCTAGTTTGGATTATTTCCCCATGTTTAGACTTTGGGTTAGGGAACCTGAGAATAACAGAGACCTGTGAAGGGACTTTAGTATCTGGAAAACACCTGGGCAAAGATTGAAAAGCATTTGGATTTTCTTCCATGATTGGTTTTCCATAACTTCTATCTATTAATGTGCTTGTAAGCTGTCACAGACACAGGTTCCTTTCTACTCCACATTTTATATTTTTAAAATATATTTCTCCATTTATTTGAAGTAAAAGTGAAAGTCGTTCCCTTGTGTCAGACTCTTTGAGACCTCATGGACTATACAATCCATGGAACTCTCCAGGCCAGAATACTGGAGTGGGTAGCCTTTCCTTTCTCCAGGGGATCTTCCCAACCCAGGGATTGAACCCAGATCTCCCACATTGCAGGCAGATTCTTTACTAGCTGAGCCACAAGGGAAGCCCAAAAATACTAGAGTGGGTAGCCTATCCCTTCTCCTGGGGATCTTCCCGACCCAGGAATCGACCCAGGTCTTCTGCATTGCAGGTGGATTCTTTACCAGCTGAGCAATCAGGGAAGCCCCTCCATTTATTTAGATCTTCCCTAATTTCTCTCAGCAATGTTTTTGTTGTTGCTGTTGTTGTTGGGTGTTTTTTTTTTTTGGTGGTGCCATACAACTTGTGGTATTTTAGTTTCTTGTCCAGGGATGGAAGCCACGGCCCCTGCTATGAAAGCATGGAGCCCTGACCACTGAACCACCGGGGAATTTCGCTCTCTTCCACCTTTCAAAACAGTATACATAGCTACCTTTTATGTGAGCTCATTTAAAAGAAAAGACCATTTTACTAAAACTTAAACGTACTAGATATCTCTGTTTTCCCCGCTGAGCATAGTTTTTCTTTGCAACCACTTGTCACAGTTCAATTTCAAAATGTAATACCCTTTAAATTCTACCAACATTTCCAAGAGAAAAGTCCATGAGACTTACGTTGAAAAGGCGTTATTCTGCTTTTCACATCGTATGCCTTTGCAGCTTAACCCTTTTGTTTCTTCATAATAGAAGTACAACTGATTGAGGCCATTGGCAAATGCTAGCAGCACAAGGCAGTAGATGAACAGAAACTTCAAGATGTCCAGGAGCATTCTTCCCAGAGATATTTGCAGAGGTCCCAGGTGAGAATTTGCAGTGAACAGTGAGATCAGACGTAGGGAACTGAATATATTTGCAATAGCAAACAAAGCTTCAGCCACCAGTGTGGGGTGCCACATGTCCCAAGATTCACGTGGATTAAGAGCACTGTACTGGAGAAAAGAGAGACATAAGGGGAAAATAAAATGTGAAACAAACACATACATATCAATCTGTCAAGCCCAGACCTGAATGATTTTTCTCAGGTAGTTTCAGCACCACGACCTATTGGCAGGAAGCTGATGTATTCCATGAAGGTGGCAGCACTTCTAATGTACACAAAAATAAGAAATTTACTAAAGGAACTTATAAGGGATGAGCTTTAATCAAAGCGACCTTCCTAGTCTGTCCTTGTAATTTGTAGTCTTGGCTAATCTGTGAATTACATCTTCCTTGATCTTTGCAACAGAGCTATTAAAAAAAGAAAAGGAAAATGTTATATAGGAAAAAAAACCAACAGTCTGATTTTATATTGGGAAAAATAGAGATATCATAATAAAAAAGAAAACTGCATTATAAAGGGAAACTTCTACACTTTGAACAAAATCAATGGTTTCACTTACCATATTTGACACATTTGCCTATTCTAGAGGTATCCATGCTGGACACAAATGAGTGGAAGTAGTGGCCGTGGACGTAGTGGTGACTAATAGGGGCATTACCATTAATGTTCTGTATCTGTTATAGCCTAAATGGATTGCTTACTTTTAATATTTCATGTGTAGAAAGTGTGATATTTGTTTGAACATTCCCTAATTAGATAAAACAGTTGATTTGAGAAAAATGTTTGCTACATTAAACTCTGACAAGCAATTATTTTTAAAGTATGATTAAAATGTCAGCTTTGAACTATTTTGATATCAGGCTATAGAAAGAGCACACTGAAATTTATCCCTTGTAATCTTAAAGTAGATGTGTATCCTTATCAAGAAAAGGTCAAATACATGTTGAAATGCTACTATATAAACATCTATTGTTACACCTGTATAAGAACTGAACAACAAGTTAGATTCTCTTTTTCATATACATTACTAAAAATGTGTCTAGACAACTGTATTTTTTTCCTAATGATCATGTAGGGAAAAAAAAATTACTTCTCTATGAGTACCATCAGAATATTTCTACTCTTTTTATATTGCCTTTTATACCAAAGACCTTTACAAATGTTAATTAATTCTCTTGAAAGTAATAGATATTATTTTGTAAATCTCCTTGGGGAGAAAATACATCAGAAGTTCTTGATTTTGTTCAACACTCAGACGCCTGCTTGAGTGACAATTTAAAACAATCAAGTTTGAACCAGAAGGAAATTATTTTCTATTTTTAAATCCTGATAACTCTTCTTAAACATTCCCATGCATGGCTTCAGCATAAAATAGCTAAGGATTGAAGATACAGGAAAAAAAATTAAGATTTTTGATTCATTGTAACAAGTATCAGAGTAACAGTTTGCAGTATCAAACCTCACCTAATTCTCTCCAGTCTCTCCTCGCCACCCCATATTTTATGCCACCTTTTCCTTCAAAGACTAAGATAACATTCACCTTCCTTTTCTCATTCTCTTGAAAGACACACATATTTTAGTAGAGAATATCTATCCTTCTGTTGATGGCTAAGCATCTCTCTCTCTTTTAACTTATATGGCTGAGGACCATACCTCAAAATGTACAAAATACTAAACAATAAGCATTCTTAAAGATGTAACTGTTTTCTTGGAATTTCTCACTACATTTAACACAATGCCCTGCAGGTCGCAGGTGCTCAAGAGACATTTTATCCCATCAAGTATTCATGCATGGAAAAATTAGGATGAAAGGAACAAATAATTATAATAAAAATGCTCTGAGAGATGAACCCAAACTGCTGTGGGAATAGAGAAAAGAAAGTGATACATTCTATCTGGCCCTAACGAGACTGGCAATGAATAGAGATTATATGTTGTTCAAGTTTGAAGGATCCTTTGATGCTATTGAACCTAGTGGAGATGCCATTCCTTGTTCTAGGCATCACAGCCCGTTTGAGCCAGTAAACGATGGATGTAAAATCCATCGTCACATGGTCACTGACTCCAGCTCTGCTCTTGACTTACTGTACTTTAGAACCCTTCTTAGCAAATTCTCTCAGCTGGGGCTTACAAAATCATAAGAGGATGGTTTCCATTTTGCAAATGAGATGCTAGCTTCTGCCCCTGTATAATTACCCAAGACTGTTTCAGGGTCCAGAACTCTGGATAAATGATGAGAAACAATGCTATGTGAATATGTTCACATTTATACCTGGTCAGTCCTGAGAAAAATATTGCTGGTATTTGGGTTAAAGGAGGGCTTCCCTGGTGGCTCAGAAGGTAAAGAATCCTCCTGCAATGCGGGAGACCTGGGTTTGATCCCTGGGTTGGGAAGATTCCCCTGGAGGAGTGCGTGGCAACCCACTCCAGTATTCTTGCCTGGAGAATCCCCCATGGACAGAGGAGCCTGACGGTCTACAGTCCATGGGGTTGCAAAGAGTTGGACATGACTCAACGACTAAGCACAGGGTTAAAGGATGTTTGAATGAAGACTCGGAAATTAAAGAGAGAGACCTCCTGAGAGACTGAGAAATATCTCCCCTGGAGCCATCTGCTTACAATCTAAGGATAATAATCCAGAGAGACCTTTGCCTCCCCAGAGAGAACTTGTTCACTTTAGAAGGTTAAGGTCTTTCTCTTTCCATCTCCAGGGGGAATATGGGCAGCAGGCACAGCTGTACTACATAAGCTCTGAGAAGCATTATTTCCCCATTGCTGTCCTGTGATACAAACTCATGTATGTGGAGGACACATCTGGCTTCTCTTCTGTTGCCCTGTGGGAGCTTGGAGCATGGGGGACCAATGTGAAGACTGTTTTGTAAGTAAAAAATTTATTTGTTCTCTGACCCAGAAAACTTGTTTCCTGTTAGCAATAAACCGAGATATAAAACTTTAGGAATTCTCTTTTGATTTCATTTTTTAAACTTTACTCTTTAATTTTTCTTCTGCCATTCACATCTATGTACATTTCACTTAGGTTTTAAAGAAGGGCATTATTTTATGAAGCAATTTTAGAATTTCTTTCAAACCAAGCTATTCTGTGACTCTGTACAGAAAAGTGGTAATTTTGCAGTGATTGAACATATTTTCCACACCTACTATTAGGAATGAAAAGATTAACTTGAATTTTAAAGTTTCCTTTGGCTTTATTTTCTAAAAATTATTCATAAGATCTATACTCATGTTTCATCTCTGCATGTTTGCCTCCAGCCAGAGTGATGACTCTTGTCAATCTCCTTAGCAGGCTCTGCTTCTTCACTTGTGCCTTAAATATCGAGTTCACTTCTCACACCCCTTCTCTTCTTATTCTTTCTACTCTCCCTGGATATTTCCTGTGACTTCAGTTGTCACTTATATGCTAATAACTCCCAATTCCTCATCTCCAGCCCAGAAGTTGCACTTACATTCATATTTTATATTCTCTTGCCTCTTGACATTTTCTCTTAAATATCTCATGGGTGTCTCAAACTCACAGGTCAGAATTGAAACTCATCCTCTTTTCATCCTCAAACACCTTCACCATTCATGCGTTTTCATCTCAGTGGATGGCAGCAAATCACCTAAGGCAGCATTTGAGGTTGATCCTAAAGCCCTTCCTAGCAAACTTTCAGCCTTTGAAGCCAAAATCTTATATATGTTCTTACTCCTCTACATCAGTATCCCCACTGTTAAAAAAATTCTTCTATTCCCTAAAGAAATGATTATAATAGCCTTCTAACTCTTGTCCCTGCCTTGAATCTTGTCCTTACAATCATTTATTTCCTCCAGATCATCTTATAAAAGGACTAATCAGGCCATCTGGCTTAATGTTCTTGAATGACGCCAATGTCCTCACAATGAAATTCCATTTCCCAGCATGTCACATGAAACTGCTGGAATCTGGGACTTGACTTTCTTTTGAGATCAACTTTCCATTTGTACCCAATTAGGTACTTACTGCTCTGGCTCAAACCTTCATTTCTGGCCATTCTCCAAACTACTTACATTCTCACCAAAATGCCTTTCTATGAATACTGGACCCTTCGTCTAGAAAATAGGTTTAAATTCTAATTATTTTGATTCTTTGGTTATTAATCACTTATCAAATATGTGTTGAGCGCATACTCTGTGTCAGTCAGTATCTTCAGGGTTCACAGTGGTAATCAAACAAGATATAACGCATGCCATGCAGGCTTACAATACAGTAAAGAAGACAGACGTTAAATAGGCAGTGCTTATCTTTCCTTTGAGAGCTACTCTTGGACTAAGTTTAGTGGACACTAGCACCCTGCTGACCAGAACTGGTAAGTCCATGTTAGAGAGAAATCAAGAGATATGTACATACCTATAGCTCTTTGAGGACCAGTAATTGCTGCTTTCCTCTTTCTCTCACATATTTGCTTATAAATTATAAACCTACCATAGTTTGACTTTGCCTTAAGCCTCCATTTCTATTTAGATTCTTTGTAAGTAATTTGCTCCTATGCAGACCTAGAAAACAGAATATTTACCTTTGAGTTCCTTGTCAGATTTCCATGCCGGGAGCTTTGTCTAATGTGCTTTTGGTACTGGACATCTAATAGAGTGTTTTATATGTGACAGAAGCTCAAAAAGCATTTTTAGGTGGAGAATCATAGACATATTCTAAAGTCTGATTGTTAGAAAAGATGGATCATTTGTAGAAATGTGAGCATCTTAATATAGCTGGGTTGCAGAGGCTTTGGGAATAGTGATAACTCTAAGAGAAAGCTGAAGCCAGATCATGAACACCTTAGCAGAAATGTTAGGAGAGGAAGACAGATTGCATCATAATAATGGGTCCTAAGTTCCTTGAATATAGGAAAAGTTCATCTTTATATTCTCTAGGGTCTGATGCATACTCATAAAAGTCAAGTACTCAAAATGAATAATAATTAAGTTGAGGCAAAGTGAAAACAGTTGTTCTACAAAATTAAACAGAAAATGTATGCTGGTTTTAATGCTTGATTTATAAAGTGAAAACATTTCCTCTTCTATAAACTGATTAGATAATTAAGAAGTGAAAGACAATAGGAAGGCATATGATTTTCTCCTGTGGTAGATAATACTACACAACTCAGATTTAAATATCTACAGCTCTCTGTCATAAACCTAAAGAATATTTAGAAAAGTTCATGATTTGGAGAATTCACTACAGTTGTAACATTTGTGAAATGGAAACATCTGCCTTCTTTCTAGCTGATAAGAAGAGGGACCAATGCTGCTGCTGCTGCTAAGTCACTTCAGTCGTGTCCGACTCTGTGCGACCCCATAGACATCAGCCCACCAGGCTCCGCCGTCCCTGGGATTCTCCAGGCAAGAACACTGGAGTGGGTTGCCATTGCCTTCTCCGGAGGGACCAATGAGGTAAATACTATTTAGAAGAATGGTGCTATGAAAAATTCCAGCAAGATCATTGACAGAAATGTTCTTATTCCTAATCATTTTGATTTCTGAGAATATTATCTACACAGTGGACAAGGCATAGGATTGCAATCATTTCTGCCAAATGACAGATGATAGACATAAGAGACAAGTTATACACAGGAAAAGGGACTGGGTAAAGGACTGAAGATAAACTAACATTTTTCAAGTGTGCCCAGGCATCAACAAGCTCTAGATTGACTTAACATTTTATACATGGTAAGAACAAGAAATGATTGACAAACCTTCTCCTTCAAAAATTAAAAGCAAATTAAAAAAAAAGCTACAATCCCTGAGCTGCGAAATGCTAATGAATCAAGGCATTTAATGCAGAACCACAAAGCCTTGTGGGGAAGGAGGAGAATCCTAAAGTCACGTGAACTTCTGTGTCCTCTTTGTATAATCTAATGCTGTTTCATTTTAATCAAAATAAAAAACAAGTGAGTGCTTATATTAAACTCCATTCTATGGCATTAAATGTGTTTATTAATGTGATCCTCACAAACATTGTCTAGAATTTGATTATTCCTGTCATCTTACAGAGAAGAACGTTGAGACATAGGTTAACTTGTCCCAAATCGCACTGGTAGGAAGTGGTACAGGCAGTAGTCATACCATGTACGGATCAGAGCCCAGATCACAGCTTTGGCCCAAAGGACCCTTTGGTACGTTAAAAAAAAAAAATCTCCAGGTGGATAAATTGCAAAAGGATGAACCAAATAAAAATGGCCCTCTGCTAGACCTAGTCTATGAGGTTCTCTCTCTACAGACCAATTACAGAAGGGTCTCCCTCTTGAAAGACTGACAGTTCATTTGGTCTGGATCCATCACTTGACCCAGATGACCAAGGGTTAGATTTTTGCTACCATTTATGCACCCATATCAGAAGACAGAACCTGGGCAATTCCAACAGAGATCCCAGATATAACTCCTTGGTCATCTTGCCTGCACCATCAGAAGTGAACTATTTACTGGGGAGCAGCGTCAAGACCATCCTGGGATCCCACCTATGATCCCAGCCTTCATAATAACAAATCACATGTCTTGTGGATCTTACCTCCTAATTTTCTTTTTCCAAAGCCAACCTTTTATTAACTTCCCCTGCGTCCACTGCTCTACTTCAGGTAATCATCATCATTTGACTCATTCTGTTTCAGCCTCACTAATGGTTCCTCTTTATTTTAGGATTCAAACCATACAGCATGATCTGGAAAGTCCTTCCCATCCTCGCCCTGCCCCAGTTCCCTGGACCATCCCTTTGAATTAGTGACCTCCTTTACACACTCAGACTCATGTGTGTTGTGTCTCTTCTCCCAGGGACATTCATGAATGTTCACGGACACAATATATGCCCACTCACTCTGTCCTCTAAATCATTTCAAGACACTGCCAGCCAAATTTCGTTCCTTCCATGATACCACCAAGGTCCCTGTGATAGACCTTATCACACTGTAAGGTCTTCATGTGCATTTCTTTTTCCTTTCTGTGCTGTGAACTGTTTGAAGGCAGGGGCTGTATCGCCAGTGTCTTTGCATTCTCAACAAACAGATGGAAAGCCAATTTCTTAATGTGACTCCATAAATTCTCATTGCTTGATTCACATAATGACTGTTTGCCTCATTTATGGTAGTCTATTTTTGAACAGAAATAATGCTCCTTTTCCTGAAATCATAAATTATGTTATTAAAAATTAGCATGAGAAAATGAATGATAGAACAAAAGATGATAAAGAAGGCTGAGTTGCCAAATCAGCATGACATCACAGCCTCCCAAAGTCAGTGCTTTTTTGCTATTATCATCATTTAAAAGATAATACAATCAAGGCCCACATGAAATACCTTGCCCCAAATCAGACAGTTTGCAAGTGGTAAAGGCAAGTGTGAATTCAGACGTGAAACTCTTTTTCAACTAAAATAAAGCAAATGACACAATAAAGACATTGCAAGAGGCAAGTCCAGTGGACTCAGGGTACATGAAGGAGGAGGAGACAGCAGTAGAAGAGAAAGGAGAGAATTAATCATGCATGGTTACCAGCACTTTAAATACACTGATCGACTCATGTTTTTCTCATATTAATGGTGTAAGGCAGAAATTCCTTAATTTATAGATGAAGCACAGAGAGGTGAGAAAACAGGTTCAAGTCCACATAACTAGTAAGTGATGGGAGAAAACAGCCCAGGAAACCTGGGTCTAAAGTGCAGCCATTTAAAAACTATCCATGAAACTCAGGTTTTGGGCACACAAATCAGTCATTCAGAAAGAAATTTTCATCATTTATGTTTATAATCGTAGCTGAACTCCTATGACCAAAGTGCATAAGCAATCCATCTATTTCCCAAAGAGTTCATCTGAGGTTATTTCTACGTACTTTTTCATCTTTTTTCCCTTCTCTTTTCTTTCTTCTTCATCACTTGGGGTAAGTTGAATTTTTTTTTTATTAGCCATATGAAAAATGCAGGATCTTAGTTTCCCTATCAGAGATTGAACCCATGCCCCCTGCATTGGAAGTGTGGAGTCTTAATTACTGGACCACCAGGGTAGTCCCTAGTTGAATTTTTAACATAAATTTTCCCATGTTACAGTATAAGGAACAATGTTTATATTTTAGTATGAAAACAGATATTCCACATAAAGAATTTACCTCATTTTATGAAAATTCAAACCCAGTATCTGAAACCACTGAGGCCCCCAATACACAGGTGTTCATTAATTTATATAACTGTATGTAGTATATACCAGAGTTCTTATATATAAAATATATATATATACTATAAGTAAATATCATATAAATGAGATCTATAAAATTGTTTCTTAATATAAATATTATACGAGAGAGGCTCCTTTTGGCATAAAACCCATATTCTTTGAGCTGCTAAATAGAATTTTTCAGCCCAGGGCTATTCATGATGTCTTCCTTAGACCATTTACTTCAAAATTAGCCGATGAATTTGCAATAAATGCAAATTTAGGCCCCTGCCTAATACTCCTGATCCATGGGAATGGAGAAAAGGGATCTGTTTTAGCTAGCTCATCAGGTGATTCTTAGCACCTGAAAGTATGAGAAGAATTGATATGTCATGTAGAACTAGAATTTTATAACTGCACGTGGTCACAAAAAAACAGATATATTACTTTTTGGGAGAAAGATGTCCAAAACAACTTTATAGATATACTTAAGCATTATGACAGAGGAAAGAATTGGGAAGATATGCACTTCAAAATAGATATCCATCTCCTACACAGATGCAAAACTTCCTTGGTTAACACAGTATTTTCTGTCATCTTCAGAAAGTCCCAGGGTAATTTATTCTTAATGCAGATAGAAAAAAATTATCAAATCATTTCCATTCTTAAAACATAGCTAGTTTTCCATGACATTGGCAGAAAATATTTTTTCTGAATGTTTTGATGAGTGCTGGAAACATTTTAATTGAACAATTCAGGAAACGACTTTGGGCAATTTTGACCCCGTTACAGCTGAACGTTTCACGAGCCGACTTAGAACAAGACTAAATGAATGAGAGTTCACTTTTGTGTTAGCATTTCCTAGCTCAGATCATTAGATCGCATGAATTATTCATGTACAGTCCAATTAAACACTTTATGTTTTCCTAATTCACTCATCATTTTGACACACATTTTTTAAAAAGCAAGAGAAAAGGAAGGAGTGAAAAGAAAGGCAGGAAGGAGGACACGATCATACTTTGGTTTAAAAAACATCCCCTCAAGTACAAAATAATCTCAGTTGTCACTGCAGAACAAAAACGTTTTATATAAATTATGTGGTTTGGGATGAGATTGATGCTGAATGAAATGTGGGGGTGGAATGGGTGTGTGAGATTTCAGCACTGTCATGTTGAATGGGGTGAGGAGAAAGAATTATATTCTGCTCCAATTATATCAAACTATATTAGTTTAAACTGAAATAATAATTTCAATGCTTTAAGAGAGTAATATTTTGATCTGTCTGTGTAATTTTATCAGTTAGTTATAACTGATAAAAATAGATTCTGGTTGCAAAAATTTGAACAGTGTTTGAGGTAGAATTTCATTAGAAATGGAAAGGATTAGAATTGAGAGCAGCTATTGTGAATCACTTTTAAGCATCATTCAATGTAGATACCAGAAAATTGGGTGACAATTTCTAAATGTCTATTAAAATTTGTTTTATGACTATAAGCTGTGTATTATCTATGTATTTTATTCCTATCTCTCAGGAAAGTCATGAGATGATGAATTTCACATACAGATAATGCCCTAGGCAGCATTATTAATAAAAATAATAACAATGGAATATTATCAGTACTTAACAGAACTTTTGCTTTACCAATAACGTAAATTATAGTTACCTTTACAAATGCAACGATTTTCAAGGAGATTGTTGCTAGGTATAAGGAGTTCATCACAAAATCCATTAAATTCCACCAATCATGGATGTAATCTTGAAGTCCACCATCCCACATTTGTTTAATCTCTCCCCATATAAAACCTGCAGTTATAGAAAGATTCATGTAAGAGTGGTTTTTCAATCAAATCATTAGAAACAGAGATACATAATTAGGAATCAGAGAATCTTGGAACTTCAGGAGACTATATAGTCACTCTAACACAACATCTATTTTTATAGGTAGTAATAATTGAGCCCCAGTCAGATTATAAAACTTTCAGGATTCTAAGCTAATTTGTAGAGAATTCTGTTGAGGCAGCTTCACTTTCTTTTTATTCATTTGATAAATTCAGAAGATTGTGAAATTTTGAATCAAACTGGAATTCCTCTCTACCTCTATATCTTTCTCACGGAAAATATCATAATGGTCATTTGTAAACAGATACTTGAAGACATTTTTCCCCCCAAGCCAAAATGACTCAAAACTGTGTCTAGTGAATGTATGTGTGCTCAGCCATGTCTGACTCTTTGCAACCCCATGGACTGTAGCCCACCAGACGCTTCTGTTCATAGGACTTCCCAGGCAAACTCCCGGGAATCTCTCCAACCCAGGGGCTGAACTTGCATCTCTTACATCTACTGAACATAACTGGCTTAATACCATTGACCAGGGTATTTTGTTGTGCTTTTGTAAGCAGTTGGCACCTTCAGAGATCTGATTTCACTTCTGTTCAAAAAACGGTTATAACATTCATACTTCTAGCAATAGCTCTAAAGCTATATCCAGAGAAAATGAAAATCCCTTTCCTTTCATTATGGTCATGTTTTTAATAGGAAATATTTTATTTTCAAATATTAGAAATTACTTATAACATATCATTATATATCTTTATTCTATTTCCAAAATCTTATTAAAATTTTATAAATCTATTTTTAGAGCCTAATAATGAGAAGGGAAAATATGAAGATATCTAGAATCAGGAAATATGAAAAGGATAAATGTGATTTTAAAACTACATTAAAACAAGAAAACAACTAGACTCTTTTATGATAATGATAGTTTGATACCAATGTAGGTAGCAGAGAGTTTTATATCTGTCCTACACTAAAAGCAAGGAAAAGTCATATAAATATCGAATCATATTTTTTCATGAATCTGTCAGATAGGTGAGAAACCAGGGAGCCTATACGTCAAAGAAAACAGTTGCTGCAAAGAGAGCGACAAGGAGAGCATTAGCTCCCCTGGGTCAGGTGGCAGGTGAGAGACATGGCACCATATCAACACAAGAGATTAATACAAGTTCAGAAAAGCTTCTTAAACAAATTTCTAAAAGCTGAGCGTGAGCTGCTGAGAGAGGACAGAACCCCTGGGACACAGATACGAGGAGGGTGTCCACTCACTTGCTGGGAGGAAGCACAAAGCTTTATCCAGGCTCCTGCACCCCAAGAAGCAGAACACATCAGTCCTCTGGGAGAAGCAGGAAATAGAACTGGGACTAACATTTATACCAATATCCTTAGATGCTTCCTACCAATGGGGGAAGGTTGGGAAACCCTTCTGCATGCAACCTGCACAGTTTTACCACCATGACAAGGAAGGTTTGGATCATTGAGATGCTCCCTGATGGCCAGGGATAGGCTTACCTAAGTCGGACCCTAGACCTGGAAAACAGACAGGCTTTCTGACTCACATCACCAGGCTGGTAAACACCCAGTAAGAAGCAGAAGCTGTCAACCACTAGAGGATCACAAACACCTGGACAGAAGCTCCCTCAGGGGCACAGGTACTGGAGGAAGGCTAGAAGCTGGGGTGGAGCAGGAATTCTGAGAATAATTATCTTTCCCAACTGTTTTATCTGTCCAGGCTGCTATAACAAAGCACTCCAGATGTGCTGTCTTATAAACAACAGAAATTTACTTCTCATAGTTCTGGGGGCTACAATCTAAGGTCAGAGTGTCACGGTCAGGCTCTGGTGAGAGTCCTGTTTCATGTCATAGACTTCTGACCTTTCTTTGTGTCCTCACTTGGTAGAAAAAGAGTGAGCTAGCTCTCTGGTCTGTTCTTTTAAGGGCACTAATCCCATTCGTGAGGACTACACCCTCATGACCCAGGTGCTTCCCAAAGGCTCCACCTCCAAAAACCATCACACTATGGGTTAGGATTTCAACGTGTGAATTGAGGTTGTTGTTGTTTAGTTACTAAATCATGTCTGACTCTTTTGTGACCTCATGGACTGTAGCCCACGAGGGTGCTCTGTCCATGGGATTTCCCAGGCAGAATACTGCAGTGGGTTGCCAATCTTCTCTAGGGGATCTTCCTGACCTAGGGATCATACCCAGGCCTCTTGTGTTAGCAGGCAGATTATTTACCACTGAGCCACGTGGGAAGCCCATGAACTGGAGAGAGGGGTACAAGGACTTGCAGTCTTTGTATATGGTGGCCTGAAACTGACTGCAGCAACAATGAAACACAAATCCAGCTCAGCTTCTGACTCTACTGCCTCAAATGCCTGCACTAATGTCCTGACCGAAGAGGCATAGCCATTTTCAGGCATAAATGCTATACACTTCTGTCTAGCCTTCTACATAGGTATAAATAAACACCCTAACAAAATACACACCCATGCACACACACATACAAGCGCATGCACACTGTGACACATCATACCCAACCTGTTCAAAAAAAGATAAAAAATATTAAAGGCGTCAGGAAAAGGGATTTGGTGGAAATAAAGGACACATTGCATATAAGGAAAAAATACAGAACTGATATCAAATGGATTGTCTGAAACCATGCAGAGTGATATCATTAAAGTGCTGAAAGGAGAAAAAGTCAATCCAGAATTCTACACACAGTACAAATATCTCTAATAAATGAAGGAGAATGAAAAACTTGTTTCAGACAATCAAAAATTCTGATAGAGACCCATGCTCCAAGAAATGCTAAAGGGTTATTTTTTAAAGCAGAACATCACTGATAGACATTTAGGCTTATAAAAAGAAATGAAGATCTCTATTCAGAAATTACTAAAATGAAAATCAATGTAAAAGATGTTTTTCTTATTTTGAATTGCTCTAACAGATAATTGACTGCCCAAGGCAAAACAAAAATATCAGCACTGCACAGTGGTTTATGACATATGTAAAAGCAAAACTCATGACAACAGCGCAGAAGATGAGAAAGAGGAACGAGAAATAGAGTACCACAAGGTCCTTACACTACATGTAAAGCTAAATATGATTTTAAGTTAGACTGTGACAAATTAAATTTTATGTTGTAAATCCTAATGCATTCTCTCAAAATATGTTTAAATGCATAAATGAAGAGTCAAAAATATAAATAAACATGGTGTTATAAAATGCAATCCAAAAACAGGCAGAAAAAAAAGGAAAAATACAACAGATGGGGCAAATAGGAAAAACAGTGGGGTAGATTTAAAATCTGCCAATATTAAAAACTGCATTGGATGAAGGATAAAGTCTAAACATACTTTTAAAAGAGATGGATGAATAGGATAAAAGTGAAAACATAACTGCATGACAATCCTTCGATAGGCCAAACATAAATGAATAACAATGATACATGGTTATATTAATGTGAGACTAGATATATTTCAAAAGAAGTATTACTATGTGTGCACAGGAATAAAACATAAGGATAAAAAGGTCAAATCTCTGAGAAAACAGATAAGTCCTAAATATAAATGCAGCTGACAAAATAACCTGATAATGCAAGATGTCATAGAACTTAAACATAAATAGAGCAAGGTGCAATTATAGTTAGAGACTTAACTATTCCTCTCTAAAAGTACATGAACCAGTAGGCAGAAGTTTAGTAACAATATAGAAGTTCCAGAAAGATGGTACTGATGAACCTATCTGCAAGGCAGGAATAGAGATGCAGAGGTAGAGAATGGATTTGTGGACACAGTAGGGGGGAGGGAAAGGTGGGATGATTTGGAAGAGTAGCATAGACATATAAACATATTTACCATGTGTGAAACAGATAGCTAGTGGGAAGCTGCTATATAGCACAGGGAGCTCAGCTGAGTGCTCTGTGGCGACCTAGAGGGTGGGATGGGGGTGGGGCTTATGAGGGAAGGGCTATATGTATACATATGACTGATTCCTGTTGTTGTACAACAGAAACTAATACAACATTGTAAAACTATTATATCCAGTTAAAAAATAAATTAAAGAAAGAACATAGAAATTCTGAACAACACTGTCAACAGTCTAACAGCAGAAGACACTTTTTTTGTCAAGTGCACATGGAACATTTACCAAGACAGACTATATAACTTCAACATATTTATACATTTTGCAATGTTTAAATATTTACTATTTAAAAGAGATGGATGAATAGGATAAAAGTGCAAAACATAACTGCATGACAATCCTTTGATAGGCCATAGTAAAGAACAAATCAATAATAAATTGTATCTTGAAATCTCCAAATATTTTGCAATTAAATAATATGCTTATGATAACTTTTGGTTAAAGGGAAATTTACAGAATGATTAGAAAATATTCTGAAATGATTACAAATGAAAATACAACTAAAAATTCTGTGATGCAGTTACCACAGTACTTAGAGTAGAATGCTTAATTAGAGAACAGTAAAGGTCTCAAATCAGTGATCTCAGCTTTAACTGTGACACTATGAAAAGAAGAGCAAATTAAACCTAAAACAGGCAGAAGGAAGAACATTAAAAAAAAAAATAAGAGCAGAAATCAATACATTTTAAAATATGAAACGAGAAAAATCAATGAAAACAGAATCTAGTTCTTTGAAATGGTCAATAAAATTGAAAAAATTCTAGCTAGAATTGATCAAGAAAAAAGAGAGAAGAGATGATCAATATCAGAAATGAAAGATGGGAATGAATATAGCTCTTACAGATTTTATAAGGAGAACAAGTGAATAAAGGGAACTAATTGATACTCATAAATATCACAACTTAAATGAATTGGACATTTTCCCTGAAAGACAAAACCTGCCTAACTCACAAAAGAGGACACAGAGTAACCTGAATTATCCTATATTCATTAAAGAAAGTGAATTCAGTTAAAAACCTTCCAACAAAGAAAAATTCAGGTCTAGTTTTTCATGGTGATTCTACCAAATATTTGAGAAAGAAATAATGCCAGTGCTAATGAAATACAAAATTACAAGGAAAAAGATGTTTAAAAGCATGTATTATTCTTATAAAAAGTTAGACAAAAATAATACAAAGAAAACTATACACTAATAATCCTTATGAATATGCACAAAATCCTCAACAAATACTAGTAAATTAAATATAGTAACATATAAAGTTGATAATAAATCATGACCAAATGCCATTTTTCCTAAAAATGCAAGGTTGTTTCAATATTTAAGAATTAATCAATGTAATTTATTACATCAATAGATTTTTTGGGGAAAAATATCTTTTCATTAGATGCAATAAATCTTTACAATAGGTGCAGTTAATTCATTTGACCAAATTCAACATTCATTCATGACAAAAGGTTTCTGTAAAGTATGACTAGAAGGAAATTGTCTTGATTTAATAAAGTACATCTATAACAATCTAAACTACCATCATACTTTGTAAAGGGCCAGAAAATAAATTATTTAGGCTTTGCAGTGGTTGGATAGCATCACTGACATGAACTTGGGCAACCTCTGGGAGTTAGTGAAGGATGGGGAAGCCTGGCGTGCTGTAGTCCATGGAGTGGCAAAGAGTCGGACATGAGTTAGCAACTGAGCAACAGCAACAATAAATGAATGAGTGTGGCTTTGTTATAATGAAACTGTTTATAAAAACTAGCAAAGGCCAATTTGGCTTGCTGGGTGATACTTTGTCCTATATGCCGATCGTGCTAGTACTATATGAGTGTACGTGTTTGTCAACATTTTATATATCTGTGCCCTAGGGGGAGAAAAAACTGAGATTAAGTAGTGGTACAACTTAATGTTAAGGCAGTAAAATTATGAGAGATTGATTAAAAATAAAGAAATTGTGATATATTGCTGATAGATGTGTTTGTGAAAATTTTTACAATGAAACTTTGAAAGAAAAGTATACTAGACTTGATGCTCATAATTATTTAGTGAAAAACTTGGCAATATTTTAGGATACTAATAAAGTTTTATTGTTAAATTTTGTCACATTTAAATTAAGAACCCAGATAAGAACTGATTTCAATTAAAGTAATTACAAAGTGCGTTTTAGAGTCTGCTGTAAACCTTTGCTTTATTCTAGATTTGTTGTTTGTATCTTCCTTTTGAGGTTTCTTGCATAAGTAAATCTCTCTTGAGAACTAGATAAGATTGGGCATAACTGGGGAGGTGATAATGATCACATTCTCCTTCTGAAGAGAGGAATGTATCAGATCTGAAAAAGATGTGATGCAGCCACTGATTTTAGCGCTTGTGGGAAACTTACAATTTATATTATCCAATGAGGAAATGAGGAAAAATGCTCAGCACCCATGGAAAAACTCTCCCCTCCCACATTCGTGTTGCTTTTTCTTACTAAACCCGAGTACAGTCTGAGAATCCAGCATGCAACTGCAAAGTACCTAGGAGAATTAAGACCCCAAAAGACCATGTGACTAGAGCTAGTGCTCCTAGAGATTTCACAATGGAGTTTCTTTGTTTTGCTTTGTTCAAAACTTTGCCAATTCCCAGAGATGAGGCCATATAAGCATTGCAATCTTTGAACAAATACATTCAAGTCAACTTTCCTCAGAAGCACAATGATAATCATAGGTGAGTGAGGCTCAGCTCAACTAGTAATCAGCTTTGTAATCTTAGCCAGAAGCCCCATATCTCTAGATTTTAATTATCTCACTTTAAAAAGGAAAGGTTTGGATTATCACAGAATTCTATGGACAGAATCCTACAAGAAGTATAATTCTACCTTAATGGTATAAATAAGCCAGACACTACTCTTCCTGTTTGAATTATCAAAATCCTATGAAAATCAGTCATCGCAATAGACGCTGTGAGAGATGAAAAACTGTCCTGCACACACTTGCTTTGGTCTGCCTCAGAAAGCAGAAGTTGGATCTATGATATGAAAGATATAAAAAGGAATCTTCTTGCCCAATGTAAGGGGGATCATCTGGCAATCAGAATTGTCCCAAAACTGGAATGGATCACCTTTCAGGGTTAAGATTCCAACCAGTCATACTCCAGGGAAATTCTAGCAGTGATCCTGACCTAGGTATAGAACCTGGGTCTCCTGCATTGTAGATGGATTCTTTACCATCTGAGCCACCAGGAAAGCCCCAAGAATACTGGGGTGTGTTGCCATTCCCTTCTCTAGAGGATCTTCCAGACCCAGAGATTGAACCTAGGTCTACTGTGCGGCAGGCGGATTCTTTACCTACTGAGTCAGCAGGGAAGCCCCCAGAAATCAGTCACACTCCAGGGAAATTCTAGCAATAAGTGGAGACCTGTTTCACTGACCTCTAAAGGTCACTCCAGGTCTATGAATTTGTGATTCTGGCGTTTTCAATTTTTGTATGTATTTTAAAATAAAATATATTTAAAAGACCTGCTAACCAACAAAAGGGTTTATATTTTATTTCCCTTTATAGACAAATAATATCTCTTGTTTTGCTTCTACCCAGTTGGAAAGCCAAATGGAATTATTAACAGTCACCAAAACAGATAACTTCAAATACTTTATGGATAATTATGTAAAAGAGTAAAGACACCAGGACTCACTGCTAACTAATCAGCAGTGAGTCCTGGTGAGGGCAGGAGGAGGACCACTGGAAAGGAGTGTTGAAGCAGCAGTTAGCAGCTCAATAGAAAGCACAATTTTAACCTGGAGCTCCTTAATATCAAGCAGACTCTGTTCTTATTAGATGGATTCAAGAACATGACACTTCAATTGAAAGTTCGAACGAGATGACCTCGAAGATTTCCTAAGAAGAGTCAAAACAAAAACTCACAATTCAGATATATTACAGTTCCTCGAAGTTCAGAGGATAGACATTAAATATCTAACTCTCTGCATCACACAAAAAATTATTTTACTACTGACTTTCAAAAGGCACAACTGTATGGAAAAAACAGAGATCCTGATGAAACTGAGGACTCAGCCCTCTTGTTTTTTTTTCAACCTGAGCTGTAAATAAGACTGTCAATTAGTGCTTCTTGACTGATGGTTTTGGGATCTTTTGTTTTCAAAGCACCAGATTCGAGAATCACTTCCCATAGCTGTTTGGATCACTTCCTCCTTCACCACATGTTTGAGGACTACCGGTTTCTATTTGTCACGAGCACATTAGTGACATATCAAGTTTCTTCTATTCTGGCAACATTCACTGACATTTCAGAAGAAACAAGCCTTGAGAAAAACTAGAGGGTGCTATTAACTGGCTGGAAAACACATCCAGATAGTCAACGATTCACGCTAACTAAAAGAGACTGAAGAGAACAAAGCTTGAGGGAGCGTCTGTCAGAAAATGTTTGTGCTGTTCCCACAATGGGAACATTTCAAAATTGTTCTCTGCTGTTTATAAACAGATGACATGGTTTCTCAGCGTGGTGGTGGAGGTCTAATTACAAGCATTGATGTAAGACTGTGGGGACCAACAACGGAAAGATCACAGTGCGAATGAGTCAGAGAACTTCCTTTTGAAAATATTTGTGGATGCCTGGAAGTTTTGACTATTTTTTTCTACCTTTCCCATAACAGTTTTCATCAAGGCTGAGTGTTCTCTTACATCCCATCACGTGAAGCTAGCTGTGGGGGATGAGATGCAGCAGGCAGCCCTCCGGTGCTGTAATTAACCAGCCTCGATTTCCTGTAAAAAAAAAAGTGTAATTCTGCAAAACAGACCTCTTGCCTCTCCTTTCTCACTGTCAGTACTTACACAAAGAGGAAATAACCCCAAGCAAAAGAGCAAGTCACTTTTTCACCTAGGAAACTCCAAGTGCTTGTTAAGGCAGCCCCAAGGCTAGCTGAAGGGTGTGACCTTGGAAGTCTCTTGATGGAACACTGAATTCCATCCTGGGACACCAAGTCAATGAATATAAAGAGAACAAAAAGATTTTATCTTCGCTGGTGGGTTTTCACCCCCCTCCATAAGTTGGGGACATAAGAAGTAGTCTCTGGTCAAAATTCTGGTTTTGTTCAAAAAGAAATCTAAATGCAGTGATTTCACTCAGTAGAGACTCATATTATGCCGGACCCATAGAAGGCACCAGGCCTACCCAAATGGTGCAATGATAAACAGTCTGCCTGCCAGTGCAGGAGAGGTGGGTTTGATCTCTGCATCTGAAAGATTCCTGGGAGTAGGAAACAGCAACCCACTTTAGTATTCTTGCCTGGAGAATCCCATGGGCAAAGGAGCCTGGTGGGATACAGTCCATGGGGTCGCAAAAGAATCAGACACGACTGAGCAACTGAGCATGTACACAGCACAAGAGGTATGAAGACCATATCTGTCAGCAACCACCTGCCACTCCTGCCCGTGTCTGTACAAAGAGAACACTAGGAAGAAGGGGCCAGCGAGCCATAAACTCAGGGCACTCCAGTTTGGGTGCCAGTTAGGAAAGCCAGCGGGAGAGATGGGAGTGGTCACATCAGCACCCCCCCCCCCCCTCAGTCAAGTGCAGGAGATTCCAAGAAAATCCCTCATAAAGATGGGGCATGTCTAAAAGGAGAAGATGGCATCTTAATCCCTGCTGGGTCATCTTCCCAAACCCTTGGCTTGTTCATCTCTCCCTGGGTCTAGGACTTCAGGGAAAAGAGACAAACAATAGGATTCATCAGTTGGGCAGCTGGCAGCAGCCTGACCTCCTACCAGGAGAGGGAGCGGGGTTTGGAATCTCCCGGGGAGCCAGCACGCACCACAGGAAGAAACCAGGCTTTCACCATCTTGCTCTCCTGTCCTTGTTAGGGTCACAGGACTCCTAAAGGGGCCAATGGCTGGTTACGAGAGTTCACAGACTGGAAGATGTTAGGAAGAGCTGGATCTTGGAGAACTATGCATACAGGGCCATCTGAGGAAAGCTCATGGATCCATCAGGAGAGTCAGAGGGTCAAGACCTGTCATATAGGCTACTCAGGATAAGCTAAAGATGCAGACAACCAACAAGAGCTGTGACCAGGGTACCAGGGAGGCAAAGAAGACTTCTAACAAACATTTCCTGCCATCCTTCTCACCTGCAGAAACCAAGGAATGGGGAGAAAAGAAAAAGCCTAGGTCCCTCCTTCCATTCCAGTGTTGGACTTGAAGGACAAGCAAAAAAATCAGTGTTTTCAGGTCCTTTGAGCCCTGTGTTAAGCCTTTGTTGGGAAGAGGAGAGTGTTAAACTGATGGTAATATTCATGTTTTAAAGTGAACTGGGACTACTTTTTAAACCTCAAAATTTCAGGAAATTGATGAATATCGCCTAGACATATGGTTAAGGGAGATGGAAAAGATATTTAACGTAGGGTGGTTGGGGAGAGTGGTTGGAAGAAATAAAACCATAGGTGTTTAGAATCTAATGAGTCTCAATTCCTCCCTAAAGCTGAAATCTGAAATTAAAAAAAGTCTGCATAAAATTTGACTCCTAGAATTGTTCCTTAATTTTTTGTTTTTAAAGGCCTCTGAAATTTCTGAATCAGTCAACAGAGGGGAGAATTCAAAATTGGAACTTTTCATAAAAATCCATCTATTACAATTATAGTCAGCATACCACACTTTTAAAAAAACCGATTTAAAGGGACAGTCAATAATTAAATATGCTTAGTTTGAAGGCATCTAAAAATGCTTAAATTAGTATAGTTTTGAGTCGGACACGACTGAGCGACTGAACTGAACTGAACTGAACTGATATCATCAGTTCAACATTTAGATTAAAAAATCAGGAATATACAATTAAGGAAGTACATGTTTTGAAACTGTGCCAAAGAACAATAACATGTTAGTTTTAGATTAAGATGTAAAAAATGTAGAACTTTAGAATTCTAGCTTGTCTGTTTATGACAAAAATGTAGTAACTTAAAAATCAAGTAAAATGTTTCTGTCAATGCAGTATTAGACATTTTATAGGATTTCTGTTTAATTTAAAATTTTTCATAATAACTAAGGCATTAGATATTTATGTAGTGGGAAAAACAATAAGTATTCCTTGTCACCTTTTCAATGAGTGACAGTAGTCACTTAAGAAATATTTTCTAATGAGTGGTTACTGATTTTTTTCACTATGAAAATGACCACCCTCCACCTACAGTAAAGTTCTGACTATTTTTAAAACAATTATGTACAACAGAAATCTATTTTTTTACATTTCCTGAAAGCTCCCTACACACACACATACATGCATACACCAATGAAAGATTTAAAAATAGATAACTAATGAGAACCTATTGCATAGCACAGGAAGCTCTACTCAATGCTGTGTAGTGATCTAAATGGGAAGGAAATCCAAAAAAGAGGAGAGATATATATACATATAGCTGATAGTTGATTCACTTTGCTGTATGGCAGGAAATAACACAACATTGTAAAGCAACTGAACTCCAACAAAAATTTTAAAAAATTAACTATATCCCTGGATGCTAGGAAATTTAACTTTAGGACTTAGCAAGTGAACATGGAAACTAAAAAAGAAACAGCTCAAGGTCACAGCAAAGGACTTTGTTCTTTCTTTCCAGAATAGATTGCTTCGGTCAGTGCTAGGGAACCACTTATAATGCATAGGTTTTAGGATAGTGGTGGGCTGTGGAGATGGAAATACAGGTAATGCTGATGTGATAGCGACAAATTTGCTATATTAACAAGCATGACATTCAATAGTGAATTATATCGAGTGTAAAAATCACTGGAGATGGTAACTGCAGCCATGAAATTAAAAGACGCCTACTTTTTGGAAGGAAAGTTATGACCAACCTAGAGAGCATATTAAAAAGCAGAGACATTATTTTGCCAACAAAAGTCTGTCTAGTCAAGGCTATGGTTTTTCCAGTAGTCATGTATGGATGTGAGAGTTGGACTGTGAAGAAAGCTGAGCGCTGAAGTATTGATGCTTTTGAAGTGTGGAGTTGGAGAAGACTCTTGAGAGTCCCTTGGACTGCAAGGAGATCCAACCAGTCCATCCTAAAGGGGATCAGTCCTGGGTGTTCATTGGAAGGACTGATGTTGAAGCTGAAACTCCAATACTTTGGCCGCCTCATGCGAAGAGATGACTCATTGGAAAAGACCCTGATGCTGGGGAGGACTGGGGGCGGGAGGAGAAGGGGATGACAGAGGATGAGATGGCTGGATCACCAACTCAATGGACATGAGTTTGGGTAAACTCTGGGAGTTGGTGATGGAAAGAGAGACCTGGCGTGCTGCAATTCATGGGGTCGCAAAGAGTCGGACACGACTGAGTGACTGAACTGAACTGAACTGAGCTGATAAAGCATGTGGCCTCTTTAATAGATCAGAAACAAGGTCCTCTCAGATTTGACCTGTGTAACGACTTAAGTCAGCAAACAGAGACAGAGAAAGTAGGGGAAAGTGTCTATATTTGGAAACTTGAGTTCCTGGGCTATTTTTGACTCTTTGAATTCTACTTCTGACACTCTAGTGGTTCAGCTGGTAAAGAATCTGCCTGCAATGTGGGAGACCTGGGTTCGATCCCTGGGTTGGGAAGATCCCCTGGAGAAGGGAATGGCTACTCATTCCATTATTCTGGCCTGGAGAATTCCATGGACTATATAGTCCATGGGGTCGCCAAGAGTCTGAGACAACTGAGAGACTTTCACCTTCACTTTCTCACACTCCAAGGGCAGAGGAGGATAAAGAGGATAAAGAAAGCTCTGGAGTTAGACTACCTAGAGTATGAATGTGCTGTGCTGCTCAGTGGCTTCAGTCGTGTCCGATTCTTGGCAACCCCATGAACTGTAGCCCACCAGGCTCCTCTGTCCATGGGATTCTCCACGCAAGAATACTGGAGTGGGTGGCCATGTCCTTCTCCAGGGGATCTTCCCAACCCAAAGACTGAAGCCTCATCTCCTGCGGCTCTTGCATCAAAGGCAGATTCTTGACTGCTGAGCCACAGGGGAAGCCCAGAGTTCAAATGTAGTATCTACCATCTGTCAGCTCCCTGATCCTGGGAAAGTGATCTAACTTTGCTAAACCAATTTCCTCTCTGAGAAATGAGATACTATTAATAACATCATTTATAATTACTAAATGAAGTGGAGTGACTATGAAGTTCAAATGAGATCTTACATTTTAATCACTTAGCACAGTGCCTAATTTTTGGTTTCTACTGTTATTACCACCATTACTACTGTTACTATTATATTATCATTATTCTGAACTAATTGAAACCACTTACACCTTCCCTGAAGTCTTTTACTCTGACCCTCCTTCATTTCCAAGGTACTCCTCTTTTCCCATCTTTTCCCCTCTTTCCTTGAACCATCAGAACCACGTTGTCAAACATTCTCCCAAGTCCTGTAGATTTCACCTGTTGGTGCATCAAATTTCTATTGCATATGTGACCCAAAGGACTTAATTTTCTCTCCAATAAAGAAGTCATTTGGTCAGCAATAGAATGTGCACAAATAACAATTTACATGTATGTGACTATTTTGTTTGAGATTTTACTGAGTTACTCTTGATAAATCTTGGTAAGGGTGACCTTAAAATTTCTTCCTCACAGTTAAACAGGAAAATGAGGATTCTATGTCCTACTGCAATGAATATCTGATTTCCTGAAAATTAAAATATCCCTTTAAATGAATGAACAGATGTTCTCCAGCTGTGTTTGAGTGTCTCTATGTGTCTGCAGCTAGTTTGATGAGGTGGTTAGAGTACGTTGTGAAGGGACAGAGTGGGGAAAGACTATAGTCTTGTTCCTTATAATTCTGGATTTGGGGGGCTTTTTGAGCTGATAGATTATTCAGGGGTGAGGCTGAAAGTATAAGTATCTGAAGCCATGTGATCTTAATGCCTATTAGAAGATGAAGAAATGGTCATAAGTAATAAAGTATACAGGATTGTTTGTCTCTATGAGTCTTTATCTAGATGCAAATGTGATCACCACTTTTCACATTTTCAATTTGTCAGGCCTTGTTGAAATGTTCAGATTTTTAAATATCAACACTTTAAAAGATAAAAATATAAAGCAAATCAGGGAAATAAGAGGCCAATTCTATTGCAGAAAAATTGTTAAATAAGTATGTATTATAGGCAAAATGTATAATCTGGATATTATGAGCAATCCTTAATTTACGCCTAGAAATTCACTAGAAGCTATTTTTAACAGAGCTCAGATTTCTTCCCCCGATATAACTTTTCCTCGGTTCACCCTTCTCATCAAGCTCAGTGTGCACAGATTCGTGTGCTACATAATTATGGCATATTCTTAAGCATACACATAATAATAAGTCACTTCAGCAGCCATTTCTATTTTCTTATTGGAAACAAGGTACTTCCTGCTTTATTAATATGACAGCTTTCATTAACATTCTAATTCTTTTGTGAAAAATGTTATCAATTTCATAATTTCATTTTGCTAAGAGATATCATAAGTCTACATCTGGATATTTCATATATATGCACACATTTTTTTTGTAGGGGAATAATCTATGGCAGAAATTTGATTGTTACAATTTAGTTATAATGGATTCTGTGAAAAAATTCAAACTAGTTTTGGGAAGGCTTTAAAAATTAGCATTCAATTTTTTTTCATATTTTACTCCATATTATCTCCAGAAACAAGTGACATCTGAGTTAAAACTTCTGCTATAACTTAGATGAATTCTCAAAATATGTATTCTACATATAATATTCTATATTTACCTTGCATTTAAATTCTGTGTAAAAATGACTTTCCCATATGAATATTATATTCATTCCCTTTCCCTAGTATTATTAATTTATTGTTAAAATCAAACTCTTAATAAATTAAGATCCTTGGGATCATGACACAACAGAAAATAGAAGTAGCCATGTCTTTAATCTGACCCCAGGCTTCTTTTAATCCATTACGGTCTTCCCAGTGATACTTTCTCTCTAGACAGTTGAAAAGCATAGCTCTGTTATCAGGCCATATGCATGCAGGATGAAACTTGTTTTACATTTTACTCTAGCTCAAATGGGTCATTTGACAATCTGAGAAATATACTAGGGTCTATCTGTCTATAATCTACCTTTTTATTGAGACAGTTCTAGCTGAATTATCTGATTGATTAGTTTTCTCTGTTGCTTAAAACTGTATATCTCAAGATGACCAGAATCATAAATTTTATTCTGTATCAGGCTTTTAATTTTCTTTGCTTTATATGCTAAAGTTCATCCTGTAGGAAACATGTGTGAGAAGATCTCTAGAGGTTATTTGATAAGGGAAAAGAAGTGTTGATACAAGAATGTAGAATGTCTGAAGGAAAAATAATTTGAAAAACGTTGCAGGAAATGAGCTACAATTTATCAGTGACACCACAGTGAAAGGACAGAAGGACAATTGTAGATTGTCTTCCAAAGATATCAAACTCAGTAGACTTCAATTTATATAGTCAAAAAGATGTTGAATTTCAACAGGAAAGATGGTGAAAATGACATAGAAACATTATTCTGCCATGCTACTAAATCACAAGATATCTGGATCTATAACATTGCGTAAGTTCTTACCACTGAAACACAGCAAAGTATATCAAATAGAAATTCCTAAGCAAAAACCATACTTCTTCATTTAAAGGGATGGATTTGAGTGGGTAAACTTTAAAGTTAGAAAAATCTTCTATTTAGAAAAAATGAAAATTTATGATATAAATATATAGAAACAAGTAAAGCAAAAGTCTTTTTGTCAGGATAAGTGAGACGAGAGGTGTCAAACTCATCATTTCCTTTAAACTACAGAGGCGACATCAGTTGAAAACCTAAGTTGGTTCAGGAAGACTTGAAAAATTGAAGCATAGAGCTTCAATCAGTCATTGGGAAAATTAACATGATGAGGGAAACAGTTACAAGCCACAGTCTTGTAAGTAAGTCCCTCAGTCGTGTTATTAGAAACTTACAGGCTTACAATTTAGGGACCATGCAATATACAGTCAGTTACTCAATTTATCAGACAGCAGGACCAAGCAAGGCAATACAGAACACTCATTAGCATAGTCATCAAATTAAACCATGCCTTTTTGTGTCAATCATGCTTTTGGTAAAAAGTTAAAGGATCACTCCCTACCCTGCTGTCTTTAGTCCTCCGCTCTCTATCCTCCCCCTCTCCCCACCAAAGAAAAGATCAATTTTCTCTGCGCTAATAATGATAGGTCCCTAGCACAGGACAGTAGGACAAAATTGGACTTGAAAGTTATCACTGTGAATCTTTCATCTTATTGGTGAAAATACAAAATCCTGAGAGACTGTGATCACCCATAATTTTGTAGTCTCTTAGTGATAGAACTTGGACATGTATTCAAATCTGGTGCTTTTTCTTCTACAGCCAAATAACATGGAGAGTATGCCTTATACTCACGAAGCTAGCAAAACACTTAGAACTCAGTCTCAGATACAAGACACTCAGAATTCACCAGGCTTGATGAATAATATAACTGTTTTGACAGATCTGTTTGAAACAGGAGCATTCTTTTTCTCATGCTCTGCTATTTAAGCAAGATGATCATTCATATGTATTTCTCTTTTATTCTAGAACATCTCTTTTCATCCTAAAAATTCCATATAAATTAACTCACTGCAGTCTGGATATCTTAGAAAAGGCTGCCGTTAGCAGCTATTTCTTTTGGCTGGAACTGTAATTCTCACAATTAAATCTGTACCTTATTTAACCATTCAGCTGTAATTTGGAGATGATTTCTTCTAGCCAATTTTCATGGAAAATTCTGCTACAAGTTTTGCATGTAGAAGGCAGCCAATGACTGTTTTACTTGTATGAATTATTCAAAGTTTGGAGTTTCTACTTCTTATATTATTTACCATTTTCTGATAGTATATCACATACATCACTGGTTGTTTACTGTCCATTTCTTCAGTAAAAGTTAACCTTTGTAAAGGGAAGGAAAATTTTCTTTTCTTACTTAAAAAAATTTTTTTTTTGTTTCACTATTACCTTTCATAGTCCTTACTCCATAGAAAGTACACTACATATTTTCATTGACTCCCTAAT
This sequence comes from Giraffa tippelskirchi, assembly GCF_054371585.1. Lineage (NCBI taxonomy): Eukaryota > Metazoa > Chordata > Mammalia > Artiodactyla > Giraffidae > Giraffa > Giraffa tippelskirchi. Next base: position 95,273,791 of record NC_137286.1, on the reverse strand, counting down.
GAAGAGACTAGAAATGCTATATCTACCTATGTTGCATTTTATCTACACCGTTTTTCACAGTGAAGTATTCTATGTTTCACTTGGGACACCAGGATTTTTAGACATTCAAACACCATTTTTCACAGTGAAGTTTCTGTGTTTCACTTGGGACACCAGGATTTTTAGACATTCAGTATGTTACACACAGTGGGAAATTTAACCTCTAAAATCTTCCCTGCAACTTATTCCCAGGAAATTTTCTGTGAGGGAAACTCAATGAAGAACATATTCCTACTGTGAGATATTTAATTTAAATGGATACAGGGAGGGTCATTTTATACCAATTACGTGTCAAAATTATTTTTATTCAAAAATACATTTACAGACTATCTAAACCTTCCTTCTAACTTAACCAAGATCAGACATTATTTCAGACTAAGGTGAATGTACTCAATTTTAAAGTTCACTTTAGAATGGTTTTTTTATTAGTAATATTTGTAAAACATCAAATCTTGTTCCTAAGAACTTTTGTTATTGTCAGTACTTACAGTATTTGTAACCTTTAAAAGGCATATCTATCATGACTCAGACACTTTTTTCCCCTGCCTTTTCCTCATTTTACAGTCTCTCCAGCTATTTTGACAATTGACCCAAACTGATCTTCTGAGATAGTGAATCGTTAAATTTGTCACATATTTTCTAGTTACTAGTGCTGACATGGATATGATACCGGAGAGGTTTAAAATGCTGAGCTAAATTGAGAAAATGCAATTTCTCAGCGAACCACAATAGGATAGAAGGAAGAATAATTAAAATTTAAATTTTAACTATGGCTACCATAACAGGAGGAAAGGAAAACAAGGTTTTTGTTTTTTGTTTTTTTTGAAGTTTTCTACCTTACCATCATTTGCTGCAGATCCAAAACCAATTTCTTTCTTTTGGAAAGAACAGAGATAGGAAGATGTCCTAATGCTTAATTGCCTATTATTCTGATTTACTATATAGTTTCAAAGATAAACTTAAAGAGGTGGATTTTTAACCATGGGTATGGTTACTTTATGTACAGTTCACACTAATTCTTCAGAGTGATTTGTACGTTTAGAAGATGTGTTTGTTAAGAGGACTTCCCAGGTGGCTCAGCAGTAAAGAATCCACCTGCCAATGCAGGAGACGCAGGTTCAATCCCTGGGTCAGGAAGATCCCCTGGAGAAGGAAATGGCAACCCACTCCAGTATTCTTGCCTGGGAAATCCCATGGACAGAGGAGCCTGGTGGGCTACAATCCAAGGGGTCAAAAAAGAGCCGGACACGACTTTCTGACTAAACAGCAACAACAAATTTGTTAAGAAAATTAAAACATTAAAATGATTATTTACATAGAGCTAATGAGACATTTTGAAAGTCTTTAGAAAACTCCCTTCTCCAGGGGATCGTCTCAACCCAAGGATTGAACCCAGGTCTCCCACATTACAGGCAGATTCTTTACCAGCTGAGCCACCAGAAGACAAACATCTCCAAAAAAACAAAACAAAAAACTCCAAAACAACCCAGAGAATCAGTCACTTTAGATTTCAGAATTAGTAAAATCTATAATTCTCAAACCTAAAGTTATGTTTCATAGGTGGCATTTGGGGGCAGGTCCACCACAGCTTGTGAAATCTTCATTTAACTTTGGGGATTAGACCTTGGCGCCACAATGATCGGAACCTGTTTTAAACATTCCTGCATCCCCAACTATAATGAATATTCTTTTCTGAGCAACACAATTCCATGGTAGCAACACGTTTGCATTATAGTTTTCTATAGTATCACATTTACCCAGGACCCACGGTAATATCATCCACTCGACGATGGTTGGTGGTGGACCTTGCCTGTTCAAGTCTGACCTGTCGATGTGCTGAGAGGCAAGCAGGAGCAGGAACAGAAAAGTCAAATAGGACGCTGTGTGGCAGATGAACTTGATAAATGGCTTTCGGATGAAGAGTCCGAGGGGGCTTTTGGGAGCTATAAGGTAGCACACAGAGAAGACGGGGAAAAGGAGTCCTACTATGAAACACGTCACCATCTTCACGGCCCAGTGTCGTCTCCTCCAGCCGGGAAACTCGTCGTACCAGCGAGACGCCAGCAGTTGTTGACAGTTGGGCTGAGCCACGAACTATAGGGAAAAGGAAAGGAAAAAGGGAGAATCAGGGTTAGGGGCAGGGCTCCAGCCCATCAGCAGGAAACCAGTCAAGTCACCAGGTCTGTTCTAAACAATTGTAAACTTACACCATCATAAAGAGCTTTAAGCCATTCTGTGGACAAAGCTCACTTACTGAAAATTTTATACCCAAGGCCAAGTGCTGTGTGCTTAGCCAGACACCACAGGGGCCAAAATACTATGGCTACATCTCAGGAAGCAAAAATATAGCCGAGGACTAATAATATCCATAGGATGTCCTGATAACTGAACAAAACTGTGTACAAACATACACACATATAGGTGCCTATGTAAGAATTGTCATATATGTGTATGACATAAAATAAAAAATGTTGTTTAGTGGTTATCTCTTGCTTTGTTGATTATTTTCTGGTTGCGATATTATACTTTTTTCCCTCATTTTTACAGTTGGTGTATTTTCAGTATTTTCTATAATGAACACTACTATCATATCAGAAAAAGTAAATATACTTTTAATTGGGTTGAGGCAACAAGAAAATCATATAGGAAAGCATATTAGATGACCAGAATGTAAATCATCATAGCCAAATTGAGAGGAAATAGAGCAAACACCTAACCTAAGTACAATCAATTACCACACACAAAACATTTCCCAAACATGACACCGTTTTTATACTGCCAACATGTTTTTACATAGACTTCACTCTATTTTAATGATGAAGATAGTGGGGGTTATAAGAGGTCTGAAAATGTATTCAAGAAGGTTACATATGTAATAATAGTAAATGATGAAATGCGCAGGATAATAGTAAATGATGTAAATTAATAGTAAATGATGAAATGCCCAGGATCTCTTTTTCTGCACACTATTTTTCTCACTGAGACTGACAGCTAAGCATTACATAAATTCAGAGGAAAGTTTTTCTTCCAGAAATTCTTTCCAGCAGTCTATGGGAAAATTTGTATAAGCAGAGAAGAAAGGGGAAGACAAGGCGTGGTGGGAGAGAGAGCAGAGATGCTTGTGAGAAAGTGTACAGCATGCTTAAAGAATGTCCTGTGGGCACTCCCTATGGACTGTAGCCTGCCAGGCTCCTCTGTCCATGGGACTCTCCAGGCAAGAATACTGGAGTGGGTTGCCATTCCCTTCTCCAGGGATCTTCCCAACCCAGGAATCTAACCCAGGTCTCTTAGGTGTCCTGCATTGGCAGGTGGGTTCTTTACCACTAGCACCGTCTGGGAAGTCTACCCTGGATGGTAGTAGAAGCTTTATTTCCTTGTAAGGGACTCAAGAAAGTTCTGTTGGCATCAAAAATTAGACACACTCTAGAAACAAAGTGAACACCTGGCCCTTTCATAGGACTCTTCTCCTCCTCAATATTTCCTGTTTTTCTTCTTTACTTTTAGATTTTATTGATCTCCTTTAGGAGATCCTTACTTGACCCTTACTCTTCTCTAACGGCAAGCGAGCAAAGAGCTACTAGATACCAAGAAAGTGGCTTGATGATCATAAACCAAAAGCTGTTTGAAAGTGAGAGATGGGGTGACTGATTCAGTAGTTGAGATGTGCAATATGGGCTGGATGCCGAATGAGTTCTCACACAACTGTTTCTCTTCATTTTTTTCTTAGATATTGGGCTCATCAAAGGATATAGTGGGTAAAGCAACATACATATAAATTGAATTAAATATATAATAATACATTCAGCAAATACAGCTAAAACAATAAAAGTGCATTTCTTCAAGACCAAGATGCTAGGGCTCTTTTCACTATTTTGTAAGCTTCAAGCTCCATAATTAGTAAAGGTAAATGTTATAATCCAACGAATAACTTCCGTTAACCCATGAAATAGCTGGCTTAAAAACTAAGGTCATGGCATCCAGTCCCATCACTTCATGGCAAACAGAGGGAGAAAAAGTGGAAGCAGTGACAGATTTTATTTTCTTGGGGTCCAAAATGACAGCAGACAGTAACTGAAGCCATGAAATCAAAAGATGCTTGCTCCTTGGGAAAAAAAGCTATGACAAACCTAGACAGCATGTTAAAAAGTAGCGACATCACTTTGTTGACAAAGTTTCATATAGCCAAATTATGATTTTTCCAGTAGTCATTTACAGATGTGAGAGTTGGACCATAAAGAAGGCTAACGCAGAAGAATTGATGCTTTTGAAATGTGGTGTTGGAGAAGACTCTTGAGAGTCCCTTGGACAGCAAGGAGATCAAACCAGTCAATCCTAAAGGAAATCAACCTTGAATATTCATTGGAAGGACCGATGCTAAAGTTGAAGCTCCAATACTTTGGCCACCTGATGTGAAGAGACAACTCATTGGAAAAGACCTGATCTGGGAAAGATTGAAGGTGGGAGGAGAAGGGGGTGGCAGAGGGTGAGATGATTAGATAATATCACTGACTCTGTGGACATGGATTTGAGCAAACTCCGGGAGATGGTGAAGGACAAAGGAACCTGGCGTGCTGCAGTCCATCGGGTTGCACAGTTGGACACAACTTAGCAACTGAACAACAACACATTCCTTGTTGATTATTTTGGTCAAAGTCAAGTGTTTGAAAGTCAAATAGAGCTTTATCTGAGTATCTGCAGAGGACTGGCAAAGAGAGACACAGGCCATTAACAAGTATCACTGGGTTAGTTTCCTTCCCCCACCCCCAATACACACACATAATTCTTCGTGTCAGCATTTTATAAACTAAGCATAGTCTACCAACTTTACTATTTTCTCATACAAACTATTTTCTACAGTGTTCTTCATTAGAATTTAACACAGTTGAAAGACCATGATAGAAGGGAGTTAATGAAACCTATGGAAAAATGCAAGTTATAATGAGCAGTTGCTATCACCTCATTAATCCTCAGAAATTGAAGGAACACAGAAGGGATTAAGCATGAAAAACACATGTCATACAGTCAGAAAAAGTAAAAGAAAGATATGTACTTTGTTCGACACGGTCTGGTGAATTCTAGGACTCACATACTCTTCCTTTCTTGGCCCAAATTTCATTAGAGCATGAGACACCCTAGGGCAATTGAGCAATTAACTTTATTGGGAGCACTTAAGGTTTGCTTGGATAAATATTTCATTGCCTAATACATAAGAACAGACTGTGTTAAATTACCTAGAAAACGCAAATCATTTAATTCCTCATAGAACACCTGCCATTGTCAGGCTCTGGGTTAACCTTAATCTTTACTAGCGCTTCTTCTTAAAAGATCTGTTTCTTTAATTATTGGAAAGTACATATCTGTGCTTAGTAAATGAATAGTGTGCTCAATTTTTTACTAAACACAGACACAGTGAGGTTTACAGAGAGGTAAAGAACAGAGACAGGACAATATAAGAGTAGGAGTGAGTGTGTGTAATCCACGTTTCCCAAGATGTGGATGTCATATGGCTACAAATTTGTTCTAATCTTAGGATTGAAACAACCACAGAAGTATTCCTAAGAATCTCTGTAAATCTAAATATTCTCATAATGATCTGACACTCTCTTTCTTCTACTTGTTTGCTGCATGTCTACACCAGGATTTTCCAAATTATACCCCACTGATTAATAGACTTTTCCATGAAAAAAGTTACCAACTTAAATATTAAGAGAATTAAAATTTTACATCACAAAAATTTTCACTGTCTTTAATTGCTAAGTGGATTAAAAGACATCATTTATCTCACACGTTCCCATATCCCTTTCTTCCTTCTTTCCTTCTGTTCTTTGCTTCCTTCCCAGATGCTTCCTTCTTTGTACTTTTTCTTTGTCCCCTTCTTCCCGTCTTTCTTTCTCCCCATCCCCATGTCTCTTGGGTTCCTTGGGTTGTTTAGAGACTACTCAGCTTTACGCCCCAAGTGGCGCTAGTGGTGAAGAACCTGCTTGCCAGCGCAGGAGACATAAGAGGCCGGGGTTCAATCCCTGGGTGGTGAAGATCCCCTGGAGGAGGACACGGCAACCCACTTCAGTATTCTTGCCTGGGAAATCCCAGGGACAGAGGACTCTGGTGGGCTTTGGTCCATAGTGTCACAAAGAGTCAGATACAACTGAAGTGACTTGGCATGCACACCAATGCCATTTGAAGGACACTCTCAGAGGGGGCCACTCCATCTCTGTGACACCTGCCATTGGTCCAGTGCAGCAAAGCCTCTCCAGGTGGAGCCTCGCATTGCCTGCTGGGAGCATACAGATCCTGCCTCTTCTACTCCATCTCTCTACTGCACAGTGAGTAATGGGAACCAACATCTCAGCACCATCCCAGGGCTGGGGGTGGTGGGATGTCTTTGAAACCCACAATGTTACAACCCCTTCTCACTCTGCAGTTGTTGATCGAGTCTTAAGCAATTCTATCACATTAAAATTCATATTAAAACATGATAGACATTCAAATTCATATTTGTGCCATGAATTTATAAAAGACACACTAAATAAAGAAAATACCTCCTATCCCTCTTTCAATAACCTTTAAAAAAAAAGTTTAAAAAAACCCCCTAACCTCATGATTATTTATAAAATTGTTGAATCATGGCATTTTAAATATTGAAGAAACTGTGAAGATTACTGAATCTTACCTTATTTTTACAAATAAAGTGAATTCCAGTATCAATGATTTAACAACAACTCTACAAGGGACTTCCCTGTTGGTCCAGCGGTTAAGACTCTGTGCTTCCACTGCAAGGAGCACAGGTTCCATCCCTGGTCAGGGCACTAAGATCCCACATGGTGCCAGGCACAGTGCATCCCACTCCCCACAAAACAGCCTGTGATTAAAGGAATAAAAACAGCTACTCAAAATACTAAAACACCAGAAACCAAAAAGAAAACAAACAAAAAATGATGAAAGAAGACAAAGCTTCACAGACAAACAAACACACAGAAACCCAAACAACCAAGAAATCTCACTATTATGTGGAGAAAAATTAAAATATTAATTGAGTATGGACAAAATAAATAGAAACAAATTCAAAAATTAATAGAGCTCTGATTAAAATAACTATGAATCAGATTTGCTATTCATTTTTTCTTCACCTTTTTGCTTTTTAAAAGTATTTTTCCATGTAAAAATATTGTGTCCAAAGTTCAGACATTGACCCACTTCTGCTAACAAGCAAAATCTAGATTCTGGAAACAACCAACCTGGCAGCTTAATGCATCTTAACTCAGTCAGGTAGCTACATGTGACTTTCAATTGGCTGTTGGGCAATTATAAAGAGAATTGAGGATAATGTTTGCTGTGGGTTTGTCATATATAGCTTTTATTATAAACTTTTAGGTTGAATGAATTACAGCGATTTATGTAAGGGCTTAAAAGGCTCACAGATTCATATACACGCCAGTTTCCCCTGGGTCTTACAATTTGTTTCTTAGAATTTCACAAATAATATCTATTCTTTGGAGTTTTATTTCCTCCGTGGAGAGGAATGTTTTATTTCCTCTGCCCAGGAATGTTTTTTGACAACTCATTTTGTAAAGTTGATAACAAGGCTTAAGAATGCTTTGTAGGCAGAAAGCGTCAGGAAATTATTTTCTCCATAGTTGAAAACCCTTTCTTTCTTTTACTTCTGCCCTTTATTCCCTTCATAACTGCCGATGACCCTTAACTGTCTGAGCCTTTCTCTGTTTCTAGAGATAGCTTGAGTTGTGTTCCTAATTGAAACAAATCTCCAGTCTCTCCAAGCATGCTCATAACTAATCACCCTCTTACTTCATTATTCAAAGCATCCTTTTCACCTAGTTTGAGTCAACCATATTATGCATCGTCTATGAGTTGGACATTGGCTAGACAAGTGGGAGAGGACCAAGATCTTTAAGAACCAGATACATCTGTCTTCTAGGATCTCAAAATACGTTCGGGACTGACCATGTGACTGGGTAACTTAATACAGAGCGTCATGTGACTTGTGAGAAAAGAGATTGAATGCATAGGAGGAATTATGTCTAACATGAAATAGGGAAAATTGAAGAACAGAGGTAGACTTGATTCGTCAAGCCTGAGATAATAGGTAGAATTTTTTTGGGGGGGGGTCAGTTTTCAAAAGATTTATTAAAAATGCAATAGTGCATGGGTTAAAGTTGGGTGGTATCATCTTTTCTCTGTACCACTGTGGCTACAGATTTAACTTCATATACAGATGACCTGCATCCATGAAATTAAGACGCTTGCTCCTTGAAAAAAAAGTTATGACCAACCTAGACAGCCTACTAAAAAGCAGAGACATTACTTTGCCAACAAAGGTCCATCTAGTCAAAGCTTTGGTTTTTTCAGAAGTCATGTATGGATGTGAGAGTTGGACTATAAAGAAAGCTGAGTGCCGAAGAATTGATGCTTTTGAACTGTGGTGTTGGAGGAGACTCTTGAGAGGCCCTTGGACTACAAGGAGATCCAACCAGTCCATCTTAAAGGTAATCAGTCCTGAATATTCATTGGAAGAACTGATGCTGAAGCTGAAACTCCAATACTTTGGCCGCCTGATGCGAAGAACTGACTCATTTGAAAAGACCCTGATGTTGGGAAAGATTGAAGGTGGAAGGAGAAGGGGATGACAGAGGATGAGATGGTTGGATGGCATCACCGACTCAATGGACATGAGTTTGAGTAAACTCTAGGAGTCTGTGATGGACAGGGAGGCCTGGCATGCTGCAGGGGTGGCAAAGAGTCGAACATGACTGAGCAACTGAACTTAACTGAACAGATGACCTCAAAAATCTAGTTTTGAGCTCTTCATGAATGTGAGGCTCAAGCCAAGAGGCCCTCCGCGCTTCCCTGATGTAACCTGGCATCTAGTTTCTAATAATCTGAAGTTTGGTGATAAGTCTCTGTTTTCTTGATCCAGATGTTTTATAATTTGATTCATATTTTACATGAATGATAAAAATTAAATAAACTATTTAGGCTGAGTTGAGGGAGCAGAAGAGTAAGAAGATGGAAAGATGTGAAAGAAAGATTGTTTTGCAGACTGGCTGTGTTTCCTTGGAGGTAACCTGGCTGGGATAACTCCAGGATACTACGCAAGGTTTAAAAAGCATCAGAGAAGCAAAATAGTAGTTGCATAAATTGGGGCAATGAATTTTGACAGGCACAGCTTGGTCGGTGGATAATTTTAGTTCAGATTTAGAGAATATCATGTTAAAAACTAGAGGATGGAGATAAGTATGTTCAGATGAGCAACCTCATGTTCTAGAAGGTTATATTCAATGATGAATATGCTAGAGATGGTGTATAAAAGGATATTTCAGCCATATTTTAGGATACAGACAAAAATGTTTACTGAAGCAATTTCTCCAGTCTAGGTCCTTGCTGCTCAGTGGAGGCTGAGGACAGTAATAAGAGAGATGACTGTACAATCACTTTTAGTCTTATACACAAATATATGATATTTATTCACTTTCATTGTATTACAGAGTATTGCAATTATGCCAATTTTTATATGTGTCCATATTATATAAACTAAGTTTAATGAATGACAAAAGAAGGACTTTAAAAAAAAGATTTCTATACAAAACTTATACTCACAAAATAATAATTAAAGCATGCATGTGTGCAGGCTGTTGCTTTAGTTGTGTCTCTTTGTGATCCTATGAACCCTAGGCCGTCAGGCTCCTCTGTCTATGGGATTCTCCAGACAAGAATACTGGAATGGGTTGCCATGTCCTCCTCCAGGGGGATCTTCCCAACCATGGATTGAACCCACGTCTCTTACATCTCCTGTATTGGCAGGTGGGTTCTTTACCACTAGGGCCATCTGGGAAGCCCCTAATTCAAGCACAGGGAATACCAATAAAATAACTAGTTGACTAATTGAATTTTTATCAGCCTCGTTAGAAAAAAAAGTCAATGAAGACTTAATTATATCTGAGAAGACATTGGCTAAGAAGCCTGAGATTAGTCAAGAAGACTGATAAACTTCAAGTTGTATCGCCTACAGGATACTGGTCAACAAACTCCTGGCTCTGTCAAGTTTCAAAAAATCTCTCCAGTCATCAAATCATCTGATAATTTGCTTTGCACATGTATGTCAAATTCAGGTTTGCAGATTGGAATTCAAGGAATAAGTCAGAACATTATTACTAGGTCACTGCTTCTGACATCTACATATCCAGAAGGGAAGATGACAACGACGCTCCATCTGATGGTGCTGGTGAGGCGGGGGCAGGATTGAACTTCTTAAATCATTTCTGGGCTGAAATTCAAAATTGGTTTGGCAACTGAGCTGGGCTGATGAGTGGGCAATAACGGGAAGTTGAAAATGCAGAGACAAAGGAAATAAGGTGGGAGGTGATAAACCCAACATTGAGTACATTAAATTATTGAACTTGACAAACAAACAAAATGAGGTTTTGGTAGTGGGAAGGCAGAATCAACAGATATTGCTAGTTCTCTGGAAATCACAAAGGGCAGAGGTCAGTAGAAATTCCACATCTATTCACCGACAACCTCGTCAGGATGCCCATGAAGAACTGTTTTAAGCTATCTTGGAAAACAGAGGAAAAACTGCCAGTCATTTCTAGCTGGCAACCTAGATGTTTTCATAAAAATGAAGAGAGATGTGGAGGCAAAAAATTATACAGTTATGAAGGGAGCACCATTTGACTGTTGAATCATGTAGGTGAATCATAGGTGAGAATGATCAAATGGAAAACAGAAGAAAGTTAGGTCCTGATCTTGGCCAGCCGTCAACGGGCTGGTTTTCCACTCTGGTGAGCCACTGACAGTCTCTGCACAGATGAGAAGCAGCTCAGAAAGGGGGGTCCCTTCTTAGTCTCCTGGAGACTAAACTTAGCTTATTGGGGACTAAACTGTGCTCTACTGTCTTCCAAGAATCCAGGAGGAAAAAAAGTGACATGATGGGAGTGAGTACTATTTGTTCTTTTCACACAAAAGGCTACAGTCACTCTTCTTTTCCCTTTTCTATCCCTTTTCACATAATTCCAAGACCAACTATTTCTTAGAAAATAAAAGAAAGAGTAACCATGATATGTGTTGATAGAAATTTGGAGAAAATGGAGCTCTCATACATTGGCCATCAAAATATAAATGGTCAACTGCTTTGGAAAACAGTTTGCAGGATTAAAAAACAACAACAACATATATTTACCATATGATGGGTTTATTTCAATAGCAGGCATTTCTCCAAGAGAAAAGAAGACGTATGGCCACAGAAATACTAGCACCCAAGTGTCACAGTAGCTTTGTTTTTTAATAGCACCAAACAAGGATAATTCAAATTTCCATCAACCAGTGGATGGATAAACAAAATGTGGTATATCCAGGCTGTAATGTACAATGTGATAAATATAATTCATGCCAGCTGTATGTCATATATGGATGAACAATGGTAAGAGGTAAATCCTAAGAGTTCTTATCACAAAATCTTTTCTACTTCTTTATTTTTGTATCTATTTGAGGTGACAGATGTCCCCTAAACTAACTGTGAGCATCATTTCATGAAGTATGAGGGTCAAATCATTATACCGTAAGGGATTCCCAGGTGACTCAGTGGTAAAGAATCCACCTGCCAATGCAAGAGATGCAAAGGACGCGGGTTTGATTCCTGGGTCGAGAAGATTCCCCTGGAGTAGGAAATGGGACGCATTCCAGTATCCTTGCCTGGAAAATGCCATGGACAGAAGAGCCTGGTGGGCTACAGTTCATGGGGCCGCAAAAAGTTGGACACGACTGAGCACACACGCTTCATGCTTCGTGCCACTCTCATGAGATATTATCATGACATCAGATATCATTATTTCAGCTTAAACTAGGAAAAAAGTGGTCTACTTTTTTGCTAAAACCTATTAGCTTCTGAGTTCTTTCTCCATCTAACCTATGTACCATTCTCCTGAGATGATGGGCCTTGCAAAATGCAAATTGAACTGTGTCTCTTTCTCTATTAAAAGTCAGTATACAGTATACTAATGCATATATATGGAATTTGAAAGATGGTAACGATAACCCTATATGCGAGACAGAATAAGAGACACAGATGCATAGAACAATTTTATGGACGCTGAGGGAGAAGGTGAGGGTGGGATGTTCTGGGAGAATAGCATTGAAACATGTATATTATCATATGTGAAACAGAACACCATTCCATGTTCGATGCATGAGACAAGGGCTCAGGGCCGGGGCAATGGGATGACCCAGAGGGATGGGATGGGGAGGGAGGTGGGTGGGGGGTCCAGGAAGGGGAACACATGTAAACTCATGGCTGATTCATGTCAATGTATGGCAAAAACTATTACAATATTGTAAAGTAATTAGCCCCCAACTAAAATAAATAAATTTATAAAAAAAAAAAAAAAAGCAAGTCTATTAAAAAAAAAAAAAGTCTATACCATCATTTCACAGTCTCCAGGAAAATGTCTCAGGTTTATATAAAGCCTGCCAGGCCCTGAGCTCCTTTGCCATAAAGCTACTTTCCTCCATTCTTGCATATTTGTACTGTAGGCACACATTCAAACTCTTCAGAGTGCTCTGATCATGTCTGGACCGTTCTTCCTGTTTTAGCAGCAATATATGCTGATACTTTTGCCTAATATTATCCATTTCTTCACAGTGTATTCCTCATGGATCTTCCAGCTCAGCTTCTATTCACCTGATCATTCTTACAGTCAACTCTTCTTTTTCTCAGTACGCATACTGTTCCTTGAGCACTTACAATTGCACTTACTCCTCTTACCTCCTGCGTTTTAATTAGGGGCTGCAGTGAGCTACTTGAGAAGGGTCTGTCATTTTTCATCACTTGATCCTTTGCACCAGTGCCTGGTCCCACGATGTCAATGAACATTTACTCAACTGAATTAAATGCTGAACATAGCTCAGGACTTATGAGTCCATTTAATTAGGCACTAACCACTCATGTAAGTTCCACGGCAAATCCTGGTTGAAATCATTAGCCTCAATACTAATAAGGGCACTGTATATCCTTATGCTTCTTTCCAGAAATTACAAAATTAGCTGCTTCTCTTTCTTCTGAATATGACGTTAATTAGTCCAGGCAGCTCCCTAGGAGATCCACGGTGCTGCTTGAGTATAGGATAAGAAACTGCTTCGGTCTAGGTTACATGTCGGTGCTTAGAAGCCACTGAAAATCAAGTTGTTCTTGGAAAATACACCTTTACAAGGAGTACAGAGGCAGAATATTTCAAGAAGTTTCCAAGGAAATATATTTCAGAGAAGTATAATTAAATTCCATGAGTTCAATGAAAGACAAAAACTTGAAGTGGTGAATGTAGTCTTCAGAGCACTGATCTTCTTAATATTGCTTCAAAAAAGATAATAATGATATTCTTTTCTATACCTTGGTCTTTTGTGTAATCAGAAGTATGCATGTCTGATGAAAATTGTAAAGAAAAAAGACAAACCAACCTCAACAAACTCATTTTCTTGACTACAAAGCTATCCATGATGTTCAAACATTGGGAAGAAATGGCAATTTTGGACTTTTATGCAAGAAAATATTGATGTTAAAAATGCATACATAGAACCTACAAACTTTAAAGAATAATTTTCATCTCTATACAGAGGATGTTTACTCTTCACTACTCATACAGAACTGAAGCACTTTAAAAGTAGGTTTGAAGTTTTATTCTCCTATTAGGAACATTTACCAGACAACATATAGGATAGGTTAAAGCAAATTGCATATTTTGACTTGGAATTCTCAGAACCCACTATCATTCTGTTCCCAGAAGTAAATATATCCCCAAATTTCATTGCATCAGTTGTAAGCTTTTTGTAATACAATCTGTTTGTAAATTAGGGATTGTCTCTAAAAGAGTTTCAGTAGTTACCTTTAAGTATCACAAGATGGAACATTTCCTATGCCAGCACCAGTATCCATTCCAACCTCCTCTTGCCGACCCACCCCACCACTGATGCTGCCACAATACAATTCAGGTGGTCCTATGGATGGTCATCCTGTAACTCCTAGCCTGTCTGCTAATGTGGGGATGTCCAAAATTGAACATCTACTTTCCAAGCAGCAGAACCAAGACTGTCTCTGTAGTTCTTTTTATATTTACATATATATGCGTGTGTGTGTGTGTGTGTGTGTGTGTGTGTGTGTGTGTGTGTTAAGTCACTTCAGTTTTGTCTCTTTGAGACCCTATGGACTGTAACCCATCAGGCTCCTCTGTCCAGGGGATTCTCCAGGCAACAATACTGGAGTGTGTTGCCATTTCCTCCTCCAGGGGATCTTGCCAACCCAGGGACCAAACTCGAGTTTCTTCTGTCTCCTGCATTGGCAGGTGGGTTCTGTACCACTAGTACCTCCTGGGAAGCCCCGTTTATTCATAGTTATATTTAACTAGCAAGGATCTGTTTATGAGATGAAAAGAATTCATATGCAATGACAGCTAATTGGATTCACTTTAATCTTTCATTTGCATTTAGGAAATGATAAAAGATAGTGACGGAGAAGGCAATGGCAACCCACTCCAGTACTCTTGCCTGGAAAATCCCATGGACGGAGGAGCCTGGTGGGCTGCAGTCCATGGGGTCATGAAGAGTTGGACACAACTGAGTGATTTCACTTTCACTTTTCACTCATGCATTGGAGAAGGAAATGGCAACCCACTCCAGTGTTCTTGCCTGGAGAATCCCAGGGACGGGGGAGCCTGCTGGGCTGCCATCTATGGGGTCGCACAGAGTCGGACACGACTGAAGCAACTTAGCAGCAGCAGCAGCAGCAAAAGATAGTGAATGACAGAGATTTAGGTCTCAGAACTGAAGGAACTGTGCCTTTCCACCCTGAGTTCTTCCCACCATGCCGTCTGTGGTCCAAGTCTCCTGGTCTAGACTGACTCTGGGAGAAGGAAGTGTGAGCAGTCAGAATGCCTCCAGTCTTCAGTACTGGAGTCCTCTGTATCTTACAATCATGATTAGATTTCTTGGTTCAAACAGACTTGAGAATTTTTGATACTTGTTAGTAAATAGAGTTACACTCTTGGCAATAATAAAGATAATGATAACAATACCGAGTGCTTCATATTTGTACCTAGACTTTTCAGTGGAAATAAATGAAAACTATGAGTACATTTACAAGTGCTTAAGAATTTCGTGTGAAATTCTTCCATGGAGGTGGAAAGTCCATTTGATAGCAAGCAGAACCTATCTGCTTCATATCAACTAGACATATTATTGCCAACTGTGAGAAACTATTTAACCACCTCCAAACATTTATAATGTAGTTTTTGGTACATCATACAGATGAGGAAGGTAGTCAAAATATTTACTTATATTTCTGTCAGGATAATTTTACTTTACCTAAAACACTGTTGAAAGCTGAAAACAGTATGAACTTTTGCTAAATTCAGTAAGACTATGACACATCTTCTGAACACTTCTGTTAGGCACCTTATTCCCTAATCCCAAAGGAATTCAAATGTCACAATAGAAATTCAAGACAGGAATGTTTTCATACCTATTTTCAGAATTTAAAAGCAATGAGTAAGGTTCTACAAAGCATAATATTTAAATCAGAAGTACTAATTTTTAGGACCTCATTTATTTAGTTAGTAGAAAGTTAAAGTCCCCCAAATGACAAAGAAACTCCTTTTTTTCTTCCACATAAATAAATAGCATCCAAGTAGTCTTGACCTTCTCAGCACACTGAAGACAGGCTTCTCATTTAGCAAAGTGAATGTGAAAGTGAAGGTTGCTCAGTCCTGTCCAACTCTTTGCAACCCCATGTACTCTAGCTGCTAGGTTCCTCTGTTCATGGCATTCTCCAGGCCAGAATACTGGATTGAGTGGCCTTCCCTTCTCCAGGGGATCTTCCCAACCCAGGGATCGAACCCAGGTCTCCCACACTGCAGGCAGATTCTTTACCACCTGAGCCACAAGGGAAGCCCAAGAATACTGGTGTGGGTAGCCTATCCCTTCTCCTGCAGATCTTCCTGACTGACCCAGGAATCGAACTGGGGTCTCTTGCACTGCAGGTGGATTCTTTACTGATGGAGCTAGGAGGGAAGAAACCTTTATGGCTTAATTTCTTTAGATTGACAGTCTCACAACTTCATCTTTAGCATAATATTCTTAATGCTGTGTAAGTTACAAGTTTGCCCAGAGAAGGAAATGTCCTCTTCCAACTGGAGCGAAGTCCAAGGCAAAATTTTCCACCCCAGGACACTGTGGAGGCAGAAAATGCCCAGCAGGGAAACGTGGGGAGTCTCCCTTGAGACAGTTTTTCACAGTGTCATTGCAGTCTTGTCCTCAAAAAGTACCTAGATGTTTAAAGATTGGAATATTTTCGAGTTGAAGATCTGGAACATTTATTCATTATCTAAGAGGTGATAATATCTGCTGATACTAAATGTCAGTGTCCAGACACTGCCTAATGCCCAGATTTGAAGAGAATTCAAAACATCCCAAAGATCTGTCAGTAACATTGGAAAGATGTCAAATAAGTATCCAAATACAGATTGTCTTATTCTTGTGAAGAGTATAAAATTAACATTTAACAATAATATTACTGATAATCAGTACTCATTATAGAATTACTAAATAAGTGAAAAAAGCAAAACTTTGTGAAGCAACTAGGGAATAAAAAATTACATCCTCTTTCATCATATACTTTTCCTCTTTTCAGATACACATTCAAGCTCCAGAAATCTCCTGTTTTAAACCCTGCCTCCCCCTCATTCAACCACTCCAATCATCACCCCATCTTCTTCTCCAACCAGCTTTTATTCTGAAAAAGTGGTCCAGGAGCATCCTTCATAGTGGTTGGTTTTCTCTATATATTTTCATATCAGCACCGATGATAATACATGATATTATAATTAACTCTATATCAAATAGAAATTGGTATGTTTATCTCTGTATACCCCAATGCCAATTTGATACTATTTATTTATGTATCTATACAGTGTTTCTCAGAGTTTCTGGTACCAAGAAGATTCTTGAGATGTATTTTTAGAATGAATAAATCTATGAATGGCAACAGTAGAAAGACTGTGTCTACTGCTTTCAAGATTGTGTCTATTATTTAATGGTTTCCATTGCTGCCATGTAGCATGGAAGGAGAGGCTGAGTCTAAACATGGGGCTGAATGCTAAAGAAAAAAGGGCAAATAATATGACATTCCTTCTAAAGGAAGCCAAAGGTCTATATAGCCCAGGATATAACTGGTTTTACTATTCTGTTCTAAGAATTAGGAAGAAAATTATTTTCTTAGTAAATAAACATGATCATGACCTATGGAAAAGTAACTACTTACTTCAATTCTGTTACAAATTAATTACAAATTTTTGACTCTTGCTGGATTATGAGATTTCTATTCTCTTGGTTTATGTAAACATTGACATAAAACATTGATCCCCAGCTCACACATTAAGATGTGAACATAAGTGTTGATTGTGACTGTGTTTTAATAGGGAATGCTTGAAGAATAAAGTTAACTAAAAAATGCACAAAACTCTTTTTGGCTGCTGGTTGGAGTTTTAGAAGAAGCTTCTCATTTATATTTTCCAGATTTTGAGAAAATAAGTTACCACCCCTACCACAAAGAAAAAAGTAGTTTATAAAAATTTCTTCTCCTTATTTTTCAACTATAGTAGAATTAATTTGATAGTTTTGGTATGAAAATTATTTGTTTTCACATCACAGAAAAGGATATGCTGAGAAATATAAATACCAGGTGATTATTTCATAGCCACATATACCATTCAGTGGATACATTCTGCATATCAATCATGTTATTTATTCCTTCTGTTAGAAAAACCTTTAGCTGATGACTCACCTTCTTTATAGGTCTTGAAATCTGGGGTGTATCTGACACCTGGATCCTACTCCTATTTGGACAAGCTACATTTCATGTGCTTAACTGCCTCACGTAATAGGGAGATTGACAACACAGGTATATGTGCTGTGTGCTGTGCTTAGTCACTCAGTTGTGTCTGACTCTTTTTTCAACTCCATGGACTGTAGCCTGCCAGGCTCCTCTGTCCATGGGGATTCTCCTGGCAAGAATACTGGAGTGGGTTGCCATGCCCTCCTCCAGGGGATCTTCTCAACCCAGGGATTGAACTCAGGTCTTGTGCACTGCAGGCAGATTCTTTACCATCTAAGCCCAAGAATACTGGAGTGAGTAGCCTATCCCTTCTCCAGGGGATCTTCCCAACCTAGGAATCAAACTGAGGTCTCCTGCATTGCAGGTGGATTCTTTACCAGCTAAGCTACCGGGGAAGCCCAACACAGGTCTAGTGTTTTTCAAACCATAGACTAATAGATATTTTTTGAAATTAAAAAAATATCTAAAATGGCCACTGAGTTCTGAAGGTACATAGCAGTAATCTTCCAGTTTCAGTGACTCTTAGTAAAAAGTCTATTCAAGAAGAGAGTGATTGTACCTATTTCTCTGACTGCCATTTTCTCCAAAGGGTGACAAGCAGACAAAAAAGCAGACAAGCATTAAAAGTCAAATCCATTTAATGATTTCTGCACATTTTCCCCTCCATCCCCTAGTGCTACATAGTGCAAAGGATTTGTACTCCCCTCCCCTCTATATGGGGCTTCTTTGGTGGCTCAGTGGTAAAGAACCCACCTGCTAAAACAGGAGACTCAGGAGACATTGGTTCAATCCCTGAGGCACGCAGATCCCTTGGAGAAGGAAATGGTAACCCACTCCAGTATTCTTGCCTGGGAAATCCCATGGACAGAGGAGCCTGGCGGGCTACAGTCCATAGGATTGTAAAAAGTCAGACACAACTGAGTGATTGGGCACACATACACTCTCCTCTGTATAATGTCTGTTCCTTGTAGTACTAAAAAGAGATTGAATAATGAGGATATGCAAGATTTCAGAATTCAGCAACACATCAAAAAGCTCATACACCACGATCAAGTTGGGTTTATTCCAGGGATGCAAGTATTCTTCAATATATGCAATTCAATCAATGTGATACACCATATTAACAAATTGAAAGATAAATCCATAGGATAATCTCAATAGATGCAGAATAAGCCTTTGACAAAATTCAGCATCCATTTATGATTAAAACTCTTCAAAAAATGGGCATAGAAGGAACCTACCTAAATGTAGTAGAGGCTACATATGATAAGCCTACAGCAAACATTATTCTCAGTGGTGAAAACCTGAAAGCATTTCCCCCTAAGATCAGAAACAAGACAAGGGTGTCTACTTTCACCAATATTATTCAACATAGCTCTGGAAGTCCTAGCTACAGCAATCAGAGAAGAAAAAGAAATAAAAGGAATCCAGATTGGAAAAGAAGAAGTAAAGCTCTCACTGCTTGCAGATGACACAATACTGTACATTGAAAACCCTAAAGATAGTATCAGAAAATTACTAGAGCTAATCAGTGAATTTAGTAAAGTTGCAGGAAAGAAAATCAATACACAGAAATCACTTGCATTTCTATATACTAATAATGAAAATTCAGAAAGAGAAATTAAGGAAGCAATCCCATTCACCATTGCAACAAAAAGAATTAAATATCTACAAATAAACTTACCTAGGGAGATGAAAGAACTGTACACAGAAAATCATAAGACACTAATGAAAGAAATCAAAGATGACATAAACAGATGGAGAGACATTCCATGTTCCTGGGTAGGAAGAATCAGTATTGTGAAAATGACTATACTACCAAATGCAATCTACAGATTTAATACAATCCTTATCAAATTACCAATGGCATTTTTCAAAGAACCAGAACAAAAAATTTCACAATTCATATGGGAACACAAAAGACCCTGAATAGCCAAAGCTATTGAGAGTCTCGAGAAAGAAGAATGGAGCTGGAGGAATCAAGCCTCCTGACTTCGGGTTATACTACAAAGCTACAGTCATCACAACAGTATGGTACTGGCACAAAAACAGAAATATAGACCAGTGAAACAAGATAAAAAGCCCAGAAATAAACCCATGCACCTATGGGTACCTTATTTTTGACAAAAGAGGCAAGAATATAAAATGGGGCAAAGACAGACTCTTCAATAATTGGTGTTGGGAAAACTGGACAGCTACATGTAAAAGAATGAAATTAGAACACTTCCTAACACCATACACAAAGATAAACTCAAAATGTATTAAAGACCTAAACGTAAGACCAGAAACTATAAAACTCTTAGAGGAAAACATAGGCAGAACACTTGATGACATAAATCAAAGCAAGACCCTCTATGACCCACCTCCTAGAGTAATGGAAACAAAACAAAAGTTTTGTTAAACTTAAAAGCTTTTGCACAGCAAAGGAAACCTACAGGGAAGGTGAAAAGACAACCCTCAGAATGGGAGAAAATAATAGCAAGTGAAACAACTGACAAAGGACTAATTTCCAAAATATACAAGCAGCTCATACAACTCAATACCAGAAAAACAAACAACCCAATCAAAAAGTGGGGGAAAGACCTAACCAGACATTTCTCCAAAGAAGACATACAGATGGCTAACAAGCACATGAAAAGATGCTGAACATCTCTCATTATTAGAGAAATGCAAATCAAAACTACAATGAGATATCACCCCACACAGATCAGAATGGTTCTCATCAAAAAGTCTACAAACAATAAATGCTGGAAAGGGTGTGGAGAAAAGGGAACACTCTTGCGCTGTTGGTGGGAATGTAAATTGATACAGCCTCTATGGAAGACGGTATGGAGACTCCTTAAAAAACTAGGAATAAAATCACCATATGACCCAGCAATCTCACTCCTAGGCATACACCCTGAGGAAAACAAAACTGAAAGAGACACGTGTATCCCATTGTTCATTGCAGCACTATTTACTATAGCTAGAACATGGAAGCGACCTAGATGTCCATCAACAGATGAATGGATAAAGAAGCTGTGGTACATATACACAATGGAATATTACTCAGCAATAAAAAATAACACATTTGAGTCAGTTCTAATGAGGTGGATGAACCTAGAACCTATTATACAGAGTGAAGTAAGTCTAAAAGAGAAAGATAAATACCGTATTATAACGCATATATACGGAATCTAGAAAAATGGTGCTGAAGAACTTATTTACAGGGCAACAGTGAAGAAACAGACATAGACAATAGACTTATGGACATGGGGAGAGGGGAGGAGAGGGGGAGATGTATGGAAAGAGTAACATGGAAACTTACTTTACCATATGTAAAACAGGTAGCCATTTGCTGTATGGCTCAGAAAACTCAAACAGGGGCTCTATATCAACCTAGTGGGGTGGGGTGGGGAGAGAGATGGGAGGGAGGTTCAAAAGGGAGGAGATATATGTATACCTATGGCTGAGTCATGTTGAGGTTCGACAGAAAACAGCAAAATTCTGTAAAGCAATTATTCTTCAATAAAAAATAAATGAATTAAAAAAAATATTTCAGAAGTGCAGTGTCTAGTCACAGACCTCTGTTCTTAGATGCACTTTGCAGGTAAACATCCTCCTTGCTAAGATGTACACCAGTGGAGATGGCCTGATGGCTCCCTCTCATTTCTCATGGGCACTCAATCAGTAAACAACCCACTGGTGTCAGTTGCTCCTGTTTGAATGTGTAAATAACACTGGGGTAGTTCAGCCTATCAGTAAGTGCCATCTTTGATCTGTAATGTTTTTGAACAGGAAATCATATAACTTTCTTCCTTGTTAAGATTATCCTTAGAAGGAAGGGGGGGCTGCTCAGTTTTGATGTGGGAGCACTTCCTCACTGAGCCGGCCTAGGAGAGGTCTTGCCAAAAGGAGATTTGGAGACCCTAACAGCCCGGAAGGAAGCAGGTCTGGAGAAGGGAGGTGAGGCCCAACTGGATAAGATGTGGGCATATTAACAGCATATTAACTTCTCAAGTACCTGGGATCTTAAAATTGCAAATGCCTGGCTTATTGTTTTTCTGCTTTTATTCCTCAAAGGGGAAAGAAATATGTGAGGTTTTTTTTTTTTTTAATATTTAGAAGGCACAAGATGGAAAAAGTTGAATAAAAATCAAATACACAGGTTCACACATGCATGCTCTGAGTCAGGCTTACCAAGATTTGTCTTTCTTAGAAAGTCAGAGTGGAAGGTACTTCAAAAGTCATCAAGCCCCACCTCTTTGCTTTTCAAGCAGGAAATTGAGGGCTGGGGAGGTCAGATGAATTTTCCAGGGCCACAAAACTAGTTAGCAGCAGAGGCAAAGGTAGTTCCCTATCAGAGGTGGTGCTGATTGGGATGTGGGATGAGGGACAGGCGCTTAGGACTCAAGTCAACCCCCGAATGAAGTCAAATTTCCAGAGCTATAATCCCAACTCAGTAATTAAAGATTTTGGATATTGGCAGTAATCACTACTATCACCTTCTTCATTTTTCAATCTTTTCTGTAGACAAGGAAAGATATAAAGTCAATAGTACTGGTTTAATCAAGTTCTAAAAATTGAATGAAATAAAAGCTGAAGCATTCAGTTCCAAAGAGGGCTTTTCTTTTCTTTTTTTTTTTTTAATCTTCTGAATCCCTGAGATTGTTGTCGATGCCATTTCTCATGTTCTTGATAACTAATAACCTTGAGAAGAAAAAAAAAAAGTGCCTTCAAAGAGAAATGAGTATTTCCACAGCCCAGTCTCTTAAATCTTACTTGATGTTTTCCGAATGGAATTAAAAGAATTTCTCAAAGTTAAAGGATTGAGGGAGAGGAGTAATTTTATGTGGAATGAGGTGTAGTAGTTTGAAAACATATAATCAGGAGATAAAAAGAAAAGAAGCCAGACAGAAAAAAGAAGAAAAAAATCCGTAGTGGCTTGGTTTTGTAGTTTAGTTTAGCTTTTCTCAAACTTTCCAGACAGGACAGAAAAGAGGGTCAAGTAGAAGAATCACTTATGGATCCCAAGGGTAAAAAAGTGGCAACTTTCTCTGCTTAAAAGAGAGATGTGATGAGAAAGATGAGAAGATGAATTCAGTGACCACATTTAATAAGAATCTGTGCATGCTTCATTTTGATTTCAGCTCTTATATAGGACATGTCCCAGTTCATCCCTATACATCCTTTCCCCTTGCTTCATGGATTCAAGCAGTCACTGAGAAGTATGATTTTTTTCCTCCATTTGTGTTTCTCACTCTCTCCTCCTACCGCTCGAGTCCAAGCTACCATCATATTTTATCTGAAGCATGTCAATTATCTCCCCCACTCTACACTCTATTCTACACACAGCACCTAAAGAGATCTCTTCAAACCACACATTTAATCACAGCACTTGCTTGCTTGAAGCCTTTTTAAACGTTTCTTGTGGCTTTTAGGATGAAAACAGTTCTTAATGATGATATGACTGATCTCTAGCCTGCCTCACCGCTCTGCAGGGGTTTGCAAACGACTCGCCTTATGATTCTCTGTGCCCTGGTCCCACTGGTGTCTCCGTTACTACAGAATTGCCCCCAGGTGGTGCTCCCTTTGTTTGCAAAGCTGTCCACACCTCACCCCCTGCCCACGCCCCTCCTGATCCTGTCTATCTCCCATTCCTCATTCAATCTGCCTATATCATCTAGATTAGTTCAGACTGCCTGCTGGCGTTGTTATGTAGCTCCCAATAGTCTGCTTCATTATACTTTTATAAGACTGCATTCATACACTTACTTGGATATTTTTTTTTTTGGTCACACAGCACAATATGAGGATCTTAGTTTTCTGACCAGAAATGGAACAAGCACAGAGTCTTAATCACTGGACCACCAGGGACAACTCAGGTAATTCATTTTTTATATTATACTATTTTATATTTTTATTTATATTATATATAATTCTTTATTTATACTGTATCTTTATATCTCTTTCACTGGATGACCGGTTACATAGGGCTGGAACTATATTTGTCAAACTCACCTCTGTATTTCTGATGTCTAATAATGCCTGGACTGTGTAGGTGCACCAATAATATTTGTTCAGTGAATGATAACTCACTACATGGATGCATATATGGGCATCCCTGGTGGCTTAGCAGTAAAGAATCTGCCTACAACTTAGGAGATCCAGGTTTGATCCCTGGGTCGTCGGGAAGATCCCCTGGAGTAGGGCACGCCCAGTGAATTTACAGGAATCTCCTGGTCTGAACCTGGAAGCTCTTGTCTATGATTAACTTTCAGACTTGTCCACCTTTTTCCTGGGACTTACACCAGAATATGGCTGGATGGTATAGTTTGAATCACCTGAGGTCAAAGCCGAGAGAGACACGCTATTTGCAGGCTAGACACGTGTATCACCTGTGCCAATACATAGTCTTACAAGGAAACCAACAAGATGACTCCTTTTAGCTTAGATTGAATAATTAGCAAATGAATACAGAAATGTTCTGTTTCACAGAAAATAATAATATGGTATTGTATGATCCGTATAGGTGCCAGAACCAGAAAGACCTGTCGTTCCAAGGAAGATTATGAAAATAGTGCCATTTTTTTTGAAGAATAAAGTGAAACTGTAAGAAGTGCTTATCATAGTTGTTCTTGTTGTTTAGTGATGAAGTTGTGTCTGACTCTTTGCCACCCCATGGGTTGTAGCACCCCAGGCTCCTCTGTCCATGTGATTTCTCAGGCAAGAATACTGGATTGGGTTGTCATTTCCTTCTCCAGGGGATCTTCCCGACCCAGGGACTGAACCTGCGTCTCCTGCATTGGCAGGTGGATTCTTTACCACTGAGCCATCAGGGGAGCCTGTTTATCATAGCACCAGGTGCAAAACTATTATTAGTTCCTTCCTTTCTCCTGTCTTCCCTTCCCCATGCACGTATCTGCACTGAGGCATTATACAGCTCAAAGCAATTAACAAGTATTTCTATATTCACTTGCAACTCTGCAATGAGAGAAGTGGGTTTGCTAAGTTCGATCATATGTTTCTTACTCCAGGCATTGCATCTGACCTCATGAGAAATTATTATTCACTGGATCTTTTGACACATGAGACTCTTAAGAAATCCACTGACTGAAATGTGATCTTAGGAATCATCCAGAATTGGCAAATATGAAAAACTGTCTATTTTTCTTCTCTTATAACTGTATATGGAGGTTTGACTGTAGCTGGGATTGAATTGCTGATGAGGAACTCTTCTTGTCAACCTAAAAAAGATACAGCAAATGACTCAGAGGGCCTGCGGGAATGTGACTCAGGGTCCTGAGTCTTCTCAAAAGTCAAGGTCAAGCCTTAAGCTTCCTATTAATTTTTACATATAGGCTGATGGCCTGTTCTTAAGAGCCTCTGGATTGAATCAACCTTGGTTAGAATTATGTGTTTATGTGTACTTTTATTAAGACTACCAAGGACATGAAAGCATTTTTTTCTCTTTTAGCTGCAAATTAAAGGCAGAGAACAAATACTGTTAAAAACAAATTTTATTTTTTCCAAGAGAAAGTACCTTCTGTGCCTGCTGTGACTTCCTATATAGTCTTCTCGATGGGGAAATTTCTTGAGCTGTTACTTTACCCTAAAGTTCTAAGGAGATTTTACACACTAAAAATATAAGAATTATAAGTGGAAAGATGTACAAGTTCATTAAAGAGTGATTGCTTCCTGGTATAGGAGAAAAAGGGATTCCCTGGTAACTCAAATGCTAGAGTCTGCCTGCAGTGTAGGAGACCTAGGTTCGATCCCTGGGTCTAGAATATTCCCTGGAGAAGGAAATGGCAACCCACTCCGGTATTCCTTCCTGGAGAATCCCATGGATGGAGGAGCTTGGCAAGCTACAGTCCACGGGGTCACAAAGAGTTGGACAAGACTGAGTGACTTCACTTTCCCTTTCTTAGAAGAGGAACTAGAAAGAAGTTAAACTGGTGAACATATTTGATTACATTTGCAGGTTTCCTAAGGAGTGTAGAGAGACACTTCTATCTTACTATTAAAAATTCCTAGTAAAGTCTCTAAGTACTCAAATTAAATTTTCAGTTAAACTTTGAATCATAAAATCACAAACCCATTCTCTTCAAGCTCTTCATTTAAATGTACGCTTCATTCCATACCAGCATTCTTCAAGCAAGGATTTTTTCACCAGACATTTGCCAACAAGGAATGGTTTGTGAACTATGATTGTAATTCACTGGCTTTGAGTTTCTAGCCAAGTTTTATATAAGAAAACTTCAAAACTGAGTTATTCTTTTTCAAAATCAAGTTGAACTCTGAACCTACATAGCATATAAAGAAAGTGATTGATATTAACTCTTAATCTATCTAGCATATCCGGGAAGTGGTTAATACTGGGGGGGGAGGTGCCTACTCTGAGGACTTTTAAGACATTACTGGTGAAATATGAATGTTGATTCTTAAATATTTTTGACATGAAATGTCAGATAAACAGATCTTAAAAAAACACAATCTCTCTACTTAAGAGCTATTTTTAATCGTTGCAAGTCTCAACAAGCATGCTATTTTTAAACTAGGAAGCCGGAAAAAAACTTATTTTTAAATTGTCCTCTGTGAGTTTATTTTCCTCATAGCTGTTTCTCCTGGGTACATCTGAGTTTTGTGAGGTTTTTCTATGTTCACATTGAAGATTACAGTAAGAGACAGTGGTAAAATATAGACTGAATATATGTTTATACACACATGTATACTTTAACTCTGACACGGTGATGTATGGACATAGTACAATAATACATATGAGTGGGAAAAAACATCAGAACTAGGCTGCCCAGTAGATAACAGCTTATTTCTATGACAATATTTCATATTCACCATGTTTTACAGGGAGCTATAGAGAAAGATATGGATTCAAGAACATTTTCCAAAATTATTAATAGTCCTTCCCCATCAGTGAATTACCAAGATTTAGGTTTATACTGGAGTCTTCCACAAAAAGTGAACA
This sequence comes from Giraffa tippelskirchi, assembly GCF_054371585.1. Lineage (NCBI taxonomy): Eukaryota > Metazoa > Chordata > Mammalia > Artiodactyla > Giraffidae > Giraffa > Giraffa tippelskirchi. Next base: position 95,246,897 of record NC_137286.1, on the reverse strand, counting down.
ACTAATAGATGACGATACCAGAAAATAGTTTTAGAACAGACTTCTATTTAAGTTTTACAAAGTATTTAAAACTACATTTTAAATACTATTCGTTCATTACTGTTATGTTAAAAGATGCCAAAATAGCTCAGATTTAAGATATTTCACATGATAATGAAATATAAAGCAGTGTCACTAATATAAAGACTCACAAAGTCTTAAAGAAAGGGTTTCTAAACAACACGATATGTCTTAAAAAGTATAGGTAACATCCTGTATTTTGTTGGTTTTCTTTTTTTCTGAGTTATTGTTTTCCACTAACATCATTTCAATAAAAGAAAGAATAATGGGAAAGCTAAATAATGTATTCTTTCAGATTAATTCAACAAATATGTCTAACCATCTATCAGAATCTAGGTTGTACTCTAGACTCAGATTATGTGTTGAACAAAAATGAAAAATTATCTTTCTATCTGGGGGAGATAGGCAACAAAACCAAACTAAAAGGACTCATAACACATAAGTATGTAATATAATTAATAAAATAGTGAGAATTGGTCTATGAACTTGGAGAGCACTGTGAAGATTTTGGCTATATTCAGAGTGAAAGTGAAATTTGAGAGCCATTGGAAAGTTTTAGATCGAGAACAGTAAGCAATGAAATTCAGAGCCTGGGACAGACCTGAGAGATATTATGAAGAAAAATTCAACAAAAATTGGTTATTGGATATGAAGCAACATACAATATTAATATGGATATTAATGAGAAAAGATACTCATGCTTGTTATATTGATATTTACTGACTAGGGTAGATTGCATTTGAAATTAACATCATACTAGACATTGTAAATATTGTGAGTATATTTGAACAGGGATGGAAAATAGATTTTATCTTGCATGCCAACACAAGTTTATTAGTAAGCTGGAACATATACTGGATAGGAGACTGAGACTAAATTAGGATCCAGAGGAAACGTGTATCTTGTGTAATATCCCTAATTGCCATGGGTGAGTTTTTCTGGTATGGCTGAAAAATTTCCTTGTCATACTGTTGTAAGCTAACCTGTGTTCAAGAGTCTTAAGATTCATATGTTAAAGTCCTAATCTTCGGTAATTCAAAATAAAACTGTTTAGAGATTGGGTCTTTAAAGAAACAAGAAAGTTAAATGAGGTAGGGGAGACCATGTGAACACAGAATAAGACAGCCATGTGCAAGCCAAGGAGAAAGGTCTCAAAAAGAAAAACCAAAGTTTGTTGTCACTTTCATCTCAGACTTCTAACCTCCAGAGCTTGTGAGAAAATAAATCTTTTTTTACTGTCTGTAGTACATTGTTATGGCAGCCCTAGCAGGCTAATACATAGACAAATTCTCTTAGAAATGAATTACATAACTTCATATAAAATACAATGAAAAACTAGCCAACAGCTCTTGAGAAATCAGAAAAAATACATACAGATTTTGGAAGAGTCAGAATTTGGAAGAAAGGACCAGGAACGTGAGTTTATGTAGCTAGCTAGCATCTATCTTATATTTATCACCACTATAGTGTAATATGGAATGGCAAAGACTTTGAAAAATCTGACTTATTCTGGTCTACAGAAATAATGACAGTGTCTGGGGCAACCAGAGCTGGTAAAAAGTGAAGAACAAATTCCAGAAATTAGAGAACCAGAGATTAGGATTCTGCGTGGACCCTTGCATGTATAGGGTAAATAGCAAACTGCCTGGCTAAAGGGGCTGGAGAAAGAACTGACATAAGATTTAAGTAAATTTGTTTCTACATTAAAAATAAAATCCACTTAGATGATTATAATAGAATCAGGAGTCTCCACATCACTTTTACAATATCCAAGACACAATGCAAAATTTCTGTATATGAAAAGAACTAGGGAAGGTGAAGAAAGTGAAAATTGCTCAGTCGTGTCCGACTCTTTGCAACCCCATGGACTATAGAGTCCATGGAATTCTCCAGGCCAGAATACTGGAGTGGGTAGCTGCTCCCTTCTCCAGAGGATCTTCCCAACCCAGGGATCAAACCCAGGTCACCCACATTGCAGGCAGATTCTTTACCAGCTGAGCCACCAGGGAAGCCACCAGGAAGATACAATGCAAAATTTCTCTATATGAAAAGAACTAGGGAAAGTTGACCCATTCTCAAGAGAAAAGACAGTCAGTGAAGACTGACCCCTTGATGAACCACTTGATAAACTAGCAGACAACACTTTGAAGCAGTTACTATTAACTCTGCTCAAGAAGGCAAAGAAATATATGATCAAAATAAATAAAAATGTATGAAATCTCAGCAGAGAAACAGAAACTATATAAAAGCCTAGTGGAGTGCCTAGAGGCAGAAAATAAAATATCTAAAATTTAAAAACATTACTGAATGGATGGACATTACAGTAAAATGGAGATGACAGAGGAAAGAGAAGTCAACCTAACAACAAATCAATATAAATTATCCCATCTGAAGAAGGAAAAAAGAAAAACAAAATAAATGAATAGAACCTCAAGAATCTGTGGAATAATATCAAAAAGTATCAGTGAAGCAGCAGAAGAATAAGAGAAAGAAGGTAAGTCAGGAAAAGGATATTTGAAAATAACAGTCCAAATTTTCCTCAAATTGGTGAAATCAATTTACAGATTCAAGAAGCTCAGAAAACCTCAACCAGGATAAAAATGAAGAAAGCCATACTAGGGTACATGATATTCAAATTTCTAGAAAGTAAAGAATAATGAGACAATCTTAAAAGATGCCTGAAAAAAAAAAAATGACACATTACATATAGGGAAATGGCAATTAAAATAATTGCTGCCTTTTCATCAGAAATTATGGAGGGCAAAATGAGTGGTTCAATAAAAATCCTGAAAGTGTATGGCAAAAACTGTCAACCCCAAATTCTATACTCAGCAAAATCCTTCTTCAAGGATGAAGGTGAAACAAAGACATTTTCAGATAATAGAAAATAAGAATATCTGTTGGTAAATATGCTAAAGAGAATTCTTCTGGTTGAAAGGAGATGATTACAGAGGAACACTCAGATCATCTGGCAAGAATGAAAAACATAAAAGGGAAATAGACAAGACAATTTTTTCTTATGATTTAAAAAATGTACACTCCAATATTTAAAGCAAAAATTAAAACACTGTCTTGTGATGTTTGTAACATATGGAATGTACATGTAACTAGAGCATGAAGGACAGTCATGTGGAGTAAAGGAGTCGGTTCTGGGGTAAAGCTTCTATATTTTACATGGAATTATACAATATGAACTCCAAATATACTGTGAAAAAGTAAAAGCATTGTAGTAGATGCAAAAATGGCACCCCAAAGATATCCACTTCTTAAGCCCCAGAACTGGTGAATATGTTATGTTTCATGGTAAGAACGAACTAGGTGGCAGATGGTATTAAGATTGCTAACCAGCTCACCCTAATCATGAGAAATTATCGGGGGTGGGGGAGGGGGCGACGAAGTCAAAGGGTCTTTAAAAGATGAAAAATAGAGGCAGAAGAGGAGACCAGTGTGAAGCTAATGGGAAGGACTAAACATTTTGCTGTTGCTGACTTTTCTTTTTTTTTCTTTGATGTGGGCCATTTTTAAAGTCTTCATTAAATTTGTTACAACATTGCTTCTGGTTTGTTTTGGCTTTTTGGCCATGAGGAATACAGGGTCTTCTTACATCTCCGACCAGGGATCGAACTCTCACCCCCTGCATTGAAAGGCGGAGTCAACCACCAGGCTGCGGGGAAAGTCCCTTACCGCTGATTTAAAGAGAGAAAAAGAAGTGGGAAGTGCCAGGGAGTATGAAAAGCCTCTAGAAGCTGGAAAAGGCAAGGAAACAGATACTCTCCTTGAACTTCCAGAAGGAATTCAGCCTTGCTAATAGCTCATGAGAACTGTGTTGGATTTCTGACATACAGAACTGTAAGATAATACATTTGTGGTGTTTTGAGCTACTATATGATAACTTGTTACAGCAGAAGAAGAAAATTAATAAACATATATCTTGAAAGTCTTAAAGCAATCACTAAAATATAATGCAAATATCTATCAAAGATCCTAGAAGGGAAGAAGATTCCAGACACTTGTCATTCTGGTAGAGAGGAAGCTGATTTTGTTCTTGGCTTTGGACTTGAGAAGCTGAGCAATAAAGCTGTTATTTTCTTTTTGCTTTCCCTCAGAATTTATTTTTTAACATCGAACATAGTCTTCTGAGTGTTTAACAAAAACTGATTTTAAATGACATTTTACTTTAGTATCGACATTTTATATAGAAATCTTAGCTCATAGCATAAAATGTTTAAATTTAAAATAGGAGTAATTAGTATTTATGAGTTTTACAGATATTTACTTTTTAATCCTTCAGATAAGGACAGATCTACATAATCACTGATTAAACTAATTATTTGCACTTGTAATGTTAGGTAGTATTTACTCGGGAGTGGATTTATTTTTCCATTTTGCACACATAACTCCCATATTGCTAGTGAGAGTTTTACTTGGGTCCATTCTGAATATACTTCATTTTAATTATCTAGGGACATATTTTCAATAATGTACAGAGATGCAGCTCAGGAAATTTATGCAACCCAACAATTGGTGGAGTCTGGTCTTGAAATGCATGGATATGTCAATGATGTACATGGCAAACACAGAGGCTAGTGTAAAAATATTTGCTGCTGGCTGCCCAGGAAAAGTATTTGTTATGAGTACTTGAAAGAATATGAAGAGAAGGACCATTAGGAAACACATCCTCCAAAAGAAGCCTTCTTCCTCACCTCACAGACTAAACACAGAGGTTTCCAAGAGCCAGACTATGAATAGCTCTAGTCTGTGAAAGAAGGATTTCTTCATTTACAGCCTGCATCTTTTCATTTTTCATAACTGCTGATAGAGAAAATAGCTGTTCGCTGTTAGGACTGAAAAAATACTTCTATAATGTTCTTCTTCCAATAATGTCCTGAAAGGCAAAGTGTAGCAAATACAGTAGTAAACTCGGGTGGTTGTTTTTATCTGTTGATTGATATACCGATCAATCTTTCTAGATATCGATTGTTCTTAATTTTTTTAACTTGTACAGCAAGTCATTTCTTGAAAGGCTAAAGATTTTAATCAAAACTCCTCTGGAGGATGTTGTAAAGTGACATTCAAAACATATATTTCGATGTAATTGTTAAAATCTGGAGTGAGAGCTTTCAAGGAGAAAACCTTAGAGTTTACACTATGCTATTTTTATTAGAATATTAGAAAGCAATTTCTGGCCACTGTGCTGACCCTACCGTGTATCCATGACCATTATAAAGTATTCCAGAATGAACAGCCAATCAGATAGGTAGATCTGGCTAAGCACTGCAAACCCTATAATTTTACCTTTGAAAATGGAACTAAATGTTCAAAGGTTGTGAACTGATTCATTTATAAATAACATAGAAGAAATATTTTCCAATTAATTTTATTTGAATAAGTTTTAATTTCCTCATTTCATACTTCAATCTTCTATTGTTAGAGCAATGCAATGTGTGGGCTATTTTAATTTATGACTCGAGGCAGAAAGTCCTATTCAAGGATGACTATTATTATATTAACTCTTATTTGGATTTTATGGTAAAAGATTATGAATTATTCTCTTTCATATAACCATTTCAGACTTGCATATAGAGATATATAAAAGGTAATATAAAATACACCATTTACTGAATTCCTGCCATGACTCACATGGTTCAGATGTTATTTATTATCTTTCCAATAATCTTGCAGTATAGATATTATAATATACATTTTACAGAAGAGGAATTTGAGGTCGAAAAGTTAAGTAATTTTCCCAGTTGTGCATGCATGCGTGCTCAGTCGTGTTTGACTCTTTGAGACCCCATGGACTGTAGACCTCCAGGATCCTCTGTTCATAGAATTTCCCAGGCAAGAACACTGGAGTGGGTTGCCATTCCCTTCTGCAGGGGACCTTCCTGATCCAGGGATTGAACCTGTGTCTCCCACACTGCCAGACGGATTCTTTACAATCGAGCCAATGGGGATGCCCACTCATTCTGATATTAGTTAATAAATGAGCACTTGTTATGTGACAATTATTACATGAGAAACAGAAAGTGAACATGAGTTATACAGAATGCATGCACTTGAGAATCATTCACCGAGGGACCAGAAATACAGGTAAGTAAACATGAAACATTTGGATGTGAAATTATTGTGATTTGCACAGGGTAATATAGGAATACAAAGGAGGAACAGCTCAAAGGAAAGATAGATAAAAGAGGGTGTGGGAAGGAAGGGTTAATTCTTAACTGGATTATTTCACTTAGCATAATGTCCTCCAGATTTATCCCTGTTGTTGCAAATGGCAGCAGTTCCTTCATTTATTTTAATGGCTGAATAATATAATATATTTAATTAAACCTCTTGACAAACACTAAGGTTGTTTCTATACTTTGGCTACTGTGAATAATACTACAATAAAAACGGGAAATGCAGATTTTTCTTCAAGGTATTAAATTATTTCCTTTGCATATACACACCAAAGTGGCATTACTGGATCACGTGGTGATTCTGTTTTTATTTTTTGAAGGACTTCCATACTGTTTTCATAACAGCTATTAAACCAGACTCAGAAAGACAAATACTGTATGATCTCCCTTCTATGTGAAATCTAAGAGAACTCATAGAAGCAGAGAGTAGAATAGTGATTGCCAGAGACCCTGGGGAGGTGGGTGGGAGAAATAAGATTTAAGTCAAAGAGATAATGATAATACTGCATTTTACTATATATAATAATATTATAATAAAATGATAATGCTGCTGCTGCTAAGTTGCTTCAGTCATGTCCGACTCTGTGCGACCCCATAGACGGCAGCCCACCAGGCTCTGCCATCCCTGGGATTCTCCAGGCAAGAACACTGGAGTGGGTTGCCATTTCCTTCTCCAATGCATGAAAGTGAAGTTGTTCAGTCGTGTCCGACTCTTCGCGACCCCATGGACTGCAGCCTACCAGGCTCCTCCGTCCATGGGATTTTCCAGGCAAGAGTACTGGAATCACATACTTGAAATTTGCTGAGAGTAGATCTTAAGTGTTCTCATCACCCAAACACAAAGGATAACTAAGTGAGGTGATGGATGTGTTAACCAGCTTAATTTCACAACTTACAAGTATATCAAATCATCATATGTACACTTCAAATATATGCAATTTTTCTTAATTAAATCTCACCAAAGTTAGAAAAATAATCTTAAAGCTTTTTGTTTCAAAAAAAAAATAATGGGAGCTGTGATATTAGTATTATAAGAGATCCATTTAAAAAAAGAAAACAGTGGCACACCTCACTCTCTGTCTCACATACATATACATTCTGAGGTACTGAGAGGATGTTAGGGCTTCAACTTTTGAATTTCAGGGAAGAGATGACAGTTCACCCCATAAAAACATTCCACCTGATTATTACAAACATTGTTGAAATGTCCTCCCAAATAATATTAAAATAATAGGATTTTAGACATCAGATAGGATCTGCCATACTTTCACTGTGAAAGCAAGATCCACCTAACATGGTAGAAGTAATGCATTGAAAGTAAATTAACTTACTAATACCACCAGAGTTAATGTTCTTACAGATTTATTATTATTATTTCCCCAATTGAAAAAAAGTGCAAATTATTTCGCAAAGCCTGCAACTGTATCACTACCATAAGGACCATTATATGCTAAGTATTGCTGCTGATAACCCTTCACTGCTTCTCTCCAAATACCGCTAAATTATTTGCTTTTAAAGACCTCTCTAACAATTTTTGATTACCTATTATAAAAACAGATCAAACCACAGCAATTTCAACATATTTTGCATTGAAATTTGGTGGAGCATTTTATGACCTATTACAGCTAGAATAAGCATGGCTGCTAGGTGATTTGGTTCACAGTAAGTAATTAAGTTCACCTATTATGATTAGTTAGGAAAAAACTCTTGCTATATTTGGCTTATAATTAAACTATTTTCTAAATGTTAGCAGCATTTTTCCCATTTGTTCACAATTCCAATACGTCTAGTGCCTGGTTAAATTAATTAAAATTTCAATATTTCCGCTGAAGTCTACAGAAATAGCTATCCATTGTTTAGATTAATTATATTTTACCTTTCAAAAGGCTTTAACACTTCTATAACGTGGTATCTTATTTATTTGTACATATACACACACACACTCATACACACACACAAATTCATTTTAAATGCAAGTAATCTGTCAGGCAACTTTGATCCACCTGAAACTCAAGAAAGTAAAAAAGTCTCAAAGAAGTTGAATAATGTCACAGTATTAAGGCAGTAAATCTTATGCGTCATATTTATAGAGGTGTCCTCAAGCCCTGAGACAGTTCTGCTTATATTTTCCAACAGTTTTACCTAGAGTGGTTATTGGGTTGCTTAGTATGAAACTTAGAATTATTAAAATAAGTAAATATGAAAAGGAGGTCCAGTGGTTATTACTTCACCTTCCAATGCAGCAGATGTGGATTCGATCCCTGGTCTGGAAACTAAGATTCCCATATGCCTCACAGCCAAATATATATATATATATATATTTTTTTTTTTTCAAAAAAATCTTTTTAAAAACAGGCAAGTGAATTGGCACTCTCCAGGACCCATAGCTGGGAGTCAGATTCCAAGGAGAGAGACTTCAAAACTATGTGAAGGAGAGATTTCTGCCATTCTTTCATACAGGCCTAAACAGCTATTAATATCAACATTTTTAAGAATCCCAAACTTACAAGTAGATCACAGAGTGCAGTAACTGAGCTTCACTCCAAAGCTCTGAATTATAAAGAAAAAGTTAATTATGTTCTGTAAATTTGTTTAAAAAGGAGATAATACATAACATTGCATATTTTCAGCCAATGATTTTCATATAAACTGACCACATTATAAACAACAACAACAAAAAAATGATGCCACTTAAAATGCAACTATTTGGACTGTATCTGCATTTTTATTTTTATATCTCTCCATTCTCTTGTATCCTTGGATAACACATTTTCTTGCACAGTCACTCATTGCCCTTTCTGACATAGTGGCCAAGATTTTCAGACACTCAATCCACACAGTCACATAGAAGCTAGATTACTGACCTTATCTCAAAGCCAAGGCTGCTTATATATTCTGGGATATTGATTATTTTTTCCTTAACAGAAAAAGTTGCAAAACTCAAAACTCTGCCTCTAGAGTCATATTAGCCGGTAGCCCATGAAGAAATGATAAGACAGTAAGCAAAACCAGAACAGAAAAAAATGAGAAAGTACATAGGAAGGTCAAAAAATTAAAAGGTTCAATGCAACCATATCTCAGTTATATTTTAATAGCTGTTACAGCTTCTGGCACGTAAACTATAATCACATGATCAATGCTCTGTGAGTAATATTGACAACAATGTTTGTTTGAACAGATAAAAAAGTCACACTGTATAAGGGATAAACATGGAAATTGATCAATATTATTCAAAGTATTTTATTTTATTAAAAATTAATTCTTTAGTTAAAATGATTCAAAGCAAACTCATACAAGACAATTGTATTTTTGATATGTTTGCTAAATATTAAGTAGTATCCCTTTATGAAGCTGAGGCTGAACATCTTAAACAAGAGGTAGGATCCAACCCGAGGTAATGGCTGTATTTCAAGGCAATAAAATAACAAGAAAAATTACAATGGTAATGTTCACAGATCATAGCATAGGTGAGTAAATACTAGCAATCTGGATTTGCTGAGCACACAACACAAGTCAGGACGGGGTGAGAGACGAGTCTGGGCAAGAAGTCAGCATCCAGATATAATATATTCTGTTGAGAAGACAGGGTTTTATTTTATGGGATCTTCAAAGTAAGAGATAGGGAATCAGGTTATGAGTATCATAATATAACAGCATTATTCACAGTAGCCAAAAGGTATGCAAACAGCCCAAAGGTGTATGAACAGATTAATACATAATCTGAATGTGGTACATACATACAGTGGAACATTGTTCATTCTTAAATAGGGGTGAAGTTTTGATACAGCACAACATGGGTAAAGCTTGAAGATACTATGTATGCTGAGTGAAATAAACCAGTCACACAGAATGGGTATTGTATGATTCCACTTATATAAGGAATCGGGAGTAATCAAATTCATGGAGACAGAAAGCAGGATGGTGGTTGCCAGGGGCTGGAGGGGGTAGGCGGAATGTGGACTTATTGTTTAAGGGGTATATAGAGTTTCAGTTTGGGTAGATGAAAAAGTTTTGGAGATGGATGGTGGTGATGGTTGCACCACAATGTGAATATATTTAAAAAATAAAACTTCTTACAGTGGAGAATGTTTACATATTAATATTAAAAATTCTTCAGTGTAGTGTGACTTTGGATGGAACAAGATTGGAGCTAGGGAAACGGGGTGAGACTCCTTTGCAGAGAACAGAAAGAGTAGACTGAAAGGTAGGAAATAATTTGGGAAGTATTAAGGAATATAATTAGCAATAAGATAGGCAGCCTTCGGTGGTTCACAAGAGCCTCAATGATCTACACTCCAAAACTTAGTGGTTTAAAACAACCTTGTATAATATTTCACAATTTTGTGCATGCCTTTGTTCATGCGCTGCTCTAACAAAGTGCTATAGTCTGGGTGGCTTAAACAAGAAACTTTTACTTCTCACAGTTCTGGAGGCTGGAAAGTTCAAGATCAAGGTGCCACAGATTCGGTGTCTGGTGAGAGTCTATCTTCTTGATGTGCCCTCACATGGTAGAAAGAGGATTAAAGAGCTCTCTGGGGTCTCTTGTAAAAGGGCACTGATCCTATTCACAAGGGCTTCACACTCTTGACCTAATCATCTGTCAAAGGCCTCACCTCTAAATATCATCACATTGGAGGTTAGGTTTCAACAGAGGAATTTAAGGGGGACACAAACGTTCAGTCCATAATAATGGGCCAGGAATTTAGGTAGGGCCTAGTTGGTTGATTCTTCTGTTCCATGTGGCATCACCAGAAATTGCTAAGCATTATCCAGCTAGAGGGGGCTTTCCAGGTGGTGCTAGTGGTAAAAAACCCACCTGCCAACGCAGGAGACATGAGACCCAGGTTTGATCCCTGAGTTGGGAAGATCCCCTGCAGAAGGGCATAGCAACCCACTCCAGTATAAAAATCCCACGGAGAGAGGAGCCTGGTGGGCTACAGTCCATAATGTCACAAAGAATCAGACACAAGTGAAGCAACTTATCACGCAGGCACACATCCAGCTAGAGGATGAGTGGGTGTGTGGGGGTGCAGGGAAGTTCACGTTCATTTCTTTTGTCAGTCTTGTCATAGGAGTGAAGAGTCGGAAGGCTCGGCTTGGCTGAGACTATCAGCAAGAGTGTGTACCCATTGGCTCTCTGGTATGATGACCTTGTAAGACAGTCAGACTTCTCACATGGCACCTGGGTTGCTAGAGAACATAAGTGGAAGCTGCAAGGCTTCTTATGAACAAGTCTTGGGAGTTATAGAAATTCATTTCTGTTGCATTGTACTGTTCAGGCAGATAGCTAAGGCAGGCTCTGATCGAGGAGAAGGGTATTAGATGCCATCCTTAAATTGCAGCCATCTTTCATCTACCATATCAAACTTTCGGAGGTGATGGATGTAAAATAACCAAGGCTGACTCTCAGATTTCTAGCAAGAGTAATTAGATTGCCTCCTACTTGAGCAGAGATGACAGAAGAGCCAGGCTTAGAGAGGAAGATGATGAACTCATCTTTGGACAACAGAAGTTTGAGAAGATAATAAAGATTATTAGGATGTCTTCCCTGCCTGCTCAGACGGTAAAGAGTCCACCTGCAATGCAGGAGACCCGGGTTCCATCCCTGGGTTGGGAAGATCCCCTGAATAAGAGACTGGCTACCCACTCCAGTATTCTTGCCTGAAGAATTCAATAGACAGAGGAGCCTGGTGGGCTATAGTCCATGGGATCTCAAAGAGTCAGACAATCCTGAGAGACTAACACAAATGTTAATAAGAATTTCTCTATTTAAATGATTAAATATCACAGATTTTCTAAAAGCCATATTCCTTAGGATTGCTGATTCCAACCCTGTACAATCTATTCTCTGTCATTTTTCTCTAATCTCAGCTCCTGCCACTCCTCTAATTTATCACCATTTATTCAGACTCCTATGTCCTAAGCACTATGCCAAGCACTAGGCTTTCACTGATAATCAAGTCAGACAAGATAACACTTAGATAACAGGCGAAAAAAGATAGATAAAAACATAATTAAACACACGAATAAACAGAATGATTTTGGATTGTGATAAAAGCTGTGATATCAATACTGTCATGTAAAGAGAATGTCTGAGAATAAAGTGTGAAGGAAGAAGACAGTAACTAGGTAGGTGTTCTGGGTCTTTACTAGGAAAGTGATCATAATGAGCTGAGACCTGATACAGAAGCCTTCCATTGTGTCAGGCAGAAGAAAATGCTAAAGCAGAAGCTATGGGGTGGGAATGAGGGCAGAAAGAATAAAGAGATTCTCTAAACTCTTAGAGGAAAATATAGGCAGAACACTGGCATAAATCACAGCAATATTTTTTGGATTTCCTAGAGTAAAGCAAATAAAAGCAAAAATAAACAAGTGGGGTCCAATTAAACTTAAAAGCCTTTTTTTTTTTTTTGCACAGCAAAGAAATCATAAACAAAACTAAAAAACAACATACGGAATGGGAGAAAATATTTGCAAATGAAGTGACCAACATGGGATTATTTCCAAAATATACAAACAGCTTATACATCTCAATGTCAGAAGGACAAACAAAATCAAAAATGGGACTGAAGAAGCAAATAGATATTTCTCCAAAAAAGACATACAGATGACCAAGAGGCACATGAAAAGATGCTTAACATTGCTAATTATTGGAGAAATGGAAATCAAAACTACAATGAAATATCAACTCATACAGGTCAGAATGGCCACCATCAAAAAACCTACAAATAATAAATGTTACAGAGGGTATGGAGACAAAGGGAATCATCTAACACTATTGGTGGGAATGTACACTGGTGTAGCCACTATGGAAAAGAATACTGAGGTTCCTCAAAAACAAAAATAAAATTATCATATGATCCAGCAATCCCACTCCTAGAAATATATCCAGAAATGAGGATAACTTTAATTTGAAAAGATATATGCACCCCAATATTCATAGCAGTACTATTTATAAAAATTAAGACATGGAAGCAACTTATATTTTCATCAACAGATGAATGGATAAAGAAGATGAGGTAGATATATACCTGGAATATTACTTAACCATAAAAAATGAAATCATGCCATTTGCAGCAACATGGATGGACCTAGAGATTATCATAGTAAGTGAAATAAGCCAGAGAGACAAACACAAATATATGATATCACTTAATGTGGAACCTAAAAAACGATACAAATGAATGTATTTACAAAACAGAAACAGATTCACAGACTTAAAAAACAGATTTATGGTTACCAAAGGGAAAGAGGGGAAGGGATAAATTAGGAGTTTGGGATTAGCAGATTCACTTACTATATGTAAAATATATAGACTACAAGAACCTACCCTATAGCACAGGGAACTATATAGCAAGGAGATCCAACCAGTCCATCCTAAAGGAAATCAGTTCTGAATATTCATTGGAAGCACTGATGCTGAAGCTGAAACTCCAATACTTTGGCCACCTGATATGAAGAACTGACTCATGTGAAAAGACCCTGATGCTGGGAAAGATTGAAGGTGGGAGGAGAAGGGGATGACAGAGGATGAGATGGTTGGATAGCATCACCGACTCAATGGACATGAGTTTGAGTAAACTCCGGGAGTTGGTGATGGACAGGGAGCCCTGGCGTGCTGCAGCCCATGAGGTCACAAAGAGTTGGACACAACTGAGCTACTGAATTGAACTGAACTGAATAACGTATAATGAAAAAGAGTCTGGAAAGGAACATATATAAACAGAATCACCCTGCTGTATATCTGAAACTAGCACAAAATTGTCATTCAATCATACTACAATGAAAAACAAAAGGAATCAGATGGACCTTAAATAAATAAATAATAATGAAGGGATTCTCCATCTTCTTTTTTGCCTCCCTGCAGTTCTATGTGGTGTTTCTTCCCATATTGACTTTTTGTAACTTCTCTGCCTGGATGACTCCTGGGTTTCCATAGAAACTCAAGCAAGGCCTTTTCTTTTCCAGGAAGCCTCCCCTAAGACCCTAAGACCAAGTTAGGAAGCATTTTCCTGGGTTTCAGAAGAAGCTCTGCCACAGTCTTTGTGGCCCACATGGTGACAGTTATGCTGACTTTTCTTCCATCCCTAATACCCTGGTAGTTATCTGAGGACAAGGCTTTTGCCTTTAATTTCAGCATCATCAGTAAGTAGCAAACAGAAAAGACTCTCTTACATAAGGTGAGTGAAAGTCCTAATAAGGAAGGAGGACAGGGAAGGAAGGAGGGAAGAAAATGAGAAAACATTATCAATGAAGGACATAGCATATAAAATGTTTATGCAATATAGCTAAAAATCTATTTTTAGCTTATTGCCAGGTTGCTCAGTGGTGAAGAATCTGCCTGCCTGCAGGAGATGCAGGTTCAGTCACGGGGTCAGGAAGATCCCCTGGAGGAGGAAATGGCAACCCACTCCAGTATTCTTGCCTGGGAAATCCCATGGACGGAGGAGCCTGGTGGGGTGCAGTACATAGGGTCAAAGAGTCAGGCATGACTTAGTAACTAAACAACAAGAGCAACAGCATTTTCTGCTTAAGTACTGCAGTACACACACACACACACACACACACACACACACATTTCATTGTATTATCTAAGCAAGAATAAAATTCTAGGCTCTACCTATTTATGATAAGAATTTGTTTAAAAAGTAAACTGAATATTAGCAATATTATGTGATTACAGACTTGTCAATATCATATTTATTGATATCACACATTTCTTATAACTGCATGTAATGCCATGTAATCAGAAAAATAATAAACACTGTTTTCCAAACAGTATTTGAAAGTCCATTCACAATAAGCATTGTGATACTGATACCAAGGGGTTATTTACAGAAGAGGAGTCTAAATAGCAAATGTAAAGTCAGTCTTAGCATTTTGAAATAAAACATTGTTAACTCCCTTCAAAAAAAATTCTAGGCTCTAGGAAATTTCTGGAAGAAACCCAAACTTGGCCTAGGACTTGCTGTCTTCTCATTTTGCTGTCCTCTGTCTCCAGCACAGAATAGACACCCTGCAATCACGTATGGACTTGCATTTGGAGAGAGAAAGAGCATTATCTTGACAAGAGCCCCCTAAGCCCAACCACTAGGTCCCTCCTATGTTTACTTAATAGCAGCTGCCAAAAAGATTTCCAGCTCCCCGCTGCCCGATATTAGAGGTGAATGTGGCAGAGGAAGAAAAGAGGTTTTGGGCTGCATGTTCCAGAGCCACCTGGGGAAAATCACTGAGCTCAGGGAATGCCACAGAGCAAAACAACGATGGAGTCCCACATTTAAAACTGAAGTGGTGGTTTTGGAATGAGGAAAAGCAGGCCTTCTTACAACTCGCAGTGAGCTTGCAAGGGGGCGGATGAAGGTAAAAACCATAAAGAAAAAAGCTTTCAGTATTTCAGTATTTCTCTGTAGCAGCAGAAGGCACACCACTAAGTGCTCCCTAAAGCCGAAGAGAAAAAGGGAACAGAGCATGCTACAAAGAATAAAAATATAATCCCATGGGATTGTTTTCCCAGTTCTATATTATCGAGAAGCAGTCGATACACACACAGCTTCAGAATTAAGCTTAAGGCTCATAAATCGCCCATTACAGCACAGGCATTATCCACCTTAGAGGGTTTCACTGTGCATTTCTTTTCCCAAGACTTGAGACAAAACGTAACTAACCATTATTGAGAAAACCTGTGAATATGCCACATAAAGTGTAAAAGCTCCTTCTCATTCCCATAGTTTATCAGGGATCTCGAGCAGGATTTTACATTGTACCTCAAAGCCACTAGGTTTTCTTGCCAACCCATTTGGTTTTTGTATTTTACTCCTGTATGTGGGCTGGAATAAACTGTTAAATTCATGATTTTGAAAAGTGGCAATTCTTAATTTTGTTTTTTGATGAGTGACAGAGAAGATATGAGACATTTAATCATGACCCAAACAAAAACAACCCTCAAATTTAAGTGGGAAGCTTTGTGCAAAAGCAGCAATAGACAGGATTCTTCATTGCTGACAAATGAAATGATTGGATCTGAATAGGGGCTGATCTTATTGCTACTCAAGTTTGTCAATTACCATGGAGTCAGAAGTCCCAGCTGGATACAGAAAAGTTATTCCTCGGAGGACCAGTGAAACGTGCTAGTAGCTCAGTTGTATCTGACTCTGTCACCCCATGGACTGTAGCCTCTGCTCATGGAATTCTCTAGGCAAGAATACTGGAGTGGGTAGCCATGATTCCTTTTCTCTAGGGGATCTTCCCGACCCAGTGATTGAACGCTGGTCTCCCACATTGCAGGCAAATTCTTTACCATCTGAGCCACCAGGGAAGCCCCTTGAAGGACCAGAGAGGGTGTCTAATACATAGTGAAGTTTTTCAAAGATATTATCATTAACCTAATGTTTTTAGTTGATGTCTGCAGCAAATGAAAGTCACGATGAAACGAGTTGCTTATTCTGTGGACATAATGCATTTTTGTTATGTGAACAGAAGTGTATACCTCTCTGAAAATAAGTCACTTAGTTGTTTCCTTTTTGTATTTATTAAAACAATATCAAGATGCTCTGGAGAAGGTAATGCAACCCACTCCAGTATTCTTGCCTCGGAAATCCCACAGACAGAGGAGCCTGGTGGGCTATAGTCCATGGGGCCGCAAAGAGTCAGACATGACTTAGTGACTGAACAACAACAACAACATCAAATACAAGCCATATTTTATATCTAACTTCAAGTTAAAGCTTGCTATTTTATGTTTTGGAAGATATAAATTTATCACATTCTACTCAGTGCTGTTCAAAAGGATGAATTTATACAATGTTGTAGACATATACGATTTCATATTTCATTGTGGAAGGAACAGAAACAATCACTTTCAGATACGAATTAGGAAAAAGTGGTTTCATGTCATTAATTAGCTGTAAAGAAACACATGGGGATTGAATTCCAAGCTCTAAAAACCTAGTGTTAAATTAAATGCCTAATGACCTGTCATAGTACTGTCAGCCGGGCTCACAAGTCCTGAACAGGCATTTGCTTCATCCATTATCCAGTGGCAGGCGCTGAAATGTTTGGGCCCAGGAGTGGGTGGGCAGAAGCATTAGGAAGCCTTTATCCGTGTTGCCCTTGTGTAGCAACAGCAGGTGTGTGAACACACTTGGAGGACCAAGATGCAGGGCCCAGAAATCGGTCAGTGAGTGTGCTCCCAAGTACAGAGGAAAAGGAAAGTCAGCTAAAGAAATGCTGCTTTTTATCCCTTTTATTAATACAAGTCTCTTTATTATTTACATCACTCAGTGTAGCCTCATGTATTAAAACTCTGCCATATGCCTGGCATTCTTGATGAGTTCTGGTGTGATAAGAGTTCCTGATTCTGTGGTCTAGCAGGCAGCAGTCAGGTTCAAAGGGCATACATAATCAATGCCTAAAATATATTTAAAAATGCAAGGCAAGAGGACATATTAAAATCGAGTGTGTAATACATAATCTAAGTTACTTTTGAAAGCTTATAATGGAAGAACTAGAACATGGACAACCACAGGCTCTGGTATAATGTTTATACATTATGCATTTTTGATGAGACTATTGTTTTAAAATAAATAGTTTAACATACTGATTATAATAATAGACTGTAATGATAAACTTCAAAAAAACTTTTTTAAATTTATTATTTATTTTTAGCAGTGTGTATGTGTCAGTCCCAAACTCACAATTCAAAAGTGCTATGAAACCCATGAGGCCTATATAAATATTCAGTATACATATTAAAACATTTGATGATGAAGTCCACTCTTTTTGCTGCAGGACATACAATAGAGTGGTATATATCATTTCTCTGCATACACTTAGCTTTTTATACTGAGGTTCCATGAAGGGATAAACAAAAACAATTATGATAACAATAATAACTAAATGTAATAGACAGCTACCCTTCCATGGACAAATATGCCAGGAAGTACGCCTAAGTCAGGACCTGTATTACCATGCTTCACCTTAACTACTGACCTATGAAGTAGGAAGTATTTTCCCATTTTAAAGGTGAGAAAACAAAAACTCAAAAGCTAATTGGTATGACATCACATACCTGATTAGGCGTGGGAAACAGAATTATATCCATTTCACAGGCTTCATACTTTCATAGAATCTTTTTTTCAACCATCAGAGATGAGTTACTTGATACCAATAAAAAGATATCTCCAATAGTTTTTAGATGGCCAGAAATTTACCTGAAAGAAGGCATGGCTAGGTATGCACATTCAGATGGAAAGTTTTCTTTTCTCTATCACGTGACAGGAGAATATTAATGTTTGACTCCTTCCCCTCCATCTTTGCATTTCCTTAGGTTTACTTCCCTTTTTTAAGTAGGATTTTTTCTCCCTACCTAACTCTTGGATCTTACTTTGCAGATAAACAAAAGCTCTAAGAATCCTGTTAGCAGTGGAATAGACCCTAAGAAGAAAGAAGGGTATCAGGATCCAGGCAACCATAATAGGGTGGGTGATGACATGAGGAGGGAGAGATGGGAAGAACTTGAGAGGACTTCTGTACTATGCCACAAATGAAGGACTTACTGAAGGTGAATTTCTGCACTTGGGGCTGAGAGAAAATTCATGAAAGTGAAAGTTGCTCAGTTGTGTCCGACTCTTTGCAACCCCATGGACTATACAGTTCCTGGAATTCTCCAGGACAGAATACTGGAGTGAGTAGCCTTTCCCTTCCTTCCAGATCCCCTGGAAGGTCTCCAGGGCATCTTCCCAACCCAGGGATCGAACCCAGATCTCCCACATTGCAGGCAGATTCTTTACCAACTGAGCCAAAAGGAGAGTTGCTTCCAAAAGCTGCTCAGGTGCCTCTGATGATGTTGCATTTGGCAACCTCTGTCTTCTCTACTTGAGAAAGTCAAGGAAATCTAAAGTTTTAATTCATGAGTTAAGCCTTGATATATAATTTCAAGTAGTACTTACCTTGACAGCACATTAGAATTATCTGGGTAGTCTTTTAAAAAAATACCTCTGCATTTCCAGGTGTTTTGGTGTAACTGTCCTGAGCATTGGGATAGAAGCAACAGTGCAATGTTTAAAAAAAAACTCTCAGGCAATTTTACTGAGATCCGGCAAAACCCACGACAATGGGCAAGCAACATGAAACAGGGCAGAGGTCTTTCTTTGTTAAGAGAGTCCTGGGTGGAAAGGCCCAACATGGGAAAGCAGTACAATTATGAGTGTTTGCATTTGACTGAAATGTGAGCTATGAGTAGTGATGGCGAACGATGAAACTAACGATTTAGGCAGAATCCATATAAAGCGAGCTGTGATGTTTGGACTTTATTTGCGAGAGTGAGAAAGACACTGCAATGCTTTACAGAGAGCTCACATGCTCAGATTTATGATGACCAAATGGAGGCTTCTCTAAGACAGGGGGATTTCAGTGCTATACCTTAAAAACTATCCCTAGATTTACTTTTCCTAAAACACAAAACAAAGACCCTTAGGTGGTGCAGTGGTCAATGGATTGAAGGAGGTAGGACTAAAGGCAAGGTGTTGAATGGAAGAAACCAAAAGTGAAAACAAGTAGGAGGCAAAACAGTACTTGCAACGAAGCAACACTGCTGCCATAGCAAGAGAAACTAATGATGAATTCTGAGTTGAAAACAGGTTAAGGGCACACTTCCAGAGAAAGTGGTTTTTAAGAAGAGATCTGAACACACGAATGTTTCCAAAACAGTTCAAAACAGACAAGAGAGAAAAAAAGAGGGACGTGGCAAGTAATACCTAATCAAATTCAAATAATCCATTCTGTGTTAGCTAAGTAAAGCAAACTAAGACAAAGGCATTACCATATTTACTTGGGTGAATGACTCTCAAAGTTATTTCAGCAGAAAAATCTCATTTATGGAGGGGAACACTGTATGCAATACCCTTTTCTTACTTTTCTCCCCAGAAGTACTCCCTTTGCCATTCTTCCATAACAGTTGTTTGATGTCCATGAGACAATGTCCCGATAGTATGAGACATTTTTTTCCCTCCAAATTACCCATATTCTGATGCGGAATTTACCAGACACAAGAAAATATGAAAGGTATATTCTAGACATCTAGACTTGAATAAGAGTGAAAAATGAAGAAAATGAAGAATTAAAAGATAGTCAATGCCTAACAGAGTTGGACTATAAGGAAAGCTGAGTGCTAAAGAAACGATGCTCTTGAACTGTGGTGTTGGAGAAGACTCTTGAGAGTCCCCTGGACTCCAAGGAGATCCAACCAGTCCATCCTAAAGGAAATCAGTCCTGAACGTTCATTGGAAGGAATGATGTTGACGCTGAAACTCCAATACTTTGGCCACCTTATGAGAAGAGCTGACTCATTGGAAAAGACCCTGATGCTGGGAAAGATTGAGGGCAGGCGGAGAAGGGGACAACAGAGATTGAGGTGGTTGGATGGCATCCCCGACTCAATGGACATGTGTTTGAGTAAACTCCGGGAGTTGGTGATGGACAGAGAGGCTTGGTGTGCTGCAGTTCATGGGGTCGCAAAGAGTCAGACATGACTGAGCGACTGAACTGAACTGAATGCCCAACAAAGGTCAGCTCTTCTTGCCCGATTTGTAGCAAATGCAGAACTCTTACACAACTGCAGACCAGCTACCAGAATCCAATGGATCTAAGAGGAGAGAGCCATTGTTTGCCACACAGTCCCAATGTTCTGATACCACATGCTATAGAAAGCACCTGACTGATACAACTCTCTTCATATTGCTCCAGGGTAGGATAAACAGGTATGAGTCCAGGGCTGTCCCCATGTTGATTTCTCTTCTTCCTCTTTAACAACTCCCTTAGTTTCTACGAAAGAACCCAGATTAATACCAAGTTGAAAGTTAACGTTGCAAAACTGTTGACTTACCTTCAAGAAAAGGAAAAGTAAATTTAAAAGAACATAGGCTGTTGACTATATACATATTATATATATATATTTTCACTTTAATTTGAAGAGCTATACAGGGATTGCATTGCAACCTTTTCATACAAAATAATGTATTTAATTGCTTTCCATTATTAACCTAAACACTGCAAATTAATCAGGCAAGGAAACATGCAGGAGCTTTCCAGAACTAAGAGATTTTGAAACTTTATTCAAATGCATTCATACTGAGCATATTGAGATCAATTCACGTGGAGCATCTTTTCTCTATCAAGTACTGAAGTAGGACTGATGAATCAGACAAACGTGTTTCTGACACTGACAGCCGAGAGAAGTGAAGTGAAGTCACCCAGTCGTGTCCTAGAGAAGGCAAGTAAAAAACAGCAACACAATGTAGCCTAGAATGTGCATAATGAAGGCATTTATCCTAAAGGTTGTATGGAAGAATTGCTTCATGGAATCTCTCTGTGGGAATAAAGAACTGAGTGAGCTTTTAAGAGTGAGTAGGACTCAGCCATGTGAACATTAGTGGGAATGCAATCCCAAAACGTCAGAGATGGGTCAAAGACAAACCTCAAACTTTTATAGAATGAAACAAGGAGAACTTGTGGTTAAAAAGATATAGAGCAATGTGTTATTGGAGTTGATTTGCTAGTATTTTGTGAGGATTTATAGCTCAAGGAACTCTACTCAATACTCTGTAATCGCCTATATGGAAAAATACTCTAATAAAAGAGTAGATATATGTAATATGTATAACTAATTAAATTTGCTGTACAGCTGAAATTAATACATTATAAATCAACTATACTCCAACAAAACTTTTTCTCAAAAAAGTTCTTACTGTTTAGTCTATGCCATTTAAAAAAAAAAACAAAGTATAAGGGAAGACATTCTGACGGGCGTGAAATGGTACCTCATTGTGGTTTTGATTTGCATTTCTCTGATAATGAGTGATGTTGAGCATCTTTTCATGTGTTTGTTAGCCATCTATATATCTTCTTTGGAGAAGTGTCTGTTTAGTTCTTTGTCCCACTTTTTGATTGGGTTGTTTATTTTTCTGGAATTGAGCTGCAGGAGTTGCTTGTATATTTTTGAGATTAATTGTTTGTCTGTTGCTTCGTTTGCTATTATTTTCTCCCATTCTGAAGGCTGTCTTTTCACCTCGCTTACAGTTTCCTTTGTTGTGCAAAAGCTTTTAATTTTAATTAGGTCCCATTTATTTTTGCTTTTATTTCCAATATTCTGGGAGGTGGGTCATAAACCTGCTGTGGTTTATGTCGGAGAGTGTTTTGCCTATGTTTTCCTCTGGGAGTTCTATAGTTTCTGGTCTTACGTTTAGATCTTTAATCCATTTTGAGTTTATTTTTGTGTATGGTGTTAGAAAGTGTTCTAGTTTCATTCTTTTACAAGTGGTTGACCAGTTTTCCCAGCACCACTTGTTAAAGAGATTGTCTTTTCTCCATTGTATATTCTTGCCTCCTTTGTCAAAGATAATGTGTCCATAGGTGCGTCAGAATGGCTGCTATCCAAAAGACTACAAGCAATAAATGCTGTAGAGGGTGTGGAGAAAAGGGAACTCTCTTACACTGTTGGTGGGAATGCAAACTAGTACAGCCACTATGGAGAACAGTGTGGAGATTCCTCAAAAAACTGGGCATAGAACTGCCATATGACCCAGCAATCCCACTGCTGGGCATACACACCGAGGAAACCAGAATTGAAAGAGACACGTGTACCCCAATGTTCATTGCAGCACTGTTTATAATAGCCAGGACATGGAAGCAGCCCAGATGCCCATCAGCAGACGAATGGATAAGGAAGCTGTGGTACATAATACACAATGGAATAGTACTCAGCCATTAAAAGGAATACATTCCAATCAGTTCTAATGAGGTGGATGAAACTGGAGCCTATTATACAGAGTGAAGTAAGCCAGAAAGAAAAACACCAATACAGTATACTAACACATATATAAGATATTTAGTAAATCAGTAAAGATAACCCTGTATGCGAGACATCAAAAGAGACAGATAAATAGAACAGTATTACGGACTCTATGGGAGAGGGCGAGGGCAGGATGATATGGGAGAATGGCACTGAAGCATGTAAATTATCATATGTGAAACGAATCGCCAGTCCAGGTTCGATGCATGATACAGGGTGCTTGGGGCTGGTGCACCAGGATGACCCGGAGGGATGAGATGGGGAGGGAGGTGGGAGGGGGTTCTGGAAGGGGAACACATGTACACCCATGGTGGATTCATGTCAATGTACGGCAAAACTAATACAATATTGTAAAGTTAAAAAATAGATAAATAAACTAATTTAAAATTAAAAAAAATAAGGGAAGACATTTATGCTAAAGTAGAGTTTTATTTAAGACACATGGTCTTATTAGAAAATCTTATCAAGTATTTTCAGATCGGTAATTTTTGAATAATTTCAAAGTAAGTTTCATAAAACACAACCTATGATTTCAAAGGATGTATATGAGTGTAAAATCTTTTTCTCGATTTTATAATGCCATTATTAGTCATCCAACATTACTTTGCTCTTGAAAAACTGTCAAATCTAGGGAAATATGCTCTTTGATATTGAATGAGATACTCCAGAACAATTCTGTAATAATTTTGCCTTTTTTCCCTCCATTGTTATTTCAAAAACTAAAATAGAAAATGCAAATGCAGAGTTATTTAAAAAATGTATCTTTTAAAAGTTATTACTACTTCTTATTTTCTTACTGCATGCTATATGTTTTTAGCCTTCCTTCATCCTGCTGCACTGTTAGGTCCTATCATCCTCAAATTCCATAACTTCACAGAAACAAAAAGTACAAGCATCTTGAAAGAAGTGTTAGAAATTATCAAATGTTTTCTGTTGCTTTGCTTCTAACATACCTAACCAAGGACTCAGTTTGTGGCTCTTTGTTCAATAAACCTTGAAATTGAGTCTTTTCCTAAAATATACAAAAGGATCTAAGCAAAGAAAAAAACATCTTTAGTCAAGTGAAGTTTTTCATTAACTTCTTCTAGTTGCATATTAAAATTATTCCGATATCTTAAGAAAAAAACAGAATCCTGAGTTCTAAACACAAGATCCTAAAAAAATGAGTTGATCGTATTGGCATGGCTCACGCTAGTACATGTGATTTTAGAGTCAGAGGTAATACATCCAAAAGAAGCCATTCCCTTTGCTGTTGAGGGAAGAGATTTTTAATTACTTTTAGGATCCATGACAACAGGCCAAAGAACTATGGAATAAACTCAAGCAAATTCAGGTATCTTGAACCTTAAGTATTTAGTAAGTAGCAACAGAGAATGCAGCCAGTGCTAATGTGGAATATTTAGGGCCAACTCAAAAAAAATTAAATACATTTTTTTCAGAAGCTTCTTTTTCTTTTTCATCTTATATATGTAGTTTTCCAATATTTTTGTTCTAGAATAATTACTATAATTCACCAATGAAAAGAAAACCAATATTTTTTTTGGAGGTAGAAGTAAACATATTTTCGAGAACTTACTCAAAATCAGTGATAGAAGCAAAAAACAATTATGCTAGGCAATATGTATAACAGATCTGAATTTTCCTCATTTAATATTCAAATCCACAGAAATCTAATGAAAACTGTATTATTCTCCTGCAACTGACTTCTTTAACTTCTCATTCCTGACAAATAAAGAAACTAAGCCAGATGTGAGAGAGGTTTTAGAACTTCCACCTGCTGTTGGACTAAAAGCTTTCTTTTATTAATAATTTCTAATAATGTATTTTTATTAATATCACACATTATAATTTATTCAGAGCATTCATACACATCCAGTCATTTTATACTCCCTTCAAATCTGTGAGAAAAATATTTTATATGTATAAAGAAGTATACATATGCTGCTGCTGCTGCTAAGTCGCTTCAGTCATGTCCAACTCTGTGCGACCCCACAGACGGCAGCCCACCAGGCTCCGCTGTCCCCGGGATTCTCCAGGCAGGAATACTGGAGTGGGTTGCCATTTCCTTCTCCAGTGCATGAAAGGGAAAAGTGAAAGTGAAGTCGCTCAGTCGTGTCTGACTCTTAGCGACCCCATGGGCTGTAGCCCACCAGGCTCCTCCGTCCATGGGATTCTCCAGGCAAGAGTACTGGAGTGGGGTGCCACTGCCTTCTCCATACATATAATCAAGTATAAATATTAAGTCCATTAAGCAGATGAGAAAACCGAAGCTCAAAGAAATCTGTGTGACCCTCTAAAAGAACAAGACTTATAAATGGCAGAATCAGAACTCTTCATACAGAGAGTCTAAAATTCATTAGTTTTACCATTTTCACCCCAGTAAATGTGTATATTTTAATACAGATGTCAAAAAATATCACCAATTATTAAACCACTTACTGCCACTCCTAAATGTGCTTCATAATCAGTAATCTGGCCAACATTTCACCCACTCACAGTTAAATAGATTTGGAGTACCAACTTTTCCCCCCTGAGATTAAGTTCTGTGGCATTTTGATGGATAAAGTCTAGCAACACTCACCTCTTTCTGACGGTACTTAATGGCCAATTTGAGTCTCGCGAGATCGTTTCCACTTTGTTCTTCCAGGAGACTGTTGTCATCGCGGTAATTAAGAATGATTTCCAGCTCTCGGGAACTTCTTGTCTGATCTAGTAGGTCCTTAGCAAATTGTTTGCACTGTCGAGACAGCTCCTCATACTCTGACTTGAATTCATTTTCTACCTTACTCAGTTCCTGGAGCTCCCAACTCAACTGAAAGGCTGTGAGAAAAGGGTCTTCACTGGACAGGGCAATGAGGGAGGGGCTGGCCAGGGCCTTGTAGATGTTGAGTCTGGAGCGAGAGTGGCGGAGACTGTCCACATCTGAGCTAGACACGCATTCAACGCAGTTACAGCGGACCTCATGGGGTCTGGGCACTGAGACGCCTTTCTGAACCAAAAGTTTTATTATCTCATAATTATTTGTATGGGCTGCCAAAATGATGGGCGTAATGTCTGGAGTGAATTCAGAGAACTGCTTATCAAGGAGTATGGGAGGCACCTAGAAAGAAGAAGAAAGCAGAGGTCACGAGGCATTCTTCATTTGCTCAAGCCTGTGATTTAAAACAACATGCTACAGCAATGTTGAACAAGATTCATACATCTTTTGCCAAGGTTTTTTTTTTTTTCTTCCATGACAGAGGCAGCTTTTCCCCTCCAAAGACAAGAAAAAATTAGATTAAAAAAACCCAAAAACTGCAATAGAATGACACGGTATTCTTTGTTTTATCTGTATTGTGACATTTTATGAAATCTTAAACTCAATGCCTATGAAAACCCTTGATAAAAGTCTTTCTTGCTCCCAACTTCTTTTCTGACAATCTTTGCTTTTCTTTTCCAGTGATGTGGCCTGCCTAAATAACACGAAAGACACTGAAAAATAGTTAATGATTTGCTTTAAACCCCAGATTTTCCTCTGCAGTACAAGTTTTTAAATTCCTCACTCAGGTTTTTGGCTTGTTTGTGTTTTATCTTCTGCAGCCTTAAGATCCAACCTATGATTAAAGGTGGCAGCCGAACATAAGAGAGGTATCCTCTCAGCTTTCTCTTTTCATCTATCCCTTTAGAGTATATCTTCCAGATGATAAGAGGTGTTCCCTTGCTAACATCGCTGTTTATTAGAAAAAAAATGCTTCCCAACGAATCAGGTCACCAATGTGCTTACAAACAATTTCCTTTGTGTTATTCTCTAGGGATGGTTAAGACAAAAACAATTTAATAGGCACTATTTAATATGCCTAAAGCTCTTGAGAGTTCCATGGACTGTCAAGAGATCAAAGTAGTCAATCCTAAAGGAAATCAGCCCCAAATAGTCATTGGAAGGACTGATGCTGAAGCTGAAGCTCCACTACTTTGGCCACCTGATGCAAAGAGCTATCTCATTGGAAAAGAACCTGATGCTGGGAAAGATGGAGGTCAGGAGGAGAAGGGAACAACAGAGGATGAGATGGTTGGATGGCATCACCGACTCAAAGAACATGAGTCTGAGCAAACTCTGGGAGATAGTGAAGGTCAAGGAAACCTGGCATGCTGCAGTCCATGGGGTTGCAAAAAGTCAGATTCAACTTAGCAACTTAACAGCAAGAACACTCTCACTATTCATTATTCATATTTTTATAGACATGCTCTCTTGGTGAGTAAGTGGTATCCTGCTGTTAGAACCAGGCCCATCTGTCTGACACCCAGACCTGTATGTATTGCACTACATCCTGCTGCTTGACAATTTTTTGGTTTAATATTTCTTCCTGCTGCCACAAAGTCATAGAGACCTCTGTGAAAATAAGTGCTACATAAGGACAAGTTAAACAGGCAGAGAAGAAAAAGTGATGACATAAAAATCACATTAAAATAGGATATTGGTCAAATATGATGGAAACCACAAAAGGATAAAAAGAAAGCAATTGAGAGGCAAACGAAAGTCATATGAAACTTCAGTTGCACTACTTTTAAGTAGACTGTAATCTTTACAAGAGAATAATTAAATTCATATGCTTTTAATTCATTTGGCCATTTTGGATATCTGTTTATTTCATAAGATACACACTGCATGTGTGTGTGTATGTATACATATATTAACATTGTCAGTATTTAATTTTTTAGAAGACAACTTAAGTATATCTCCACCCCACCCTTTAAGTTAGTGGGACAATTTTCCATAAAAAACCACTTAGAGGAAGCTTTGGTCAAGAATGGAATAAAATAGCAAAAAAAAAAAAAAAAAAAATGCACCCACCGCAAATCACTGCTGCTTCTAAAAAAAAACATATTTTCACCAGTTATATTCAAACAAAACACACAAAATACATACATAGTCTGCTGGGACTCTGATCACGCAGCCTAGCAGGCACACATGATTGTTTATCCAGGTCCCAGAAGGTAAGCATTGCATTGAAAATAACAATAAAACAAAAACACTTAAATGATTGCCTGTTATTTAGTGCTAATTACGCACCTACATCGGTTATTACGTGGTGTTTGATAATTGAGGGCTTTCTTATTCTATCATCACTTCTGAGTTTGCTTACTTGCATTCTTTTAAATGTACAATTTGGTCCTCTTCTCCTTTTAATTACTGAGTATTACTCATGGGCCCATGGATTTTTCTTTTATTCGATATATTTTGATTCATTGCAATCATTATTAATTTTGAACTTGTTTTTGAGGTATAACATACATTAGATCCCTGGGTTGGGAAGATCCCCTGGAGAAGCGAAAGGCCACCCACTCTGGGATTCTGGCCTAGAGTCCGTGGGGTCGCAAAGACTCGGACACAACAGAGCGACTTTCACTTGCATACATACAAACAGTAAAATGTACAGCTTGATACCTTTTTAAAACGTGAACATGCTTGTGTGACACAACACAGACAAAAACCCAGAAGAGTGTCTGCATCCCAAGAACCTCCCTCTTGTCCTTTCTCAGTCATTCCATTTCAGAATCACAAATCTAACTTCTATCACCACAGATTACTTTCACATACTTTTAAACTTTATATAAACAAATCAAAGTATGTACTTTTTATTTTTAACTTTCTCTGTTAGTAGCAATCATTTTTGTTATGTCAATTCTGCATAAGATTTTGATTTTTGAAAATGACACAACTTATTTATCAATCTATTTTTTATGATACTTGCGTGGTTTCCAGTCTGTGGCTATTAAGAATATGGTTCCTTTGCACATCTTTGTCCATATCTGTTGGTCTTGTACCTGGGAATGGAATCTGGATCGAATAATATTCTTAAACAGTGATACCAACTTTCATGCTAACTGTAACTTATACTTGGTATTGCTAGTCCTTTATCACTCTATCCATCTACTTATTTATGGCACTCAACATTTTAAGCAATAATTTTTGAATTGTTTTATTTATTATCAGGGTTGGATATTGAATTTTTCTAAGGCCTGAAAGCTTCTATGGAAATAATCATGTAGTTATTCTCCTTAGTCCTAAAAGTATGGTTGCGCATACACACAAGTGCACATACCTACACACACACACATACACACACCAAGTATAATATTATGCAAGTGATTTTGGCATAAATATTTAATAAATTCCCTAAAGAGAGTATAAATAAAGCAATAGGGAAATTAATTTACAGAAGACATTATTTTTACTAGGTAGAATTAGAAAGGGATTTTAGAGGGAATTTATACTTACGATGGGTTGGAACTAGCAACAAAGAAAAGTTACCAGAAAATGACAACAAGAAAAAAAAGTAAGAAAGATGGATTCATAGCAAATTCTTTAGAGTATGGGATAAATCACATAGAGATAAATAATTGTAAAATGCCTGAATGCAGATTAGGACAACATGAGGGAAGGTTTTTGAATAGCCATTGGTGGTGTCATAGAGGAATTTAACTAGGAGAATAATGGAGTAATTTCTATATGCTAATATCACAGTAGCATATTTTGATTATCAGATTGAAAAGTAGAATGGCTGGAGGTAGATGAGGGAGCCTGGTAACCAGTGCAGTCTGAGCTAGAGCTGTAGTAATGGAAAAGCAAAGACTGTGATCATGACCATGATGCAGGAGAGAGACAGAGAGAGAGAGAGAGAAAGAGAGAGAGAGAGAGAGAGGAAATGTATGTGTGGAATAGGAGCAATTCAAAACAAAGGTATCAGAGGACAAGGGGGCTCTAGTCCAGATGCCCTGACATATCTTTCAGTTCGGGTTTCAGTTTCAATAATGTCTACTTGTCTCGGAGGGAAAGCTAATCATAAACAGAACTAAACAATCCAGAGTCTCATTACAGAATGGCTTTGCTCTAATGGCATATTTGCAAAATCTAGGACTGAAAAGGGATTTTTGGAGCAGTCTTTAATCAAATAAGGGCCAATGACCCTTCTCCTCTCTTTTGTCCACTAGCTGGCCAAAATAAAAGTTAATGAAAGTCCACTTCTTACTGACTTCATAGGAAAGATGAGAGTATCATCTCAAAGGACCTCTTGCCTTGGAAGATGGTGACATTGGAGCAGAGAAGATGGCAGCAAAGAGATGCCTGCTTGCTGAGCTCCAGCAGCAGAGACATTTATCAGTTGATAAGCAACTTTACTATTTACCTGATACTCAGAAATTTAAGGGTTTCCCAGATGGCTCAGTGGTAAAGAATCTGCCTGCCAATGCAGGAGATGTGGGTTTGATCCCTGAGTTGGGAAGATGCCCTGGAGAAGGAAATGGCAACTCATCCCAGTATTCTTGCCTGAAAAAATCCCATGAACAGAGGATCCTGGCAGGCTACAGCCCCTGGGGTCGCAAGAGTTGGATATGTCTTTGCGATTAAACAACAGAAGTTTAAAGAAGTCTAAAATATAAGGCATTGGAACTCAAAAACATTTAGAAAATGCAGATAATGGGCTTCTCCTTCTTTCATGGTTCATTCACAAGTCTATTTTCTGTCTCTATCCTATGCTTTGCTTTATTCAGTGTCTTCAGTATGCAACTCTCCTTCTTTCTTTTTGTGCTTCCAATGTCATAAGTGAAAAGCAGGTTTTCTAACAGGAAAATAAATAGCTCACTATAGGTGTTCAGGGGCTATTACCTCAATATGACTTTGATAGGAATATTATTTTTTTCCTCCAAATTTGACATATTTAAGGACAAGAAATGAACATCACAAGAACGACCCTGTAGATAAAAATTATACTACACTTGACTTATTTTAGTCAAAATAAACTCTACAGACATAAAAGCATTACACCCATGCAAACATACATGTATGAAAATATACTCATGTATAAGCAACAGACTCCTCCATTTAATGAATTTCAACTGATTGAATCATATTGTTGACCCAGAAATCTACAACTAAGAAGAAGAGGCAATTAAAGGAGGACCTGGAAACCAAACTCATATCCTTGTTTATTACACTGTATAGCTGGAAGTTTGCTCTGGCTTTTTTTCTAAGATTTATGAATATTTGTTCAATGTCTTTTTCTCAATCTTACCATAACATTAGTTACATTATTAACTGAATCAGTTTCATGTCACATAGTTTTCAGAATGACTGACCTACACATAAGCTAAATAACACACATTAATGCTCAGATGGTAAAGAATGTGCCCGCAATGCAGGACTCTAGGTTTGATCCCTGGGTTGGAAAGATCGCCTGGAGAAGGGAATGTCAACGCACTACTACAATATTCTTGCTTGGAGAATCCTATGGACAGAGGAGGCTGGCGGCTACAGTCCATGGGGTTGCAAAGAGTCAGACACAATTGAGTGACTGCTGCTGCTGCTGCTGCTAAGTCGCTTCAGTCGTGTCCGACTCTGTGCGACCCCATAGACGGCAGCCCACCAGGCTCCGTTGTCCCTGGGATTCTCCAGGCAAGAATACTGGAGTGGGTTGCCATTTCCTTCTCCAGTGCATGAAAGGGAAAAGTGAAGTCGCTCAGTCGTGTCCGACTCTTAGCGACCCCATGGACTGTAGCCTACCAGGCTTCTCCGTCCATGGGATTTTCCAGGCAAGAGTACTGGAGTGGGGTGCCATTGCCTTCTCCGAATTGAGTGACTAACAATCAGTTTAACTGATTAACTATTTAACTCATAAACTGCTGCTGCTGCTGCTGCTAAGTAGCTTCAGTTATGTCCGACTCTGTGCGACCCCATAGACGGCAGCCCACCAGGCTCCGCCGTCCCTGGGATTCTCCAGGCAAGAACACTGGAGTGGGTTGCCATTTCCTTCTCTAATGCATGAAAGTGAAGTCTCTCAGTCATGTCTGACTCTTCCCAACCCCATGGACTGCAGCCTACCAGGCTCCTCCATCCATGGGATTTTCCAGGCAAGAGTACTGGAGTGGGTTGCCATTGCCTTCTCCATCATAAACTGATAGCTTTTCTCAAATTCAAGCCAATGCTTTTCATTGAAGTGACTTGGCACCAGTCTGAGGCATATACTTTAAAATCTAGAGTGTGACATTTTACCCAAATATAGAAATGTCTCTTTGTCACTAACATACATTTTTGAACTATTAATGCTGAAGTATACATTTCTAGAGAAAAATTCATCCTGGAGTGAATTTCATCCAGTTTAAGAGAATTCATTCCCTTACATTCAGCATTCATTAAACTGGGTTGTATAAACTGAGTAAAAGAAATGTTCTTATATAATAGTAATTGATATATCTTCAATTATTAAGACCAAATAGACCAATATTCTAATCGGGCTTTACCCTGGATTAGTTAAATCATCTTGCGAAAGTCCTTTAATATCTCTGTTATATGAGAGAGGTCATTGATGTAACATGAAATTTCTATGATTCAAAAACCTTTTTGGTACCCTTATTGACAGTAAAACAATTGAAATTTTATGAGAATATTTTCAAGTAACTCAACAAAAATTTGTTGGAATCTAGCTTCATCTTTCTTTTAGCTTTAATGTTTTTATCTAATATACTGAAACCTATGTTTTTTAAAACTCAGACTTATGAATATCAAATTTATCTCTCTTAATCACCCAGACTGACCTTCTACTTCAAACCAACATAAGGGAGTTTCAAGTTAGAGTTATATTTTTAAAACTAATTCAACATAATTTATTGACAACTTGAGAAATTTTCATAAACATGCACATATGCATATACATATATACTCAAACATGAACTTCCACAAAAATCAAGTGGTTGATATGTGAATGAATGAATAAAGTTGATGCCAAAGACTTTGACTGTGTGGATCACAACAAACCATGGAAAATTCTTAAAGAGATGGGTATACCAGACCACTTGACCTGCCTCTTGAGAAATCATATGCAGGTCAGGAAGCAACAGTTAGAACTGGACATGGAACAACAGACTGGTTCCAAATAGGAAAAGGAGTATGTCAAGGCTGTATATTGTCACACCGCTTATTTAACTTATATGCAGAGTACATCATGAGAAATGCTGGGCTGGATGAAGCACAAGCTGGAATCAAGATTGCCAGGAGAAATATCAATAACCTCAGATATACAGATGACAACACACTTATGGCAGGAAGCAAAGAACTAAAGAGCCTCTTGATGAAAGTTAAAGAGGAGAATGAAAAAGTTGGCTTAAAACTCAACATTCAGAAAACTAAGATCATGGCATCCGTCCCATCAGTTCATGGCAAATAGATGGGGAAGCAATGGAAACAGTGACAGACTTTATTTTTTGGGCTCCAAAATCACTGCAGATGGTGATTGCAGCCATGAAATTAAAAGATGCTTGCTCCTTGGAAGAAAAGTTATGACCAACCTAGACAGCATATTAAAAAGCAGAGACATTACTTTGCCAACAAAGGTGCATCTAGTCAAAGCTATGGTTTTTCCAGTAGTCATGTATGGATGTGAGAGTTGGACTATAAAGAAAGCTGAGTGCTGAAGAATTGATGCTTTTGAACTGTGGTGTTGGAGAAGACTCTGGAGAGTCCCTTGGACTGCAAGGAGATCCAACCAGTCCATCCTAAAAGAAATGAGTCCTGAATATTCATCAGAAGGACAAATGCTGAAGGTGAAACTCCAATACTTTGGCCACTTGATGTGAAGAACTGATTCTTTGGAAAAGATCCTGATGCTGGGAAAGATTGAAAGTGGGAGGAGAAGGGGACAACAGAGGATGAGATGGTTGGATAGCATCACCAACTCAATGGTCATGAGTTTGAGTAAAGTTCCAGAGTTGATGATGGACAGGGAAGCCTGGTGTGCTGCAGTCCATGGGTCGCAAAGAGTCAGACACAATTGAGCATCTTAACTGTACTGAACTCAAGATAATAAAGTTAAGATATAAGATACCTTATATATCTTATATATAAAAAAATACATGTTTTTCTCTATGTTAGAAATTCAGTTATAAACAGAACTGATTAAACATAGAATGAAAAAGTAGCTATTATAAATTGTGGCAAAATATACTGTACTAATGAAAATATTAGAGAAAAAATAAATAAAGTATATAAGAAGAAACAATAAAACATCACACAGCATAAAATAAGATCCAAAATATGATGAAAATATTATGTTCTGAATAGGAAGACCTAATATCTTATTTGTGTCAATTGTCTCAAAATAAATATGTGCATTTTGTTCAGGGCCTTCCCTGGTAGCTCAGTCGGTAAAGAATCTGTCTGCAGAGCCAGAGATCTAGGTTCAATCTCTGGGTCAGGAAGATCCCCTGGAGAAGGAAGTGGCAACTGACTCCAGTATTCTTGCCTGGAAAATCCTGTGGGCTACAGTTCATGGGATCGCAAGAGTCAGACACTACTTAACAACTAAATACCATCATTTTGTTCAGAATCTCTTTTATTTATAACTTGATAAAACTATTTTATTAGTTGATAAGGAGGAATATATATCCAAGAATTTCAAAAATTATGAAAGGAAGACCATGATCCAAGAATACAGCAACAAGTACAGATCAGCTGAATAGCTTTTTAACCATTATTACTTCTTATTATATACGGAGAAGGAAATGGCAACCCGCTCCAGGATTCTTGCCTGGGAAATCCCATGGATAGAGGAGCCTTGAGGGCTACAGTCCATGGGGTCGTAAAAAGTCTGAAACGAGTTAGCAACCAAACCACCACCACCACTTACTATATATGAGAACTTGATATGTGAAAAAGTAAAATTTCTATTCAATTGGAAAAATTGATTCATTTATTATATGGCACTGAAACCATTTTCTATCCCCAAAAAACAAAATTAGCCCCTATCTCATTTCATAACAATAAATTTGGGATGGGAAAAATATTTAAATACATAAAGAAAAAGCAACAACATTTAGAAAAGAATTTAAAAAACTAGTTGTATAGCCAAAGGGTTGGGGAGAACTCTTAAACCAAGACTGGAAACACAGAATGGAGAACTACATATTTTATTTTACATTTCTCAAGTAGAACAACCAAAGATTTTCACAGAAGAAAATAAAAACAAAACAAATTAGCAAACATAACAAAATAGAAACAGTGTCATAGATACAGAGAGTATGAACAAGTAGTTGCCAGAGGGAAAGGGTCAGGGAAAGAGTGAAATTGGTGAGAGAAATTATGAAGCACAAAATTCCCGTTAAAAAATAAAAAAGTCATAGAAACGAAATGTACAGTGTGGGGAATATAGTCAATAATAATGTAATATCTTTGTATGGTGACAGATGGTAAATAGACTTATCATGATCATCATTTCATACTGCTAGAAATATTGAATCACTATGTTGTATGCCAAGAACTCATGTAATGTTGGTCAATTACACTCAAACAAAAAACAACAATAAATCTATAGAAAAAAGATCAGATTTGTGCTTACCAGAGGTAGGGGTTGGGGCTTCTCTGGTGGCTCAGACAGGAAAGAATCCACTTGCAACAGAGGGGCCTGGGTTTGACCCCTGGGTTGGGAAGATCCCCTGGAGAAGGAAATGGCAACCCACTCCAGCATTCTTGCCTGGGAAATCCCATGGACAGAGGAGCCTGGCAGTCTACAATTCATGGGGTTGCAAAGATTCGGACATGACTGAATGACTAAGCACAGAGGTAGGGGTTGTGGGGATCAGGGAAGTTGATGAGGGCAGTCAGAAGGTACAAACTTGCAGTTATAAGATAAATAAGTACTAGGGATGTAAAGTACAACATGATAATATAATTATCACTGTTGCATGTTTTTAAGAGTAAATCTTGAGATCTCAGCACAAGGAAACTATTTTCTTCCTTTATTTTGTGTCTATATGACACAATGGATGTTGTTAAACTTATGGTGGTCATTTCATGATGTATGTAAGTCAAATCATTATGCTGTACACCTTGAATCTATATAGTGCTGTATGTCAATTTTATCTCAGGAAGACTGGAAGAAAAGATCAGAAACATTGGATAATCTTTCTCATTAATAGGGAAAGGAAATATAAAAGAATAATGAACTACAGTTATTTTGCCAAAGTTAAGGAGCTGAGGATACTGGTGCCCACATTCGTCACAATCAAGAGGAACGCAAATTGTAACAGCCTTGCTTGAAAGAATCTGGCACTTACATAAATTCTAAGAACCATACTGTTAGTTCGGGAACGCTTCCTACAGAAAATCAGGCACCTTGAGATTATGTGTTTATTTCATCATTGTCATGATAGAAATCTGGATAGCACATGAATGTTTTTTCAAAAAAGAAAGGCTGAACAAATTGTGGAATAACTCTTCATGAAATATTAATATGCTACTGAATATGTGAACTTGAATGAATGCTGTATGTATCAGTCTGGAGAGATGGACCATAGTTCTTTACAAAAAGGCTCCTGATTTTAGATTCTTTAAATATTAGTTAATTTTATATCAGAGACTGTCCTTGGTATTATCTAATTATATCTTAATGAGTTTATTTGATAAGCAAAGACCTCTATAATCACATCCAACCCTGAATATTAAAATATACTTTGTACTCCACCCTGGCAGGGATCCCATGACCCAATCATTTCAGCGTCAAACTTTCCATTCATAGCTTTCCTGTTAGTGTCTGCCTCTTTTCTCCCACTGGCCAAATTCTACCAAATTTTCAGGATGCAACTCAAACCTTATCATTTCTATGATGCCCTTTAGTAAAAATGAGCTGTCATTAACCTGAAATTTTTAATTCAAATTCAGGCATGAGAAATGGAAGATATTATTGTTAGTTTTTTTACAAGAAGAGATAAATATCAATTTTTTAAAAAAGAAGTTTGTAAAAAAAAATAAAAACAGGAGTTTGTGAGAAAAGTGAGGAATGAGAGTGCAGATTATACAATTTACGATTCTCTTATCTCCTTTAAGTGTTCTCATACAAACTATTTATAACTTTACCCAAGCTTCAGTCGATGAGACATCCAGGATAAATATAAATAATGTAATGTCAATAACTATTTTTACTCTTTTAAAGTTAACATTCATTTTGAACTACATTGGCTATCTATTTTCACTATAAAGCCTGTTTCAAGTCTACTTTGAATGAAAAACACCAGCAAATAGATAGAGTTTGTATTGATTTGAACAGGTGTAGGAGCGACATAGTAAACATACTTCTGCGATAACTTGGATAACAGATTTATTTTAGAGCTATGATAAACACATGAACCAAATGAACAAAGATCTGGCAAAAATCATTTTGACTCCATGATACTATTAACACAAATATGCTTGGGGTCTGATGACAATGACACCAGCAACAACACACATGTATGAAGCACTTACCATGTACCATGCCCTGGCATAGGAGCTTATCATGCCTTATCTTAATCATCAAAATCATATTTGGAAGTAGGTGTTATTCAGAACAGGTCTTAGAGAAGTTCAATAGCTTGTTCATGGTCACACAGAAACCCACGCAACCTGACTCCAGAGTCTAAATTCTTCATCAATAGATTGTCTTGTAAATCAGGCTGCCATGAGGTCCCGGAACTAGCTCAGCCATCAAGACTAAGGATTATACCCGCCTCACTCATTTTCAGTCGTGTGGGAATGACACACCCAGTTAACTTCTCCGCATTCCCAGTTTCCCATTTTGAAATGTGGACATTTATCCAAGACATTTCTCCTTGTGGAATAGAAACTGGAGAAATCTATATCAAAGACTTCCTGAAGTTAATACTCACAGGGTTGCAGTGAAGATTAAATGTGAAGGCACGCTGTAACCTATAAATCACAAAATAACAGGAGGGGACTGGCGTTATATGACAAGCCTAAGATTGTGACGAGAAAGAGCAGAAAACTGTCTTGTTCAGTTTTGCCAGATTGACTTGCTTCTCCTTGCACAGACACAGTCCCTGTTATAGTGCTTGATTCACCTGAAAAGTAGAACAATAATCTCCTGGTGGGCCAGTTTCATAAGTATAGATGTCAAAGCCTGGAACATGTACTTTTCATGACTGGAAATTTGAACTATGAATTTCCTAATATGGCATAGGCTTTTGTTGTATACCTCTATTGATACACCGTACATAGTAACTATTCAATATAATTTTTATCTTGGATAAAGAATTGGAGAAATTTCAATTCCTAAGGTGACATCAAACAAACAGAAACTTTAAATCACCACCAGCTTTGGCTAGGTTTGCAACCCACTCCAGCGTTCTTGCCTAGAGAATCCCAGGGACGGGGTAGCCTGGTGGGCTGCCGTCTATGGGGTCGCACAGAGTCGGACAAAACTGAAGCGACTTAGCAGCAGCAGCCGCGGCAGCAGCAACAGCAATCACTAAAATAATGAGAGGATTACTAAGTCACTAATTCCCCGATCATCTGGTTCACAGACACCACTTTTATTTTTAAAACTCTCTCTCTCTTTATGTCTTTTACATTGAAGGAGACTCTGTTAAATGATATCTAAAAGAAATCCTTTATTGGTTGAAAATGTAGCTCACAGGCCAAGTGTATACTTGATTTGATAAGAATTACACATAAATTCTGGTCAGAGATTCTAATTTTAGTTTCACTTGACAGTGCTTATCACTATGTCCTTTTTGAAAGTCACCAGTCCTTTGATTCCCATAACTGGCTAGTGTATTGGCTCAAACCCTGGCTGTCCTAATGGTCTGTGGGAGGTTATTTGGCAACAATTGTTGGAAAGTTTTGGAAACATTATTTAAGTCCTCTAAACTTCACTATTCTCATCTGTAAAATGGAGAATATTATAGTCTTTACCTAACAGGGTTTTTTTTTTAAGGATTAAAAAAGTAATAGTGAATAATAATGAATTTAAAAGTGTTTTTTAAGTAATGTTTGATAAAACAAAATCTAATATGATTGTTATAAATATCATCATCACCATCCATCAGCATTTTCTCTGGTTGCTTCTTCTCAGTCTCACTTATTGGGGCCTCTTGTATTTATCCCCTGAACACTGTTTCTTTAGGGATCAAAATTAAGCCCAGTGTTCTTTTCATCATATATATATATATATATGTATATATATACGTACTCCCTGAAAGTTGGCTATTCTCATGTTAATTATTTCAATGTTTGCCAATTTTTATTCTTCCAACCATTAAATAATATTTTGGGGCACCCATTTTATGCCAGTCACTCTTTAAAGTTTGGGGAATATAGCAGTGACCAGAACAAACAAAATCCTTGCCTTTATTCAAACTGCATTCTAGAAAGAGAGGAGAAGGAAAGACACACCACATGAGTGGACAAGTGGATGAATAAATCCATGAATGAAGGAATGTCAAATGGTAAAGGCCATGGAGAAAAGCACAGTGGAGTAAGAGGAAATAAGGAGAGTCAGAGGCAAGGAGAGACTTCTGCCCTATATAATGTGACACAGAAGTCTTACTGATACGATGACATTTGAAAAAAAGGCTGTAGAAATGTAGATACCAAGCTAAGCTTCTAACTAAGAGCAGAGCATTCCTGGAAGAGAGAACAGCAAGTGCAAAGATCCTGAGGCTTGAGTATGATTAGAGTATTTGGCCAACTTGACGGAAGTACAGTCATCTAGATTAATGTTTCATGCCATGACTTGCATAAACTTTCTAATTAATTACAATAATTTGCAGATTAAACTTAATGTTTACGCAAATTAACTGAACATACTTTTTATTTCTTCTAGTCTTTATATCTTTTATTTTTACTCTTTTTGTTATTTAAAAAGAGCCTCTAGTAGAATGTTGTATGGAAGAACAATGCTGAGAATCTTTATTTTGTTATTGATATATTAACATGAATGTTTTTATTATTTCACTATTCAGAATGATGTAAATGTAGGTTTTCGGTAGACATTCTTAATCAATTTAAGGCAAATTTTTTGTCTATTTCATTCCTGATTTGCTTAGATTTTTTTTTAATCATGCAAGGATAAAAATGTATCAATTGCTTATTTTTTTGCACCTAGAGAGATAATCATTTATTTCCTTCTCCTTTACCTGTTAAAGTAGTGAACTACATTAATAGATTTTTCTAGTATATTGTTTAATATTTCACAATTCAATTTTTGATAGGTCATAATTTTCCTTTTTCACACTGTTCTTCTTCTGATTTTGATGCCAAGGCTATAAAATTAGAAATGTTTGGGAATACCAGACCACCTGACTTGCCTCCTGAGAAATCTGTATGCAGGTCAAGAGGCAACAGTTAGAACTGGACATGGAATATCAGATTGGTTCCAAATTGGGAAAGGAGTATGTCAAGGCTATATATTGTCACCCTGCTTATTTATCTTATATGCAGAGTACATCATGCGAAATGCTGGGCTGGATGAAGCACAAGCTGGAATCAATATTGCCAGGAGAAATATCAATAACCTCAGATACGCAGATGACACCACACTTATGGCAGAATGTGAAGAACTAAAGAGCCTCTTGATGAAAGTGAAAGAGGAGAATGAAAAAGTTGGCTTAAAACTCAACGTTCAGAAAACTAAGATCATGGCATCTGGTCCCATCACTTCATGGCAAATGGATGGGTAACAATGGAAACAGTGACAGACTTTATCTTTTTGGGCTGCAAAATCACTGAAGATGGTGACTGCAGCCATGAAAGTAAAAGACACTTACTCCTTGGAAGAAAAGTTATGACCAACCTAGATAGCATATTAAAAAGCAGAGACATTACTTTGCCAACAAAGGTCTGTCTAGTCAAAGCTATGGTTTTTCCAGTAGTCATGTATGGATGTGACAGATGGACTATAAAGAAAACTGAGTGCCAAAGAATTGATGCTTTTGAACTGTGGTGTTGGAGAAGACTCTTGAGAGTCCCTTGGACTGCAAGGAGATCCAACCAGTCCATCCTAAAGGATATCAGTCCTGAATATTCATCGAAAGGACTGATGCTGAAGCTGACGCTCCACTACTTTGGCCACCTGATGTGAAAAACTGACTCATTAGAAAAGACCCTGATTCTGGGAAAGATTGAAGGCAGGAGAAAAAGTGGACCACAGGGGATGAGATGGTTGGATGGCATCACCGACTCGATGGACATGAGTTTGAGCAAGCTCTGAGAGTTGGTGATGGACAGGGAAGCCTGGCGTGCTGCATTCCATGGGGTCACAAAGAGTTGGACATGACTGAGCGACTGAACTGAACTGATGAAAGATTGGAATAATAGGGTTCTTGAATGGTAAGTCTCACCTGTTTTTCTTCATTGTTATTTTAAAACATATTAACTATTTTCCTCTATCATATTTATTTCATATATTTTCCATGTTTTATATAAATTTTTATTATGAAGATTGTTAATGTTATTTTCATCTCAACAAATTTACCAGTCTTTTCCCCCTATTATTGCTCAGTGTTCCGCAGGAACTCTTTCATTCAAATAGATCACCAGTCTTTGAGAGGGAAAGCCATGTGTATAGGGTTTTGCATAAATTAAATGTCCACTTTACTTTTAAGCTTATAGAGTCCTGTCCACATGAAAACCCCTTTTAACCCTTGCTAAAGAGATTTAATATTCACATCATGTTTAAATTAATTATTAATACAAAAGTGTTTATTTAATTCATATGGAATTCAGTCATTATTTGATATTTATCTATTCCTTGATAGATTTTGTTTTAAAAATATTATTTTGATACTTGTGAAACATTTAAATTAATAATACACTGTAATTTACTTAATCACCTCCATTTTGAATACATGAAAGAATGAATGACTAAATATAAATAATTTTTTCTTTGGTTTTGCTTTTGCTAACTGTTGCTAAGTTGCTTTTCCAGAAGGATTCAGTTCCAACAAAAATAAAAGGTGCTAGTTTCATTGTATAGATAGACCATAAAATACAGAAGATTGTGTAATTTCTTTGTTGTCCTTTGTTGATTTATCAATGTTAAATAGAATTATTTTTATAAATTTTTGTCGTGTTTTTAAAATACCTTACTCTATTTTTGACTTTATAATTTTATTTTAAATACACAAAGGAATACAAACTATTAAATTATTTCACAATTTTGAAATAAAACAAATCTGTCAGGTTAAAAAAATCACACTAAAGTTAACCTTCATTTTTTCTGTTTTATATTTTTTATATTTTTCTTCATAGATTTGTTTAAAGTGTGCTGCATATGATTAATGTAGATTTACATGAATGAATAAAAGTTGACATAATTACGTCAAATCCTGTGATTTGAGGTTCAAATCAAGTCTCCATGGAGCAAAATATATCTGAGTTTATGTTAAATTTAAACAAATATTACCAAGCTTGCTCATAATTTTCAAGTGGTCTGAGATTCTTAGTGTGATAGAAACCATAACACTAGATTTTTGACCTCCAAATTGGATGGAACATGTTTGGCAGCAATGTAGGGACAAACGACTTGAATACTCAGATTTTAATTCATTGTGACTAACACTCAAAATATGGGCGATGTAGACAAGGTCTCATCAATCCAGTATGGCAAAATAATACTGTTGTTAATAGTTCAATTTCTTTTAAAAATCTATGCTTTAAATGGATAACTCAATTTAAGAGCTTTATCTGTCACAGCAACTATGAAACAAAGAAGGTAATAAACTTCATATGGATCATTTTTGGCAGTGAGAGATGCAGCAGAATTCCATCCATAGAGTGTTTTAATGAAAAAACCTGCTTGTCCAAAAGAGCAGACTGGGAATCAAAACGGCTCCCATGAATGAGGAGAGGCAGAGTGAAAATACAGAACCAGTAGTTGAAGCAAAAGTGAAAGTGAAAGTCGCTCAGTGGTGTCTGACTCTTTGCAACCCCATGGGCTGTACAGCCCATGGAATTCTCCAGGCCAGAGTACTGGAAGTGGGTAGCCTTTCCCTTCTCCAGGGGATCTTCCCAACCCAGGGATCGAACCCAGGTCTCCCATATTGCTGGCAGATTCTTTACCAGCTGAGCCATGAGGGAAGCCCAGTTGAAGCGAATAAGATGCAAACAGCTGCAAGTTAGCAAGGTTGTGCTAGGTAGGTAGTTTGAATGTCTGGCTACTATGAATTGGGTGTGAAAATTGAAAATTCCTCAGTTGTGTCTGACTCTTTGCCACCCCATGGACTGTAGCCCACCGGGCTCTTCTGTCCATGGATTTCTCCAGGCAAGAATACTGGAGTGGGTAGCCCTTCCCTTCTCCAGGGGATCTTCCCAACCCAGAGATTGAACCTGGGTCTCCTGCATTGCAGGTGGATTCTTTACCATTTGAACCATAGGGAATCCTCTGAATTGGGTGTGAGATTGGATCAGTTATTAATATGTTGAGAAGAGCAGAGGAGCTAAGCTAAGGAGTCATGTGACCTTGGCTCATCCAGTACCAGTGTGGCCTTCAGCACATCGTTCACCAGCTTCACTTTTAGACATAACATTACCTGTTTACTCACAGTATCAAGTGATCTTAATATGAAGAAAGAGCTTTGATAGAGTTAAAGTGATTTATAAATGAAAGGAGAAAATACCCTTTACTTGTATGATATTAAAAATGGAAACACGAATAATTATTAACTGTGGTTTTTATTTTTATATCAATAATGGGAATGTAAATTTGAGTATACAAATACTATTTTAGATTTTATATATGAACACCTAAAAGAATGGGCCTGTTGAATGGGTATCAGCTCAGTTCAGTTGAGTCGCTCAGTCATGTCCAACTCTTTGCAACCCCATGAACCACAGCACGCCAGGCCTCCCTGTCCATCACCAACTCCCAGAGTCCACCCAAACCCATGTCCATTGAGTCGGTGATGCCATCCAACCATCTCATCCTCTGTCGTCCCCTTCTCCTCCTGCCCCCAATCCTTCCCAGCATTAGGGTCTTTTCCAATGAGTCAGCTCTTCGCATGAGGGGGCCAAAGTATTGGAGCTTCAGCTTCAACATCAGTCCTTCCAATGAACACCCAAGACTGATCTCCTTTAGGATGGACTGGTTGGGTCTTCTTGCAGTCCAAGGGACTCTCAAGAGTCTTCTCCAACACCACAGTTCAAAAGCATCAATTCTTCGGTGCTCAGCTTTCTTTACAGTCCAACTCTCACATC
The DNA here is from genome assembly GCF_054371585.1 of Giraffa tippelskirchi. Taxonomy (NCBI): domain Eukaryota; kingdom Metazoa; phylum Chordata; class Mammalia; order Artiodactyla; family Giraffidae; genus Giraffa; species Giraffa tippelskirchi. The sequence continues at coordinate 95,202,811 of NC_137286.1, read as the reverse complement.
CATACATGACCACTGGAAAAATGATAGCCTTGACTAGACGGACCTTTGTTGGCAAAGTAATGTCTCTGCTTTTTAATATGCTGTCTAGGTTGGTCATAACTTTCCTTCCAAGGAGTAAGCATCTTTTAATTTCATGGCTGCAATCACCATCAGCAGTGATTTTGGAGCCCCGAAAAATAAAGCCAGCCACTGTTTCTACTGTTCCCCTATCTATTTGCCATGAAGTGATGGACCGGATGCCATGATCTTAGTTTTCTGAATGTTGAGCTTTAAGCCAACTTTTTCACTCTCCTCTTTCACTTTCATCAAGAGGGTCTTTAGTTCTTCTTTGCTTTCTTCCATAAGGGTGGTGTCATCTGCATATCTGAGGTTATTGATATTTCTCCTGGCAATCTTGATTCCAGCTTGTGCTTCCTCCAGCCCAGTGTTTCTTATGATGTACTCTGCCTATAAGTTAAATAAGTAAGGTGACAATATACAGCCTTGACGTACTCCTTTTCCTATTTGGAACCAGTCTGTTGTTCCAATACCCAGTCTGTTGAATGGGTATAAGTTTCCTAAACTTTCTGTCCCTTGCATTAATTTCTATAATTATATAATTAAAGATTTCCCCAAAGGAACAACTCTCTATTTATACCTAATCTGCCCACTGTGGTGTTGGAGAAGCCTCTTGAGATTGCCTTGGACTTCAAGGAGATCCAACCAGTCAATCCTAAAGGAAATCAACCCTGAATATTCATTGGAAGTACTGATGCTGAAAGCTCCAATACTTTGGCCACCTGATGTGAAGAGCTGACTCATTGGAAAGACCCTGATTCTGGGAAAGGTTGAGAGCAGGAAAAGTGGAGCGAGAGAGGATCAGGTGGTTGGATGGCATCATCGACTCAATGGACATGAATCTGAGCAAACTCCAGGACGTACTGAAGGACAGGGAAGCCTGGGTATTGCAGTTCATGGGTCGCAAAGAGTCAGACGTGACTTAGAGATCGAAAAACAGCAACAACAACCTGCCCACATCTTCAATAATTTCTTGCTCTCACTGCCTTTTTCTGTTGTGATATGCAGAAGCATTATGACCTTTCACAGTAGTATTGACTTTTTCCTGTTACAAAAGCTATACATCCTTATTGCTGAAAGATTTTTAAAATGTCAAAACTACAAGAGGAAAACCAAAATTCCCCCAAAATCCCTCTACCCAGAGGTACACATTGTTTTTATTTCTACCCAAATATATATTCCTTTTCACTCTCTCTCTCTCAATACATATAAAATTAAGAGTGTGCTTTGCATTTTTTTAACAGTTGCAGGTTTTTATCGGAATACTGTAAATTACTTCAAGGAAGTCTGCATGCTCTGTGCGGGACTTTAACTTTTTAAGAAAAGGTGAGGCTTCTCAGAATACAATACTTCACTCATAATCCTACACAGTATCTGTGGTGATAGAGGCCAAATTTCAAAATAAAAAAAATTCCCAGAAAATTTAATAACATAGGTATTAATAATTTTGATTTCCTTCTGCGTACGATCTAAATCAGAATCGTTACCTTCACTAAAGCCTTTGATGTTTGATTTTATCTTGTCAGATTGTTCTTTGCCTGCTTTATTTTCATGAGTGATGATGGGGGTTTTTAATCTGCCATGTTCATCTATCTATTTGGCAAACTGTTACTTAATACCTAGGATGTGCATGGTATTATAGAGCCAGGAGAGGAAAACGTGACTAAAATTCTTTTTGATTGGAAAAGTAAAATCTGCCTAAAGAACAGGCTGGTATTCATGAAGTTTGAGAAGAAACTGAACTACAAAAGGCATCACAGTATAACAGACTGAAAAACTATTTTGTTTTAAAAGATCCAAATACAACAATTGTGGCTAGTTGAGCTTTTATATTTATATATTAGTAATCACATGAGGGAAAAACTAAAGGTAAAAAGTCTTCATTAAGAAGAATGAAACAATGTCATTTGCAGCAACCTGGATGGACCTGGAGATTATCATACGAAGTGAAGTCAGAGAAAAATAAATATCATATGGTATTGCTTATACACAATGCAGAAACTCTAAAAAACTACATAATTGAACTCATTTATAAAACAGAAACAAACTCACAAACTTAGAGAACGAATTTATGGTTACCAGTGGGGAAGAGTTGGGAAAGGACTAGACTGAGATTCGGGGACTGGCATGTACACACTGCTGTATTTAACATATATAACCACGCAGAACGGATGCATGTATGTGTATGGCTGAGTCCCTTTTCTGTCCACCTAGAACTATCACAACATTGTTAATCTGCTGTACTCCAATGTAAAATAAAAAGTTTATAAAAAGAAAATAACCAACAAGCACCTACTGGATAGCACAGGAAACTCTACCCAATATTCTGTAATAACCTACACGGGAAAAGAATTTGAAAAAGAATAGATACATGTGTCTGTTTAACTGAGTCACTTTGCTGTACACCTAACATTAAGACCACATTGTTAATCAACTATACTCCCATATAAAATTTTTAAAAATTAAAAAGAAAAAGTAACAACAAAAAAAAATTAGCAAGTTAAAGTAAATGAGGATAGCTATGCTCCATCACTGTCACATGATGCATTATATTGCTAAGTATTGATGAAAGGCAAGGCCACAAAAACTTGTCTTTTCAGGATAAAAACATAGCTCAGAAACTAAGGAGTGCTAGAGAAATAACTGGTTTTTCAGAACTTCTCCTTTGAGATTGCACAAAAATAACTAAACTAATGCTTGGAAAAATTCTAGGAAATAACAACGTGAAGCTAATGAGAAGAGACAGGTGCTAAGTCGTGTCAGCCTCGTAGCTGGACTTTCTCAGCTAAAGAAAAGCGAAGGGCACCTGGTCTTCTGAATGGAACGATGGCTTTATTTCATCCACAACTAAAGAAAATATTACCTAGGTTTTTGACTGGGTGCTAAGAAATACACAGCTAAACGGAAACAACCATATATTTTTTTCTTTTCTCCACTGAGTTTCTTTAGCAGTGAACTTGAATCTTTAGCTACAAGAATGAAAGACTTCAGAAATTTACGAGTTCTATTAGCAACCAGCTAAGAGACTTCTTAACCTCCACTTTAATGTGTCAAAAGTATGTATCAGGATAGGTGGAGGGGGAATATGTTACCAAAATAAGAAAACTTTGGGGCTTAATTCTTCATCTCTTAAGGCTCAGATAAAATATACAGAAAAAGCTAAGCTCTAGGAAAAATCAAAACAGACTCTGACTACAACACTAGTTATAGAATGAAAAATGATTTCCCCTGCTCTTGGCTCTTTGGATCAGAGTTGTGAAGAACGGAATGTCTCAGCATTATGGTGATCCCAAGATATCATTTTTGTCATTTTGCTATAGAATTAAGTATAGAAGAAATCCAAAGAAATATATCGTGGTGGTTTATAAATTTTTGTTTACTTTGGACAGTAATATTTCATCTGAATTAGGTGACCTGTAAAACATGCATTTGTACCAGGTAAAAATGGATAAATGTCATGGAAACTTGTGACATTTATGCCGCTTTACAAAATCTTGGCTAACAGGGTGGTGTGAAGCCATGTAATCCATTAAAAAGTAAGGAAAAATAATGTAGTGTGTGACTATTATTTTTGAGTCCATGCCAGGTGTTTAAACTAATGCTGATGTATTTTTAAGGCCTCAGATATTCGCCAGGTGGCAGTCTTCTCCTTAAGTGTGGTCAAAACAAACTTGATCTGCTTTATCTCATCTTTATTAAAAGAAACAGTGTGATTTATGGAAGGAGATGTTCTGCATCTATTCTCATAATGTTGCATTCAAATGACCTGCCTCCTCTGAACACATACTCCCTAAAATATCCCTAAAGGAACTTGTTTATTCTTCCATGAGATCATCGCTGATCATTTTCTTTTATCATGACTTTTCTTTTTCTTTCTCTGTATTCAGAGTGAAACTACATTGTGTCCGATGATTAGCAACATATTTTGACTATATTTATTTAGACTTCACTGTAGTCTTTCCAGGTGGCTCAGTGGTAAAGAATCCGCCGGCCGAAACAGGCGACAAGACGTGGGTTCAATCCCTGGGTTGGGAAGATCCCCTGGAGACAGAAATGGCAACCCACTCCAGTATTCTTGCCTGGAGAATCCCATGGACATAGGAGCCTGGTGGGCTACAGTCCCTGGGGTCACAAAAGAATAGGATGCTACTTAGTGACTGAGCACACACGCAGGCACGTAGACTTAGAAGCCTGGTCCATTTCCTTTCTCCTAAATTCTTAACGTGTCTGACGTAACAGTCAAGCTTCCTGGCTCCATCCAACCTCTCATCCATTCACAATTCCTCCCGACCACTGTGCAGATATTTAGGATTTCCTGCCTCTGAGATTACATCACCAGAATTCAACAAGTTTGCCTCCTGAGGTCTGCATCACCTAATCACCACTACTGAGCATCGTGATGTAAATGTCAGTCTTTAGACATAGATTAAATTAGCTACTTGGTTCCGAAATGAATGAATGAATGCTGCTGCTGACAATACTAATGCAAATGTAAATACACTAGGCACTCACTTTACCTGAAAGTGAAAGTGTAAGTTGCTCAGTTGTGTCCAACTCTTTGCGACCCCCATGGACTGTAGCCCTAACCTGCCCATGGAATTCTCCAGGCAAGAATACTGGAATGGGTTGCCATTCCCTTCTCCAGGGGATCTTCCTGACCCAGGGATGGAACCCAGGTCTCCCACATTGCAGGCAGATTCTTTACCTTCTGAGCTACCAGGGAAGCTCCCCTTTACATGAAATATTTAAAATTTCTAATTCTTATCATTTTGAGAGGTAGCCATTACCATTTTGCTTGTTTGTTTCAAGTTAAATAATCATCATTGGGTCATGCAAGTAGTAAGGGTATAGAACTAGGACTTGTATTCCTGTCTGTCTAAATCCAAACCTGATCCTCTTCTACCAGGAAACATTTCCTGTTATACAAAATTGAGCCTTAAAACATTTATTTATTTTTATATTTTTCCTTATTCTACAGAATGTTAAAGGCTGGAATTAAAGTAATGTTTATGACAAATATTTATATTTGATCCTAGACCAAAAAAAGTGAATTTTAATCCTGGTTCAAAAATGAATAATTTCAGTAATCTTGGGCCAGTCTCCTAAACTAGTATAAATTTTATTTTCTTCACACCTGTATAAGGTGATGGTTCTAGGAGTCAATGTGTGTGTGTGTGTGTGTGTGTGTGTGTGTGTGTGTGTGTGTTGGGGAAGTGGGGGTAGAAGAGGAGGAGAGAGGTGGTATAAGTTTGATATCAAAATGCCCTCTGATCTCTCAAAGTTAAACTTGAATCTTTGCTTTTTAGTTGAGATAATCAGACAGCATAGGTTTGGGTTAAGGAGATCATGGTATAGTAAAGCAAAAGTCATCCAAAACAGGTGCTAGAAGACATGATTTAACAAACATTTCCTGCAAGTCAAACATTAAGTTTATGCTGAAAAGCACTGAATAGAATATACTTTAAGTTTCTTTCCTAAAGCTAGTAACTTAAGGTCAGACTAGAAGAATCAAAGGTACCTCAGATGATAAAGAAGATGAATGGGCTCTGATACTCTAGAATAAAATATGCAAGAGAAGTACGTAAATACAATTGGAAATCAATATTGTCTGGAAAAACAAAATGGATGAGTATACATATTATAAATTATTACTTCTATTTATCTTGAAGTTGCAATTGATTGCTAGATTAGATTCCTTGAGGTCAAGGGCTACTATGTGGTCATATTTTAACACTATCTTGGCCACATAGGCAGCTAAAGGAATTTTAAAGATAGCAGAATATCCAGAAGAAATGGTAGGATTCCTTTACTGACTCTTTGCTCACCCAGACCATTCTCCTAACTTTGCTGTCTCTTTGAGTTGTTCTTCTTGTTGCTCCACTCCAGTGAACTTGGAGGAGCAAAAGCCGGTGACTCTGTACCAAGAATAATGTAATGATTCCACATTTGCTAGGCCTGTCAATGTGGATGATGACATATATACCCAGTTTCTCCGAGATCAGTGTGCCTGTATATAACTATACATAGGGCTTCCTGTGTGGCTCAGTGGTAAAGAATCCACTTGCCAATGCAGGAGACGTGAGTTTGATCCCTGAGTTGGGAAGATACCGTGGAGAAGAAAATGGCAACTCACTCCAGTATTCTTGCCTGGAAAATCCCATGGACAGAGGAGCCTGGCAGGCTACAGTTCATGGGTCACAAAAGAGTTGGACACGACTGAGAGACTAAAACAACAATTAAGATGAATATACATATAGATATGTATATAAAAGCACATATTTTTCTGATTTAAAAATAATACATGTTCATTGTAGAGATATTAGAAAAGACAGAAAAACACAAAAAAAGAAAAGCATGCACTTTATCCCAATATTCAGAGATAACTAATATTAACATTTTGCTGTGTATTTGTGACTGGCATCCAATGACCCTCACCACCTTATATTCATGCCCTTGTACAAGAAGACTCCGTCCACATTAAATCAGGCTGATCTGCGTGAGCATTAAAATTATTTGAAACTGGAAATGAGGAATAATATGATTCTATACTACTCGTGCTTGGCAAAAAACATTTTATGTGATTTTTCCAGATAAACTTTAGAATCTCTTTCACACCTAAGAAACCATCTATGATTTTTAACACAAGCAGTTCCAGTTTCCATTATTTTTATTATGAAGGGGTGTGCATGCATATATGTGTGTATACATACGTGTGTGTATCTGTACATGGATATGTGTGTGCCCCTTGGTATCTTTGGGGATGGGTTCTAGGACTTCCACCCTGGATACCTCCACACACACATACATATGGGCTTCCCCGATGGCTCAGCAAGTGAAGAGTCTGTCTGCAATGCAGGAGACATATGAGACGTGGGTTCAATCCCTGGATTGTGATGATCCCCTGGAGTAAGATATGGCAACCGACTCCAGTATTCTTGCCTGAAGAATCCCATGGACAGAGAAGCCCCACGGGCTATAGTTCATGGGGTCACAGAGAGTCGGACATGACTGAGCATGCGCGCGCGCGCACACACACACACACACACACACACACACACACACACACACACACACACACACACACACACACACACACACACATACTGTGCTATGCTAGGACACAACTTAGTGACTAAAAAACAACAAAATAATTGATTAAGGTGATTAATGAAAATGAACTCCCAAAAGTTTTTCACCAAAGCTCACATTTTAAAGTTTAGTTTCCCCTTGCTCTTAAAGTGAAAGTCGCTCTGTCGTGTCCAACTCTTTGCGACCCCATTGACTGTAACCAGTAAATCCTCTGTCCATGGGATTTGGAGGCAAGAAGACCAGTGTGGGTTGCCATTCCTTTCTCCACGGGATATTCCTGACTCAGGGATTGAACCCTGGTCTCTTGCACTGCTTCTTTACTGATTGAGCCACCAGTATCCCCTCTCTCTTGGTGGTGGTGGTGGTTTAGTCACTAAGTCGTGTCTGGCTCTTGCGACCCCATGGACAGTAGCCTGCCAGGCTCCTCTGTCCATGGGATTCTCTAGGCAAGAATACTGGAGTGGGTAGCCATTTCCTTTTCCAGGGGATCTTCCCAACCCAGGAATTGAATCCAGGTCTCCTGCATTACAGGCAGATTCTTTACCAACTGAGCTATAAGGGAAGCCCCTCTCTCTTACTTTAACATAAATTCAGTCTTCATACAAGTGCTAAGGCTTCTCAAGGAATTTACTTTGAAGAACTTTTAGCCTCTTCAACACACATAAGCATTTTTAATTAAATTGAATTGAATAAGTATAAAATGCTTAGATGACATCAGGGTGGAGGTACATGTACTAAGCTCTCTAAATGCCAGCCGTATTAGTGTGCTAACTTTCCAATCTTTACAACAACCTGGTGAGCGGGGACTATAATCTCCTTCTTATTTATGAGAAAGTCAAGGCTCAAACAATTTGCCTGAGATGATAAAATAGGATTTACAGCCACATCTTTCTCTCTCAAACCTCTTTACCATCTTTCCCTCCTTCCTTGTCCACAACAGAAAATAAGGACTCTGTCTTGTATTTTCTCACCGTCAGATGGAAATGCCTCAATGCTTGAAGCTTTGCTTTATTGGTTGAGATTGTTTTTCATACTTTGTTTTCACTTGAGTTTCAGAAGGAGCTAAACGCTTTTTTCTCTTGTGTGTTCCAAACATATTTAATGATGCTGCTGATGACTTTTATAAAAAGTGTGATATGTTGAGAGGAAGGAACAAGAGAATTCTGGAGGACTGCTTATCTATAATTTGCTGGTCATCAAGAAAAAGAAAATGTCAATGTGTATTATCTTATGAGTCAGAATGACCAGTTAGCTTAAACCACTTTATCATATTAACAGTGAAACATAGTCCATCTTTTAAAAATTCTTCCATTTAGGGCAGAATCATTCAGATTACTCATGATTGCCATTTGCCAACTGACTAAAGGAAATCTAGGCTCTATCTAGGTTGTAATAACATTTAAATTCCCTGGTGTGGAATAATAGGAATCAATTTAATTTTTAGACTTTCAAAGTACTTATTAGTAAAAATAATTTACATTGGTTTCTACTTGACATTATAAAGATCACGTGGGGGATAATTTTCAGTTTTTTCATATTAATGGTGGACAATATTATAAACATTTTCTATTGATATTTTCCATCCAGAAATAAAGAAAGGATAATTGATGATGTATCCACCTATGTCTCACAATAGATAAGTATTTTGGGAAGTTGTTGTCGTTTAGTCACTAAGTTACGTCCAACTCTGTGACCCCATGGACTGTAGCTCGCCAGGCTCCTCTGTCCATGGAATTCTTCAGGCAGGAATACTGGAGAGGGTTGCAATTCCTTCCTCCAGGGGATCTTCCCAACCCAGGGATTGAAATCTTGTCTCCTTCATTGCAGGCGGATTCTTTACCATCTGAACCACCAGGGAAGGAGAACATCTTGAATACTTTATAATTCTCTCTTGCGTTTGCTTTCACTCTCTCTCTGGGTTTTGATAGTGAATATGATGATGGTATTTAGTTTCACCTACTGTGAATATCCAGGATGTAACAGAAACAAATCAAAAAGGGTAACCTCAACTGGTTAACCACTGAGGAAGTGGAAATGTTTTCTCTCTGCAAGGGGCAGCTCTAAAGACTAGAACATATAGGATGTCTTAGCACAGGACATTTTAAAAGGAGTATATGAAGTTCATGAGTCTGCAGAAGTAAATTACTTGCTCCGAAGTCCAGAAACTAAAATCAAATGAAGACAAGAGATAAAAGTAAACTCGATCTCTTCCCAGTAGCCCAGGATATATTTATTAGCATCGATATCAATTAAAAACATCCCTTATTTTTAGTCAGCAGGGTATATTTTGGGTTGGATGCATATTTACATTAACTTGCTCATGCCAATCTCCTATTTCATCCTTTGATTTCCTGATTACATAATAGGTACTCTTTCTAAAGCCACAAATCACATTAGCACATCCACAGAAATTATTTTTTGAAATCCCCTAGGTGCACTGAGATAGAAAGGAAAAGGGTAAACAATTAAATTCTCCTTTGCTCTCCCTAAATAGGGTTTCTAGTTCCAATAGTGGCATTTTTCAAATGAAAAAGAAGGCATGCACTCCAGAAGGTAAATTGCCAGTGCTGAACTTTTTTAGTGTATGTTGTATCATTAGTATATTTGTTTGTCAATAGGAAGACAGAGATTATGACATAATATAGTAATAACAGTATATTATGCTGTTTTTACATGTCACCTTATAAAACACTTTTACAGAACTTTAGCACCACCAGACATTAAGAAGCAAGTAAGTAAATTCTATGATTCCAATTAATACCGAGAAAACTAAGGCTCAGAATGATTTTCAGAGGCTTGTCCTGTTAGCAAGTGTTGAACAGGGCTAGAAGTCAGCATATCTGTCACTCAACTCTACTCTTCCCTGGCATTTCATAGCTTCTAATTACTTCTAATGACTTAGTATCTATTGAGCAACTAAATTATAAATGGTATCATAATATTCAAGATAGAGGCACAGCCTAAATATGTAACTCTAGAGGCTCTTTTAAATTTATGTAACTCACATCCTAAATTAGGATAATTAGCTAATCATTTAAATGATTCCTATCCAAATTGGCATAGTGGCTGGAGCCAGATAGCCTGGTGATTATCTTTTGTGACTCTTGAGTTCCAGCACCGATATTTCCTGGTTCTATGATCTGGGATGTGTCACTAATACTTTTTTGTGCCTTCATTTCCTCATCTGTAAAGGGGGAGAACAATAGGACCAACCTTTACCAGATAATGTGAAGATGAAATGAGATAATGCAAATAAAATTCTTATCATGAAATACTGGCATGATGACAAGTTCAATGAATATTCATCATTCAGGCTATCTTCAGGTTGGATGCTAGATATTGGTTTATAGATTCTTTTGGTCAGGTTAAATCCTAAATACTTTTCCCTCTTCTGTAAAACAAAGTGGTTGGGTTAGATGATCTCCAGGGTCTCTTGAAATTATAAAATCTGGTACTCTTTTTAGTGGGGCTTTCAAATCAAAATTTCTTCCATTGAAAAGCTCTAGGATCTTAACTACTGAATGGATAAGTAATGTTTAGCAAAGTATTTTTCCCAAAGAAGGGAAAATATAATAAATGCATTAGTGAAATTGGAAAATTATTTTGTATTAAATACCACTTTTATTGACTATGCCAAAGCCTTTGACTGTGTGGATCACAATAAACTGTGAAAATTCTTAAAGAGATGGGAATACCAGACCATCTGACCTGTCTCTTGAGAAACCTGTATGCAGGTCAGGAAGCAACAGTTAGAACTGGACATGGAACAACAGACCGGTTCCGAATAGGAAAAGGAGTACGTCAAGGCTGTATATTGTCACCCTGCTTATTTAACTTATATGCAGAGTACATCATGAGAAACGCTGGGCTGGAAGAAACACAAGCTGGAATCAAGATTGCAGGGAGAAATATCAATAACCTCAGATATGCAGATGATACCACCCTTATGGCAGAAAGTGAAGGAGAACCAAAGAGCCTCTTGATGAAAGTGAAAGAGGAGAGTGAAAAAGTTGGCTTAAAGCTCAACGTTCAGAAAACTAAGATCATGGTATCTGGTCCCATCACTTCATGGCAAATAGATGGGGAAACAGTGGAAACAGTGTCAGACTTTATTCTTTTGGGCTCCAAAATCACTGCTGATGGTGATTGCAGCCATGAAATTAAAAGATGCTTACTCCTTGGAAAGAAGGTTATGGCCAACCTAGATAGCATATTTAAAAGCAGAGACATTACTTTGCCAAAAAAGTTCCGTCTAGTCAAGGCTATGGTTTTTCCAGTAGTCATGTATGGATATGAGAGTTGGACAGTGAAGAAAGCTGAGCGGCAAAGAATTGATGCTTTTGAACTGTGGTGTTGGAGAAGACTCTTGAGAGTCCCTTGGACTGAAAGAAGATCCAACCAGTCCATCCTAAAGGAGATCAGTTCTGGGTATTCATTGGAAGGACTGATGTTGCAGCTGAAACTCCAATACTTTGGCCACCTCATGCGAAGAGTTGACTCATTGGAAAAGACCCTGATGCTGGGAAGGATTGGGGGCAGGAGGAGAAGGGGAAAACAGAGGATGAGATGGCTGGATGGCATCACTGACTCGATGGACATGGGTTTGGGTAGACTCCAGGAGTTGGTGATGGACAGGGAGGCCTGGAGTGCTGCGACTCATTGGGTCGCAAAGAGTCGGACATGACTGAGCGACTGAACTGAACTGAAATACCACTTAATCACTCATGTTTAAGGTAATTATTTGAAATCTCCCAAAAGCAAGGTTGTCATGGTATAATTCAACCATACCCAACATGAGGTATACAACTATAGGTTCTGTAGGTTTCAACATTCTCTAAGTCAGCGGTTCTCAAAGTGATGTCTCCAGACCAGAAGCATTAGTGTCACTTTCATACTTGTGAGAAACACAAGTCCCAGGGATCCCTTCCAGACCAGCTATATCAGACTCTTGCGGCAGGATCCTGCAAACTGGAGTAACAAGCCCTCTTAGAAATGTTGATGGTAATGAAGACTCAGTACTAGTGTCTAAGTGAAGAGTGAAAAAGAAAGTTCTGCTTCTGATAAACATTTACTGAAGCAGCTGAAACTGAAATTGAATCTGGCCTTAGAAGACATCAAAGAGAAAGGTCTGCTAGAAATAATTAGAAGTCAAGTAACCCATCAGCTGACTGAAAAAAGGGAGATGAGAAGTCACTGTTGGTTATTTCCTATGGAGAAATAAGCCACTAAGGACGTTAAAGAAAAGTTCAGTAAAATCAGCAGAGAATATCAGAGTAATGATTCCAGCCAGGAAGCAGCCTCAGTAAGAATACATAATGTTCCATCTTCCTGCCCAGTGTGGAGAAGAACAGGTTCTCCATGCTGCATACTGCATGAAAAGAAATAAAGTATTACTCTTTCCATTTTTTATAGTAAAAATGAAAACACTAAGAACTCAATGCCTTGATTTATGAAGAAGTACATGAAATAGGGAAGGAAATATTTAATAATCTGTGCCCATGTATTTATCTGGAAAAATCTAAATATCTTCATTAGATGTGGCATTGAGAAAAGCTTTTAACATACTAACCATCATAAACATTTAAACACTTTACAAGGGAAAGGACATACAACCAATGTCAAAGTGACTGGAAGACAGGTGACTTTATGCACTTCAAGGTCCTCCTTATCATCTGTATATCAATCCCAAACCCCTTTCTTAAGTCCAAAATGTCTGATAATCTCCTAGATGTCAATGTCAAGAAAGCAAAAGCTGAGTATATCCAAGCAGGTCTCACACACCTCTTTTAGAGTCTCTACCTCAGTTACTGGAATCAACTTTCCCCAGTTATAAACCAAACATTCGTCCTTCTTCTTCAGGCCTTTCTCCTGCTCCTCTGATGCCCTCCACCCAGTAATGTTTTGTATTTACCACGTCTAGTCAGTTTAGTTTCATAATTTCCCAAGGACTGATTTCTCTTTTCCATTGTGATTACATTTGCTCATATTCCCATGATATTTTTCCTGTCTCTCTTCACAACTGTACTCTAGAAAACAAAAATCATGTCTCCTTCCTAGTGATGGGGCTCAGACCTGGCCCCAAAAGTATATGCAAATTGTAAACTGTTCCCTGGCGAATGTACTGGAAGAGTAAGCCAAGTAATCTGAAATCTCAAGCCCGCATGATTTCGGGAGGCAATCACACATTGCATCTTATTCCAGAGAAAGAAATTAACATGTGACACATTCGTCAAAGAAGAGTCTATTTCCTGATCCACATCTGTCACATTTTAAGTTCTAAGTAAGTGGTGTTCTAATCATCAGATTTGTGTGTTTTTATAATAGATCCTTTTCCTTGACTCATTTTAAGACAGTTATGCTGATTTTGACCACTTGGATATTATTGTTCTTAGGTTTTAACACTCAGCTTCAGTGACCTCAACAAAATTAATGGTAATGTGTTCCAGGGTCTTTGAGGGTGGCCTGTAAGACTGCAAATTAGGCAGAGTAAACACAAAATGGCTTTCGTGATCACAAGAATCATCTAAGGAATTACAATTTATGAGATAAAAATCCTGTCAAGAATTTATTTGTTACCTACCAGATGCTGGCTAATGGAAACTTTTATTCCAAATGATGTTGGCCACGCTTAAGAGACGCATTGTCTAAGTAAGTCACAAATAAACAGCCAAGCCCTAATTGGGTTCGACTGCCCCCCTCTTTCCCCCACAAACCCCAAGGACCTCTTTTATGTGCCATACTGTATACATTTCCTGGTGTAACAACCTCACTTTTGTTGTACAAGATACCAGGAACTCAGGTAGGTTGGAGTTGCTCTTTCCGAATTACACAATTCAAACCAAAAGATACAACTTTTGTTGATTCTCGGTGTCTTTGCTGAAGAGGAATTCTAGAATGTGCAAACAGAAAAGGAAAATTCTTGGCTTATGAATTGATATAAAAGAAATCCTCCAGAAACGCAAGGCCTGGGATATTTCAGACTCCTGACAGATTGCAAACCTTTACTGCCTTTTATTAATGATCAGGGTTCCAGATCAAGTGCCCCTAAAAAGCCAAGACCTACTTGTCAGACTAGAGTTTAGCTCAGAAGTTGAACATCTTCCAACAAACAATCTCATAATAGCAGATATCTTCTCCAGACACCAAATTACTTTGGCCAGCACAAATGTCATTGACTAAAGAGACACTGAAATGTTTGGTCACTGTTCTTTAGACAATAAAATAAAGAAGATTATATAGTAATAAGCAGGAAAACCACAATAGCAATTTTGTTCTATAGACCTGTTACAATCTTAAATGATCTAGACACACAGTCCCAAATCTGTCTCATGGTTGCTCTTATAGATAATAAACAAGAGGGTATACAATATAAGATCATTGTTATTAGGAAATGCAAATACTTTAGGAGTATGATTGTACAAGGTGTTTCAAATTCACAAGATGACTGGGGAAGTAGCACCTGAACTTACACAGATAAGAACAGATTCCTACTCATTCCTGTCTAAGTGTCCAGTGTTTCTCTAGTGGTGGAAGACTGGGATGTAACATAACATATGTCTTTAAACATTACCACTGCCTGTCTACCCCTGTCAAGGATTGTACAAGTTGGAAAATTTTTGTCTTACAAACTGATACAAGAGAAATCGTCCAGAAATACATGGCCTGGGATATTTCAGACTCCTGCCAGATTGCAAACCTTTGCAAACCTTTACTACCTTTTACTAATAATCAGAGTTCAGATCAATAAGGTAGGAAGGTAACCCAAACAACTGGATATGAAACAAAAAATGAAAAACCAGTAAAGCAAAAAGTAAAGAAGTATTGTTATTGTGGAGTGTTGTTTTGTCAAAGTTTGGAGCCAGGTGAGGGAAAAGGGTGCCTGATGGTGAGACATAAGAATGGGCCAAAGAACACAGACTTTTAGGGAGATCTTTTCAGGAGACATCCAGCCTTGAAATTCTTGTCCTAATCATGGCAATGATTCTGATCAAAGTCCTCCAGTAAAGCAAAGATAATGGTATTAATAGCTACAGCAGGTCTTGCTTTAAAAGAATGTAATGTCTCTAAGGTGGCTTAGTTGGTAAAGAATCTGCCTGCAGTGCAGGAGACCCAGGTTCAATCCCTAGATTGGTAAGATCCCCTGGAGAAGGAAATGGCAACCCACTCCAGGATTCTTGCCTGAGAAATACCGTGGACAGAGGAGCCTGGTGGGGCTACAGTCCATGGGGTCGCAAAGAGTCAGACACGACGTAGTGAGTAAACCACAATGTCTCTAAGAGTCCATCATTTACAGAAAATTTTGCGCCTTTATCAAATAGAACAGAAACTGCTAGAGGTGTAGTAACACATGTTTTTATAAGATTTTACTTGAAAGAACAGATTTTGAGCCACTGAAATATATGCAATGTCTTCTGCAATTAGTCAGTGAGACTTGATGTGGGGAAGTGAAGAGTTCAATGTGAAAGGATAAAGGATCAAATAGTTCGGATACAGGGCAGTACCAGGGAAGAATGCAGACAGACAAAAATAGATTCCTTATTCATTTCTGTCTATGATTTTTCCACTTCGTTAGAAGTAAAAAATAGGGAGATAACAGGAATAAAAATCAGATAGTATTTATAATCACATACCATTTTAGCTTAGTTTCTACTGATGACATTAAGATACAGCTACATTTTGCCAATAGTAAGTGTGATATATTAAATCTACAGTCAGTTATTTTCTAGTAATCTTTTTTGCTTTTTTAAAAAATTTGTCTCCATTTAAAAGAATCCATTAGAGTTTGCTAAAAAGCAGTATTAGAGTTAGATGCACAACTCACTTTTGCAATAAGATATAGAATTCCAGGACAGGCAAGAAGATTAAAAAGAAAAATAGCAAAAGAATTCAGCTTGTTTCTGCAGAATCTTCAGAAAATGAAGGACAAGGAGAAAACACCCACATATACACAGTAGCGCCCGCCCCCAAATTTATATACTATTACATAAACATGTCCCTAATGTATGGGAAGCCGCCATAGGTTACTTAGTTTTGCTTTGGTTCTCATTAAAGTCTGATCAGCCAGGGTAAGAGGTGCGGGTGAGGGTGACTTTTGGAGAGTATAAAATGTGTACTTAGCAGTAGCTTTTCATCATAATAGTTTGATTTCAGTGCTAATATTTCTTAAAATTGGGGGAGAATTTGAACATCCATAGAAACCTTCTGCATGTAAAATAAATGAAAACCAGTATTTTTGCAAGTACCTGTTTTTCTCCACTGGGTTTTTTGTGGTTCAGCAACAGCTCGACAGCTCCCACGACTTCTTTCCTGATAGCATGTAATAGGGCGTCTCCAACATAGACGTTAAAGCTTAAGAGGAGTTCAATGAGCTCCAAGTTCTCATTTTCAATTGCAATGAGAAGAGCAGTTCTTCCAAGAGGATCGATGCAATTAATATTGATTTTAAAATAAATTTCAGCTTCTTCTAGGGATTTCTTGACGCTTGCATAATCTCCCTTTTCCACAGCATTTAGGTAGGCTTTCTCGGAGGGTGAGAGTTCAGATTCTGCTCGGACTATCCTGAGAGGGATGCGGTCCCTATAGGGGGCGTTAACATTTCTTTTGTAATAGAACTGCGCCATGTTCATGTCATGCTATGTCTTTGTCTCTGAAAGTGCAAACAAAAACCAAGACACACAAGGATTAGGGTTAGCACATTTTTTAATGATTCTGCATCACATTTAACTCACAACGATGCCAATAATAATGATAAAACTTAATTATTAAGAAGTTAGTTTCCCTTTAAACCATGTAAGTAGGTAATAATTATTCAGTGATCTCAAAACACAGGTTACAAAAGTTCTTATCTAAGAAGAATAAAGAGAGGCTAATATTTGGCTAGTTACTTTTTCAAATTTTAAGTCTTTATTGAATTTGTTACAGTATTGTTTCTGTTTTATGCCTTGATATTTTAGCCATGAGGAATGTGGGATCTTAGCCCCCCAACCAGGGATCGAACTTGCCCTTCCTGTGTTGGAAGGTAAGTCAGAACCACTGAATCACCAGGGAAGTTCCATGACGAGTTGCTTTTAAATATGACTTTAAAACTAACATTTGTCAGGGGTTGCACCTGTAATTTTTAAAAATTATTTACAAAATTTATCATAAACACATACTGTTTTTAACAGAGAACCTTGAAAGTCAAAGGCTGTACCTTGAGGCCACAAAATGGACCAGGGATTTTCAAGTATGTCATTCACTATAAGTTTTGCTCATCTTGAAGATGCTGTTGAGATTACAGAATATCTACATCTCGGCAAAATGTTTTTTTGTTTTCATTTCTATTTCTAATGTTTGTAAGAACTGACATTAAAGTTTCTGTGACTTAGTGATATTAATGTCAATAAAATATCATACCAAGCCTGATGAGTATAATTGTATTTTTTTCCTCTTATAAATAAATTAATTGAGGAAGAAAGAATGTGAACTGATGGTATTATCAAGATGTATCTAGGCAATTTAATTTCCAAAGGAAACATTTAGAAAGGGATTAAATATATGGTTTATTATGAAAATGCTATTTTTCTTAATTCCCTTACCTCCAAAGCACAGAATAAACCACAAGTCAGGAATATATTTATTGTAAAATGTAATATTATTTTGAAGTTACAGTTAAGATACAGTTGAAGATGAGGAAATTACTTCAAATAAATTAAACTGTCATCTCAAAATAGATTAATAAAAAATATCCAATGTCTCTCAAAATCTTGCTGATTTCATAATCATCTTAATGATACAAAGTTTATAAAAATGTATTGCTCTGAGCATAACTTCTTTATTTCTGTTAGTTCCTGACTTTATATGTACAGTCTAAACTATTTTATTATTCTATGTCATTAATATTCAACTCACATGTTTATTTACATACATTTGTTTATCAAATTAAAATGAATGGGGCATTCTAGGTACCTGAATATGCATATTTATCTTAATTGATCTTATCATTTTATAACTCAACCGGATTTGAATAATGCTTTAACTGTAGATTAAATATGCATTGCGTTAACAAATGTGATTATATTTAATGCAATGTTCTCAATTTGAGAAATTATGCATTGTTTGCATGCTGCCTTGATTTAACAGTAATTTCAGTTACCAAGCAGTTAAGCTTTAATTTTTGATGTCCAGATTATTCATCATGATTTCTCAAATATCTAGGTTCAAAGTCTAATATACAATGCTGTACATTCACAATTTGTTCCTTTCTGGCATATTAGATTCAGCATTTTATTAAGGCCTCTTCATAGACAAAGCAAAAAGTGGCAATCTTATAATCCAAAACATTTTTCTCAAATGTTTCCCATCTTACCAATCATTTTGTTTAAAATGTATTATGATCAACTATATAGCATGATATACATTTATTTTCACAATTGGAGACAGAGTGTTGTGAGTTCTTTAAATGGCAATATTACTTTTTTGGAGGAAGATGAAAAGTAATACTGGTTTTCAAATGTATTCATTTTCCATGTTCATATTTATTGATTGAACTTGATTATAATTTCAGTATTTGGAGGATGCTTTAAATTACTAGAGTAACAGGAATAAAATTTATATTATTAGATAATTAAGACAACTTAATATTCCTCAGATATAACCAAAGCTTCAATAAATCAACATCATTATGATGTTACATATCTCATTTTAATTTTCTAACCCCAAATGTACCATATATATATCTGTTGATGTTTATTCACTAAGTCGTGTCTGACTCTGTGACCCCTTTGTTGTTGTTTAGTAGCCAACTTTTGTCGGATTGTTTGTGACCCCGTGGACTGTAGCCCACCAGGCTCCTTTGTCCATGGGATTTTCCAGGCAGGAATAGAGTGAGTTGCTATTTCCTACTCCAGATACGCATCAGTGGTAGCATTAAAATATTCGCCTTAAGAAGGCAATTGTCACCCACTTTCCCAGTACTTCTTGTCTATTCGTGTCAGCATCTATAAGATATGTGTGATCAATGATGTAGTCGTCACATGGCAATTTTATCAAGACTATAATATAAATACCTTATAATGATAATAACTGCCATTTATATTCTATTTCAGCAGTATACATTCTCTATTACCTTACTCTTTGTCCTTCATTTTCTAGAGTTGAATCTGAAGTTTCTCACCACAACATTTTTGCTTAAGACTAATGTTTGATTGTTGCCCAAAATAGAAATTAAAATAAAAGTATGAGCATACACACACACAGACTATAAGAAATTCATGTGAATTATGACCCAATCAGGGTTAGGAATCAGTCTCAAAGATGGAAAAACTGGATTTTATTTTATTGCATTTGCTTTATTTTATTACTTTATTTTATTTCTATTGGTATCCAATAGAAATTAGATAGTAAACAGCATTATCCTTTTCAGAGTGCAAGATGTTGGTGACAATGAAGGGATTAGTGGACAACATAGAAGATATACAAGAAATTGGGTGAAAAGAGGAGATAGATAATGAGAAATTAGACTTATTAAAACCCATTTCATTTAATCCAGATAACTGCCATAAATGTAAACTGCACAAGTATGTTTCAAAAAAAAGTAATATAATATTGAGATAAAGATATATACAGTGGGATATTACTTGGCCATAAAAAAGGAATTGAAATTGGATCATTGTAGAGATGTGGATGGACCTAGAATCTGTCACACAGTTTCAAGTAAGTCAGAAATAGAAAAACAAATATTGTATATTAATGCATGTGGAATATAGAAGAATGGTACAGATTAACCTACTTGCAGGGCAGGAATAGAGAAACAGTGTAGAGAATGGACAGCTGGACATGGTGGAGATGGGAAGGGGAGGTTGGGATGAATTGGGAGATTAATATTGACATACATACACTACCACGTGTAAAACAGATAGCTGGTGGGAACCTGCTATATAGCAAAGGAGGCTCAGCTCAGTGCTCTGTGATGACCTAGAGGGATGGGATGAAGGGAGGGTGGGAGGCTCAAGAGGGAGGGAATATATGTATACATATAGCTGATTCACTTTGTTGTACAGCAGAAACTAACACAACATTGCAAAGCAATTATACTTCAATAAAAAAGATATATTCTAGTCCACATCATATTTAAGTTGTGAATTGGGTATGAGACTTTCCATTAAACAACCTGTCTCTCCATCCATAAAGTGAGAAAAACAATACTCATGAAGGACAGATGAGAAGAATCAGGAGAGTTTGTGCTAAGAAAGACCATTTATCTGCTATCTTTTTTCAAATGTCCTGGATCAGAAAAAAGTTAGAATTCATGTTGGGAAGGCTAGATGGATTTAAAATACATTTAAAATGTAAATATATAAAATACAAAATTGAGTTATTTATAATGGAATAGTAAAATATAGAGAAAGAGAAAAGGAGAGGGAGAGAAAAGATGGAGCAACTCTGATTGATGACTAAAAGCTTTAAAAAGTAAGGAAGAGTATATAATTTTTCAGTACATCGACTTGTCCTTCCGGATTGAGATGCAGTGATACTAACTGAAGGACAAAAATCAAGGTTAACAATTTAAAAATGTGATATATGAATGCAATCGCAAAGAGAAGGTGCTGATAAGGCTGATGGTTCCTGAGGTGACACTCTTATCAGAAACTATGGAATTGCTACTGGATAGAAAGTCTGTAAAAGAACATGGGACTCAGTGAAGCACATATACTGATCTCCAATGTGGAAATAAAAGCCTCTTCCTGGTCCTACACTTTCAGAATGAACTTTCTGAGGGGGAGAAAAGATATTTTTTCCCCATAAGTTACAGAGTTTAGCAGATCCTTTGATTTCAATGATCCCTGTATGATGCATAAACTGGAAGTGAAATGGCTACTTCATCAAGTTATGTTTCAAGGACTTGGAAGAGATATGGAACGTGATGGAGAAAAACTCAAATCTTGCACATGAATTTTAAATTAACCTAATATTTATTTTCCCTAAATATGTTCAGGACTTAAGAAACAAAAATGTGAGAGAGCTTCACCTTGACATCAATCTCAAGAGAAATTTTTAAAAATTGTCCCTAGATATGAAAACTGCAGTTATCTAAACAACTTGAAGATACACAGGAAAACAAAAGTTCCAGATATTTATAGAGATCAGAAGGCATGTTCCCTAAAGGATGAGCTTAGGCGCGTGGTGGAAAGAACAGGGAACTTGAATTCTGAAGAACACAAAGAAAAGAAAATACACAGAAATCTCCACTCTTGAGTGAACATTATTAAAAGTAAAATAAAATTTCCCCAAACAACTTCCTTTTTTTTCTTGTCACTTTTGATTCCCTAACTGCCAGAAGATACATCTGTACAGGTGTGAGCTCATGATACAGTGAGAAATAAAGACTCCTTTTTTGTTAGGATAGTACGGCACATATCTAGGTTGTATTTGTATTTTTTTTCTGAAATCTGACAGGAAATAACAATTTCCCAGATGACTTATTCACACTCAAACTTATTTGGATTTTTTTCTTGCTATTGGTGTAGTATGTAATATCAATAATCTTTGGCATAATGCATCGTACACATAAAAGCATAATGCTCTCATTTTAACTATCATTCCTAATTCCAGGCCCTTTTCTTCATCATCTTTCACACGACTACACCAATATCCTTCTAATAATCTCACTGATATTGCATCCTCCCTGTTTAGCCTCCACAATGCCACATGCCTAATAGTTCTAAAATATAAATCTGATTCAATCACTCTTGTACTTATAATCCTTAAATGACTCATAACAATTCACAGGAAAAATAATAACCTATTATAGAATATGGGACTTGCATGATCTGGCTTTTAATGCTTTCTTAGGTGTATCTCCCAAGTCAATCACTGAAAAACCTTATTTTACACTGACAGGAATCCCAACTACTTGGCCACTACAGCTCTAAGCATTTTCTCATACTGTTCTTTAGAATAGGAATACTGTTCCTCCCCTTGAGCCTTCTGGCAACTCCTGCCAAATTTTAAAACCTCTGTGAACTATCATAGCCTCTGTGGATTTTTCTTCTCTTCCTCTTAAGGCAGAGTTAATGACCTCTTTTATGCATTTTCATAAACCCTGTGTACTCCTTAGATTTAGAACTTTTTTTCTTTTTACTGTGTAAGAGATTGTGACTTATACAGCATTGCATCTCAATCCAAAGCAAGTGGTTACTGCCCCAAATTTGCTGATGAACCAACAAATTAATGACTATATTTTTAGAATTATCTCTCTGTCGTTTGGGGTAAAGGAATAAAATTAACAGGATAAAATTGCTTTAATCATGTGCTGAAAGATTGTTTAGCCCACTGAAAGCCACAATGAATAGCTGGACATCCAGTGAGTGGTCATAAATTACTGAATAGCCTGAGCAAAATGCTTTCATTTTTTCTTTACCTATTTTTATTCTCTACATATCTTACCCACAAGCTTTTTTTTTTTTTCCCACAGAGACCTATAACATGTAAATCAACACATCTATAACTCTCACCTCTGCAATATGCTTTCTATCAGTACTATCTAAATTATCAGAAAGACATAAGACTTTAATCACTTGACTGATAACTTCCAGGGAAATGACAGCACAGAGGGAGAAAGAAAAAGTACAAGACCGCCAGGGCTGCAAACGGAATATCTTATAAAGGGAGAGATCAAGTTTATATACCAGATAACAGGAGACTAAAATATGCATATTAATATTTACAGAATTATAAAGAGGATAGGAGAAAAACTGAGGAATAAGAAGTAATCAAGAATAAGAATTAAAAAAAAAGCAATTGGAGATACCGGTAGAATGACCATGAAATGAAGCAGCAAACTTCAAGTTCAGATCGTGACATTCTCCCAGTTTGGAAACTGTCAAAGTGAAGAGAAAACGAGAATAGATGGATAAGAGCCAACATCTATAATATAGCAAATGACTGAAGAGCAAATAAATAATGGTAGTAATGTATTTAGTAGTAATGACCAAGAATTTTCATAATTACAGAAGATAAAAGACCTCATATGGAAAGAATCCATAGTGCCATGTCATATAGAAAAATGTAGAAAAACAGCTGCTTCACAGATTAAGAAAATTATAAAGGAGGAGAAAAAAAAATCCCCTAAGAGAAGTGCTACCACTTACAACATAAGGAATAGCTAGGTCAACATTAATTTTTGTTCTATAAAATGTTCTCTCAGGGGTGATAAGAGTGTAAACCAATAAATAATTCAGGATTTCAGTGTTTCCATCAAGAAATTCCTGCATATAAATTTACCTGAGATAACATCCTGCTCACTTGGGCAAACAGCTTCCTTATCTTTCTTATCAAGACTCTCTCCAGACCCCTCACTTGGCTAAATCTGTTTAGTCGATAAGTCATGCCTGACCCTTTGTGACTGCATGGACTACAGCCCACCAGGCTCCTCTGTCCATGGACTTCCCAGGCAAGCATATTGGGGTGGGTTGTCATTTTCTTCTCTGGGGCATCTTCCTGACCTAGGGATTGAACCTGCATGTTCTGCATTGGCAGGAGGATTCTTTATAGCTGAGCCTCCAGGGAAGACCTGGCTAAATCTACTGATCCTAAATTAGTAACATCACAAATATTGCCCAATCTCCATCATTCTCCCATCTTGAAAGATCCACCTTAAATTCCTTGCACCCGGGGCAGAAATCTCTATGGATATTCTTTCCAGCTGGCCCCTATGGTGGCACTACACAGCTTTATCAATGGGATGTTCTCCTTACTGCTAGGAGTGATAATGAATTTATCCTTGTTTTACTAGGAAATCATATGATAATATTTTGGGAAGTCCAGTACATAAAATGAATAAAGGATCAGATTAGTATCAGACCTCTTAACAACAAATTTGAAGGTTAGAGTATAATAAGGTATCGACTGAAAAGTTGAGACAGATAAAAGCCTCCCCTCTCAAAATGAACTTTGAAACTAGAATTTCATATCTTTTTAAAATTATTTAAATCCAGGAAGGAATAAAATTAATCACATGCATATCGCCTTGGAAGATTGTTCACACAAAGACCATATTTTATCACAGGATGGCACTACAATATGTGGAAAGTATAGCTATAAAAAGAAAGATTTCTATGGTTTAAGCAGTTGAATTTTTGTCTCCGTTGCTCACTGGTCTACATGCATGGCTTAGAAAAGGGTCTGGTGCATAAAAAGTGTATTCAGTTCAGTTCAGTCGCTCAGTCGTGTCCGACTCTTTGCGACCCCATGAATCGCAGCACGCCAGGCCTCCCTGTCCATCACCAACTCCCTGAGTCCACCCAAACTCATGTCCATTGAGCTGGTGATGCCATCTAGCCATCTCATCCTCTGTCAGTCCCTTCTCCTCCTGCCCCCAATCCTTCCCAGTATCAGAGTCTTTTCCAATGAGTCAACTCTTCGCATGAAGTGGCCCAAGTATTGGAGTTTCAACTTCAACATCAGTCCTTCCAATGAACATTCAGGACTGATCTTTAGGATGGACTGATTGGATCTCCTTGTAGTCCAAGGGACTCTCAAGAGTCTTCTCCAACACCACAGTTCAAAAGCATCAATTCTTCGGCACTCAGCTTTCTTCACAGTCCAACTCTCACATTCATACATGACCACTGGAAAAACCATAGCCTTGACTAGATGAACTTTTGTTGGCAAAGCAATGTCTCTGCTTTTTAATATGCTATCTAGGTTAGTTATAACTTTCTTTCCAAGGAGTAAGCGTCTTTTAATTTCATGGCTGCAATCACCATCTGCAGTGATTTTGGAGCCCAAAAAAATAAAGTCTGAAACTGTTTCCATTGTTTCCCCATTTATTTCCCATGAAGTGATGGGACTAGATGCCATGATCTTAGTTTTCTGAACATTGAGCTTTAAGCCAACTTTTTCACTCTCCTCTTTCACTTTCATCAAGAGGCTTTTTAGTCCCTCTTCACTTTCTGCCATAAGGGTGGTGTCATCTGCATATCTGAGGTTATTGATATTTCTCCCTGCAATCTTGATTCCAGCTTGTGCTTCTTCCAGCCCAGCATTTCTCATGATGCACTCTGCATATAAGTTAAATAAGCAGTGTGACAATATACAGCCTTGACGTATTCCTTTTCCTATTTGGAACCAGTCTGTTGATCCATGTCCAGTTGTAACTGGTGCTTCCTGACCTGCATACAGGTTTCTCAAGAGGCAGGTCAGATGGTCTAGTATTCCCATCTCTTTCAGAATTTTCCACAGTTTATTGATCCACAGTCAAAGGCTTTGACATAGTCAATAAAGCAGAAGTAGATGTTTTTCTGGTACTCTCTTGCTTTTTCGATGATGCAGCAGATGTTGGCAATTTGATCTCTGGTTCCTCTGCCTTTTCTAAAACCAGCTTGAACATCTGGAAGTTCACAGTTCAGTATTGCTGAAGCCTGGCTTGGAGAATTTTGAGCATTACTTTACTAGCATGTGAGATGAGTGCAACGGTGAGGTAGTTTGAGCATTCTTTGGCATTGCCTTTCTTAGGAATTGGAATGAAAACTGATCTTTTCCAGTCCTGTGGCCACTGCTGAGTTTTCCAAATTTGCTGGCATACTGAGTGCAGCACTTTCACAGCATCATCTTTCAGGATTTGAAATAGCTCAACTGGAATTCCATCACCTCCACTAGCTTTGTTCGTACTGATGCTTTCTAAGGCCCACTTGACTTCACATTCCAGGATGTCTGGCTCTAGGTGAGTGATCACACCATCGTGATTATCTGGGTTGTGAGGATCTTTTTTGTATAGTTCTTCTGTGTATTCTTTCCCCCTCTTCTTAATATCTTCTGCTTCTGTCAGGTCCTTACCATTTCTGTCCTTTATCGAGCCTATCTTTGCATGAAATGTTCCCTTGGTATCTCTAATTTTCTTGAAGAGATCTCTAGTCTTTCCCAGTCTATTGTTTTCCTCTATTTCTTTGCACTGATCACTAGAAAGGCTTTCTTATCTGTCCTTGCTATTCTTTGAAACTCTGCATTCAGATGGAAATATCTTTCCTTTTCTCCTTTGTTTTTTGCTTCTCTTCTTAGAACAGCTATTTGTAAGGCCTCCTCAGACAGCCATTTTGCTTTTTTGCATTTCTTTTCTGTGGAGATGGTCTTGATCCCTGTCTCCTGTACAATGTCACGAACTTCCGTCCATAGTTCATCAGGCACTCTGTCTATCAGATCTAGTCCCTTAAATCTATTTCTCACTTCCAATGTATAACCATAAGGGATTTGATTTAGGTCATACTTGAATGGTCTAGTGGTTTTCCCTATTTCAATTTAAGTCTGAATTTGGCAATAAGGAGTTCATGATGTGAGCCACAGTCAGCTCCTGGTCTTTTTTTGCTGACAGTATAGAGCTTCTCCATCTTTGGCTGCAAAGAATATAATCAATCTGATTTCAGTGTTGACCATCTGGTGATGTCTATGTGTGGAGTCTTCTCTTGTGTTGTTGGAAGAGGGTGTTTGCTATGTAAGGAGTAGTGGCTGCGCTTTGCTGGAGCAGCCGTGAAGAGATACCCCACGTCCAAGGTAAGAGAAACCCAAGTAAGATGGTAGGTGTTGCGAGAGGACATCAGAGGGCAGACACACTGAAACCATAATCACAGAAAACTAGTCAACCTGATCACGTGGACCACAGCCTTGTCTAACTCAGTGAAACTAAGCCATGCCGTGTGGGGCCACCCAAGACAGATGGGTCATGGTGGAGTGGTCTGACAGAATGTGGTCCACTGGAGAAGGGAATGGCAAACCACTTCAGTATTCTTGCCTTGAGAACCCCATGAGCAGTATGAAAAGGCAAAATGATAGGACACTGAAAGATGAACTCCCCAGGTCGCTGGGTGCCCAATATGCTACTGGAGATCAGTGGAGAAATAACTCCAGAAAGAATGATGGGATGGAGCCAAAGCAAAAACAATACACAGCTGTGGATGTGACTGATGATAGAAGTAAAGTCCGATGCTGTAAAGAGCAATATTGCATAGGAACCTGGAATGTTAGTTCCATGAATCAAGGCAAATTGGAAGTGGTCAAACAGGAGATGGCAAGAGTGAACATCGACATTCTAGGAATCAGCGAACTAAGATGGACTGGAATGGGTGAATTTAACTCAGATGACCATTGTATCTACTACTGTGGGCAGGAATCCCTTAGAAGAAATGGAGTAGCCATCATGGTTAACAAAAGAGTCTGAAATGCAGTACTTGGATGCAGTCTCAAAAACGACAGAATGATCTCTGTTCGTTTCCAAGGCAAACCATTCAATATCACGGTAATCCAAGCCTATGCCCCAACCAGTAATGCTGAAGAAGCTGAAGTTGAATGGTTCTATGAAGACCTAAAAGACCTTTTAGAACTAACACCCAAAAGAGATATCCTTTTCATTATAGAGGACTGGAATGCAAAAGTAGGAAGTCAAGAAACACCTGGAGTAACAGGCAAATTTGGCCTTGGAGTACAGAATGAAGCAGGGCAAGGCTAATAGAGTTTTGCCAAGAGAATGCACTGGTCATAGCAAAAAGTGTATAATGAATATTTATTGCAGGCGTAAAATATCTATTAAACACCTGTATATCAAATGTGTGTATTAAACATTGACAACACCCTGGGAAATGAAAGTCAACATCCTTGAGAAACATGGCAAGAGGGGGAAGAGATGGAGATCTGCTTTAGGTAGGGTGATTGGGGTGGCCTCTCTATGACATGAAAGATGATAAAATGGCAACTAAGTAACATTTAGAAGTCCAGAGAAGACCATTATGTTAAAATGATCTGAAAGTGGAAAAGAGTGAAGCAGGGAAAGCATGATGCCTTCTAGGATGTAGAAGAGGGATAGCTCGTTAAGCGAGTACTGCATATAAGGGAGAGAGTGGAGGGAATGAGTCTATAGCGAGGAAATGCAGGGCAAAGATTTGCGAGTGTATTCAAAACATAGTAAGTTCTTGAATGACCTTGAGCTGGGAACTTATATAATCTAATTTCTGCTTTTCATGGTCACTTAGGCTGCTGATTGATTTGGAAACAAGTAAGAGTTCAACCCCTGGGTTGGGAAGATCCCCTGTGGAAGGAAATAGCAACTCACTCCAGTATTCTTGCCTGGGAAATCCCATGGACAGAAGAGCCTGGTGGGCTACAGTCCACGGAGTCACAAGAGTTAGACACAACTTGGTGACTAAACCACCACCAAGAGTGAAAACTGAGAGACCATCTGCCAATAGACTGAGTGAGTGCCATTCAACAGTCTACATCATGAAGGAGGAAACATGGAACTCTAGGATTAATAATGCAAAACTTGGGGGCTTCCCTGGTGGTCTCGTGGTTAAGATTTTGCCTTCCAATACAGAGGGCATGGGTTTGATCCCTGGTCAGGGAGCTAAGACCTCACATACATTGTGGCCAAAAAACAAAAGCAGAAAAAATATTGTGACAAATTCAATAAAGACTTTAAAAATGGTCCACATCAAAAAAAAATCTTTAAAAAAAAGAATGCAAAAATCAGACTGATGGTGGAACGTAGGTGGAGATTTAAGTGTCTGCTCATATTTTATTGAGCAAAGAGGGATAAGATGGAGATCTACTTTAGGTAGGGTGGTCAGGGGTGGTTTATTAATATTTTATTAGCTCTGATTGAATATATTTAAGTAATCTTTCTCTATTCCTTTCCCATATCCCTATGTTTCATACCTTTGCAGAATGTGAAGATTTTAAGGATATATCATTTTGTAACAAGAATAAATGTATATATATTGCTACTACAACACCAGAAATACTTTTACTACTTTCATTGGGTCAAAGGTGTCACTAATTGTCCTGTTGACAATGAAAGCATAATTTGCTGTAAAAGAAGCAATATTAAGAAGAAATGTGGAGGGAAGGTGATACATATTACAAGCAAGTAGTTTATAAGATTATACCAAGAAAGACCAAATAACCTGGTTTCAAAAATGATATATTCATGAGCAAAATTTATTCAAAAGTCACCCAGAACAACCAGATCCTGCAGTCCATAGCCAACATTCAGTTTCTGACATTGTGTGTGTGCACAGATGTGTATGTATGAATGGCAACTATGGTAACAGTGAGTCCTTTGACCAAAGGAGAAAGAAATAAATCTTGTAATCATAGCAAAAGTAATATAAAATGCTTAAATCTGTATGCACACAATAGAATTTTTTATAAATATATGACCCTTAAACGCAAAAAAAATACCAATTAGATTATTGCAAAAGTAAAGATGTCACATGGCTTAGATGTTATTGCTGTGATGCTGGCGGTGGTGGTAGTGGTGATAGCATTGTGTGTGAGAGAGAAAGAAAGAGAGAGAAGTAATTCAATACATATTTCATAAAAGCATATCATTAGAGAAGCATTAAAAATCAGAGCAGGAAATGGAATGATAATAAGCAATGTTGAGACGGTTAAAAGTTTTGGAACGATAACCCTATATGCGAGACAGAATAAGAGACACAGATGCATAGAACAGTCTTATGGACTCTGAGGGAGAAGGTGAGGGTGGGACGTTCTGGGAGAATAGCATTGAAACATGTATATTATCATATGTGAAACAGAACACCATTCCAGGTTCGATGCGTGAGACAAATGTTCAGGGCTGGGGCAATGGGATGACCCAGAGGGATGGGATGGGGAGGGAGGTGGGAGGGGGGTTCAGGATGGGGAGCACATGTAAACCTATGGCTGATTCATGTCAATGTATGGCAAAAACCACTACAATATTGTAAAGTAATTAGCCCCCAACTAAAATAAATAAATTTATTAAAAAAAAATAAAAACCATAATGGAAAAAAATTATACACACACACACACACAAAAAAAAAGTTTTGGAAATAATTATTTTAGAACACCATGAGAATGATTGAATTGCATTTAAAAGTTGAAAATTGAAACAAAATGATGGGGAAGCGTCAATAAATGTTAGTCAATCCTTTCAGTGGGGAAGAATTTTCTAAGCAAAAAATAGTGGAGAAATGACTATGAGGAAGACTCCTGGTATGCATACAAATAATTCAAAAATTCTTAGTATTAAAACATAATGTAGAAAATTAAAAGATAAAATAACTAGGAGAACTATTAAAACTAAATATGACTGAGAAGAGGTTATTAAATAGAAAAGAAAAACCATTAAAAGTCAGAGAATAAAAAGAACAGCTTCTTCCAAGAATAGGAAATATAACTGGAAGATATCATTTGAAAATGCATTCTACTTTACTGACCTCTATAACTATGAAGTCTACCAGTAAGACAGACACATTGCATGCCAAATGTGATCACATTATATATAAAAGAATGACCAGTACCAGAAAGGATGCAATGAAAATATTTCTCTTGTTATATCGCTGGTGATAGTTGAGAGTGGAAAGGAAATGGAAAAATGTGTACTGGTCTTTTGAAAGGTTCAAGCCCTTTATCCCATGAATATCTCCCCCAGGAATCTATCTTAGAGCTGTATTTTATAAAGCAGGTGATGATGTATACACAAAAGGAAAGATAACTCTTACATATTGTTGGGAAAAACTGGAGAGACTTCAAGACTTAAAAACCAGTCATTGTCAGCTCATCAATTAAGAGCTAAATATCTACTTAATAAAAAGTGTGCCACTTAAATAAAATAATATGTATTAGAAATTAATATTATGCAAAATTATCATATTAAGATCCATGATAATCATGGAAAAATTTTCAAACACAGTAAAATTAATATCTACACTAAGGATAAAACCCATGAGAAGGAGGTAACTATTAAAACACTCATAATTAAGAAAGGTCACCAATGGGTAACTGAGTAATTTCTGTTCTTGCCTAAATTTCCTAAGTTTTTGATAAGGAGAATGCAATATATTTTACTAAAAAAACAGCCTCTTAATAGAAAAGAAATTTTAGTTTATAAAAGAAACAATCAGCTGTCCTTGATAACTAGCAGAACTAGTTTAAAAGTTATTTGACTTGTTTTTCATGACTCCAAAAGCTAGAACAAAGAGTAATGGGTAGAGATGATAAAGGAAACACTTTCTTCTCATCTAAGGGGTGATCTATTAACAGTAATATTTGTTGTCAAGGATTAAATGTTTCTCTTAGAGACTAGTAAACTCTGTTGCTGACAGTATTCCAGGTGAAAGAGACAACTCAAAGGGAAAAGCTGGAGAGACAATTCAAGAACTAGACAGATGACTTAAATTGGGTGATCTTCAATGACTGTAGCAATTAGACTCTGATGCTATTAGTCTCTGCTTTTGTCATTGTCTCTGACAATAAGCCATGTAACTTTAGACACATAACTAACATTGTCATTCTTTCTATTCATCTCTTAAAGTTATAATAAATCATCTTCATACTTTCATTTTGTTGTTTAGTCACTAAGTAGTGTCCCACTCTTTTGTGAGCCTACAGACTATAGCCCACCAGGCTTCTCTGTCCATGAAATTTTCCAGACAAGAATACTGGAGTGGATTGCCATTTCCTCCTCCAAGGGATCTTTCTGACCCAGGGATCAAACCCATGTCTTCTGTATTGCAGGTAGATTCTTTGCCACTGAGCCACCAGGGAAACCCTTCATGTTTTCATAAAGCTTGACTTAAATTTTTACAATACTAGGTTATTTGTATTCAGTTTTGTTATATGGATTTTTGCTCTTAGTTACAGAAAGGGTGTCTCGTCATTATATACAGATGAGATTTCCAAGAAAATTGTTTCCAAATGTATTAGCTGTTTAGATAAACATAACTGTCAGAATTACTGACATTTATGATAGCTATGAAGAGAAATTAGCTTTTTGAAGATAGAACACGGTTTTCAGAAATTTCCATTGTTGTCTTCACTCTAAATATTTATTATGAAGTTAATTTAGGTATTTTTATTTCTAAAAAGTACTATTTTATTAATAAAACTAAAATATATATTTTTACTTGGATAGTGAAGATATATAAGTAGTTTTACCATCATGGTGTTATTAAACAGAAGGTTTTTATTAGGGGTATAATTTTAAAAATTCACACATTTATCTTCTTTGTTTTACTTGTAAATAAGACAGTCTACATTAGTGTCTTTTCTCTTAAATGGTAGTTACTATGTGACATTCATTTCTCATATAGCCTTTATTTGAAGCATTTGGAGGAAATATAAAAGTAGTAAACAGTGTTCTCTGTACTTATTGATTATATAATTTGTTTTATCTAGCATTATCAAGAGAGCTCTTTAGCATTGTGGGGACAAAACTGGAGTGCCCTGTATCACTAATATACAGTTCCTAATTTTTTTTTTTTAACGTTTAGAGGTTTAATCCATGAATATTTCTCAATACATTGTTCTCTATATCCCTAAAACAACCTGTCCTGCTATTAGAAAGGAAAAGACAGGGTAGTTTGTTTTGTTTCACCCATTTTCAGTAACTGAAGATAGCATGGTGAGCCTAGTAGTAAGGTACCGAGTTGTAAATCCTGAAGCTAATTCATTGATATGAGTCCACTGCAATTTCAGGCAAGGAGTCACCTTTGGTGAAGCAAGGCCTTCTCCTCTATTTGAAGGTACCTTCTTTAAAAGAAGGTATTCAGACTGAGTGAGAGTGGCAGTGGACAACCTGATCTACCAACTTGACCCTAGTTAACTGGGATGTGTCTGTTTCATGTCTGCTTCATGTCCCCCAGAAATCTTGACTCCTTAATGTGGGCTCCATTCTGCAGCAAAAGATTTATTGAGGCTTATTCTACAGCAGACCAGGACTATCTTGAGGGTTGAGAATAAAATATCAAATAAAACATAATCCCAGCGGGTGAACTTTTATACAAATTATATCTCACTATAGCTGTTAAAACAACAGCAAGAATTCTCTGACCTTAGGGAGGACACTATCTAGCAGAGGAGAAGTTTTGTTAATAATCAGTAATAAATACCACATAGCGAGTTCTCCGGTAGAGACTGGTAAAGTGTTTCTTGGGGATTCCAAAGAGAAAACCATTAATTGTACCTGGAGGGAGAGAAATGCTTGCTATGGAAGTATTTAAGTATGAGTAGGTGTTGCCCAGGGCTTCCCAGGTGGCTCAGTGGTAAAGAATCTACCTGTCAATGCAAGAGATGCAGGAGACATGGGTTCGATCCCTGGGTGGGGAAGATCCCCCAGAGGAGGAAATGGAAACCCACTCCAGTATTCTTGCGGGGAATATCCCATGGACAGAGGAGCCTCGTGGTGTAGAGCCCATGGGGTCACAAAGAGTCAGACACAACTGCGTGACTGAGCGTGCACCAGATGTCTCCTCAGTGACTAGTAGAAGCAAGGAATTCCAGGAAGAGGAAGCAGAGTTCTTAAAAGGAATGGGGGTGAGAAAGAGCTCCTGATTCTATGCTAGTTTCTGTTTCTAGGATGATTGTCATTGTTCAGAAGCAGTTAGACTTTTTCCACAATGGCTCTCCTATTACGCCTTTTAGAATTTGGGTTATGCCAATTATGTTCTAAATTACTTTGTGATATTTATTATTCCCTACCAAATACTGAACTTTTCAATGATTGTATAAATTTGGGAATATGAAAGAACTATACAAAGTCACAGGGAAAGATACATTTCTGTGTCTCAGAAAAAAATTGTCAACTTCTGCTAGAGCACGCAGCCACTCAGTGTTGCATCCAGAAGACGCAGCCAAAGGGTGAGCAGTCAAACCTGGTGGTTTCAGTGAGTAGTCAGAGTCAGACATGGTAAACACCTCAGGCTAAATTCTATTCCACACGCCCAACCAATTTTTGGTCTAGGCAGGTGGGAGCGAAAATTCCATTAGGGCAGCTACTTAATGAGGCCAGTCCCTCTATGACCCTAGAAATTTGTTCTTGCATTATAGTCTAGACCTCCAAAGATTGAGTCTATTTTAAAACTGTCCCTTGTAACAACAAAAACAACACTTACAGAACACTAATATATGCTAGGCACTGTCCTAAATTTTACTTGTATGAACTGGATCCTCAGGAAACCCCCTTGGGGCAAGCACTATTATTAGTGACCCATAGGATGGTTAGTGAGATAACTAACTTGACAAGGTCACAAGGGTTTTATAACTGTGTTCCCTATGCTGAGTCCAATTTTCTTTATCCCCTATTACACATTTTGCTATTCTCTCTGTTAATGAATGGCCATTATGTTTCCCAGTGACTGGCTTTTATCAGGTTGTCTAATTTTCCAGCGATTGCCCTACCTGTAGTTGGTCTCCTAATTCTGAACCTCAGATTCCTCATCACTGGCTCTCAGAGAATCCTTTTGACTCTTCAACAACACTGCCAGACCCCGCCTAAACATCAGTCCCTCAGATCTTAGGCAGATTGACTCTTGGCTGCCATATTAACCTATACTCAACGTAATGGAATTTTATTTGTCATTCCCCCACCGGCTCTTCTCTTTGGAGAATATTTTCAGGCTGTAAATAACTTCTAAAAAGACCCATGGCAAGTCAGAGTCCCCTCATCTCCCCCTCCCCACTCTCCAGTCACAGCATCTCACATAATCTGGGTCAATTCGCTATGAACGCAGCTAGGAAAAGAGAACATAATTTAGTCCTTTGCTCCTGTGAGATGTAGTAATTAGTAAATAATTAAGTGTGAGTTTCACTCCCAATGTTAAATTAAGCCCAGAAGGTTAAAGCTCAGTAGAACTGTGCTGCAAGGCAATGCTCATTTTCTTTGCTGTTTCTGGATGGTAATTCAGGTTGAATAACATCCTAAAAGCACTATACAGTTAACAGAAAAGCAGAAGGCATAAATATTATAAAAGGCAATCTCTTTCTTTTGTCTTGAACTTTAAAATCTTTCACTCAATCTTTTCATGTCCTTTCAATTTACCAAGTGAGTTTATTTCTACGCTGAACTCAAACATCAATTATGCAGAGTAAAAACAAATCAGTTTTTTTAAAACCAGACTGCTTAGAATACTCTTCATAAAAGTTCATTATGCACAAGGAATTCAGCATCTCCTAAATACCTCTAACAAGTATAGTAATTACCATAGCAACTTAAAAGATGACATTTATTTGGCAAAGCAACTTTTCACAGGTTATTTGGTTATTGTCCAAATGTATGATAGATTTGCCTTCCAAAGAATTCTGTTATTCTGTACTGTCATTTGCCCTATGACACTGTGATCATTATTTTTAACAATATAAAGCTAAATCATGATGTTTAAATACTCATCCTAGAAGTTTATCTTCTTAGTATATTGGCATCGAATGATTTAAAACCATATTTAAAACAGCTTTTATCAGCAGGCATATTAGTATTTTCTTTCAAATTCACTGAGCTCTATGTCTTTGGAAATTTAACAGATGTGATAGAATTATTTATGTAAGTGGAATAGTTTATTTTCCATCAAGTCTTCATTTAAACTTTAACTAAATGAAGCTAATTCTCTTTAAGTCAATGTTCTCTTGTTATTCTAAGAGTTGACCTAAACTAATTTAAGGAATTGATTTAAGAAATGAGAAAGAGCTATGGTTTATTTCATAGAATTCTCCATTCTGACTGGCTCCATTACAAACAGCTCTTAGATCTTTGCTAATTTTCTCTGCTTCCTGGGGACCCAGCTGCCTTAAGGAAATTGAGGAATTAAACTACCAACATCTACTCTAATTTTAACAGATATGATCCCACACTACCTCAGGTAAAACAGTTTATTAGTTTTGTAAACATCTGCTGGTTTATTAAAATTATCGTGAAAGTAAAGCTGGAGGTTGATATTTTAGTTGTCAGTTTACCATTCAAAATTGCAATCCCCCAGTGCCATGATATTAAAAACCTCATAGGTGCTTTGTATGCATTAGTGGACTATTTAGATGAAAAACTAAAAAAAAAAAAAAAATGATCAAATATTTTGTTTACAGAGTATGAGAAATTGAAATACATATAAATATTTATTTTTCTTAAACCAGATGTTTGACACGTTGTAATTATAGCCTTCTGCCAATGAAACCAACATTATTTGGAAGTAAAATAATCATTATTATTCAAATTCTATGACTTTTTTGTATAAATTTTAATGCAGGTTAGATATACTAGAAATATATTTTAGTCAATAATTATTTTAGATCTTCTCTTTAAATGTTATATAATGGATGACTATAGCAAACACCATCTTAACAGGAGATAACTTTCATTATCAATACTTAATCAATGTTATATTTGGGGGATTTAGCAATAGCATAGAGTTTAACTTGATCTTTGCTAAATTTCTGCAAAAATAATCTGATTTTTCTAGTTGATAATTTTTGAAAAATTTCTGTATATGATGGTTAATTTTATTTGTCAGCTTGGCTGGGATGCCCAAATATATGGTTAAACTTTTCTAGGTATGTCTATGGGGTGTTTCCAGAATAGATTAGCATTTGAAATAATGGACCGAGTGAAGCAGATTACCATCCCTAATGTGGGTGGGCTGTATCCAGTCTTTGAGAGCCTAAATAGAGAACAAAAAGGTAGAGGAGTACTGAAATCTCTTTCTGCCTGACTGCTGAGTTGAGACATTGGTCTCCTGATACTGGACTGGGACTGTTTTCCTGGTTCTTAGGCCTTCAGACTGAGACTGGAATTTATGCCACAAGCTGCCTTAGTTCTCGGGTTGACAGATGACAGATTGGGGTACTTCTCATCCTTCATAATTGTGTGAGTCAATTCTTTATGATAAATATTATTTCAATCTATGTATGCATGTATCTATCTATCTATCTAGGCACACTCAGTTGTGTCCGACTCTTTGTGACCCCATGGACTGTAGCCTTCCAGGCTCCTCTGTCCATGGGATTTTCCAGGCAAGAATACTGGAGTGGGTTGCAGTTTCCTTCTCCAGGGGGTCTTCCTGATCCAGGGATGGAGCCTGCATCTCCTGTGTCTCCTGCATTGGCAAGCGGATTCTTTTTTTTTTTAATTTATTTATTTTAGTTGGGGGCTAATTACTTTACAATATTGTAGTGGTTTTTGCCTTACATTGACATGAATCAGCCATGGGTTTACATGTGTTCCCCATCCTGAATCCCCCTCCCACCTCCCTCCCCATCCCATCCCTCTGGGTCATCCCATTGCCCCAGCCCTGAACATTTGTCTCATGCATCGAACCTGGAATGGTGTTCTGTTTCACATATGTTAATATACATGTTGCAATGCTATTCTCTCAGATCGTCCCACCCTCACCTTCTCCCTCAGAGTCCATAAGACTGTTCTATGCATCTGTGTCTCTTATTCTGTCTCGCATATAGACAGTCCCATCTCATTACCATCTTTCAAATTCCATATATATGCATTAGTATACTGTACTGGTGTTTTTCTTTCTGGCTTACTTCACTCTGTGTAATGGGCTCCAGTTTCATCCATCTCAATAGAACTGATTCAAATGTATTCTTTTTAATGGCTGAGTAATATTCCATTGTGTATATGTACCACAGCTTCCTTATCCATTCGTCTGCTGATGGACATCTAGGTTGCTTCCATGTCCTGGCTATTGTAAACAGTGCTGCGAAACATTGGGGTACACGTGTCTCTTTCAATTCCGGTTTTCTCGGTGTGTATGCCCAGCAGTGGGATTGCTGGGTCGTATGGCAGTTCTATTCCCAGTTTTTTAAGAAATCTCCACACTGTTCTCCATAGTGGCTGTACTAGTTTGCATTCCCACCAACAGTGTAAGAGGGTTCCCTTTTCTTCACACCCTCTCCAGCATTTATTGCTTGTAGACTTTTGGATAGCAGCCATTCTGACTGGTGTGAAATGGTACCTCATTGTGGTTTTGATTTGCATTTCAATTCCCGTGAATTTCACAAGTCTGTATTTCAAGTAAAATATTCAACAATAAGAGTGCTTCCCTTCCATTTAATGGCTTGATTTTTCTAAGCTAAAAAGAGAGTTACAGAGTACAGAGAATTCCCTTAACTTCTCTTAATGTTAATATATTGTTTTGTTCAGTCACTATCTTTTTAAAGAAAATAAAAATTTTTGATATTTTAAATTCATTAATAGAACAATAAATACTAATATATCATATGTATAATAATAAGTGAATCTACCATACTTCAACTAATCAAGTATTTTATCACCTCTCTTTTGACAAGAAATAATTGAAAGAATATTTGTCTAAGAATGAAGTCAATCTGCATCTCATTTGTCCCATAAATAAGACAAGATGCCCTAAGTGTGGCAATGTATTTTATTGTTACTGTAGAGAGGAACATAAAAGTTGTTCTAAAATTGTTTTTCTAGGATGAGGAACACAGCTCCATATTGGCAAATATTTTAAAAGTGAGCATATCACTCCTCTAGCAAAGGATCAAGGTAAGCTAGCCTGAAAAATAGTTTAAAATTCCTCACCAAATAGCCACAGTGAATGAAAAGATCATGGTAGATGATCACCCTTCACCCCACTCTGCTGGAAAGACAACTGGAAACCATAACTGTGCAGTGGTAAATGACCTCTTTAAACTGGATTGTAAGATGATTACTTATATATAAAATGAAACTTGTTATGGGTTCTTGTGAGGTAAAAAAACAAAAAGCATTTTTTTAAATAAAGGATAAACACGAATATTTCACTCTAATAACTTATAATGGGATATAATAAACAAGTCAGATACTCAGAACAATCAGTCAATTGTCCTTTCATTTTTTCATCCATGGAAACTTTATCAAACCTTTACTGTCTTTGGGTGTTAAATTAAGAATTTAAAAATACAACAATATGGCTCTTCCTTTGAGAAAACTTGCATTTTTAGATAGTGAGAAAACTAATGTATCAGGTATGATCTCATAAGTGCGAAAATATATTTAGAAAGATTTATAGATATTTGGGAAACTTCACAGAAAGGTAATATTTGAACTGCATTTTGAAGAAGGAAGGATGTGTCAGGTAGGGAAAATATGGGTCATATTAAGAAGATGGAAGCCACAAAAGGATGGAATTATAAAAGTCCACATATAGCCCTGGTGGCCCAGACAGTAAAGAATCTGTGTGCATTGCAGGAGACCTGGGTTCAATCCCTGGATCAGAAAGATCCCTTGGAGAAAGGAATGGCAGCCCACTCCAGTATTCTTATCTAGAGCATTCCATGGACAGAGGAGCCTGGCAGACTACACGCCATGGGGTCACAAAGAGTCAGACACGACTGAGTAACACTTTCACTTTTTTTCACTTTGCCACATGTACTTAGAGGACTCATGGCTCAGTAGAAGTTCTGGAATCACATAAAAACCAAGGAAGATACTGGCAAATAGATTAAGTAATTCATTTTTAAAATGTCTGGAATGCTTAAACTATGCTAGCAAATAGATATAAAATGCTTCTACTAGTTTCTTTAACTTTTTATTTTGAAATTATTTTAGATTTACAGAAGAGTTGCAAGGAGAGTACAGAGAATTCCCTTAACTTCTCTTAATGTTGATATCTTATATAAGCATGGTCTTTTATCAAAAATATCATTAACTGAACTGCAGACTTGATTAGACATTCACCATCTTATTTTACTTGTAATATTCTTATTCTCTTCTAGGATCCATCCCAGAATACCACATTGCATTTAGTCATCATGTCTCCTTAACCCAGTTTGTGACAGTCTCTCAATTTTTGTCTTTCATGACCTTGGCTTTTGAAGAACACTGAGCAGGTATTTTGTAGACTATTCCTCAGTCTAGGCTTGCCTGCTTTTCGTTAAGATTAGTCTGAAGTTATGGCTTTGGGGAAAGAATGCCACAGCGACCATCTCATTGAATCATCCCATGATGTCAACATGGCTTATTACTTATGGTGGTGACTTGATCACTCCATGAGGCCATGCCTGCCAGCCTTCTCCACTCTCCTACTTGGCAGAAACAAATCAACATGTCCAAACTCATGTTCAAGGTGAGGAGAATTAAGCTTCCCCTGCAGGGAGGATTATTAAAGAGGTTTTGGACATATGTTAAAACCACCACAATAATTAATACGAATCTGAGGGAGATACTTTGGGGTTATGTAAACATCCTTTCTCTCCTTGAAGTTTGCCTACGGATCTTAGCATCCATCTGTGGATCTTCCCTGAAGCAATAATTACTATGGTGCTCTACGGGTGGTTTTTCTATTTCTCCCATTCCTATAGTTATTACTTGAAATTCTACTTTAAGGGAAACATATCCTTTCAACTCTTATTTATTTATTAAATTATTTGTTTATATCATTATGGATTTGTAGATCTTTATTTTATTGTTGAATTACAACATAATACTATAATTGCTTTTGCTGTTCCAGCTGTTTTAACTTTGGCCATTGGGAAGTCTTTCAGGTTGGCACAGGTATTCTTTTGTGATGCTCATATTCTTTTTATTCATTTACTGAGCACTTTGTTGCTTTCTGGGGCTTCCCTGGTAGCTCACATGGTAAAGAATCTGCCTGCAATGCAGGAGATCAGGGTTTGATCACTGGATCAGGAAGATCCTCTGGAGAAGGAAATGGAAACCCATTCCAATATTCTTGCCTGGAGAATTCCATAGACAGAGGAGCTCAGTGAGGTACTGTCCATAGGGTCTCAGACACAACTGAGCGACTAACACTTGTTGCTTTCTAACACTATAAGATGCGCCAAGCTCATCTTCTATCCCCCTTGCCTCAGTCCTTGAAGTAATCATTTTTCAAAGGAGTCCAGTTTTTTTTTATTGGAGTGTGATATTTAGAAATTAATATCTGGGTGCTTGTTGTGCTTACTGCTACTGTAGCATTACTGATGTTCATTCTAGCATTTCCCCTTGCTTACTTGTAACTTCTTCTTTTTCTGACAATAAGAAGTTTGGCATTCATATATTTATAACATATTAACCTCTGAGTGAAACAAATGTTACTTGCCATATCAGTAAACAAAGGATGTTGTTTACAGTATCAAGCCATCACATTACAGCTGACCAGAAGGTGAGCTCTGAGAGAACTCAGGATAGAAAGAGGATGCAGCTATCAGCCACCAGTCACTATAGCCACCTCCAGTGGTGCGCCCCACGGAGACTCAGGGTGGGAAAACACAAGATGCTGGCCCCAGAGAGCTGCGTGCATATCAAAGGAACAATGTCAATGAGCCCAGACTTTTATATCTTCCCACATGTAAAAAAGCACTAACTTCAGTAACTTGAGATATCTGGTTTTCCTTACAGAAATTTTTTGAAGTTCCTACCTGGTTTTTGTTGCAAAAGCTCCTATATATCCTGGCTTCCCCCTCAGCCCTCCGGGCAATCTCTCAGAGCTATCTGAGAGGCTGCATTCTGGACTTAAGTCTTCAGTTTTGTCCACCAACATAATTCTCAACTTGTAGATTGTACTTTTAAGTTGAGAAGTCTTTTGGACCTTACTATACACATGGGCCTCCCTGTGGCTCAGCGATAAAGAATCCACTTGCGATGCAGGAGACATAGGAGACGTAGGTTCAGTCCCCGGGTGAGGAAGATCCCATGGAGGAGGGCATGGCAAACCACTCCAGCATTCTTGGCTGGAGAATCCCACGGACAGAGGAGCCTAGTAGGCCACAGTCAATAGGGTCGCAAAGCATTGGTCACGGCTGAAGCAACTTAGCACTCATGCAGTATACACATAATAGAGTTTTCAAATTGCTAGACCACATCCCCGTGAGAAACAGATTTACCAACCAGAGCACAGTGATTGTGTACAGCTCTTTGTGTCTCAGCCTTGTAATATTTAGACAAAGCGTTGATTTCCAATATTATTTAGATCATCTCCTCTTCTTCCCCACCTTTCCATTGTTTTTTTTTAATGTTCACAGTCCCAGGGAGATTGGTTATTAACAAATTACTCTGTGGGATAAAAGATGTAAAGCTTATGCTAGATCCCCTAAAGTGAAGTGAAGAGCCCTTGCTTGTGTTAATAATGTTGAAGAAATACCCCCAAACTCAAATCACAACATGTAAATATTAATGAGTATCCTGGTGCATGAAAAGCAATTAATATTTACCATAAAATATCATGAAATCAACATTTGTTAAAATAACAAAATATTTGTTTAATCAAAGATTACTGAGATTTTAATATGTATTTGACAAGAGCTAGTAAATTTAAGGTGGATAGGGCATGTGGGTATGTGCCCTCCAGACACCTCTGTCCATGGGATTTCCTAGGCAAGAATACTAGAGTGGGTTGCCATTTCCTCCTCCAGGGGGTCTTCTTGACCCAAGGACTGAACCCAGGTCTCCTGCATTGGCAGGTAGATTCTTTATCATTGAGCCACCTAGGAAGCCTGTATAGGGCATAGTCTTTCCTCAAAAAAAAAAAAAAAAAAACCTCTTACATGTGAATCAGTGCTATTCTAGGAATATGCACAATAGGAAGTGGCTGTGAGGTCTATAGTCATGGGGTAACTAATCAATATGTTTGAACTCACACAGCCTAGAGAGACTTTTAAGTGTGTGAGCCTTCCAAGTGTCAACAACTTTCATGTAATGGAGTTCTGTTTTCAAGGTAAATTTTATTTGGAAATTGTTCTCTTTCTGCCAATGATCAGAAACATTAGAATCTTCTCAACATTGAAACAAAACTCAAAGGAAAAGAATGCTCACAATGGCTGCACATAAAGAGAAAGTGGACCTGAGAAAACAGAAAGTATCATAAAAAAATGTATTGGCAACTGCAGGATTGTACATTTTTGCTCAACAGCCAGGGCTATAAGAATACAATTGCTCAACTTGGTTAGCTCCACTTGAATTGAAGAATCAACTCAACCTTTGCCTACTCTTGAAAGAATTTCCTGACTCTCTACCCTGTTAGCAATGGCAGGTTCAGATAGGTGTTTTATTGCCATTCCCTGCAGCTATAGTCTCAAGTTTTGAGCAAATAGATCTTCTGAGCATTTAAAATCTCCACTGTTATTCACTGAGCTTCTTGGGTCCCACCGTAGCTCCAAATATACATGAAGCGATTTGATAATACAATACCTCCGGAACAGTAAAGACTGTTTCCTGCTCTCTGTATTTGCACTACCTACCCTATAATAATCAGTTTTGTTTTGTCACATAAGTGAATGAATTAAGATTGTGCACTTGAGCTATTTACAAGAGCAAATGGAGATTAAGTACACAATTTTTGTTAGCAACCTCTAGACAAAGAAAAGACTCTTCCTAAGCAGGATTGCGTGGAACACTAAAGCGGTAAACAAATGATGATAAATAGACTGTCAAAAGCAGAATGCACACTTTGCCAGGAACCATTACATTTTGTCACAAGTATCAAAGGCTTCCTCTTTTAGTTAAAGGTAAATGAATGTTAAAATCCAGTACATACTTTAGATTTTGTAAGTTTTTATGTATAAGATATAAGCTATATAATAAACCCATACATTCCTTTTCCAAGTTATGAACGTAATGCTTTTCAACTCATCCTAAAAAAAAAATCTTTTAGAAAAGCAAAAGAATCTCCTTCAAGCTATATGGGGTGAGACCTATTAGAAAACGGTTACAACCTAGTATTGGCCAAACACCCAAGTATTTTCTCTTACCAAATCATATCTAACAAAAGCCTTTGCATTTAAGGAAATTGTATATTATAGGCGCACATAGAAGAGAAATGAATTTTTTCTTGTATGAAGCTTAAAGATTGTCACAGAATAGGAATGAGTACCATTTTGACAAATAGAGAAATGTGGGAAAGGTATTCTAGATATATGAAAATGGCTCTGCCATTTTACTTGAGGTAACTGAGTCATCGTTTTTATTTATGCATTCAATAAATATGTATTGCATAGTTCGTAGGTGAAATTATGCTGAAGATACTGTGGTAAGTAAATAAGTCAGATGTGGCCACTGTTTTCATAGAACTTGTAGAATTTAGGATGGGGAGATAGAAACACATTTAACAAAAAAATAATGAAAATCATCGGGAAGTGCAGACAAATAGAGCTGGTGATGTGTTACGCAGGACTCACGTGGCTACTTTAGTTCCATTAGAGTGGTGGAGGAAGTTTGTTGTAGTCTGAATGACAAGAGGAGTGAGCACGGGAAGATTAAAAAGAACAACAACATTGGCAGAGAAGGAACTGGAGCCAAAACTATAAGGCCAGAAGGAAGTAGACTCCTTGCTCTGGAGCACTGGGAAGTAGTTGTGAGATGCATGCAGAGGTCATTACAAAGGTCATCAAGATATACCTCTTAGTAATGTTGGACTCCCAAATCTTCTAGTTAATGGAATATGGCCCCTGAGGACTACGCTCTAGAGGCCACAAAATCATGTGCAAATGCAGAATCATCTGGAAGT
This sequence comes from Giraffa tippelskirchi, assembly GCF_054371585.1. NCBI lineage: Eukaryota > Metazoa > Chordata > Mammalia > Artiodactyla > Giraffidae > Giraffa > Giraffa tippelskirchi. The sequence continues at coordinate 95,158,430 of NC_137286.1, read as the reverse complement.
TTAAATCTAGATAGTAAGATTCTTGATAGTCCAGATGGTTAAGAAACCTTCTTTGTATTAGGAAGTAGAAACTATCCTGGAGGAAGTAGCAGGAAATGGATTAGAAACTTCCATAAAGGACCACAGTAAAGAAAGTTGGCACTCACGGGGTGCTCAGTATGTGCTAGGCTCTCTGCCACATGCTTTATATACCTCATTTAATTCTCACAACAACTCCAGGAGAAAGCAACACTTATTATACATACTTTATATGATGAAACTGAAGCACAGAGAGATTAAGATATTTCCTGATGATCATACAATTAGTAAGTAGTAGAACTGAGTATAAACCCAAGGAGTTTGGCTCCAGATCACACACTCTTTACTCCTGCTCTATGCTGGCATTTAATATCAATTGAAAAGAATGATAAAGAATGGATATCAGTTCTTATTAAAAGGAAAAAGAAAAGTTATGACTGATTTATAAAGAGTCATTACTTTTACTGAAAAATAGTTTTAACTAAAAATTTATGAAATGTTAGTCACTCAGGTGTGTCTGATTCTTTGCAACCTCATGGACGGTAGCACACCAGGCTCCCCTGTCCATGGAATTCTCTAGGCAAGAATACTGGAGTGGGTAGCCATTCCCTCTCCAGAGGATCTTTCTGACCCAGAAATTGAACCCAGGTCTCCTGCATTGACTCTTTCTCATCTGAGTCAAAGCATTCCCTTTAAAAAGATTTTTATGTATTTTAAAATTTTATTAATACATGTCCTCAAATTTCGCTTTGTGAATCTATAATAACAATAGAACGCTGTGTGTCAAAAATAAATAAAAATAAATTTAAAAGTAACTAAAAATGATCAAGATTACACTTGCTAATTTGAAGAACTATACTAGGTAAAGTGAATAACAATTGCATAGAGAATTTTAGTATATACTTAATGCTTTACTATTTCAAAGTGTTTTCCCCTATATGAAATGAATCTTCCTAACAATCCCAGGAGGGAGTGTGTCCATTTTAGAAGTGGGAAAACAGGTTTGGGAGTAATGTATCCAAGTGATTTCACACAAAAAGACACATGAAAGGTAATTAAAATATTTCCACAAGGATGTGTCTTAACAACTTAAGAACTGCATTAACAAACTGTAGATGATCAATTATACATATATATAAAATATATATAATATGTATAATATATATATAGGTTCCTGTCAAAAAACGTTTTGGCAGTTTCCAACTATTTTTATTTTATTTTTATATGGCATAGATTATTATCAACATATCATAAAAAGATTACAGAATTTCGAATCTGAAAGGTAACTCATGGCTCTTCTCCAATCCCCTTAGAATATTCTATGAAAGAATTCAGATTCCTACTACAGCTCCTACTGAAAATGTTTCATACTATTTTTATTATCTGCAGTAATGAATACTACTGATTAGTATTTCTTGTTTTATAAGGAGGAAGCATTGTCTCTGGATTTTGTATAAATTATTTTTATGAACTCTTGCAATGGAAATATGCTACAGGCAACCCATTTCCATCGATAGCAAATTCCATGTCCACTTATATAATCAAGTAAAGATGTCTCTACTGCTGCTACCATGTTGTAGATAAACTTTGTGTCCCCTGAGTAAAGCCTTCACTGGAGTATTCTTGAATTATTAACCTCTATTCCTCCAAATATAGACCCATGATTTTCATTTCCATTTGCAGTAAGGACACCTACATATGGAATGCCTCCTGCAGGTACAAGGTTCTAGTGCCTGGTTGGAGAGAGACTCTTTCAACAATATGTGATCCTTAAGTTCTATTGTTTTTTAAGGTATGTTTTGCAGCATTTTGGAAGATTATTCTTTTTTAAGCTGGGACTCTGGATAATAGTAAAGTATTAATAGCCTGGGTATTCCCAAATACATCCCAAATTCTGAAACCTATGACTTAAAATTTTCTATCAAGAGCCCTGCATTTTATATTTTACAATGAACATCATGATAACAAGTCAGAAGAGCCAACCTGATGTAAACGCAAAGGCCCTGAGAATGAAACCTCTCAGTTAATCCCTGTGAGTAGAATTCTTTTCCTTCATATACTTAATTGTGAGAAATATCACTCTTTAAACATTGTCTCGTAGGCTGCAGTCCATGGGGTCGCGAAGAGTCGGACACGACTGAGCGACTTCACTTTCACTTTTCACTTTCATGCACTGGAGAAGGAAATGGCAATCCTCTCCAGTATTCTTGCCTGGAGAATCCCAGGGATGGGGGAGCCTGGTGGGCTGCTGTCTGTGGGGTTGCACAGAGTTGGACATGACTAAAGCGACTTAGCAGCAGCAGCAGCATAGAAAAATAAAAATGTATTCCTTGAGATCAAGGCAAATCCATCCTTAAGTAAAACTGAAAAGAATCAGCAGTGTCACTGAAACAAGGGTAGAGTAATAAGATGGTACAAGCAGAGAGAGAGTAAATTCATAGCATAACATTGGGGAAATAGAAGGAAAGTTTGATAGAAAGAATGAGGCCTTCATTGAGTTTGATGAGCTCAGTTAGAAGCCTGTTGGACATTTAGCTGAACAAAAGACCTTCTAAATAGAAAATATGGAAAGACTCCACAGTAGGTACCACAGAAGTCCAAAATGTTGCTGGTATATAAGAACGTCAAACAGTTAAGAATATTGCAGGGACTTCCCTGGAGGTCCAGTGTCTATGACTTTGTGCTCCCAAGGCAGGGGGCCCGGGTTCGATCCCTGGACAGGGATCCCACACGTTGCAACTAAGACGTGGCACAGTCAAATAAATAAACAGAAACTTTAAAAGTGTATTGCAACCCAAGAGTTATCAAGTGTCCTTTTCCTCCTCCTTCATCTTTGACACATTGCACTGTCATCAGTAGGAATATAGACAGTGTGATCTCCATATGCTAACTTCAACTGCGTTTTCCTACTGCATGCTAAGTCCCTTCAGTCATGTTTGACTCTTTGTGACCCTATGGACTATGGCCCACCAGGCTCTTCCATCCATGGAATTCTCCAGGCAAGAATACTGGAGTGGGTTGCCATGGCCCCTTCCAGGGGATCTTCCCGACCCAGGATCCCAATGCCTGTCTCTTATGTCTCCTGCATTGGCAGGCAGGTTCTTTACCACTAGCACCACCTGGAAAGCCCACACTTCAACTGTAACACAAATCAACAGGTGGTGTCTTGATATAACTGTACAGAACAAGGTGATCATCAAGTGTGATTAAAAACAAAAGTAAAAATAAGCTAAATGGGGGGTGGGTGTTGCTATTATAATTTCCTGGGTATCCACTGGTACCTCATCAAACCTTTATTGATATCAAATGGTGCTAGTAGTAAAGAATCTGCCTGCCGATGCAGGAGACATAAGAGACGTTCATTCGATCCCTGGGTCGGGACGATCCCCTGGAGTAGGAAATGGCAATCCACTCCAGTATTCTTGCCTGGAAAATTCCACGGGCAGGGGAGCCTGGTGGACTACAGACCGTGGGCTCGCAGAGAGTTGGACACGACTGAGTGCCTAAGCAGCACCAGCAGCAGATCATATATACAGCTGTAACCATATATGCTGGGAATTTAGTACAAATGATGAAGAAAGAATGAATGAATACCTTGGACAACTGCAATAACATCCACGTATCTGCATAGTTCTTCCCTTTGCTTCTATTAACTTCTGAAGTCAGTGTATTTACCTATGAAAATTTTGCTGTGTGGTTCTTGCATATCCCCATTTTATCTGATAGATGCAGGCAGTGGGGAGGAGACAGTACGTCCTCCTACCACCACTGCATCTAAACGTAAACCCCTGTGTCTTCCTTTCTCACTCCAGAGGTTTGGTTCCTTGGCCCCTGGGCCTTGCACTGTGCCCTGCGAGTGTCTCCTGACCTGGAGCACCAGGATGTGCTGAAATTTTAAGTCTTGTTCCCAGAGAACTGTCTAATCAAAACTCTAATTTTTTGAAGCTCCCTCCCATCTCCCTCCCCATCCCACCCCTCTAGGCTGATACAGAGCCCCTGTTTGAGTTATCTGAGCCATACAGCAAATTCCCATTGGCTCTCTATTTTACATATGGTAATGTAAGTTTCCATGTTACTCTTTCTATACATCTCAAAAGGGAGGAGATATATGTATACCTATGACTGATTCATGTTGACGTGTGACAGAAAACAGCAAAATTCTGTAAAGCAATTATCCTTCAATAAAAAATAAATAAATTAAGAAAAAACCTCTAACCTTAGTAACATCTATGAAACAAACTGCAGAAAATTACTGCCACCAGTTTATAGAATAAATGATTTCGGGGGCATCTTATATACCCATATGCCTTAAGAAAAAAATTGCAATTATTATATATGCCAACTTCTTCCCCTGCCCTTCATATTTGATGAAGATTTCAGACTGAGTCAAACACCCCCTCTCGCCCCCCCGCCCGGCTCCACTGTATATATAGAATTTGTCAAATTACGACAATAATACTTCCAAGACCTCAAACTCTTCCTTCCTGATTGCCATCGAAGCTCATTATGATCTCCATGTGCACAGAAGAGCTACTGATTCTTATGACACATTCCATTTGAGCATTTAGATTGGAGACTGATCAAAAGCAAACAGCTCCCTAAAATATGGGTGCTTAAAAGTGTCACACTCACTTTTCAGCCTCTGTCAGCAACATAATAATCATGATGAGGATGATGATAGCAGTATTGCTGCTTTAATTAGGTGAAAATCAAGAAGTCCATGTAATACACCTGAGCAGTAATCATAAATCCTAGTATCTGTTTAAAGAAAAAACAAATGAGCAATATGAAACAATGTGAAACATTGCAAACTATTTGAGGACACTTGTGTTCCTCTCTCTTGTCTCACCCATATCATGGAAAAGGCTCTGTTCTGGACCTACTGTAAAGTACAAAAGGACTAAGTTAACTTATACTAACCCAGGGGAGTCAGAAAGATCCCCTGGAGAAGAGCATGGCTACCCACTCCAGTATTCTTGTCTGGAGAATCCTGTGGACAAAGGAGCCTGGCGGGCTACAGTCCACGGGGTCACAAAGCATCAGGCATGACTCAGTGACTAAGCCACCACCCCCAACCCAACGGATGTCCACGGCAATGCCACATCCAAAGATAAACAAACAAAACTCTTTCATCCTTCCAAGTTGAATCATGACCGCTCTCATTTGCGTCAATTCTGTTTCTGAAACAAATGACAAACTGTTTTAAAGGATGAAAAAAACCCCACCTAGCTGACCATGATTAATGAAAGGCTTGAAAAGTCCTTTGAAATGATATTTTGAGATCCTCGAAATGATATGAATTTTGGCTTGCAAATTGTTGATCTACAAATGTGATTTATACTTATTTTCAAAAGAAGAGTCTGACACCCTTTTGGTCACAGGAAGTGTCTGATTCTCTGAGTACAGGCTGCTTTCAATCTGCCAGGTGCTAAAAGGCCTAGTTCTTCTCACATCTATCTCTTTTTCTTCTACTACTTATTTAGAAGAACATTTCTAAGATTCTGCTCTCTTTCTTAAGAATACAAAGGAAGAAGTGAACATAACTGGAAAGGAAATAATGTCCCATGAGTTCAAAGCTATGCTTCCCAATTATTATCTCAGCTTTATGTTTAAAAGGTTCACTGACACACTTAAAGTCCATGACCCTTTAAAAGGTCTTTAGTGAAATTGAAATGGGAATGAAAATGTTGGCAGGCCTCAGAAAATTACATTTTTGAGTCCTTGGAGAGGAGGCAATGGTATAAAGGCTAACAGATAAAAAAGAGGGCTGTCCCATATTAACAATTATACAACTCTAGAGAATTTGTTTTACTTCTGCTTTATTGACTACGCCAAAGCCTTTGACTGTGTGGATCACAACAAACTGTGGAAAATTCTTAAAGGGATGGGAATACCAGACCAATCACCTCACCTGCCTCCTGAGAAATCTGTATGCAGGTCAAGAAGCAACAGTTAGAACCGGACATGGAACAACAGACTGGTTCCAAATAGTGAAAGGAGTATGTCAAGGCTGTATATTGTCACCCTGCTTATTTATCTTATATGCAGAGAACATCATGTGAAATGCTGGGCTGGATAAAGCACAAGCTGGAATCAAGATTGCCGGGAGAAATATCAATAACCTCAGATATGCAGAGGAGAAGGGGATGACAGAGGATGAGATGGTTGGATGGCATCACTGACTCTATGGACATCAGTCTGAGTAAGCTCTGGGAGTCGGGGATGGACAGAGAAGCCTGGCTTGCAACAGTCTACGAGGTCGCAAAGAGTCAGACATGACTGAGCAGCTGAACTGAACTGAGAGAATTTGTTATAATTGTAGCTAAGAGTTTGGAGAAAACTTTTTGGTGGTATTGTAATGTGTCACCCAGATCCCTCTTCAGTTAAGGCTTGATTGCATCAACTGCTGCCCATGTGGATAGGGGACAGCTTTCAGCCGCCAGTCCCTTCACCTAACCCAAGGTCACAACTGTTGGGGTCGCGACACAGCAAATGATTAATTGATGCAGGAGTAGAAAGTCCAGTCACTGCATCACGGGTCAGGTAAATCTGGAGTCAGGCTAACCTCTGAGCATCCTATGGGATCAGCCAAGGTTACCCTGGAGTTTGCACCACAACTCAACTTGATGCTCTTGCCAATCCTGCTTCCTAACTCTTTCTTCCGGTCTGTAATAAATACACAGCAGGCTCTCACCTCCATTTCTGTGTCTGTGTAATAGAGAACACAACCTGAAATGGCCAGGTCAAACCAGCCAATCCTAAGGAAATCAACCCTGAATATTCACTGGAATGACTGATGCTGAAGCTGAAGCTTCAGTACTTCAGCCACCTGATGCGAAGAGCCGACTCACTGGAAAAAAGCCTGATGCTGGGAAAGATTGAAGGCAGGAGGAGAAGGGGATGACAGAGGATGGTTAGATAGCATCACCAACTCAATGGACATGCGTTTGAGCAAACTCGGGGAGATAGTGGAGAACAGGGAAGCCTGGCATGCTACAGTCCATGGGGGTCACAAAGAGTCAGACACTACTATTGCCTTACCAACAACAATAAGCAGTAAGACCCTCAAAGCAATAATATATTCTAGAGTGTTCTTTTTGTTTCTGTGTTGTTTTAAAGTTTTTAAAGCTAAATGATATGTTGTTTTTTAATACTTTAAGTCAGATTTACTCTTAGTTGGTTTTAACTATAAGTTATTATTTAAAGAAAGCTGCTACTTACAAAAATCAAAATTTTGCTCATTGGGTTTGCCTTTGAAGATGAATTATGTTACTGATAGTGGGTCAAAAATGATCAAGCCATTTCAAGGAGATCCTTTCCTACAAACCCTATTCCTAAACAACTGGAATTATCCTAAACAACAGTTATCCCTAAACCTAATCCACACTGAAATGGATTATTTTCCTCATCAGTTTGTAATGAAATTCTAAGATAGGTAGGAATGTGTTCTTATCATATTTCCTGTGTTAAGGTTTTTGCTTCGGAACCCTCTCTTTGACACAGTTCCTATCGTAGAATCTTTAGATAAGTGCCAAGTGACTGAGCATATACCCTTATTCCTTCACCACATCTGGATGAATTCTGGATAAATCCTACTCCCTTAGTTTTTTTTTTTTTTTTTGTCTTGTACATCCTCTCTCTTTATTGCTGCTGGAATAAAAGCAAAGAAAAACAAAGTATACGGGGGATGCTGGTCGTCATGAAATCCATTTTCTAATGACTGTTGTTTTGTCAAAGTTGCCTTGATACACAATAGCTCTGCCTACTCCCATCTGGAGTTATCATGTGATTTCTTTTCTTCTACTTTCCCCCCTCAGAGGGATCCTCATTCTACTACAAAATGATGCGAAGGACTATAGCAGAAGCCATTAGTTCTTCGCCTCTAAAACTAGTCTTTAATCATATCATTCTCTTTAAAACTTAAAGAATATCTTTAGGGTCAAGGGCATTATCTGTTTTATAATGCAGGTATACCCAGGGCATCTCTACTAGTGATAGAGAACGCGATTTCAACGAAAAAAGTTACACTCATTTCGCTTAGAAACAATCTGTGAGCTTTGATTCAATTTCCATATTGAACCTTCAGTAACAAATTATTAGCTGTGATTCCACCACTTAGTGAAAGAATATTATGCTCCTGGCCCTGTGACATATTTGTTTTATATATCTTACCAACTACCACCACTGTTGGTGATAAGCTAACCTTACCACAGTTAGCTAGATATGCTTATCCTCAGTTTACAGATGAGAAGCCTGAGGATTAGAAATAGTAAGTAATTTGTACAAGGTTATCGAGTTAGTGGATGTGACTTAAACTGCGGTCTAAATAACCTCAGATCTGAGGCTTCAATCACTTCCTTCCAAATGACTGGGTGGTTTAGCAAAATTTAAATGGCACACACTGTGAAAGTAGTGTGTCATCATGTTAATATCTTTCTCAAATGCTTTTAACTATAACATCCCATCAACTAGAAAATTCCATCTGCCTTGGGTAATTCCTGTAAAAACAATCAGATTTGAGTCTGAGATATGAATCTTTTTATTAGCCATTTCATTAATAATTAATTTTCAGACATAAATTTTACCTAAAGCAGAATTTTTGCAAGCAGAAAGTAATATGCAGTTTCTTGTGTTTTACACTACAATTTTATGGACAGGTTATGTCAGTGGAAATGCTGGGAAGATAAATCAAATCAAATAAAAGCAAGGTTGATTCCAGAAGAAGCCACATCAGTTATTTGATTCTGCCTTTTCATTGTTACTGTTGTTAGGTATTTGTTACTACAGGAAAAAATATTCCTAGCCATTTCTGGCAATCAGTCTTAGAAAGGCAATGCTGCAAATGAAAAGTATTATTAAAAATTAGAAATCTTTAATACAATTATTATTAAAAAAAGACAAAAGAAGTGTTTACAACATTTGTGTGTTTCCTAAAAAATTTAAAATGGAAGTACCATATGATCCAAAATTCCCACTTTTGGATATATATTCAAAGAATATGAAAAGAGGATATCAAAGAGATAGCCACACTCTCATGTTCACTGCAGCATTATTCACAATAGCAAAGACAGGGAAACAGCCCAAATATCCTTCAGCGGATGAATGGATAAAGAAGATGTGATGTATCGGTTGGTCAAAAATTTCCTTCGGGTTTTTCCATAGGATGTTACAGAAAAATCTAAATGTACTTTTTGTCCAACCCAGCATACACACACACACACACACACACACACACACACACACTAGAATATTATTCAGCCATAGAAAGAAGGAAATTATGCCATTTGTAACAACATGATTGAGCCCTGAGGACATTAGACCGAGTGAAATAAGCCAGACCAGAAAGACAAATCCTGTATGGTCTAACTTACATATAGAATCTAAAAAAATAATCAAACCCATAGAAATAGAGAGTAGAAAAGTGGTTCGTAAGAGCTGGGATGTGAGTTTAGGGAAACTAGTGAGAGATTGCTAAAAGGGTATAAACCTTCAACTATGAGATGAATAAGAGCTGAAGATCTAATGTATAACAACGTGGTGACTGTAGTTGAAAAAACTGTATTTTATAGTTGAAATTTGCTAAAAGAGGAGAAGCTAAATGTTCTCATCAAAAAAAAAAATATGCGAGATGGTGGGTTTTTAACTAGATGGGGGGAATCCTTTCACTATGCAGACCTGTATCAAATCACCACAATGTCCATTTTAAATATCTTACAGTTTATTAGTCAATTACACATCAACAAGGCTAAAAAATATGAAGACAGGTTCAATATGAATGTGATTGGTATCTGAAAGTTAATAATTACAAAGATTAATTTTGTAAAAAAATATTTTAATATGATCCTTTAGACACTTTTCTATTGGTGTCCTGCTATGAATGATAAGGACCTTCTTCTCATACACTATCTCTTCCCAATCTTCTGTATTTTCCACCTCATGATGACTGTTATTTTAGTATTGCATGTGTGCTAAGTCACTTCAGTCATGTCTGGAGTTACCCTATGGTCTGAAACCCACCAGGTTCCTCTGTCAATGGGATTCTCCAGGCAAGAATACTGGAGTGGTTTGCCATGCCCTCCTTCAGGGGATCTTCCCTGCATTTGTGGTGGGTTCTTTACTACTAGCACCAGGATGAATCATATGAAATAGTCATTTTGTATAAAAAAAAAAATCATTACATATAGGCAGTTTCATATGGTTCAAACTATTTTATATTTTAGAATAGTATTCATAAATGTATATTTAAATAACATTTATAAATCTGTATTTAATAATATTCATAATTTTAAATACCATTCATAAATAAAAATTTTCATAAATTTATATTTCATGTTCTGTTCTCATTTTAAATTTCACCTCCTGACTTATGTGAGCTATAAATTTACTTATACATTTTCAACTTTATAACATTTCCAGTAGGTTCTGTCACTACAATTGGCCCTCCATCTTTTGGCTAAAGTTTCATTCTATAGTTGAAAAACCATTAAGATTCATTTGCACTATAATAACTATGAATGCATATATCATTACAGAGTTGAGTATTGGCTTGGGGATCTATCTTCTCCTCTGCAAATCCAGAGTCATTCTTAATGGAATTTTTTTTTTTTGCTACTCAAGTAATTAACTGATCTTAAATCTGGAATTCAAGACAGACCCACCTAACTGTAATCACCACAAAAGCAATAAATGTTTTATCAGTAGCTAGAGATGATGCATTGTAAGTAATTTTTGTTGTTGCTCAGTTGCTCAGTCATGTCAGACTCTTTGCAACCCCATGGACTGCAGCATGCCTGGCTTCCCTGTCCTTCATTATTTGGAATGATGAGAAATAAAAAGAAAAATAGTTCAAATTGTGATTAACTGTATATAAGAACAGATGATTTACAGAAGGTCATGATAAGCATTCATGCATTTAATAAAAAATACACAAGAAGAAATTTATGGTATACCTGTATGTCAACAGAAATAAGAATGGCCCAGACAGAGGGAAACAGTATGACTGTATGTATGTATGTGTGTGTTAATCACTCAGTTGTGTCCGACTCTTTGCGACCCCATGGACTGTAGCCCATTAGACTTGTGAAGCTATAACTAGAAGCAAGAGAAGAAGTCAATAAGCTGGCTTTCTTTGCTGTGGGGATTTGAATAAATCGCTTGTTTTCTCTATGCTTTATTTTTTTCCTTTTTAAAAAGGTGCTATAAAAGAAAAAAAAATGATACAATTGGATTTCATCAAAATTAAAATTTTCACCCTGAAAATGATTTGTTTAAGAATATTGAATGACAAACCATAGATGTGAAGAAAATACTTACAAACCACACTAGATAAATGACTAGTATACAGATACTTAAAGTACTCTCAAATCTCAACATTGAAAACAAGAACAAAAACACGTTAGATAATGTGCTAAATACATAAAGAGACAGTCACTGGAAGATGATATACAGATGCAAATAAGCACATAAAATGATACCTGACATCATTAGCTACTGGAGAAATGCAAATTAATGCCACAATGAGATATCACTACTAGAAGAATGGCTGAATTTTAGAATAAAATATAATAATGGTGTGAAGGTACAGATGTTACCTTATTCTACGTTCCAATGTCCTTTTGTGATAAGAATGTAGAGAACCTGGATCATTCATATATTTTTGCTAAGGCTATAAAGTGCTACAGTCACGTGGAAAAGTAGTTGTAGCAGTTTCTTAAAAAATAAAAGTAAATAAATATGCAACTAGCATATGACTCAACAATTACAATCTGGGCATGTATCCCAGATAAATGAAGAGCTATGTTCACGCAAAAATTGGTACACAAATGTTTATAGCGGTATTGTTGGTGACGGTAACAATCTGAAAATAACCCAGGCATTAAGCAGCATGTGGTTCATCCACACTATGGGATACTACTCATCAATAAATAAGGAACAAACTATTGAAACACAAAATACTGTGGATCAATCTCAACAGCATTGATACTGAGTGAAAGCAGCCAGTCCCCAAAGATCAAATACTCTATCATTTCAGTTCTCTTACATTTGCAAAATGACAAAAATACAGCAACAGAAAACAAAGGAATGATTTCTCGTGGTTAGAGATGGTGTCTATCAAAAACCACACAGACACACACAAAATATAAATCAAGAGGCAGACCTTGAAACAGTCTTGTTTAAAATAGACTTGAAAAGGGAAAGAAAGATAGAGATTGGGTGAGTTTTCCTGAAATTGACATTGATAAATACAGATAAGAACTAAAAAGGAAGGAATAAGGACAGTGTTTTCCCAGTCATTGTACAATTGGCTTTAAATCCAGTCCCTAAAAATTTAACACTTTAGCAAGTGGCTCAGTGGTGAAGAATCTGTCTGCCAAAACAGTAGGCGCAGGGTCTAGCCCTGGGTCGGGAAGAACCCCTGGAGAAGGAAATGTCAGCCCACTCCAGTGTTCTTGCCTGGAAAATCCCATGGACAGAGGAGCCTAGCAGGCTACAGTCCATAGGACTGCAAAAGAGTCTGACATGACTTAGTGACTAAACAACAACAACAAATAAAATGTGAACAGGCTTGAAAACGTGATGTCATACATGCTAAGACTAATAAATAAGAAAACTAGTGACTGCTCAATAATTCTTGTGGGTACACTGAGAAAATATTTCAGATTCCAAGCTTGCATTATCTTATAGCATAAATGTTAAGAAACTTTGTTGTGGAATGTGTCAGGTTTGGGTTTAATTCAGGGAACTACCACATAATAACTATGTGACTTGGGAATGCTATTTTATCAACCTCAGCCTTTATTTTCCTTATCTGTAAAATGGGGGTGATGATTTGTCCCAAGGCAACAAGATAATGCAGGCAAAGCAAACAGCCTAAGGCCTGCCATATAATCACTCATTAAATGCGAACTCATGTTACTTTATTGCTATTTTCAGAATAAAAGAATTGGAAAACTTCATTCTAGCCACTCTCAGAGCACTGTAAACTTCCCATACTCTTAGCTGGTCCCAAAATTTATTAAAAGCCAGCTAATTATTTGGTATTATAATTGTGTATTTGGGGAGCTACATGTGACTTTAAGCTCCAATGTGATACCAAAAATCAAGAGACTAGATTTCAAGAAAAACTGCATTAGATGTGTGACTTTTCACAAAACACTCGAGAAAATGGAATCCAATATGGTTAAAGTTTGAGCGACTTAATGGCTCAAAGAGGATTTTGGTCTTGAAAGTCTTTCAGTTTTGCAGAATTGTATCTCAAAATTGATGTTTGTAAAAAAATACATACAGTATAAATTTTTTGATCATCAAAAAACTTCAGTAGTAAAGACTTTAATATACAAACTGCAACCAGGACAGCATCCGTGGAGCATCAGGGCAGACAGAGACAGCAGACAACGAGGGCAGGGGACACAGGATTATATGGAGGGGAAAGATATTCAGGTTTCTGAGTTCTTCCTTAGTCCACATCATTCCTGTCTGTCAGAGCACATGGTCTACTAGCGGGCGTGTCAAGACATACAGCAATGGATGGAACTTGAGGTCTCCACTGAGAAGACCAGAAGTAGAGCATGGTGTGTGCATACTCAGCTGTGTCCGACTCTTTGTGACCCCATGGACTGTAGCCCCTGAGACTCCTCTGGACATGGAACTTTCCAGGCAAGAATACTGGAGTGGGTTGCCATTTCCTCCTCTGGGGGCACTTCCTGACCCAGGGATTGAACCTGTGTCTCTTTCATCTACTGCATTCACAGGCAGATTCCTTACCACTGCACCACCTGATAGACAGACCCCTCCAATTTTATACCCCACTCACAACCCATTGTCTAGGTAAATGCAGATCCAGTTAGGAGACAACTGAATGTTTACTGAAGTCATCCAAGAAAGCCTTTGGGTCCATGATAAGACGCTCTTGGTCATTAGTACTAATAAGAGAAAAGTGGCATGATGGCTTTCTGGCAAATCCAAATGGTGTGTGGAAATGAAAGTAAGTAAGTATTCAGGTCACAAAGAATTAAGGACTAAATTATTGGCTTTTTCAGGTCTTTGGAGAAGAAATGAAATGGCCTTCTAGGTCAGGTTTGAAAGACCCTGAACATATGCTCTTTCCTCAAGGACTGTCTTGGGTAAAGGTGCTCCAGATGGCACCCCACAATTACAGGGAAAGAGCCTGGTTACCTCCCTCTAGATATATCAGGAGAGGGACTGAAGTTCCATCACAGCCCCATTGCATGGGCCTCAATTCCCACAGTTAGATGAACTCTATGGGCTTCTTGGTGAGAAGACTGGGTGTGTAGCTACAGAGGCTTAGGTCTTGTGGGCAAGTGAGCTCAGCTGCCCTCCAGCTTGTCCATAGTGTTCTCCCAGCTGTTAATGAAAGCTGGTCACCCACATCAAGGAAGACTACTAAAGAATTTAAAGGAACAAGCTACTGATACCCACAACTAGGATGAATCCCGGGCTTGGTAGAAAAGTCTGGCTTTATGGTAGATGCTCCTGAAGGCTTCCCTGGTGACTCAGATGGTAAAGCATCTGCTTGCAATGCTTCAAACCCTGGGTCAGGAAGATCCCCTGGAGAAAGGAATGGCTACCTACTCCAGTATTCGTGCCTGGAGAATTCCATGGCCAGAGAAGCTTGGCAGGCTACAGTCCACAGGGTCACAAAGCATTGGATACGACTGAGTGACTAACACTTTCACTTTCACACCTGAAGCTCAGAGATGGTACACATGTTGTTGACCATGCGATGAACTGTTTTCCATGGATATAGATGTAGTCTTCAGGACCATGGTCACAACCATGGCAGTAGACTGTGGGCTGAGGGACAGGTTAGGACTGTCATCTCAAAAGACAAATATGGATCTCATTTCTGGGTCAGAACCAACCAGCACTGAGCATAGAATTTACTTCAACTCCCCACTCTCTTCTGGGCAAACGTAACTGATCTTTTACCCAGACCCTTTCCACTTAGGCTTCATCATACTTAAAGCCAATTATTAACCTGTAAGGGACTGTGGGGAAAACATAAAATTCTCCAGCCCCAGAAGGTTCAGCTGACAACCTAACTCACTCGTCAGGATGGAGCTGAGGCCATGCTGTGCTGGGTCCAGTGATGGATCTAGACTGTCTTCACTGGGAAGAGAGCATCCTCCCCATCTACTCCTGAATCCATTTTGTACAAAAGAAACCCACACATATATTTTTTCAAAAAAGACAATGCATATCTTCGGGTAAACAAAGACTGATTTGTATCATATAAACACAACTAGCAGATATGGTAATCAAATTCTGCAGCGATACTGATGAAGGATTCAGAGAAAATATCTCATAGGCAGGTTTGGCTGATGCCTCCAATTAAAGGAAAAGGTGTACCATAGTGTTGGGTACATCCACAGAACACCTTTAAGGAAATTGATCAGGCTTTAGGCAATTTTAGCCATAACAGTTATAACTGTAACACAAACAGCAGAGAGCCTGGACACTTTCCCATCTTCATGTAATGGACGTTGAGTGGGAGAAATGAAGATTACTCAGAAAACCACAGGCCTGGAAAAAATCTCACCTCAGTGACAAAGAGGTCAAATGGCTACTGCATTATATTGCTCTACTTTTTGTTAAGTTAATAGTGTATTTGTGTGATTCAGTAAGAAAGAGCTATTAGTTTAAACTTAATTACAATTGATTTGAGTCACATTAATACAGCTTTACTTAGAATTTATTATTTTATACAAAATAGCTTTAAATTGGTTGTTTAAAATGATTGTTCTAAAGTCAAAGACTTGGTAATTTTGTAAGAATAAGGTTACTTCTGAGCTAATAAAAAAAATCAGTTTAAAAATTCTGAAACTACTTTGCAGTTGCTATATTCCTCTCTGTGGGTATATTTATGTATCTATACTAAACCATATACGTGTAATTTCTTTCTTTAAAATTTTGACTAAATTTTTTGGCACTAAATTCAAAATATAAAAGAAGAACCTATGTTTCTGACTATGATCGTATGGCATGTAGCGGCCTAATATTTCTTTCGATAACATTTAGAAAAGTTGGGTAAATATAAACAAACAAGCAAATAAATCTTTATCTAAAGAAGAGCTGCAGTTATCATACTAAGTGAAGTTAAGTCAGTTCAGTTCAGTTCAGTTCAGTCTCTCAGTTGTGTCCGACTCTGTGACCCCATGAACCACAGAACGCCAGGCCTCCCTGTCCATCACCAACTCCCTGAGTCCACCCAAACCCATGTCCATTGAGTCGGTGATGCCATCCAGCCATCTCATCCTCTGTTGTTCCCTTCTCCTCCTGCCCTCAATCTTTCCCAGCATCAGGGTCTTTTCCAATGAGTCAGCTCTTTGCATCAGGTGGCCAAAGTATTGGAGTTTCAGCTTCAATATCAGTCCTTCCAATGAACACCCAGGACTGATCTCCTTTAGGATGGACTGGTTGGATCTCCTTGCAGTCCAAGGGACTCTCAAGAGTCTTCTCTAACACCACAGTTCAAAAGCATCAATTCTTCGGCGCTCAGCTTTCTTTATAGTCCAACTCTCACATCCATACATGACTACTGGGAAAACCACAACCTTGACTAGACAGACCTTTGTTAGCAAAGTAATGTCTCTGCTTTTTAATATGCTGTCTAGGTTGGTCATAACTTCCCTTCCAAGGAGTAAGCGTCTTTTAATTTCATGGCTGCAGTCACCATCTGCAGTGATTTTGGAGCCCAGAAAAATAAAGTCAGCCGCTGTTTCTACTGCTTGCCCATCTATCTGCCATGAAGTGATGCAACCGGATGCCATGATCTTAGTTTTCTGAATGTTGAGCTTTAAGCCAATTTTTTCACTCTCCTCTTTCATTTTCATCAAAAGGCTCTTTAGTTCTTCTTCACTGTCTGCCATAAGGGTGGTGTCATTGGCGTATCTGAGGTTATTGATATTTCTCCCGGCAATGTTGATTCCAGCTTGTGCTTCCTCCAGCCCAGCATTTCTCATGATGTACTCTGCATATAAGTTAAATAAGCAGGGTGACAATATACAGCCTTGACGGACTCCTTTTCCTATTTGGAACCAGTCTGTTGTTCCATGTCCAGTTCTAACTGTTGCTTCCTGACCTGCATACAGGTTTCTCAAGAGGCAGGCCAGTTGGTCTGATATTCCCATCTCAGACAAAGACAAATAGCATATGAAATCACTTACAAGTAGGATCTAAAACAATGATACAAGTGAACTTATTTACAAAACAGAAACAGACTCATAGACTTAGAAAACAAATATATGGTTACCAAAGGGGAAAGGTAGGGACAGGGATAAATTAGGAGGTTCAGATTAATATACACTGCTATATATAAAATAGTCAACAAGGACCTACTGTATAGCACAGGGAACTCTACTCAATACTCTGTAATAACTTATGGGAAAACAATCTGAAAAAGAATGGATATTTGTATATGTATAGCTGAATCACTTTGCTGTACATCTGAGACTAAGACAACATTGTAAATCAACTATACTCCAATACGAAATAAATTTTTAAAAAAATCAACTTAAAAAAGAGTTGCAAAGCTAATGAGTATTTGGAGTCAGTATCTTAGTTGGAGAGAAACCACTGAGAGATGACTTGACCTTCTACAAACCACATTTCCTCTCAATGCATTTGCCAAGGCAAATGCAAGGGTCTCATGTCCTAGTAAGAAGGGAGACAGATGGAAGTATGTCTCACACTCAGCAGCTCTTTTCTCAAAGCATTTGTTAAAAACTTAAGCTTTGCAGGAAAATAAGTAAGAAAGCTGCTGAAATTTAGAGCAGAGTATTCATCAGTCTTGCAAAACTGCAGAGATAAAATTCATTATTCTGGAACCTTAAAGGAGGAGTGGTCTTACTACATAGCCAAGGTGCTCAGACCCTGGGGTCCTACAACATATCCTGGGGGTCAACCAGGGGTTCATAGTCTTGCACAAAGGTTGAAATTAGCCTCTTATCTGCTCAGGTTCTGAGTGGTTTAAGATGTTTACTCCCATCTTATCTGCCTCTCAGAGGATAGATAAAACCATTCAAAATACCCAGATGATAGCAGAGAAAGTAAAAATGCATGGAAATACATTAAAAGAATAATTAATAAAAGAATACTAGAAATATGGCACAGAGTAAAAGGAAAAAAGTATGAATAATTGGAGGCATTAAAGGGGAAAAGGTAAGTGCAAAACAACCTGTCTGAAGTTTAATGAACAAGAATTTTCCGAAACTGATAAAAGATATCAAGTCATATTTAAGAAGTGTTTCAAATACCAAGCAAAAGAAATCTAAAAAGCTCAGTTTGGTACATGATCGTAAAACTAATGAAAACAAAAGACTAAAAGAAAGCATAAAAGCAACCAAAAATAAAGAATATATTGCCCTCAAAGGAGCCATAATCAGACTGATGGTTGACATTTCAGCAGAAATGACAGAAGCTAAAAGTCAACTGAGGAGCATAGAGTACTGGAAGAAAAAAATTTCCAATCTAGAATACTCCAAACAATAGGAATAGCCTTAAAAGTGAGATCAAATAAAAACATTTTCAATCAAAGAAAAACCTAGAAAGTTTTGGCCCACTGACACTAACATACTGAAGAGAACTCTTGGTTGCCTACAGATGGATGGCAGAGGGCATCTAAAGACAGCAGGTGTAGCATCTGCAATTATAATAATATAAAAGAAAACCAAAATAAAAATAAAACAGATTTATAATTGTTCTTAAAAAAAATTAAAAAATTAACTCTATCCAACTCAACCCATTCCTCTACCAAATGCATGTGTCTCCATGTACAAAATTTTATTTTTTAAAAGATCAGTATACTGTCCTTCAAGTTTATTTCCACCATTTTCTGTGATAAGAAATAAAAAAGACAACAATAGCTCATCAATAGTCAGGTAAATATTTTGTATTGGTTGGTCTCACAATATATATCAAATAATTGACAAACACTTTCAAAGTGCTGCTATGAATTTTGGGAAAATAAACTAGAAGTATTTGCTGCATGCATTAAAATTAAAATGTCAAACTCTTTAAAATTAATGAGTAGTCATTAATAGTCAGTAGTATATCTTAAGTATTTGTTATTTGAGATAAGACACAATATATTCACACAGATTTTTATAGTGAATTCATATAGCATTTATCCTTGTGATTATGGTTAGCATTCATTTCAGTGTAAAGCACAAAAATGGGCAGAAATCCCAGTTTCAACCACACAATGATTTTCCCATCATAATGGAGCAGAGTACAACTGATCATTTTTCTTAACCCAATAGTTTAATCGTGCCTCTTCTTGTATATCAAGAAAGAATGTAACAATATGAAATCCCCTTTCTTAAAATCCTTTGCTTAAGCCCTACTTAATATGAAATTTTCTTAAATATATTGGAAAGAAACTTTTATCTCTAACTTACAGAAACTAGAGTATTTTATCAGAAGCCATAATTCATTAGAGGTTGCAATTAAATTTCACCATGAATGCAGAACCTTACCACACTTTTATAAATGTCCAGAGAAATAAATGTTCATCATAGTGGCCATCTGCCTATGGAAATACCCTGATCTGATAGAGGCAGCAGGGAATGTTGGTTCCTATATGGCCATTCCTCTGTCATCAACCTCCAATCTATGCAGGAGCAGCCCTACACACAGGACCAACTGGACAATTGAAGATGTTCATCTGTAGGTATAACGATGGATGGAGTGCAAGCAGTAGATATTGAATGTTGCATTGGAGATGAACCAAAGGGTACATGAAACCCTTTGAGAAGTCACTGTCTTTATTATACCTGTATATCCAGGTATTAAAATCAAAATAAGTTCTGTTAGACTATGAAACACTCCTAAAAGCTACTGAGTAGCAATATATTCTATGAGTAGAGATTACCTTTAATCATATTCAATATTTGACACACAGTCCTTGTATATTTTTGAAGATCTTGACTCTTAGAGTATCTCAGCTTTCAAATAACTTTAAGTAAACTGAAATGAATCAGGGTTATATGGTTCAAATATATCTAGGCTATTCAACAATGGATCATTTCAAAAACACAATGTGTTGACTTCTTCTCACTCAGGTTGTCTCCTGTCTCTATTTTTATTTTGTAGACATCTATGTTAAGAAAAAAATCAGAGGCTAAAATATTGCATTATAAAACAGATCTTACACATTTTGTGCTTATAAAAACCATTAACTATTCCTTAAAAAAAAAGGTGATTTTTTAATATATATTTGTTCCCAATATTTTAATTATAGCAATATAATAACTAGTAAAAAAATATTTAGGAAGATTAGAAAGTTCTGGTTTTAGTGGTTCCCTGTTCAGTACAACAAACAAAAAGCAGTTTTTGTTCTTCAGGTTAAAATTGTTGCTATTTTATATGTTGGGGAAAATTCTTTATCATAAGTACTATTATAATGAAATGCTTTTTCATTAAGGCTTCTTTTATTCATGAAAGGGCAAAATCATTTGCTGGTTTACTTTGTTCCAAGAACATGCTGGAGTGCTAAATGAAAATACGTGGTTCAGTTCTCTAAGTAGCTTGCACATTACAAATCAGAATGTTAAGCTGTGAGGTTAAAATGAACCAGATAAGCAAGTAAGTCTTTTGCCTCTGCCAACATTTTCTTTTTATACAGCACATACAGAAAGACAAATCTTTTTTTAAGATACAAAACTATTTAATATCTTATGGAGCAATAATAACCCTAATATTTGAGTGTTCTTTAAAAATATTTCTTTCTCTTTAATTGTAGAGGCTCTCAGAGGCTTAGAGATAGGCACTCTGATTATTTCACATGATGATTCTCAGAAAATAAAAAATCCTGGTAAAGAGTGGATAGTCCTAGGAATGAAGTTCCCCAAAAATGATTCCAAAAAGAAGCATGTAGCTTACTGCAGTCTCTTTTTTGTTCCTAAAATTTAAGATTATGAGGTAGATGGTCTATGTCGAGGTCTTCAATACATCCTCAGCTGTAGACATAAGAGCTTCCTAGAAAATACTAACAGTGCATATTGAGAACTCCTAGATGATTCTAGAATGGGTCCATACAAGACTTTCTTGAGCCAAAGTGTTTTATGTCCCAAGGCAATGGGATAGGGGTGTGAGGATCCAAGTTAAGACACCCTTAGCTTTAAAATGGTCTTCTTCTCTTAGGTTTGTTTCATTGGTTCAAAGGGGGATTGGGCACCATGTGGGTATATCACCATAAATCCATCAAGACTTTGGAAAACAATTTATCTCCTTTGAATGGTTAACTCAGTAATATCTATATATAAAAGGAAAGCACCATCTTTAACAGTCTCAATAATGCTATGTAAATTGAACATAAATTTATAGTTGGAAACTTTAAGCCCTATTTTTATAGGAAACAATAATTTGAGACAAGGAAGAGAAGGTGGATTTGGATTTCTTCCAATGTGACCCGATGTCATTGTTTTTAATTCCAATTGTAGACTATATTCATCTTAGTTTGACTTGTGTTATTTTCTGAATGAGTTTGCCATTTCCATGAGACGAGATTAGGTGACAATAATGTTCAGAAAACTAAGATCATGGCATCTGGTACCATCACTTCATGGCAAATAGATGGGGAAACAGTGGAAACAGTGTCAGACTTTATTTTGGGGGGCTCCAAAATCACTGCTGATGGTGATTGCAGCCATGAAATTAAAAGACGCTTACTCCTTGGAAGGAAGGTTATGACCAACCTAGATAGCTTATTTAAAAGCAGAGACATTACTTTGCCAACAAAGGTCCGTCTAGTCAAGGCTATGGTTTTTCCAGTGGTCATGTATAGATGTGAGAGTTGGACAATGAAGAAAGCTGAGTGCCGAAGAATTGATGCTTTTGAACTGTGGTGTTGGATAAGACTCTTGAGAGTCCCTTGGACTGCAGGGAGATCCAGCCAGTCCATCCTAAAGGAGATCAGTCCTGGGTGTTCATTGGAAGGACTGATGTTGAAGCGGAAACTCCAATACTTTGGCCTCCTCATGCGAAGAGTTGACTCATTGGAAAAGACCCTAATGCTGGGAAGGATTGGGGGCAGGAGGAGAATGGGACGACAGAGGATGAGATAGTTGGATGGCATAACTAACTTGATGGACATGGGTTTGGGTAAACTCCGAGAGTTGGTGATGGACAGGGAGGCCTGGCGTGCTGCGATTCATGGGGTCGCAAAGAGTTGGATACGACTGAACGACTGAACTGAACTGAAAACAGCAAAATATCTACAAGATAACAGGGGACACTAGAACATGTTACTAAGAGGCTTAGGAGAATCTTTTTTTTGAAATCTTAAACAAAAAAGATGAGATGTACCTCTTTATTCTTAGCATCTAGTGGGGATGACTGTCATACATTAACTAAGTCCTTCATCAAACATGCCATGTGTGTATATATATGTGTGTGTGTATATGTATATAATATGTATCTACTATTAAAAAAAAAGCTTTTGGTAAGATATGAGAGTATATCTTTAAAAAAAAAACTTTTGAATTAGATGACCTTCCAAGTCATTCAGTACATGTCTAACCATTTCATAGAGATGCTAACAAGCTGGCAAATAACTTTTATTGTCTTTTATGGGCAACTCTACCTTCTTTGCTAACAATTTTAATCCCACTATCTCTGGTAATTACTCTGCAAGCATCATCTTAATAACCTGTCCCCAGGAGCAGTCTCTGGGAAAGTCCTGCTCTTTCTCATTCTGTACTATTTATATGGCATTATATATAGCTATATGTATAGGTTTACTTACTTATATATACATATACAGTACATACAGATGGAGATATATATATAATTTATGTTTAATTAATGAATTCAAAGGCAGGTTTTAAGTGTCGGTATATGTTTAAATGCATATATGTGTGTTTGCGTGTGTGTGTATCATCATACAATTAAATGAACCTAAAAATTGCTTATCAAACTACAACCACCACAGAAGAGAATTCATTTAAAGTGCAGTCTTCAGTGTGATCTTCAGGGTAGGTATGCAGCCCTACTCTACCTATCATGAAAGGTTTTTCATATCATAAAATGTTATCATAAAAAAGATTTTTATATAAAATGATACCCATGTTTCACAAACAGTAGGGATGGTTATATATAAAACATGATGGACTCTCCACCCTTCACCCAATGTACATTATGCATCACTCCAGTCCTTTCATCCTTCCATCATTTTTGGGGTGATTCATACTGGTATATAACCAGTTCCTTGAAAGAACAGCATATTAAAATAGAGAGGTTGAGCATAGCAGCTGACAACAATCACTCATGCATTCATTCATTCCATTCACCCATTCAAAAAGTATATGTTGAACACTAAGTATCTTAATTCTGTGAAAATAAAAATTATGATGCATTGAGCTATGAACTATGATCCTGGTATGCACAGGGTATTAGCTAACACAATTGTGTAGCTTCTTCACCATCATTTAAAGGTAAAATATATTAAAGGTACAGCAGGATACCTGAGACCTTCCCAGGTGACTCAGTGGTAAAGAATCTGCCTGCCCGGCAGGAGAGGCAGGTTCCATCCCTGGGTTGGGAAGATCTCCTGGAGAAGGAAATGGCAACCCACTCCAGTATTCTTGTCTGGAGAATCCCATGGACAGAGGAGCCTGGTGGGCTACAGTCCGCGGGGTCACAAACAATCAGACAAAAGTTGACTACTAAACAACAACAAAGGGTACCTGAACACTGTTTGTAAACTTTCATTTGTAACAAATTAACCCGGCAGAATAAAAAGAATAAAAAACTACTAATCACCCTCCAAAAAATAAAACCTCATGCCACCCACAACTGGACATCATATGCTGTCAAGGCTTTGACATGAATTCTCAACTTAATTTAACAATTGTAATCACACCAAAGAAGTCTCTGACTGCCTTGAGTTCAGTAAGTGTTCCTGAGAAATATTCTTTCAACTCTAATCACACTTACGGTGTAAAAGAACAAAAACTCCCTCCTAAGAATTTCAGCACAACGTCACTTAAACTAAAGCACATTAATAACTGTCTATATAAATTCTGTGAAAATGAGCATTATAGAGTCACCAGTTGACTGGAAGTTATGTCCATTGAATATTGGTGGGTTAATGTTTATAAGATAGGAAGTAATAATACAGTACTCACAATATTGTATAAGTGCAAATTATTATTATAATGGCTTCATTAGATAAATAAATAAGTGCACGATTTAGCAATGGAATTATAAAACTATGAAATAAGTATGCTTAATTGCAGAAGTGTAATATTTATGACAGTCTAAGTCACTTTAAAACTCACACGTTTTTGAGTATCCCCTGGGTTTCTTAAAGGAGTTTACTGTCTAGTTTAGGAGACAGACCTCTACCCATCTGTAAGGTAGACTATAACAAGGGTTTTGCTTGTATTTATACTTGAGACACCTGGAGACATGAAGGAAGCTTTCAAGGAGACAGTGATATTGAGCTAGGTTTAGTGCCTGGAGAACATTTTGACAGGAAGCAGTAAGAGAAAAGTTATTCTGTAGAGAGGGATCTGCGCCAGAAAATGCAAAGATGAAGATCTAATTCGCGCGTCACTCATCTATTTATTCAATCATCCTTTTACTAATATTCAAATAATATCTACTGAATAGGTATCACTTCAGTGCTAATTTTTGTCATATATGACATATATTCAAAAAATTTATTTCCTCAACTTCAATGTCAATGGGTTTTTGGATTTAAGCACATTGGTTTTAAATGCAGGTGTATGTTTTTTTAAAAAATGGCAAATGTGTTAAAATGTGCCACCAGCTGAACCATGTCTTTTGGGATGCATGAAAGAGTGCTCCCTTCATTAAATACCAAGGGACATGCAAAATAATTAAGCAATTAAAATTAAGACAAAAACACTTCTCTAGAAATTTCATATAACACTGATAAGATGCAACATAAACCTGTCTTAACATGACTGTGTTTTGTACAAAGACATTTTATCAACAGCCTACAGATGTTTTCAAGGTTTGAATGATAATATTGTATTTAGAAATTAGAAATTATAATTTATTTAGAAATTATCTCATACTATTTTAAAATCTATTATCTAGAATTTTATCCATGAAAATAAGCTTATTTTTTCTTTCCACACACATTACATTTAGATTCAAGAGTAAGAAAGGAAATAATCTTCAGAACAATTGGCTTAAGCTGAGTATCTCATCTACTCTGCTTCAAAACGGATAGAGCTTTAGTTAACACAGGGTTGTTTCAAATTCTAGCGTTACAATGGGGTCATTTATGTCCCAATGTTACAACATTTGAAAAGCTCAATAAATAAATGGCTATAAGAATCCAATGAATTTATGGATCTTGTTAAAAGATTACTAATTTTATTTTTGAAACCATAAGAATACAGTAAAAAGAGTATTGGCTTTAGAATCAAGTAGACATGGGTTCAAATTCTGACTACCACAAAGAAACTCTGTGATTTTTTTTTTTTTGGTAGCAATTTAGCCTTTTGAGATTCTTTAAAAGGTAGTAATAATACCTTAGTGTTAGGGTAGGTGTGAAGATGAAAAAAATTCAGTTTCTAGCACAGTTCCTGGCATACCTTAAGTACCCATAAATATTGACTTCCTCTCTTTTTCCCACTTTCCTTTTTTAGTAATAATTCTTATCTTCCTGTCTTAAGTAAATTTTACTATTGATAATATTTGTTCAAGGAAATGACTTATGGTAACTTTTCAACATTTTTAAACCATAGCACACTACAGGCAGAGTATAATGAATGTGTATCTGATTCATTACATTTCACTTGCCATTTCTCAAAAAGAATGGAGTGTGCTAGATAAAGCTATTGAGGCCTATTTTTAAATTAATGTTTTACTTAACATTTTGAATTTTGTGTGTAAAACTGGGCCCATATGTCATCTGTTGCTTCTCAAGAAGCCATTACTCAATGACACGGCCGAGTTTCAAAGGAAACGTTTTTTCAAAGCATTGACTAATCTACACTAATATTAATGGGCTATCACCTACAGTTAAGTTACAAGAAAAGATCAACTGCTGAAACTATTATCTCTCTTTCACAACCTGTTTAAGTGAAATGACTTTCAGAAGAATCATTGAGACTTAAGTATTTCACTCCATGTACTGAATAGTTCATGGAGCCATGTAGTTTCAAACTGATAAATTTTCAATGTACGTGTCTTTAATTTTCAGTTTCACCAATGAAGAGCTTCTTCTTCTGAAAGTATTTTTTCATCATAGGTGTTATTTCGGTAGTACCGATGTTCTCAGAGAGCAGGTCTATATTTGCACTGATTAAATAGATACAGCCATGATATTACATTCTTGATCAAAATATTCTCAAATTTCTTAAAATATTAAGGTCTCAATGCAGCTTGGAGGATTAGAACTAGGAAACATAAGGAGAGGAATGACATTAATAGTTCCGAAACAGCTTTTCATCACAACTAGATAGAAGTAAATGTCCAGTTTAAGTTGGGTTGAACTAATCAGTTGTAATGTTTATTTGGTATGAACATGTGTTGTGGGGGGTGATGAAGCATAAATTAGGTGAAAAGACAAGGTTTTTGTTTTAAGCTGTCTCTTCAACGTCATTTTTAATAAGAACCAAAATGCTTCCGGTGGGTTTTCCATAGATAATGAAGAGGTGAATAACACTAGTTTCAGTTCGGCCCAGACAATACAACTTGGAAAGAAAAGATGCACATTAAAATCTGATCTCATGAAATGTTCATCAATCATGATTTTGAAAAAAAGAAAACTTAATAGTTTATACTTCCCTTCACCTAGCTTGTTTTTAGAAATAAGACAATCACATTTTCGTAAAATATTCAGTCCACAGTTTTACTTTTCGAGCTGGTGTTTATCACTTCTTCTCTATCTTTATTTACAAAATCCTTTCTCTTTGAGCACTGATATTCACAATATTAACTACTGAACAAAAATGTACCTATTTTTATTTTTGTCTCAATATGTGAATTAATTAGAAAAGGTAGATCATGTAAGTTTTCAATTGCTAAATATGTTAATGATCTGAATTGTCATAAATTATCCTGGCAATTAAACATGCAGGTGTGAAATCATGACAATATTTTCTGCAATATATTTATGAAAGTATTTTCAATTCAGAAGAGCTAATTGGCACATTCCTAATGGTTATTTTTGTACTTCAATAGAAATTTATCACATTTATTATAAGCTTTAAGTTTAGAAGTTTAAAATGTTGGTACTGAATAAGATATGCAAATTTCCTTTAATCAGAAAGAATGAAAGCAATGTATGGTGTTTCCTACTTACATAAAATATGAATTAATAAAGGTTATCTTATATGAAGAAGGAAATGGCAACCCACTCCAGTATTTTTGCCTGGGAAATCCCATGGACAGAGGAGCCTGGTGGGCTACAGTCCACAGGGTCTGCAAAGAGCTGGCCATGACTTAGCGACTAAACAACAGCAACAAACTTAGGTGGAATGTTATTTGATCTCTTACACCTTCAATAACGAAAGTGGCCATAGAATTCATACAGAACTTTAGTTTTCTAATGGTTTTTTCTTTGTAATCCGAACTTGACTTTTCAGGAATAACTGCCACAGAAACAAATAATGTAAAATTACAAAACTTTAAAACTTATAAGTAATGGAAGTTTACTCCACTACTTGTATCTATGAGAGTGACTCTGAAGCAAGTAAACTGAAACGTATTTTTCAAGAACGAAGCTTTTCAGAAAGAGAGTTAATATATTTGACAGGTTTTACTAAACAGACATGTCTTATATCTCTTGCACTTAGTTTATGCTTTGATGAATGCCCACGTTCCTTTAAGTTCTCACCTAAATGGAAGAAATTCTCTAAATTTGCAATTATGAATCTTCTTGCTATGCCTTATTTAAGCTGTCTACCTACCTAACTATATATTTATTCACCCAGTGAATATTAAGCACCTCTTATGCATCAATTTCATTAACCTATTAGTATTTCTCTTCATGTGTAACTCCCTTGGCATGAATCTATTGGCCCTTCAGTTCACAACATCAAGCTTAACAGAGTAACTGAGCTCTGATCAGAACCCTACTGAAAGCCTCTGCAGGTCGGTGGTCTCATTCAGGAACAAGGAATGTACTTGCTTTCTTTCTACCTGTACTAACCCTCCGTTAATACAAGACATTTGCATAAAATACTTTGATAAAGCCAATGTAGCTTCTATTGATGTGTTGATTTACATTAATTCATAAAGATAGTCTTTAAAGTGCTTCTTTAGAAGCACTTATCTAACTGAATTGTGATTCTAATATTCAAACTACTAGTTATCCCTTTATCTTACTGACTTTTTGCCTACCATACATAAAAGGAGAGGTTTCGGTCTACTGTCCGGATGACTAGAAGTAGGTATTACCATCTAAGTTTAAACAGCCAATGATTTCAATAGCCATGATTGCAATGTTTTAACATATCCACACGTTCTTACTCTCCCTAATTCAGAATTTTTCTTAAAAAAATAAAAACACAACAAACTCTAGCCAACGTTTTCACTTATAGAATTTGTAATATGTTTTGTGCAGCAACGACCGTAATAGGAAATCCAGAAATTATATGAGAACTGATTTTTTTTTCAATTTTACAAGTCTGTTGCAAATTTCCTTTTAATAAAAGGAGTAAACCTTGTTTCTGTCTCCTCCCACTCTTTTGGCTTGGTGCTTACTCAGAGTAAGCCAACTTGCTGCATTTTACAGTTCTGGATATTAACTGAGAAGGGCCCCCCAAGAAAGCCTGTGAACACGGATACCCCATAGTGAATAGAGCGCAGGGAAAACAGGCAAGTCTCGGTGCTCCCTGTCTCAGTCTCTCCCAGCCCTCCATCCCCTTCCAGGATTCTCTAGTTACCTCATCACAAAAGGCAGCCGACTTCTCAGCTAGAACAACAAGTTGTGCAACGAATCTCAGTGATTCAGTCAAGTAGCAAACAGGGTCATTGGCTTAATTGGAATCTCAGTTGCCAAGCGAACTAGGAATCCCTTAGCCTGGGTCCCGCGACACGGATCAAAGTGTTTCCGTGTTTTGATAGAGAATGAAAATGACGCAGAGTTTAATTGACAGGATATTGACCACCGTCCTTTCTTTATTACCCCAGTTTAGGTACCAGAGGCTAGGTCTCCCTTATATGCGCCCAGGGGCCATCACTATCTCCCACTTTCTCCAAATGCATAAAAGGCTAAAAACAGCCTTCCTCCCCAGCTCCACGGCGTGGCTTCTGTTGCTTTGTTTACCATATAAGTCACATTGGGGGTTCAGTCTTTGCCCTCTCCCCTGCTTTAAAGCCGGGTGCGGTAAGATGCTGAGAAACATCCCCAAACTCGCGTTCAGCCCAGGTCAACCACCGAAAGCTCCACAGATCCGGTCCCCAGCCCTAAAGAGAAACCTTGCGAGCCCGAGCCTCTGGATCTGGTAACCCCCAGGGATGTCCGCCTCCGAAAAGGGAGCCGGCTTCCCAGGCAGCTTGAGAAACTTAACCGAGATCCCAGAAACGAGGGGAGGTGCGGCTCCAGCCAGATGGAGCTCTGAGGCGACACCCTCTTTACCTGCAAAGTTGCGATCTTCTGGCTGAAGGGGGTTGGAGCGGAGGCCGGCAGCGCGAGTGCTTTGCCCGGTGCCCGCACGCCCGGCAAATCCCAACGGGATCTCCTTAGTCTTCGCCGAGTTTCCGAGCATTCCAAGGAAAACGCACGAAGCTGGAGCCCACGCGGCTGGCACCGAACTGGGCGGAGTGAGGATGCTCTGAGAGCGATGCCGCGCGAGGCGGGGGAGGGGAGGGCCTGGGGCGAGGGGGAGGTGAGCGCCAGGGGAGGAGAACCTCGCCCACCCCCGGCCCTTAAGGACCCCTCCGGGTAAAGTTAGCTGCTGTCAGCCGACGAACCCAGAGGAAGGCACCCCTCCCTGCGTCTCCGGCGGCGACCTGACTCCGGGTCAGCGCAGTCCGGGTTTGGAGGGGACCACTCGGAAAGATGTGCGTCCCACGCGCCGCTCTGCGCCGCGGTGGAGGTGGACCTGCGCGAGGGCAGGACCCGGGGAAGAGCCTCCGCTGCCCCGGGGCCAGATGTTTGGGGTCAGCCCGTTGGGCAGGCGAGCTCACCACAAGCCAGCGGTCATCCAGTCCAGTCGGTGGCCAGCACCCCACCCTGTGACCCTGGAGGCCAGCCAGACACACCTCCAGGCTCCGGGCGGGCTCCCCCCCGCCCCAACCCGGCCCCAGGCCGTCCGACTTCAGTTCGCGTCAGAACCCGGCCGCTGATCACCCTGCTCCCATCCAAGTAAACAAGCCCCGCGCTGCAAGTCCCCCGACTTGAAAAAGTAGCCTCCCACCCTCCTCACCCGGTAACTCGCAAAGCTTCCCCCTCTCCGGCTCCCAGGGGTCCTGGCACCCCCTCTCGCGTCCTCAAGGTGTCAGACTTCCCCTGCAAGAGCAGGCGTCTGCGACTCGCTACTAGTGTCCACAGTGGAGACAGTCGCAATGAATAAATGACGGCGGCGTTCCACCCACCCTCAGTCCAGCTCGCTCTTTCCAACGAAATCAGTAAGTTTCCAAAATTTAAACAACCCTCCCCCCTCCGCACCCCCAGGTGCGCACCAGCCTAGGGGCGCGAGGTCCCGTTGCTCCAAGTGGGATGTATTGAGTGTGTGTGTGTGTGTGTTGGTGTGTGTGTGTTGGTGTGTGTGTGTTGGTGTGTGTGTGTTGGTGTGTGTGTGTTGGTGGTGGTGGTCCCATCAGCGTACTGACGATTTCAGGATAAAAGTTATCTTTTGGCCATCACTGTGGTGTTCACACCTGAAAATCAGATTCAAGTGGTTAGAGGAAATGTCATATATATTGGCAAAGTTAGCAATAACTTACTTGTTGGTCACTGCTGCGCGGTGATTCCCAGCTTGTCACTCCCGGAGGCTTGCTTGGTCACGACCCTGGGACTGGAGAGTCCAATCTGTAAAATAGAGAGTGGATTCCACGCGGAATCCTAGCTAGCGATTACTCGGCTTGAGACCCCTTGGTTCTACTGGATTCCTTTCCACTTCCCGAAAGCCCTGGGGTGAGCCACTGGTCTCCAGTCCATCTCAGCAGATGCTGCTCCGGCTTTGCACTAGTGCAACAGGAGTGGCCACTCTTTCTCCCCGTCCCAGCCACGCGTGGTTACACCTTCTGGGAATCAGGGCTCTGAGGACTGCGGGGAGGCGGACCATTTTCTTCCCAAGAAATATTCCCCCAAGGGAGTTAAGGATAGGCGGCAAGCTGGACCCACGCAGCCTCCAAAGCCCAAAATTAAGACAATTTCCTTTTTGGCTGTCTTAATTTTACTTATTTTTTAGTTCACAAGAGTTGAGAGTTTTTTTTTTTCCTTTTGAGTATTTACATGAGTAAAGAAGAAATTGCTAAGGATCACCCACTGGGGTGATGTGCATACTGTTTTCTTTTTTTTTTTTAAATCACTTTTCTTATTCCTAAATGTTTCTTTCTCTCTAGTTTACAGCTCTTCTCAAGGGTTTATCCTAAGCCCAGCCTTGACTTCTATTGTAAATTTCTAGGTCATTTCCTCCCCTAATGAATACCCAGTTGGCCAGAGGCAAAGGTGGTTCCTATAGTATCTCTCCAGAAAACAAGTGTGCAAACAACAAAGGGATTCTTTCTTTCCTTGAATCTTTCTCATTTTACTTCTTAACCACAGAAGTACTTTAATATCTTTAAACACTTTGTAGAATGTTTTCATGTTAAACAGTGATGAAATATGCAAACACATGTATCTGTAGGCAAGGTAATGAACTTTATAATACATACAAGTCTACTTTCTAACAAGGGAAGGGAGGACAATATATATGAAAATCTATTTTATACATAATAGATTATGAAATCTATTTTTCATGAGATAATTTATATCCTCATTGTTGTTGTTTGCTGTTGTTTAGTTACTAAGATGTGTCCCACACTTTTGTGACCCCATGAACTGTACCCGACCAAATTCCTTTGTCCATGGGATTTCCCAGGCAAGAATACTGGAGTGGGTTGTCATTTCCTTCTCCAAGGGATCTTCTGGACCCAGGGACAGGGACGGAACCTATGTCTCCTGCATTGGCAGGCAGATTCTTTACCCCGGAGCCACCTGGGAAGCCTATATCCCCATTAATTATCACTAATTAAAGTGTTTCAATACCTAAGAAGCAAAAGTGAAGCTAACATTCATGAGGTAATGTTTTATTTCAGCCTTTAATAAACAAAACTCTACATATTTTGTTTGCGTGTGTCTTTTAAAATAAACTGTAATCAGTCACTCAGGCAGTTCAGTTGCTTAGTCATGTCTGACTCTTTGTGACCCCATGGACTGCAGCATGCCAGGCCTACCTGTCTATCACCAACTCCTGGAGTTTACTCAGACTCATGTCCATTGAGCTGATGATGCCATCCAACCATCTCATCCTCTGTCATCCCCTTCTCCTCCCGCCTTCAATCTTTCCCAGCATCATGGTCTTTTCAAATGAGTCAGTTCTTCCATTAAGGTGGCCGAAGTATTTGAGTTTCAGCTTCAGCATCAGTCCCTCCAATGAATATTCAGGACTGATTTCCCTTAGGATGGACTGTATCAATCTCTTTGCAGTCCAAGGGACTCTCAAGAGTCTTCTCCAACACCACAGTTCAAAAGTGTCTGTTCTTCAGCGCTCAGCTTTCTTTATAGTCCAACTCTCACATCCATACATGACTACTGGAAAAACCATAGCTTTGACTAGATGCACCTTTGTTGGCCAAGCAATGTCTCTGCTTTTGTCTCTGTCTAGGTTGGTCATAACTTTTCTTCCAAGGAGCAAGTGTCTTTTAATTTCATGGCTGCAGTCACCATCTACAGTGATTTTGGAGCCTAAAAAGATAAAGTCTTGCAGTTTCCACTGTTTCCCCATTTATTTGCCATGAAGTGATGGGACCAGATGCCATGACCTTAGTTTTCTGAATGTTGAGTTTTAAGCCAACTTTTTCACTCTCCTCTTTCACTTTCATCAAGAGGCTCTTTAGTTCTTCTTCGCTTTCTGCCATAACTGTGTTGTCATCTGCATATATGAGGTTATTGATATTTCTCCCGGCAATCTTGATTCCAGCTTGTGCTTCCTCCAGCCCAGCGTTTCTCATGATGTACTCTGCATATAAGCTAAATAAGCAGGGTGACAATATACAGCCTTTATGTACTCCTTTCCTGATTTGGAACCAGTCTGTTGTTCCATATCCAGTTCTAACTGTTGCTTCCTAACCTGCATACAGATTTCTCAAGAGGCAGGTCAAGTAGTCTGGTATTCCCATCTCTTTCAGAATTTTCCACAGTTTGTTGTTATCCACACAGTCAAAGGCTTTGGCATAGTCAATAAGGCAGGAGTAGATGTTTTTCTAGAACTCTCTTGCTTCTTTGATGATCCAGTAGACTGTTGGCAATTTGACTCTCATTCCTCTGCCTTTCCTAAATCCAACTTGAACATCTGGAAGTTCATGGTTCACATATTGTTGAAGCCTGGCTTGGAGAATTTTGAGCATTACTTTGCTAGTATGTGAGATGAGTGCAATTGTGCGGTAGTCTGAGCATTCTTTGGCATTGCCTTTCTTTGGGATTGGAATGAAGACAGACCTTTTCTAGTCCTATGGCCACTGCTGAGTTTTCCAAACTTGCTGGCATGTTGAGTGCAGCACTTTCACAGCATCATCTTTGAGGATTTGAAATAGCTCAACTGGAATTCCATCACCTCCACTAGCTTTGTTCGTAGTGATGCTTCCTAAGGCCCACTTGACTTCGCATTCCAGGATGTCTAACTCTAGGTGAGTGATCATACCATCATGATTATCTGGATCGTGAAGATCTTTTTTGTATAGTTCTTCTGGAACTCCACATACTAAGATGAGTGCATGCCTTTGTAATACATTTAAAAATACATGCCAAAGAAAGGGGATCTGTGACAACACATACCTGCTGGTTAAAGATTAAGAACTTGACTGCCATTGGCCTCTGTACCAAATTATATGCCTGCTTCTGCCTATCTCTGGCTTCCTAGGTGGCCCTAGTGGTAAAGAAGCCTCCTGCCAATGCAAGAGACGTAAGAGACATGGATTTGATTCCTGGGCTGGGAAGATCCCCTGGAGGAAGACATGGCAACCCACTTGTATTCTTGCCTGTAAAATTCCATGGACAGAGAGAGGAGCCTAGCTGGCTACAGTCCATAGGGTGGCAAAGTTGGACACGACTGAAGTAATTTAACACACACGCCTGTCTCAGGATATGTTCTTTAAAACAAATGGCATCCCTGTCATGATGCTGGTGAGAGACATTTTGTCTATCTCCCTAATTTGTCAATTTTTTCATAAAAAATGTGCTCACGTATCTACAATAAATACAAAACAGAAAAGAACAGCTAGGACAACCATCTGAGTAGGTTGTGTTTCCCAGGGAAGAAGAATGTTCTATTGATCCTGGAGCCTCATTTGCAACACTTTCATGTGCTTATAGATTGCTAACCTCACGCCACCTGCTAAAATGATTACAAATTACATGAAAGTTATTTGAAATCTATTTAAACAATACAGTGAACTGCATATACTGCAGTCATTAGCAATTGAAGGATAGTTTGCTTTTGTTTAAATTTTAACATACAAATATGACATCATTCCACAAACCTGCCTTCCACTTAAAATGCAATTCACTGAAGTCACAGAAATTTATAATAAATTGTTACAGAGTTACCTTAAATTCCTTTTTAGTACCTCAATCAGAAAAACAAGAAAGTCCTCCATTTGAAATTGTTCTCTCAGTTGCTCAGTTGTGCCCGACTCTTTGTGACCCCATGGACTGTAGCGTGCCTGGCTCCTCTGTCCATGTGATTCTTCAGGTAAGAATACCGGAGCAGGTTGCCATTTCCTACTTACTCTA
This sequence comes from Giraffa tippelskirchi, assembly GCF_054371585.1. Lineage (NCBI taxonomy): Eukaryota > Metazoa > Chordata > Mammalia > Artiodactyla > Giraffidae > Giraffa > Giraffa tippelskirchi. The sequence continues at coordinate 95,123,467 of NC_137286.1, read as the reverse complement.
AGGGATCTTCCTGACCCAAGGATGGAACCCGTATCTCCTGCATCTCTTGTACCTCCTGCACTGGCAGGTGGATTCTTTACTATCGTGCCACCTGGGAAGCAGCAAAAGATAAGTGAGTAACCCTGGAAATGATAGCAGTGAAACAATTCTCTACAATGCCAATTTGTTCATAGTTAAACTGTATCCTTTATCTACCTTCGAAAAATGTTTTCTGTTTCTAAGTCTTCTTCAAAAATATTCATTTTAATGGATTACTATATATTTGCATAAAATACTTAAGTGGTTCTCAAGTCATAAAAGTGTGGTTTGTTTTTACAGTATTATTCCTATTGTAAGATTTTGCTGAAAGCCTTTGTACACCCACTTTTCTCTGTACATCCAATTACATCCTCAGAATAGATTTTTGGAAATAGAGCCATTGCATCAAAAAGAAGGCATATCTTACAGTTAATGTTATGTGTTATATGTGATTTATTCAACCTTCATCAACACAGGGTATATGTAAACTTTTTTTCCCTCTTTTCTTTCTACAATTTTTTATGACTTCCTGTTTTTTAAAAATGACACCTCAGTGTAATGAGTTGTATTATTAGACAATGTGACTGTCTGTGTATTATGCTTTTCTATTTGTTTTCTTTTATGGTGAGTTAATATAACTTTTTAATACTAGGGTTTTAAGGGGTTTTGCCCATTTGACTTGTAATAGATGTTTGTTGTTGCTGTTCGGTCACTCCGTCATGTCTGACTCGTTGCAGCCTCATGGACTGCAGCACACCTGGCTTTCCTGTCCTTCACTATCTCCCGGAGTTTGCTTAAACTCATGTTCATTGAATCTGTGATGCCATCTAGCCATCTCATCCTCTATCATCCCCTTCTCCTCCTGCCCTCAATCTTTCCCAGCATTAGAGTCTTCTCCGAAGAGTTGATTCTTCATATCAGGTGGCCAAAGTTTTGGAGCTTCAGCTTCAGCATCAGTCCTTCCAGTGAATATTCAAGGTCGATTTCCTTTGGGATTGACTGGTTTGATCTCCTTGATGTCCAAGTTTACCATACATATAGTAGATTTTTCTCATTTTTATTTACTGTTGACATTTTGGATAATGTTTTATTTTAAAAATGGAGACTGTTGAGACAAACTAGGAAATAGGCCAACTTAGTTAGACCTTATTGAATTTTCCAAAATGCTTGTGCACCAGATATAAGAAGAGTTAAGTATGACTATAGGGGCTTTCCAGGTGGTGCTACTGGTAAAGAACCCTCCTGCCAATGGAGAAAACATAAGAGACTAGGATGTGATCCTTGGGTCAGGAAGATCCCCTGGAGGAGGGCATTGCAATCCACTTCAGTATTCTTGCCTGGAGAATCCCGTGGACAGAGGTGTCTGACAGGCTACGGTCCATAGGGTCACAAAGAGTAGGACACAATTGAAGCAACCTAGCACACACACAAGGATTTGTTCAGTTGCCCAGTCGTGTTCAACACTTTGTGATCCCATGTACTGCAGCATGCCAGGCTTCCCTGTTCTTCACCATCTCCCGGAGCTTGCTCAAACTCATGTCCATTGACTCAGTGATGCCATCCAACCATCTCATTCTCTGTGATCCCCTTTTCCTCCTGCCTTTAATTTTTCCCAGCATCAGGATCTTTTCTAAGAAATCAGTTCTTCACATCAGGTAGCCAAAGTATTGGAGCTTCAGCGTCAACATCAGTCCTTCCAATGAATATTCAGGATTGATTTTCTTCAGGATTGACTGGTTTGATCTCCTTGCTGTCCAAGGGACTCTCAAGAGTCTTATCTAACACCACAGTTCAAAAGCATCAATTCTTTGATGCTCTGCCTTCCTTATGGTCCAAATCTCACATCCATACATAACTACTGGAAAAACCATAGCTTTGACTATAGTAATCTTTGTTGGCAAAGTAATGTCTCTGCTTTTTAATATGCGGTCTAGGTTTGTCATAACTTTTCTTCCAAGGAGCAAGCGTCTTTTAATTTTATGGCTGCAGTCACCATCTGCAGTGATTTTGGAGCCCAAGAAAATAATGTCTGTCACTGTTTCCATTGTTTCCCCATCTATTTGTCATGAAGTGATGGGAGCGGATGCCATAATCTTTGTTTTTTGAATGTTGAATTTTAAGCCAGCTTTTTCACTCTCTTCTATCACCTTCATCAAGAGGCTCTTTATTTCTTCTTTGCTTTCTGCCATAAGAGTGGTGTCATCTGGATATCTGAGGTTATTGATATTTCTCCTGGCAATCTTGGGACACTCATCCAGTATATTCTCAGTCTTCTGGCTTTCTGAATAAATTCACTCATTACTCCTTGCTCCAACATATCATCTCTTGATTTATTGGCCTGTTGAGCTTCAAGCAGTATGAGCTTAGACTCAGTAACACTGTCTTCCACAAATTCCAGCTTTGTTATATTCTGGAGGTTGCAGTCTTTTCCTAGATCTAGAATGGAGGTAGGTACCATCAGGGGACCTGAGAGAAATATTTTGGTTGCCTCAAGAAACAGAAGGAATAGCCTTGAAGTAGCCCATTTGCCTATTGCATATTAATGTTTAATAATGTATGTAATGCATATTAATTTTGAAAAAGGAAGAAGATAGTGAGACCTGGCTAAAGGACCTTCCTCCTGATTTCAGGAGGATAGTTTTGCACAATACCTAATGCAAAGTACTGGTGCAATATCAATTTTGTTGTACAATTAATGTTCTGTTCTCTTAGTTTGGAATTTAGTGACAGTCCTTCTACATTTTGGTGACAGAACATCAGTTAGTCCTATATAAGATCAAGATTGTTATGAAATCTCTTCTCTGAGAGATGAATTTGGGGAAAGTTAAGAGAAGTTGTAAAAGGGATGCTAGCTAGATGTTATTTTAAGCCAGAACATTTTACCCCATCTTTAAAATCAGAGCATTCCTGAAAACGGAAAAAAACAATTCTGTTAGTGGTTAGAGACAGTTCTCCTTAGCAGTTATATGTCTTGATTTATCTGAGTCTTTACTGTTTTTATAAGGATTATAAGTTTCTGAGAAAATAAGTGAATGTTAAATGGAATGGCTCTTATCTACCTTAAAGTGTCAAATATAAATAATATGTCAGGAAATAATATTCAGGTTATGGGTTATGCATAACTCATAGCTGGAACCCAATTACTGCTGAATGACCAGCCTTTAGTTTCTAGATAACTGATTAAGACTACCTCAACTGATCAAATGATTTTTGAAAGTAGGTGAAATGGGCAATTAATACAGTGGAGGAGAATACATATTCTATAGCCAGATTGCCTAGATTTGAGTTCAAGCTCTGCCACTTACTGTTTGTATGACTTTGGGCATACCACCTAACCTCTTGGCCTCTGTTTTTCAATTTCTAAAGTGGTAAATATAAAGTACCTCTTCTGTAGAGAAGTAGAGATTTGTAGAGAAATATGTGTAAATAATGTAAAATAATGAATGTAAATTGTTTACAGTACCTGCCATTATAAGAGTGACATGTTGCTTTATTTTTTACTTTACATAGGAATGTGTTTATTTTCTTACTTCTCAGAGAGGGTGAAGCTATTTCCTACAGTGTTAATAAAAATGTGATCTATTCAAGAAAGTTAAGGCTTATTTTGATGGAATTCTTGCAGTGTATCAGGGCAGAACAAAGTAGCATAGAGATTTGCAATTTATCAGTGCATTTAAGCAGAGAAAAGAACGAATTCAAAGACCTCAAAGCTGTAAGAGTAATGCAGTGTAGGATTGTCTGTCCTTCCAACATTGCTGGAAACACTGGCTCCTGATGAGGAGGAAACAGGAGCAAATCAGGGGCAATTATGTCAAAGAATAAATTCTGAGCTCTTAACTCAAAAAATAGTTTGGAGGTTTCAACCCACAGATATACATTTGTCCTCAAAAGTAAGAAACTTAGGTATATTTATCTTTTCTGAGTTCTTTATGATGCAGAGTTTTAAATTACCTCATGTTCTTTCCAAGTACTGGATATTGTATGGTGTCTGGGCACAGGGGCTTTAGAGTCAGAATATGTAGGTTCAGATCATGTCTTCACCTGTTTCTAACGAAGCGATCTTAGGCCAGGGTAACTTAATCATTCTGTGACACCAGTTTCTCATTTGACAAAGGAATGTAATAGTAGTATTTACTTTCTGTGGTTGTTATGAGCATTACATGTGGTGATATTTATAAAGCAAAAAGGAAGGTCTCAATATATGTAGTAAATTTTATTCCTTCTTTTCAATCCCTGAAACTTGTTTTAAGAGCCTCTAAAAAGAACAATACCTGCCTGCCTGCATGCTCAGTCATATCTGACTCTTTGAGACCCTATGGACTGTAGCCCACCAGGCTCCTCTGTCCATGGGATTTTCCAGGCAAGAATACTGGAGTGCGTTTCCGTTTCCTTCTCCAGGGGATCTTCCCGACCTAGGGATCAAACCTGTGTCTCTTGTGTCTCCTGCATTGGCAAGTGGATTCTTTACCACTAAGCCACCTGGGAAACCCAAAAAGAACAATACAGAGAACATAATATGTAAGCACTAAAACTATAATTTTTATGTGAAGAAAACCAGTGATAGTGCAATCAGCTCTACTTATGAAATGGATACAAATAATTTCTCTGTAGCATTCAATAAAGTTATAGAGTTTAATTATTCACAGTGCTCAAAAACAATCACCTAAGACTTGTTATTAAAGCCAACACTGGTATCCTATTGGTAATTTTTGTATCAACCTTGCTTCCTTAGTGGGATCTGAAAAGTGATATGTGAAAGTGAGAGTTGCTCAGTCGTGTCCAACTCTTTGCAACCCCATAGACTATATACAGTCCACAGAATTCTCCAGGCCAGAATACTGGAGTGGGTAGCCTTTCCCTTCTCCAGGGGATCTTCGCAACCCAGGAATCAAACCCAGGTCTCCCGCATTGCAGGCGGATTCTTTACCAGCTGAGTCACAAGGGAAGCCCAAGAATTCTGGAGTGGGTAGCCTATCCCTTCTCCAGGGATCTTCCCAACCCAGGAAACAAACCGAGGTCTCCTGCATTGCAGGTGGATTCTTTACCAACTGAGCTATCAGGGAAGCCCTATTGGGATCTGGGTCTCCCAATTTGTTTATTCTTTCTGGTTATAAAGCAATGGCACTCCTTGTTGACAATTATATATGCCATCAACGAAGTACATCCTTTTCTTAACATCTCAGTCATGGCACAATCTTCTCTGTATTTTCATTCATGAAGGAGCTCATTTCTTTTGTTGAGTTGCTCATGACCCCATACTATTTTACCCCCTTTGTAAAACAATCAGCTTATCCTAATTTTTCCAAGACATTCTTGGCTTTAGCACTGAAAGTCTTCTACCTCTGGAAACTCCTCAGCCCTAGGCCAGTCACGAAAGTTGGCAACCTTCCTTCTTTGCTGACAGTCCCAACCTAGAATAACTTCTTTCACTTCTAAATTTTTAGTAATATGTTTAGCACGTTACATTCATTTGGTACTTACTTGGTAAACCCTTATATGTAAAGGGTTTACCACCTGAGTTGATACTAATTTCTTGAGAAAGCAACACTATATGTATATATATATATATATATATATGAAGTTTACATGTGCATTGAAGCCAGTATACCAGAATTCAAATACTGCTGATTACATCAGAGTTTTAATGACTTTTTCTTAAATTATGATGTTTTCTTATCAGCAGCTATTGTAGCATGTATGATTCTCTGTCTAAAATGAACTTTATTTTCTCTATAATAAGTTTGAAAAAATTAATTTTGTCAATTATAATATGAAACATGTAGATAATGTTTGAAAATGTCTACTTATATTTAATTTATGATTTTATTTATTAAATAAATTTTATTTAAATTGTAAATACATTTAAAATTATGTTATATGAAATAAAAATATTTAGAAATATTGCTTTTTTTCTGTTCTCATGTTTGATGAAACAATTTAATTCAGATTCTTTACCTACAACATCAAAATACATTTTCTAGTCATCTTTAGTAGATGATACCCCTCTGACGGCAGAAAGTAAAGAGGAAATAAAGAATTTCTTAGTGAAAAATCTGGCTTAAAACTCAACATTCAAAAAATGAAGATCATGACATCCAGTCCCATCACTTCATGGCAAATAGAAGGGGAAAAATAGAAGCAGTGACAGATTTTATTTTTTTGGGCTCCAAAATGACTGTGGATGGTGACTGCAGCCACAAAATTAAAAGATGCTTGCTCCTTGGAAGGAAAACTATGACAAACCTAGACAGAGTATTAAAAAGCAAAGATGTTACTTTGCTGACAAAGGTCCATATAGTCAAAACTGTGGTTTTTCCAGTAGTCATCTACAGATGTGAGAATTGGGCCATAAAGAAGGCTGTGTGCCAAGGAACTGATGCTTTTGAACTGTGGTGCTGGAGAAGACTCTTGAGAGTCTCTTGAACAAAAAAGAGATCAAACCAGGCAATCCTAAAGGAAATCAACCATGAATATTCATTGGAAAGACTGATAATGAAGCTGAAGCTCCAATACTTTGGCCACCTGATGCAAAGAGGTGGAAAAGACCCTGATGCTGGGAAAGATTGAGGGCAGGAGGAGAAGGGGACAATAGAGGATGAGATGGTTGGAAGGCATCACCAATTCAATGGACATGAGTTTGAGCAAATTCTGAGAGATAGTGAAAGACAGGGAAGCCCAGTGAGCTGCAGTCCGTCAGGTGGCAAAGAGGTGGACATGACTTAGCAACTGAACAACAACAGAACAACAGTTATCATTAGAACCATTACTGAAAGATATCTAACAGAGTTTTACAGAAAACCTTATTATAATTTCCATTTAAAAACGTGGATATGTGCTGCCTTTTTAAAATGCATTATGTGCTCTGTGCATGATGTTGTCACTGGGAGGTTTAGCTCAAGCCTCAAGAATCCATTCACATAAATGAGAAAAGTTTTTTTTTCATCTCTTATAAGTAGAGTGCTGATTTCCACAAAACAGACAAATAGAAACATGTAATGCTTTAGGCTATAATAAAGCTAATTTACAATGTTAATGAACACACAAGGGAAGCCTGGAGTGCTGCAGTCCACGGGGTGGCAAAGAGTTGGACACAACTTAGTGACTGAACAGTAACAACAAATGAACACATATTCTTAGAAATTACTACCATGTGTATATTGTATTTCTTTGACTCCTTTTTTAAATGATAACATTCACTGATGAGGTCTAAACATCCATGACCCACACTGATTGAGATTCTTTAGGATTAATTTGTATTTCTCCTAGATACTAGTTTTCATTTCTTCCATCAAAACGAGATTTTTAGGAAAACTCCCAGTGCCACCACTGCATAACATGAAAGGCTACTTAAGGACTCTGAGAAGGGTATTGTTCCTTTTCTGAGTTTTAATTGAAGGATACAGATGGAAATAAAATGAAGATTCAGTTGGATTACATAATACATGCAATTGTGCTGACAGGCGTGTTGAATGCTAAGGTGGTTGCTTTCTCATGCTGGTGTTGTTGGTTATTCTCATTGCACCCATATTTATATTTCATTTTGGAGGGAAAAAAAGTAGTTATTAGTTATTTCTAAGGGCAAAATACATAAAGATCGAGAGAGAGAGAGAGAGAGAGAGAGAGAGAGAGAGAGAGAGAATGCACAGGAAGGAGTAAGGGGGAAATAGAGAGAGAGAGAGGAAGGAAGTGGCCTGGTCTTGAGACATCCTAGAAATAGTTCACCTGACCCTAGCCTGTCAAGTTCCCTGATATTCTTTAAGAAAGTAATAAATACAAATATATTCTCATTTTCTCACGAAATGGGATGCATTTTATTACTTTGACCATGCAGTGATGGTTTCAGATCCCCGGAGTCACTTTTCTGCCAGAGGTCCTTCGAGTTAAATTCAAATTGGCTGCTGTAACCCTGGCCATTTCCATGTCTCTTGTCACAGCCTGATGCCAGCAGGGAAGTGCTTGTTGTCAAGATGTAAATGTTTGATGTAGTAGAATGTAATGAAGCGCCTCAGCTTCTCTAGAAAGAGAAATGTTATATGGATGATTTTGCTTGTTTCTTTTGGAGAATCTTTTCCATTTATAAGAAGGTAGGAACTTGGTTACACATATTAAATGGCAGAGTTTTGCTCTTTCTGTTTGGAAGGGAAGGAGTATGTGTCTGAATATCCAAAAAAATTGCTCTTTAAAAGATGAGGCTGGGTCCCTCTCAAGATGGACTTAAACCTCTTTAAGTCCTGTTACGCAGGTGACACTAGTGGTAAAGAACCCACCTGCCAATGCAGGACATGCAAGAGACGCAAGTTTGATCCCTGGGTCAAGAAGATCCCCTGGAGGAGGGCATAACAACCCACTCCAGTATTCTTGCTTGGAGAATGGACAGAGGAGCCTGGCGGGCTACGGTCCACAGGGTTGCAAAGAGTTGGACACGACTGAAACGACTTAGCACATGCACACATTTGTTATGCATTAGCATGTTATGATTATTTTTATTGTTGAAATGTTTTCAATTTCAGGAAAATTGTTGATTTCCTAAAGAATGTACATATGTATTAGAGAACTACAAAAATATATTTGTAAAGAGAATACGACCTTATTTCTAGAAAGTCAATTGGTATGGACACAATTTGGTTTATGCCACATATGGTAAACCTGGGGGGCCTTGGCAATGTTTGCTAACTTTGACAAACCTCAGGTTTCTCATCTTTAACTTGGGAGTAATAGTATCTTGCATGATAATCTCATCAAATTTTGATTATGTAAGTGAAACATTCTTACAAAACATACAGACTTGTATCATAACTATCCATCTACCTGACATTGGAATAATTTTACAATTTATTTAGGCCTGTGAATTTTGTTACTGTTCCAAATGTTATTTCAAGGTTATTAACCATATTTAGTACAACTAGTTTCAAAGGCTTTTATAGTAAAATTCTACGTATAGGAAAAAGGCTTGTTTTTTAGATGGAGTACCTTTTACTTTTATACTGTTGCTGTTTAAATCTTACTCATGAAAGAAAGAGGAAGTATGTGATTTGTATTCAAGAATCTCAAGGAGATAAAGATTTAGAAATGTTTATTTAATGAATTCTGTGATGGAAGTCAGTGGATGATTAAAATAATAATATTTATGTAGAGATCAATGCAATAGAGCTGTGGAATAAAAAGGAAATAGTAAGCACCTATTACCTGGAGTCTTTCTGTTTCTCATATGGAAAACATCTGTGCTTCTTTGGGCCACAGACTGCAGGTAAAAAAAAAAAGACGAGGCTAAATTGCTAGTCTGGGAGACTAAAAGCAACCCACCTGAGCAGCTCCAAGTGAAATAATCATATGTAAATGTGACATTAGTGTCAAGCATACCAGCTGTGCTGTGTGATGGCTCAGTTATTAATGACTGTGCACACAGGGCATGTAACTCGTGCTGTGCTGAGTGCTAAGTCACTTCAATCGTGTCCAACTCTTTACGACCCTAAGGATTGTAGTCCGCCAGGCTCCTCTGTCCATGGGATTTTCCAGGCAAGAATACTGCAATGGGTTGATATTTCCTTCTCCAGGGGATATTCCCGACCCAGGGATGGAACCCACATCTCCTGCACTGACAGGTGGATTCTCTACCACTGAACCACCTGGGAAGCACATGTAGCTCGTCCTCTGTACCAAATTCCAGAACACTTTCTTCTGTTTTGATGACTTTCAGCACCTCTTCCCAGTGAGACTTCAACCTTCTTCCTTTCTCTGAGCTGCCTTTTTGCAAATAAAATCAAAATATAGAAGTAAATGTAGGAAAATGCATTTGCTATTCAGGAGTTTTTACGATGTCATATGTGATGCTTTCAGTTGTCTTTTCTCTCACCAGAAGTGCAATTTTTGAGGAGTTCTTTGAAAGTATCTGTATGTATATGCTGTAGGTCAAGCAAAATAATTTCTAATGAAAAGTCACTGAGTCCACTATAGAATACAGCCTTAAAAATCTTTTTTATTTTCACACTAAATGTTAAAATGTTCCTGCAAGTAGAAACTGGTAAAGAACAATGCTGTAAGTTGAAAGGTAATACCAGGAAAATAGGGCTTCCCAGGTGGCACCAGTGGTAAAGAACCTGCCTGCCAATTTGGGTTAGATGTAAGAGACTGGGGTTCAATCCCTGGGTCAGGAAGATCCCCTGGAGGAGGGCATGGCAACCCACTCCAGTATTCTTGCCTGGAGAATCCCATGGACAGAGAAGCCTGATGGGCTACAGTCTGTAGGGTCAGAAAGAGTTGGACATGACTGAAGCGAACTTAGCGCACACACACCAGGAAAATAGAGATAACTGTTTAATCTTTCAGCACAAATTATACACCATAAGGCAAAAAAAAAAAAAAAACTGATCAAGATAAAGTGAATTGTTTAAGAATTAAAGTTATTTTGATTCAAGAAGTACATCATTTTATTTTAAAATTCATGGCATTGTTTATAAAGGGACACTATTTGGGGTACATATACTTTTGTATACCTGGTTCCCTTGCAACCTAGTTCTTGAGACAAAGGACTCAGCTTTATAATTTAAAAAGTTCAGTTCAGATCATTATTAGTGAGATCAATTGATCATTAGTTTTCAAAACTGCAGATGAATCAATGTTAATGGCAAACAAAAAATATTCCTTTTAATTATTGAAAATGAGCAGTGGATGGACAACATGAAGAACTGATTCAACAGGCCTATAGATGGTGCTGTGGAGGAAATTTGTAAGTTTTACATCTCTGTGTCCAGATACCACGTTTACATATTGACACAAAAAAGCTATAGAAACTATTGATTTTTTGGAATAGTTAACTAGAGAACAGCCCTAGGATATTTAACTCCATTTCCAGGCTTTACAGGGGAGGAAATCCAGGGGTGGCAAAGAGTCAGACATGACCTAGCAACTGAACAACAACAACAAAACCAGTTTGAGTTGGGGTCCTGTCACTTAAAGAAGTAAAGTCCTTATTAACCAAAGGACATAGGTGTAGCAACAGAAAGAGTGTGAGGACTTTAAAGCTCTTTAGCATATCAGTACCACCACTGTTTGACCATGAGATGTGGGAAAAGCCATCTGTCTTCATGTCAGTCATTTATTAGTCAAATGGGATGCTAACCTTTGTCTCTAAGACTTTCTGGGAAAATCAAATGTGATTTGAAGGAGAAGGGGAATTTTTAATTATTCTGAGCTGAACTGGAAAGTTCACCCAGATCAGAAAACTGACCTGGAAAAGGAGATGCTGCTGCTGCTGCTGCTGCTGCTAAGTCACTTCAGTCGTGTTTGACTCTGTGCGACCCCATAGACGGCAGCCCACCAGGCTCTGCCGTCCCTGGGATTCTCCAGGCAAGAACACTGGAGTGGGTTGCCATTTCCTTCTCCAGTGCATGAAAGGGAAAAGTGAAAGTGAAGTTGCTCAGTCGTGTCTGACTCTTAGAGACCCCATGGACTGCAGCCTACCAGGCTCCTCCGTCCATGGGATTTTCCAGGCAAGAGTGCTGGAGTGGGGTGCCATTGCCTTCTCCGAAAGGAGATGCAGTGGGGAACAAAGAAAGAGTGGATGAACTGTAAGATGCTGCTGGCTAACCTGATGAAGATGCTTCACGTCCTTATTATTGATGCTTCCATGAGTGGGTACTGTTTGTAATAGGAAATCCTCTTGCTCAGAGTAACTACCTCTACAGGTTTCTCAGCAGAAGTGGAGCCTGTTTCCTCTCGAATTATCCCATACTCTTCTTTTCTCCCTTAATGCTTTCAGCCTTTTAAACCAACAAACCTAGAATGACGTCTGCACAAGAACTTTATTGTTTTTTGCAGGCTTTGTGGCTCTTTATGTTCTTTAAGAAAATGAGCACCTGAAATCCATTTGAAGTCTCTTAAGAAAGTTTGACTTTTCATTTCATTTCTTTTGTATTTTGATCCATACTATTTGGTGATGTTTGTGTGCCAAGTTCCTTCAGTCGTGTCCCACTCTGTGCAACCCTGTGGACTGTAGCCCGCCAGGCTCCTCTGTCCATGGGATTCTCCAGGCGAGAATCCTGGAGTGGGTTGCCGTGTTGTCTTCCAGGGGATCTTTCGGACCCAGGTATCAAACCTACATTTCTTAAGTCTAACCTGCATTGGCAGGTGGGCTCTTTACCACTAGCACTTCCTGGGAAGCCCTTGGGGACATGTAATGTAGAATATAAGAACTTTCTTCTACTTTATATCAAAAGGATTTGTATTTGGTTATTGTTACTAATGGTTTCTAGAAGGCTTAATACCCAAAGTGAATGGAGTGGGTGGGTGTTTGCCATGCGTTTTTGGATAGAAGAATAAACCAAATTGTAATCTATTTTATGAACCTAGGGAAAGTGACGCTTGTGATATGTAGGAATAGCATTTCACCTGTCATATTATTTCCTTGTTGATGACTTAATGATGGTAATAAAGCAGAATGCTGGGTAGTATCATGGTCTCCTCCAAGTGACCTGTGCCTCAGGTTGGCTATTCTTCCTATCTATCTGCTCTGACACTTTGGAAAAAAAACAATGGTCTTTCCATCTCTGTCCGATTGTGTGGGAAAGACAAAATGAGTAGAAGAGAGGGGATGGAACCAGGTTGCTAATGGGCATGCTTTAGATTTAGTTGTTTTTCCTCTCCTCAATGTTTCCCTTTCAGCATCCTCCATAAGTCCCAAGATACAGTATCAATAGGTACGATGTGAAACAAAATGTGCCTGATAAGGAGGCATGCTAAGATTCTCAGATTACACATCTAAAGTAAAACACTGTGGATGAATTCTTGACTAATTATTTCATATCACATCTTTTTCTCAACCGTTGCTTGTTTGTGAAGCCCTTTCATAAGGATAACTTAATCAGAAAAGCAGGAAAACTCTAAAACTTGGAAAGGCAGAATTTTGGTGAATCAGAAAATGTCTGCATTTGGGTAACAGCAAAAGAATTTTCTTTTTTTTTTTTATAAATTTATTTATTTTAGTTGGGGGCTAATTACTTTACAATATTGTAATAGTTTTTGCCATACATTGACATGAATCAGCCATGGGTTTACATGTGTTCCCCTTCCTGGACCCCCCACCCACCTCCCTCCCCATCCCATCCTTCTGGATCATCCCATTGCCCCGGCCCTGAGCCCTTGTCACATGCATCGAACATGGAATGGTGTTCTGTTTCACATATGATAATATACATGTTTCAATGCTATTCTCCCAGAACGTCCCACCCTCACCTTCTCCCTCAGAGTCCATAAAATTGTTCTATGCATCTGTGTCTCTTATTCTGTCTCGCATATAGGGTTATACTCCATAGTGAGTTACCTGTTGAATACTAGCAAAGGAAAGATTTCCATAGGCAAAAAATGCGTGCCCCAAAATTCACAATAAAATGTTGAAATGTGTGATTATAACTTATATTCAATAGTTGAAACTGGAAAATCTATCAATAATAGCAAGTGAATGTGGATTTGCTTTTCATGTACTTTACTTTTTTAATTTTTAAAAAATTTTAATTTATTTTTGCTGTGCTGGGTCTTTGTTGCTGAGTGGGTTTCTAAATACAATCTTTAGGTTGTCACTTCTTCTACTGAACATTTCAGTGATGATAATGATGATGATATACCTAATAGGATAACTACTTAAATTATCTTAGTTTTAAGTCTCTTGTCTTAGAGTGTATTAGTTTCTATGTTTCTCCCTGAGTACCAAGCACTGAATACATGGAAAAACTTAAGTAGAGCTCAAAGAGGACAAAAAAAATATGAATAGTTTTGATGAGGAAACTAAAACATGGAAAAGTGCCTCAAAGTCATATAACTTGTTATTAATAAAATATGGGGCTCTTAATATCTAATCATGTGCTTAAAATTGGTAGTTATTGATAAATAATGCTAATCTCTGTGACTTTTATAGCTAGAGGGAAAAAAAAACCTTCCTCTCCTGTGACTTGCTGAATAATCTAGGTGATGGATTTATGCAAACATATTCAGATTCTAGAATATTAAGAAAAGCTATTTTTTTACAAAAAAGATACTCATTTTGTATTAGAAACACGTGAGTCAGGCTTCTGGGAGAATTTTCTCAACTAAATAGCTTCAACTCTTCCGAGTATAAGTCTGTGCTCTTATCTAGAATGGCTCAGTAGGATTTATCAGTGTTTACTACTTTGCACATATTGTACACACATTATCTACTTTAAACTAAGACTAGCCCTGCAGGGTTTATATTTCCATTCCCATTGTGCAGACAGTTAGGACAGCAGAGGCTCAGAGAACCTAGGGAACTGTTTGGGCAGCACAGTGGAACCACTCAGAGCCTAATGCAGACTTTTTGATTCTAAAGCTCGTTCCTCTGAGTTACTTCCATAGAGAAGAGTGAATCTCCGCTCAGCCCACATCTTGGAATCACTTGAAGTGCGTGTAAAAAAAAAGAAAAGAAAAGACTCCTGACAAAACCCCATCTACAACTGATTAAATTGGAATTTCTGTTGGTGAAACTTGGGCACAAAAGCTTTGCAGATGATGCTTGGTGATGAGTGGTGCACCCAGATATGTGAAACTTTGTTCTAGAAGATAAACAGGGGAAGCATTTGTTCATGAAAGAGAAAGAGCCACAAAGGCAATTTCTCATTGCCATAGAAGTCTTAGGGTGGCTGTGTGATTTATCATCTGAATCAGGGCACATTAGAGAGTGCGCTGAGAGGGCTGTTAATAAAAAGTGGGGGACAGCAAAAATAAACCAGCTCTGTCTTGGGCTAATGGATCAGTATTTCACTTCCTCCAAGACCACAAATTGAGTCCCGGGGCATTGCAATCCAATGGTAAGAAGTGCTTTATTTAACTTTGCCTATTATGGCACATTGCACAAAGGATACCATGGTATTTGAAAGATAAATACATTCAAGTTGTTTTCCCCTTTCCATTTTATAGAATATCATTCATTTTCTCTTTTAAAATAATCGCTAAAATCTTATGAGGTGGATAAACAAATTGCCATTACTTTCCAAAACCAGAAACCCAGAGCTTAAATAATATTTCCACTGTGAAAAAGCTTTGTAGACAGGTGCTATCTAAATGCCCTACTAACTTTTCCATATTTAGTAGAATATGATATTTATTCTGAGAATTTTTCAGAATTATCTCCTCAACTAGTTTATAGATCTGGGTTTTTAAGTTAAATGGACCTATAGATACCACATGTATTTTAATAACAACATAGTTACATTTATACTAAAAATATACGGTGAATTTTGTATAATTAATAATCCTAGGCAAAATCTGTAGAAATAAGGAGACATATTTTTGATGAATAATGAACTAACCCTTGTCATCTGAAGCAACGGGCCATATCTAATTTCCGTGTCTCGAAATAGCAATTCAAAAGGAGCATACACAGCAGTGATGCCACCAATATCATTGTCTTGAGATTATCTAAATCATCACAAGTAAGCTGCATAACTAAAGATACACGGCCAACTAGTTATTTTGAATAAAAACATTAGAAGATTTAAACGGCAAGGATTTATTGTTCACTAATGTACACTTAAAAGAAGCCCTGGGGTAAGCACTCACTTGAACCTTTTTAATCTTCCAGCTTATAAGTTATACTGCTAAATTAACATAGAAGCAAATGAGCTTTTCTTATATGCCATAGAGAATCGTAGATCACAGAGGACTTCGAGTCTATCCTTTTGAAAATCTCTGAAAGGTACATTTAACTGAAATCTCTTTCCAATCATAAAAGTTGGTTGCCTTGATTGGAAACACAACTACACAAACTAATGCAAAGTAAATTGAATTTTGTTCAGAACATTCCATTAGAATTTCTACTCAGGTTTATTAACGGTAAAAAATTCCAACCTTTTTCTAGGAAATTATTTCATATAATTATATTGTACTAGATTATTCAAGACACTAATGAGTAACATATTAGAGAAAGATCATATGATAAATGATAAAAAATACTTATTTAGGAAGAGAAATATAGATTATCCATGTATATTCTATGTTTAGAGTAGAACTAGAAATGATTTTAACACATTTAACTCTGGATATTCACTGACTTCTGTTTTTGCATTTACTTTTCCTTCTCAATGGCCCCTGCAATTTCTGAAGGATTAGCCCTCTTCTGCTCTTGGGAGAATAACATGCTTCATTTATCTCCTCTAAGCAGATGCCTCTCTCTCAAATGTATGCTTCAACTCTTCTTTCTTGCCACAGTCCCTCCTTTGATCTATAATTTCATATTCCCAAGTGAAACTCTCACTGGACTATCCCTTGCTAATGCCAAACAATGAACCTACAAATGAATCCATCATAAAAGTTAGAGATGAACACACAGTCTTTAACTATCTTGTACAGTATTTATAGTATGCTCAATTTCCTTTGATAAAATCCTTACTATTCATCTTCACTATTTTGTATGGACTTCTTAACCTCACAGCCTTCATTTTTTAGCTCCCTTGGGCCATGTGTTCTTTCCTACAAACATATCCTAGAAACATGCTCCAACAGCATGCATGGGCAAGGGCAAGGCCATTCTAGTGAGTCCTCTGTGATGGCACCCTTGACTTCACTGATGATGGTGACTATGTCTCTTCTCCACTGTAGTGGTCCTCTTCTGTTTTTCTGCTGGAAAAATTGCTGTCTCATGTAACACTAGCAACAAGGATGCCTTTCTCTGCCTCAAGTCCAAAATTTAATTTCCCAGGAACCATCAAAAGAGAAGTAAGACACTGTTTATGTCTAGAAGTTTCTAACTGGACTGCAGAAATGATGAGCAACCTACTTTCTTTGCCCTACTTCTATCTACTGTGTGAAAAAATGTCAGATTTTTTTTTTTCCCTCAAGAAATAAGGCTACCATATTCCAATTGATCTAAATGTTATTTTAAACCAGTTTTATTTTATTCTTTTGAGTAATTAATGAAAAGAAAGAAATCTATTTAGCTATATCCTAGAGGGGATAAAAAATAAAATAGAAAGCAGAATAATGCAACCACTATGATCAGAGGGGAGGGTTTTATAAGATTGTTCAATCTTAAGGTTTTATAGAGAACCTAATGTGCTGTTATCAAGTCACATAAAGGAGTCCATTAAGGCAAAAATCCAAGTTGCACCACTGAACACTCTGTGTACTAATAACATCGGACACCATGTGAACATTATCTAGTTGAGTAATAAAACGTGCCTCAAGGGGTAGAAAGCAAAGTGACCATTTCTATAGAGACAGAAAGAATTTCATATATGATTTAATTGGAAATTATACTTCTCCAGAATGAAGGGCTGTCTGTGTAATTTCGCCCCTAATGTGAAGAAATAAGGGGGGTATTCCTGGCTAATAAGTCATGGCAGCAAGGAATTTTTAATTTGAAGAGATAGAAATACCTAGATTTCCAGAAATAATTTGATTTTCCCAGTATCCAATGAAGAACATGAATAGCCAAAGCTATGTACATTTTGCTGTTGTTGTTCAGCCACAAAGTCATATCTGACTCTTTGTGACCCCAGGCACTGCAGCACACCAGGCTTCTTTGTCCTCACTATCTCCTGGAGTTTGCTCAGGTTCATGTCCATTGAGTTGGTGATGCTATCTAACCATCTCATCTTCTGCCAACCTCTTCTTCTTTTGCCTTCAATCTTTCCCAGCATTCAGCTCTTTTCCAGTGAGTTGGTTCTTCACATCAGGTGGCCAAAGTTTTGGAGCTACAGCATCAGTCCTTCCAATGAAAATTCAGGATTGATTTCCTATAGGACTAACTGGATTGATCCCCTTGGCTGTCCAAGGAACTCTCAAGAGTCTTCTCTAGTACCAAAGTTCTAAAACATCAGTCTTTGGCCCTTAACTTTATTTATGGTCCAACTCTCACATCTGTACATGACTACTGGAAAAACCATGGCTTTGACTATATGGACCTTTGTCGACAAAATGATGTCTCTGCTTTTTAATATGCTGTCTAGGTTTGTTAAATCTTTTCTTCCAAGGGACATGTGTCTTTTAATTTCATGGCTTCAGTCAGTGTCCCCATTGATTTTGGAGCTCCAGCGATTCATATTTAGTGTTTCTACTCTGTCTAAATCATCTTATGAAGTGTAAGGATTGTGAATTGATTTCTTTCCAACAATCACTGATTTTTGTCATCTAAATAGTTGTTTCCATGTAAAAGATTGCCTATAAGACTACTAGAGGAAAAAAATGTAGGAAATTTGAGAAACAAAATTTCAACATTAAGAGGGATTATTTTGAAAATCATACCAGAATCATCTAATTTGACTTTTGCATTGCTTAACTCAAGGGTGGATACTTTTCTCCAAAGGCATTTTTAAATATTTTTATTTTTCTGCAAAGCAAAATTGTGTAAGAAGCTAACATAAATGCAAATAATTTGACTGATTTCATCATTCAACTAATGATGGACATTAATGTTTCTTCCATGTCTTGGCTATTGTAAATAATGTTGCAGTGAACATGGGAGTACAGATATTTTTTCTGGTTAGTTCTTTCATTTCCTTCAGATAAAAGTTCACAAGTGGAATTGTTGGATCATAAGGTAGTTCTATTTTTAATTTCTTAATGAACCTCCATAATTTTTTCCTTAATGGTTGCACCAATTTACATTCCCACCAACAGTGCATAAGCATCCCTTTTCCTCTGCATCCTCTCCAATGCTTTGTATTTCTTATCTTTTTGACAATATTTGATAACAAGCATTCTGAGAGAAGTGAGATGATATCTCCTTTTGGTTTTGGTTTGTATTTCCTTGATAACAGATGATATTGAGCACATTTTCATTGCTGCCCATCTTTATGTCTTCTTTGAAAAATGTCTATTAAGCTCTTCTGCCTATTTTTTAATTTTTATTTTTGCTACGGAGTTATATGAGTTTTTATATATTCTGGATATTAACATTTTATCAGCTATATGATACGTTTTCTCCCATTTGGTACCTATATATGGCTTAGTTGAAATATGAGTTCAAGAGATCAGTTCAGTTCAGTTCCGTCTCTCAGTCATGTCCGACTCTTTGTGACCCCATGGACAGCAGCCCTGTCTGTCACCAACTCCCGGAGTCCACCCAAACTCAGGTCCATTGAGTTGATGATGCCATCCAACCATCTCGTCCTCTGTTGTCCCCTTCTCCTCCTGCTCTCAATCTTTCACAGCATCAGGATCTTTTCAAATGAGTCAGCTCTTCACATCAGGTGGCCAAAATATTGGAGTTTCAGCTTCAACATCAGTTTTTCCAATGAACACCCAGGACTGATCTCCTTTAGGATGGACTGGTTGGGTCTTCTTGCAGTCCAAGGGACACTCAAGAGTCTTCTCCAACACTACAATTCAAAAGCATCGGTTCTTCAGTGCTCAGATTTCATTATAGTCCAACTCTCACATCCATACATGACTACAGGAAAAACCATAGCCTTGACTAGATGGACCTTTGTTGGCAAAGTAATATCTCTGCTTTTTAATATGCTGTCTAGGTTGGTCATAACTTTCCTTCCAAGGAGTAAGCATCTTTTCATGGTTGCAGTCACCATCTGCAGTGATTTTGGAGCCCAAAAAAATCAAGTGTCTCACCGTTTCCGCTGTTTCCCCACCTATTTGCCACGAAGTGACGGGACCAGATGCCATGATCTTAGTTTTCTAAATGTTAAGCTTTAAGGCAACTTTTTCACTCTACTCTTTCACTTTCATCAAGAGGCTCTTTAGTTCCTTTTCACTTTCTGCCATAAAGGTGGTGTCATCTGCATATCTGAGGTTATTGATAATTCTCCCAGCAATCTTGACTCCAGCCTGTGCTTCCTCCAGCCCAGTGTTTCTCATGATGTACTCTGCATATAAGTTAAATAAGCAGGGTGACAATATACAGCCTTGACGTACTCTTTTCCCGATTTGGAACCAGTCTGTTGTTTCATGTCCAGTTCTATCTGTTGCTTCCTAACCTGCATACAGATTTCTCAAAAGGCAGGTCAGATGGTGTGGTATTCCCATCTCTTTCAGAATTTTCTGTAGTTTATTGTGATCCATACAGTCAAAGGCTTCGACATTCTAGGAATCAGTGAACTAAAATGGACTGGAATGGGTGAATTTAACTCAGATGACTATTATATCTACTACTGTGGGCAGGAATCCCTTAGAAGAAATGGAGTAGCCATCATAGTCAACAAAAGAGTCCAAAATGCAGTACTTGGATGCAATCTCAAAAACAACAGAGTGATCTCTGTTCGTTTCCAAGGCAAACCATTCAATATCACAGTAATCCAAGTCTACATCCCGACCAGTAACACTGAAGAAGCTAAAGTTGAACAGTTCTATAAGACCTACAAGACTTTTAGAACTAACACCCCCAAAAGATGTCCTTTTCATTATAGGGGACTGGAATGCAAAAGTAGGAAGTCAAGGAACACCTGGAGTAACAGGCAAATTTGTCCTTGGAGTACAGAATGAAGCAGAGCAAAGGCTAATAGAGCTTTGCCAAGAGAACGCAGTTGTTATAGCAAACACTCTCTTCCAATAGCACAAGAGAAGACTCTACACATGGACATCACCAGATGGCCAACACTGAAATCAATAGATCAGAAGGCGTCAGAAATAAATGGGCACTGATTTTACTTTATGAAGCTTGGAAAATAACACTCTTTTAGGAGAAGTAATAATGAGCAGTTTGCTCCCCTTTTCTCAGTGATTCCATCCTATTCTGAAGCACCAGCTCCGGTCTATGTTGCTAAGCCTAGGAAATCGTCACGTGTTTGTAGTCTGCTCTTTCCCAGACTCCAAAAGAACAAGTTAATAATGCAGCTGAGACCAAATCATCAATTAGCAATTCATCACAGGATGTCTAGTTCACAGGACCTTAGATAGAATCCAACCTCTTAGCGTAGGAGACACTAACAGTTACATATGCAGGCGTAGCCTCCCCGTACATAGCCTGGAAAGAAATTCGATTAAATCAACATTTTGAGCTCTGGCTGTAACATTTATGTTACTGCTGTGCATCTGGTGTCCATTCAGGAGCTCAAACAGAAAAGGAAGTCACAGCTGACATTATTGGTATTGGATCAAGCAAATAGTCTATTGCTTTAGGGAGGAAAAAAAAAAACCTAAATGAAACAATGAGGGCTTGAAATATCACAGAGTAAGCATGGACAGCCTCACTGAAAGAAATTTGCTCCATTTGGAGAAGAATAAGTGATAAAGAAAGTAAACACAAATGAAAAAAATACACAGGTAATACACATGGAAATCGAGTACTTTTTCATAGAAGAAAATATAAAGAACATATGATTTATGTATATATAAAGAATGTATGATTTATATGGGCTTTCCAGTTGGCTCAGTGGGTAAAGAATCTGCCTGCAATGCAGGAGACACAGGTTCAATCCTTGAGTTGGGAAGATCACGATCCCCTGGAGATGGAAATGGCAACCCACTCCAGTATTTTTGCCTGGAGAATCCCATGGACAGAGGAGCCTAGCATGCTGCAGTCCATTAGGCTGCAAAGCATTGAACTGAAGGGACTGAGCACACACACACATGATTCATATATTACTTTAGCAAAAGAGAAAATCAATGGCATTTTAAAAAGACATGCCTACTCATGGTCCTGTGTGTGGAAGTGGCTGTAAATTTCTTCTGCAAACATTTATTGAGTATTTAACTTCATACCAAACACTATTCTAGCACCAGCATTGCATGTTGAACAAGGCAGGTATGATTCTTGCCTTCATTGAACTTATTTTCTTATTGGGATGGATAGAAATATTCAAGTAAATATAGGCTTAAAATTATTTTTGAAATTATGAACCCTATGGAGAAAATCACAGTAGGAAGTGAAATCGGGAGTTAGTGAGGTGGGTAGAAAACTATGTTGGATGGTGGCCTGAAAATACCTCTTTAAGGTGGGAATTTGAGACTGTATGATGAGTTGGGTACAGGCATCGAGCTCCAGGAAGAGGAAGAATGAAAGCAAAGGCTGTGAACCAGGAAAAAGCTTGGAATATTTGAGGAAAAGGAAGACATGCAGGGCATCTAGAGGACAATATATGAGGAAGAGGGGGTCAGAGACATGGAAGTCAAAGGCGAGTTCAAAGGGCAGCCCCTCTCTGCCTAGTCGTTTGTTATGGCTTACAGTTCAGCTATGGTTTTCCCAGTAGTCATGTAAGGATGTGAGAGTTGGACCATAAAGAAGGCTGAGCACCAAAGAACTGATGCTTTCAAATTGTGGTGTTGGAGAAGACTCTTGAGAGTCCCTTGGACAGCAAGGAGATCAAACCAGTTGATCCTAAAGGAAATCAGTCCTGAGTATTCATTGGAAGGGCTGATGCTGAAGCTGAAGCTACAATACTGATGTGAAGAGCTGACTCATTGGAAAAGATCCTGAAGCTGGGAAAGATTGAAAGCAAGAGGAGAAGGGGGTGACATAGGACAAGATTATTAGATGACATCACTGATTCGATGGACATGAATCTGAGCATACTCCAGGAGATGGTGAGGGACAGGGAAGCCTGGTGTGCTGTAGTGCATGGGGTCACACAGTTCAGGTTAAAAATGTGAAATAACAGTTTGTTTCACTGGTACTTTATAAAGAGGGCAATGATGAGGTCAGCTCTTGGCTGGACTTTGGATTAAAGGAAATTTCTGAAGTTGACAGCTGCCCCTGGGACAGTGATTGATATCAAAAAGCAGGTGTCAGAAGCAAGCAGTTAGGATGAACAAGAGAGGAAGATTTTGGTGGGATAACCTACTCTTCCTTATCTTTTTTTCTGAGACATGTTTACAATATCTCTTTGGACTGAGAAGCAGGGAAATTCCTTTAATTTAGAAGCATAAGATTTTGTGTTTTCACTAAGAAGGTCCTAAGATATTGTGTAATGGAAATATTTCTTTCTAAACCTTGAGTATATTCTCCATGGGTTATTGCAATTGCATTATGTGACTCCTGATTCCTATTAGCTCTTATATTTTATGATAATTTGAGACTTGGATCTAGCTGTAGCAGGACTGAGGCAAGGGATGGTTACAATCTGAATGTATCCAGAATCAGTTAAGATTTCAGATTTGGGAAAGAAAAAAGTTCTCAACAATTTGGCAGAACAATACAAGACAACAGATGATAAGCAGAAGGAAGGTCTAGAGTCACTGAGCTTCCAAAAATCCTGTGTTTAAGGGAAAAAATACCTATTCGTGGAATCTCAGAGTGGATTCCATGGAATCTGAGATTTTATGTCAAAATTTCAACATCTAGAAGAATTCAAAGAGGAAGGATTTGTTGGGAAAGGGAACTGGGCACAATACTGTGATGGAAGGTGCTCTGAACTCTTGATACAAATGAAAAGTTTGAGTGATGCATCTTGGTTCAGTATTGACTCGGAACAGGTGTATCAGGTGTCTTGTGGTCTTTCAAAAATGTGGACATCAAGGAAAGCTGTGGTAGATATACACAATGGAATATTACTCAGCCATTAAAAAGAATATATTTGAATCAGTTCTAATGAGGTGGCTGAAACTGGAGCTTATTATACAGAGTGAAGTAAGCCAGAAAGAAAAACACCAATACAGTATACTAATGCATATATATGGGATTTAGAAAGATGGTAATGATAACCCTATATGCAAGACAGCAAAAGAGACGTAGATGTATAGAACAGTCTTTTGGACTGTGGGGGAGAAGGCGAGGGTGGGATGATCTGAGAGAATAGCATTGAAACATGTATATTATACATGTACATAATCCATGTATAACCTGGATCGCCAGTCCAGGTCCAATGCATGAGACAGGGCACTCAGGGCTGGTGCACTGGGATGACCCAGAGGGATGGGATGGGGAGGGAGGTGGGAGGGGGGTTCAGGATGGGGAACACATGTAAACCCATGGCTGATTCATGTCAATGTATGGCAAAAACCACTACAATATTGTAAAGTAAGTAGCCTCCAATTAAAATAAATAAATTTTAAAAAATGTGGACTTCATTTGGAAAGATCACTCCACTAAAAGGAGAGATTTGATTGATTGTGAGCTTGACTTTGATGATTTTTCTCACACAAATGAAGATAAATAAATATAGAGAATATTTTTTAGGCTTCTGATAGCCAAGTGGAGTGACCATGATAACTTATTGTTACACATAGAAAAGGAGGAAAATGTTATATGTATGGATTCAACCTCATTTTTTAAAACACAGCTTTAAGAACTTGGTATTGCAAAGTATAATGACTGGGCTCTAGAAAACATTACTCAACAAGAATATTTTTTTAAAAATGAGAATTCTCAATCATAAAGGTCACAAGAAGCATACTGTGTTCTCTGGGTTGCCTCTTCTGGTGTAGAACCATATAAGCTGGGGCAACAGTAATCTGGTGTCCTGTATTGTCACTATACTTCACCCAAGGCAGAGCCTCTGTTCCACAAAGTGGAAGAGAAGAGCCCCCAGTTCTTAACTGCACTACACAGGGCCACAGGCAGCTGGGGGCAAGATGAGAAGTGCTGAAACCCCTCTCTTCCCCAGAAGATAACCCTCTGATGGGGAGCTGGGAGATGAGGACAGGACGGCCATGTTCTTGGTGGCAGCAATGCCCAAGTCCATTTCCAATGGACTGTTCCTGTAGCTGAGCTTGGCGTGGGGAGGGAGAGTCTTGGTTCAAATATCACAGGCGTGCCTTTCTTACACAGCTCTTCATAAGTTGCCTCGAGTAGAGGTTTCTTCGGTTCCTGTTTGTCCTTAGGACAATTTTCAGAGACTTGAAATTTTGTTTTAAAAATTTCTTTATCTGCTTCACCTGGGAACAGTTCAGTGGAGTTCTTTATACTGTCATCACCCTCCACCTTGCTGTCAATCCACTGTCAATGCATTACTCTTTTCCAACTCTTTGTGAATCCACATAAAGTTCATTTAACAACAACAAAAAAATAGAATAATAGCACAAATATAAGTTGCTTCATTCATGTCTGACTCTTTGTGACCCCCATGGACTATAGCCCGCCAGTCTCCTCTGTCCTTGGGATTTTCCAGGCAAGAATACTGGAGTGGGTTGCCATTCTCTTCTCCAGGGAATCTTCCTGACCCAGGCATCAAATCCAGATCTCCTGTATAGAAGGCAGGTTCTTTACTGTGTGAGCCACCAGGGAAGCCCACAAGTATTTATGCAGGATAATTATTCAGTGCACTTCTCTGTTTCTAAGCAAGCTTTAAGTAGACCAATAAATGACTTCTTCTTCTTCTAGACTTGCATAAGAGAAAGAAGCTCTTTCCACTTCTGCAGTCTGTGAATATACTGCCAACAACAAGTTACTGCTGGTAGTGGAAGGGAGTTAGCATGAAGTTTATTGATGTGGGCTAAAGGGGAAGAACTTCTAGAACTAACACCCAAAAAAGATGTCCTTTTCATTAGAGGGGACTGGAATGCAAAAGTAGGAAGTCAAGAAACACCTGGAGTAACAGGCAAATTTGGCTTTGGAATACAGAATGAAGCAGGGCAAAGGCTAATAGAGTTCTGCCAAGAGAACGCACTGGTCATAGCAAACACCCTCTTCCAGCAACACAAGAGAAGACTCTACACATGGACATCACCAGATAGTCGACACCGAAATCAGATTGATTATATTCTTTGCAGCCAAAGATGGAGAAGCTCTATACAGTCAGCAAAAACAAGACCGGCAGCTTACTGTGGCTCAGATCATGAACTCCTTGTTGCCAAATTCAGAGTGAAATAGAAGAAAGTGGAGAAAAACCACTAAACCATTCAGGTATGACCTAAATCAAATCCTTTATGACTACACAGTGGAAGTGAGAAATAGATTTAAGAGACTAGATCTTATAGACAGAGTGCCTGATGAACTATGGATGAAAGTTTGTGACATTGTACAGAAGACAGGAATCAAGACCATCCCCAAGAAAAAGAAATGCAAAAAAGCAAAATGGCTGTCTGAGGAGGCCTTTAAAAAAACTGTGAAAATATGGGAAGCGAAAAGCAAAGGAGAAAAGGCAAGATATGCCCATTTGAATGCAGAGTTCCAAAGAACAGCAAGGAGAGATAAGAAAGCCTTCCTCAGCAATCAATGCAAAGATATAGAGGAAAACAATAGAATGCGAAAGACTAGAGATCTCTTCAAGAAAATTAGAGATACCAAGGGAACACTTCATGCAAAGATGGGCTTAATGAAGGACAGAAATGGTATGGACCTAACAGAAGGAGAAGATATTAAGAAGAGGTGGCAAGAATACACAGAAGAACTGTACAAAAAAGATCTTCATGACCCAGATAATCATGATGGTGTAATCACTCACCTAGAGCCAGACATCCTGGAATGTGAAGTCAAGTGGGCCTTAGGAAGCATCACTACGAACAAAGCTAGTGGAGGCGATGGAATTCCAGTTGAACTATTTCAAATCCTGAAAGATGATGCTGTGAATATGCTGCACTCAATATGCCAGCAAATCTGGAAAACTCAGCAGTGGCCACAGGACTGGAAAAGGTCCATTTTCATTCCAATCCTTAAGAAAGGCAATGCCAAAGAATGCTCAAACTACCGCACCATTGCACTCATCTCACAGGCTAGTAAAGTAATGCTTAAAATTCCCCAAGCCAGGCTTCAGCAATACGTGAACCATGAACTTCCAGATGTTCAAGCTGGTTTTAGAAAAGGCAGAGGAACCAGAGATCAAATTGCCAACATCTGCTGGATCATCAAAAAAGCAAGAGAGTATCAGAAAAACATCTACCTCTGCTTTATTGACTATGCCAAAGCCTTTGACTGTGTAGATCACAATAAACTATGGAAAATTCTGACAGTGATAGGCATACCAGACCACCTGATCTGCCTCTTGAGAAACCTGTGTGCAGGTCAGGAAGCAACAGTTAGAACTGGACATAGAACAACAGACTGATTCCAAATAGGAAAAGGAGTACATCAAGGTGGTATATTGTCACCCTGCTTATTTAACTTATATGCAGAGTACACCATGAGAAACGCTGGGCTGGAGCAAGCACAAGCTGGAATAAAGATTGCCGAGAGAAATATCAATAACCTCAGATATGCAGATGACACCACCCTTATGGCAGAAAGTGAAGAAGAACTAAAGAGCCTCTTGGTGAAAGTGAAAGAGGAGAGTGAAAAAGTTGGCTAAAGCTCAACATTCAGAAAACTAAGATCATGGCATCCGGTCCCATCACTTCATGGCAGATAGATGGGGAAACAGTGGAAACAGTGGCTGACTTTATTTTTCTGGGCTCCAAAATCACTGCAGATGGAGATTGCAGCCATGAAATTGAAATATGCTTATGTCTTGGAAGGAAAGACCAACCTGGACAGCATATTAAAAAGCATAGACATTACTTTGCTAACAAAGGTCCGTCTAGTCAAGACTATGGTTTTTCCAGTGGTCATGTATGGATGTGAGAGTTGGACTATAAATAAAGCTGAGCGCCGAAGAATTGATGCTTTTGAACTGTGGTGTTGGAGAAGACTCTTGAGAGTCCCTTGAACTGCGTGGAGATCCAACCAGTCCATCCTAGAGGAGATCAGTCCTGGATATTCATTGGAAGGACTGATATTGAAGCTGAAACTCCAACACTTTGGCCACCTCATGTGAAGAGTTGACTCATTGGAAAAGACCCTGATGCTGGGAAAGATTGAGGGCAGGAGGAGAAGGGGACGACAGAGGATGAGATGGTTGGATGGCATCATCAACTCGATTGTCATGGGTTTGGGTAAACTCCGGGAGTAGGTGATGGACAGGGAGTCCTGGTGTGCTGTGATTCATGGGGTTGCAAAGAGTCAGACACGATTGAGTGACTGAACTGAATTGAGCTGAAAGGGGAAGATTAAGGGATATATACTGAACACACAGTCCTTCGTGTTTCCATCAAATTGTTTAAGTGAATTATTGAACGTCTGGCTCAAGGAATAGGCTCTGTCAGGTCTGTATCGATGGTGTTTTCTTGGGCTCTCTTCCCTACCATATCCTACTCTTCCTAATTCCCCAACTCCACCAACATTTATACTCATTTAGAATATTATGAGCAGGGCATTGTGCCAAGGTCACTCAGGGACATTCAACAGTGACATTGCTGGAAAGGTGGTCATGGTGTGTTTTATGAATGTGCCCTCTGAAATGAGAATGGCAGGAATGCTATTGCGTAGATTTATTCAATACTTCTAGGTGCCCATGACAATCTGATTTTCAGAGAAACTTATTTCATGGCATTTTTTCCATCCTCTGGTCGAGAGATGATGGTTTAAGAAGGTGAAGGAAATAGTGAAGAGACAGATCAGACCCTGAGTGCAGACTGACAAGCCAGTGGAGCAAAGAGGGGGGACCCTAGAGATGATAAACATGGAAAAGTCTGGAACTTGCTAACTGTTGTCTAATCAGAATGTCAAAGCCTCTGCCATGCCTCTAGTTCTTTTGCTTTTTAAAAAATCTTTGGGGCCAAGCCTGATTTGCCTTTTGAAATAAAACATTGGCAGGCTTAGCACATTATACCACACAGCCCATGTGGATGGTGTGGGGAGAAAACAAACAGAATCAGAAAGGACTAAACCTTTTCTAACTCAGAAGAGAAAACTGGTAGGGAAATGCAGACCACCAACACTGAATAATTTCATCTCACATTCTCTGACAAGGCTAATCAGGAAGATAATGACTGAAGGATGTCGATGGAGTGTTTGTTTTGTTTCTTCTTGGGAGCAACATTCTTTGACTGCAGTAGCTGGTGAATTAAATAAAGTTCTGACTGCATGGACATCTAGCATAAACCAAAGAGATTTCCTCGTTTATATTATAGGTTTGGTGCAGAAAATCAAGGCGGGGAATGAAGGTAAAAAACATATCTTTGTCCTAGAACTCAAATGAACTTCACTGGATATTCACATCAAACAAACTAGATAATCTTCACACTGGATTTTGTCCTTTACAGACAAACTGTAAATGAATAAAAATAGTTTCAGCCAGAGCTGTCACACTTTTATCCAGAAGGGTTTTATTCAAAACATTTCCCATGATAAAACTGGCCATGTGGTAGAAAGTAAGAAAAAAAGGAGTATTTAAATTTTTGCATGGGCACACCCTCAAGTTTACATTCTGTCTACTGAACTGTAGATGTAATACAAAAAATTTAGAAGAGTGTTCTCTCCTACAGCTGCTTAGGAGTAATTAGGTATTATAAGAATATTTATTCTAATTATTCTATAATAACTAGATATTATAGAAGAAGAAAACTGGAGAGGTTGGGGGGAAAGAGACCGAGAGTGATAGCCAACAGACCAGACTTTAATTGCCTGCAATATTTGACTTCAAATCCTAATCATTTGTTAAATCTCGGTCCTCCCTACCAGGTTCCAAGCTTGCAAGGCAAAGGTTCAGTCTTTGTTGTTGTTGTTAGAGATTCACTCTCATCTATTGCTGAATCTGCAGTTTTAAAACACTGCCTAAAAACACATCAGCTATGATAAATAAATGAATACTATTCTAAGATATTTTCAACGAAGAAAATAACGTTTGGGGGATAAAGTTACTGACTGTTACCTTTCCTTGTTTTTCTAGAGCTAGCAGCATCAGGAAAAGACATGTTTGAGTCCAAATGGGACAGAGCTCCAGCTTCTTAGCTTGGGGCTGTGTTATAAACCTGGTGTTAAAGAGACAGAAATACTCTGCTTCTTCTCCAGCCGGGAACATGATAGTCGTGTACTTTCTCACTTCCTTTTAAGATAGGATTGTCTGCATCAATGAGACAAGAGCAGAAGTGCCATGCTACATTTCTGAAGGCCTGTGCACAATGGTTCTTCTTTCCTGCCATGGTTATTTTGGAAGTATGGATCAAGCTGGACGCTCCGTCAGCCAAGGTCACTGAGTGACCGGGGAGATGAGAGTCTGCCAACCCCTGTAACCAAATACTTTTCAAACGTTACTGCCTGCTGTCAATTGTAGGATTGAAAGCACAATCGTTTCCTCCACTTATTTTTTCCCACAATTAGAAATGAATGGGATATTAGTTAAATCTGTACAGAAAAGCCAATGAGTGGCACGCTGATCATCTGAGATGAGGTTCACCTCCACAGTCTCTGAATAACAGCCAAAGTGCTTATTTAGCAGTTTGGATGGTTGGTTAGACTGTTGAAAAGAATTCTGACTTTCCATACTTAGATTCACTTTGTGTCCAGTTTCACAACTTGTCATACTTTTCTTAATGTCACAAACCTTAAACTGCAGTGTACTGGTTTCTAGGGAGTATTTTATAGCTAATAAAGATAAATATTCTTTACATTTAAACATTATGAGAACAAAGATACTTGCAATATAACAATATGGGGCTTCCCAGGCAGCTCAGTGGTAAAGAATCCACCTGCCAATTCAGAAAACATAATGAGACGTGGGTTCGATCCCTGGATCGAGAAGATTGCCCTGGAGAAGGAAATGGCAACCCACTCCAGTATTCTTGTCTGGAAAATCCCATGGACAGTGGAGCCTGGTGGGCTACAGTCCATGGGGTCCCAAAAGAGTCAGACATGACTTAGAGACTAAACAACAACAAATATAACAGCATAAGATAGTCTTGTAGAATGAGACAAGCTATGAGATTTAATAATATTATTCTTTATCTTTAGGGTATATGGCAATGCTGAGAGACATGAGTATAAATAGAATTGTAGATTAAAAATCTATTAAAAATATCTATAGTAATGAATGATAATTTAAGGACTTGTTCTTCACCAGGAATAAGCCAGTTCTAAATACCTGATATAACTGTGTGGTTCAAATAGCTTTGGGAAAGTGATTAGGCTTAGATTTTTTACTTCACTTCCAGCTATCTTGGAAGAAATGTATCCAGATACCACTTTTCTACTTTTCCTCTTTTTCCTAAACTAAATTCCAAGTAACTGTAATATTCATATGAAAAGGGAAAGTGTTTGTTGCTCAATCGTGTCTGACTCTTTGTGACCACTTGGACTGTAGCCCTCTGTCCATGGAATCCTCCAGGCAAGAATACTGGAGTGGGTAGCCATGCTCTTCTCCAGGGGATCTTCCCAACCCAGGGATCAGACTCAGGTCTCCTGCATTGCAGGCAGATTCCTTAACATCTGAGCCACCAGGGAAGCCCAATATTCATGTACTTAGTAACAATAATCATAACAATAACAATACACATATATTTTCTAATATACAACAACAATAATATCTCATTTGTAGTTTGAACTTCATATAACTAAATTTCAACTCATTGATGTCCCATGACAACCTGATGAGATGGGAGCTACCATTATTTTTAATGATAAGAAACTGGGTGAAAGTAATGCCGTGCATAATGTTCTTGGAGCACTGTACATTTGTCTGTCTTTTTGACCTTCCTTCACACCTGACGTGCCAACTCCAGATCACCTACCCCCACACAGTGTGCTACAGAAATTCACAACCTATAATTTGGGATAAGACACCTGTACTGTAACTCATGCTCTGCAGGTACCAGCTGCCCTTATTCTAAAATGGGAAAAATCAGAACTACCGGGTCTTTCTGAGAACTGAATGAGATAGTATATGTTAACCACTTAGATTAGTGCCTGCCACATAGCAAAGTCTCAATAAATTATCAGTCCAACTATTACTAATTCTTGTTTATCAGCCACCAAAAATATTTAGGCCAATGAAAAAACTTTGCCAGTTGACCCATTAGAAATGACTGCTATGTAATTACAGCCTACTTTGAGCTCATCTTCTGAGTACTCTTTAAGCTATTTGCCAACACAGTCTGTCAAATGTTATTCATTCTGAAGCCTGTGCTAGACCCACTCAGAGTTTGCCACAAAAATGCAAAGTCATACAGCATGAATTTCTTCATCCACAACACAGAAATTAATTGAGTTTACAAGAAGGCAGTGTAGTAGAGATGGTAAAACTCAGCTTTTGGAGTCAGAGTCCTCAGTTCGAACTCCAGCTCTACTGCTCCTTCTACCTCGCTTTTCTCATCTTTAAAGTGAAGATGCTCATAATTTCTACTTAAAAGATTTATTTTGAGGCTTGAATACGTTAATATATGGGAAGAATTTTTAACAGTGCCTGACATATAGTAAGCATTATGTTTTTTAATTGAAGTATAGTTGATTTACAATATTATATTAGTTTCAGTTGTATAACAAGATTTGCTAGCATGAATTAATCAAAGCTGTTAGATAACAATGATGAACTTATTAGCTATAGCTCAGGATTCAAAGAAAAAAGGTGTAATCTGTATATAACATCTTCTTTCAAAGAATTTAGAGTGTTCAGGGAGTTAGAGATGATAACACAGCTAGAAGACCAGGTGGTAAGTAAAATAGAAGATATATGCGTATATGTGGAATCTAAAAAAAAAAAAAAAAAAAAACAATTGGTATAGACAAGCTTATTTTCAAAGCAGAAATAGAGACACAGATGTAGAGAACAAACTATGGATACTGATGGGGTAAGGCAGGTAGAATGAATTGGGAGATTGGGATTGACATGCACGTATTATTGATATTATGTATATGTGTGTGTGTGCACGCTCAGTTGCTCAATCGTGTCCGACTCTTTGTGATCCCTGTAGACTGTAGCCCACCAGGCTCCTCTGTCCAAGGAATTTTCCAGACAACAATACTGGAGTGAGTTGCCATTTCCTTCTCCAGGGGATCCTCCTGGCCCAGGAATCAAACTCACATCTCTTGCATCTCCTACATTGACAGGCAGATTCTTTACCACTGGTATGACTTGGAAAGCCCAGTACTATGTATAAAATAGATAACTAACGAGAACCTACTCTATAGCACAGGGAACTTGACTCAATGCTCTGTGGTAACCCAAATGGGAAGGAAGTGCAAAAAGAGGAGATATATGTATACGTATAGCTGATACACTTGGCTGTTCAGTAGAAATTAACACAATATTGTAAAGCAACTCTTGCAATGATAGGTGGGTTCTTTACCTCTAGGACCACCTGGGACGCCAAAGCAACTATGCTCCAAAAACTTTTTTTTTTAATTTAAAAAAAATCTTTAAAAAGTGTACAAAATATTGCAAACGTCTAGTGCACCACAATGCTAGAATAGTTAGGATGGAAATAAACATTATTTCCACTTTATGGGAGAAAAAAAATCCAAACTTAGAAAGATGAAATGATCATTCAGCTACTGAGCATTAGAGGAGACTCTTGAACCTAAACTTTTAACTTGGGACCCTAGTGTTTCCACTACATCATTCTGGTTTTTTTTTTTCCCTCCATTATTCCTTTTCTCACTTGCACGTTTTTCTGACAAGCCAGAAAAGAAAAACGGAAGAGAATCTTCTTATCTAGCCACAGAGTAACCAAGCTATTTATATTTGCAGTCATACTTTGCAGTAACAATTCACACTCCTGTGTAAAGTTCAGCTCCTCAATTTAGGGAGTTGATCCCATTTTCTCTCAAATACTCAAGTATTTCCCTCCTGAAATTCTTCGCTTTCTCCCCTGCATAATTGTTTTCTCATTATTAAAATGTTCCTGCTGTCATCCTGGGCTTCCCTGATGGCTCAGTGAGTAAAGAATCTTCCTGCAATGCAGGAAATATGGGAGATGCAGGTTCGATCCCTGGATTGGGAAGATCCCCTGGAAGAGAAAATGGCAACCCACTCCAGTATTTTAGCGTGGGAAATCCATGGACAGAGGAGCCTGGTGGGCTATAGTCCTTGAGATTGCAGAGTCAGACATGATTTAGCATGTATGCACACAGTCATACTAATGTGCTGTAAATCCCATCCCCTCCAGCTTCTGTTCTATTTTTCTGCCTCATTTTATAGCCAAATTTCTGGGAGTAATTTATACTCACTGCCCCTACTTCCCCACCTCTCCTTTTCTCTTAAGTCCATTACAATTATACCACTTTCCCACGGCTTCAATGAAAGTGCTTTTTAAGGTCATTTATGAGCTCTAGATGGTCAAATCCGACAGTTATTTCCCAGTTTTTATCTCATGCAGCAGAGTTGGAGAAATAGACAAATAAGTGAAAAGTCAAAAGCCCTAGAGATTCCCAGAAAAATCTGTTGATCATAGAAGCCTCAGTTATGAAACTTTATGACCAAGAAGCACACTTGGAGTCTTACTGCATCTCCAAAGGCAAATTTAGAAAGGGGTACCCCTGAGATTTGAGACTGGGGTTAAGTCGTAACTATGAGTGTGACATAGTTCTGGAAAGTCAGAATTTGTAAACTGAGTGAGTTTCAAGGGTGTAGTGAAGATGGTGGCCTTTTTTTGGAACAGAAGAGACAATCAGAATTTGTCTCTGGTCTTGTCTCGGAAAACATGAATCTCAAAGAGCTACCATTCCAACTTCTGAATGTAGACAGTTTTGTTGCAGGTTATACTTTGGCACAGGTTATCTGTTTTGAGAATCATGCTTCCCTGATGGCTCAATGGTAAAGAATCTGCCTGCCAAAGCAGGAGATGCAGTTTCGATCGCTGGGTTGGAAACATCACCTGGAGGAAGAAATGACAACCCACTCCAGTGTTCTTACCTGGGAAATTCCATGGACAGAGGAATCTGGCAGGCTACAGTCCATTAGGTTGCGAGGAGTCAGATATGACTTAGCAACTAAACCGCCAGCAACAGCCATACTTTGGTACAATTTATCTGTTTTGAGAAGCATACTATAGTTTGTTTTGCAAGAAAAAGTTTTTATTCCATCTCAAAAGGATTCTTAGTTCTTTCATATGGAAGGAAACTGGAGCATTTGGTCTGCATACTCAATTACTTAGACAGCCCCTTAAGAAGATTTTGGTTCTCATCCTGACACTTGAACTCACTTATAAGCATGCCAATCTATATATTTCTGCTTCTAAGAATCAATATTTTTAGATATATTTTCAAACATATGTCCTTATTTCTTTGTACAGTGCCTCTTCAATGATATAAACAGCATCCCGTCTGAAGTAGGAACATTGCCATGGCCTGAATTAATAGTTGAGGCCATAATGGTTACAGGTTTTCTCTCACCTCAGTCTCCTGGAACATTCCTAAAAACCTAGAAGTAACAAAAAGGGACCAAGAATGGAACCAAACTTAGTGTTCTATGGTTTGTATGATTTTACCTCATAGTAAAGACTTAGGCCAAGAGATACAGAATCATTTCAATTATCTTATTTTCTATTTCATAGAAGTATAGAAGCTAAAGTTTAGAAATGATGGATGCTCCCATTATATTCCTTGGTGGCTCAGACAAAGAATCTTCCTGCAATGCAGGAGACTGGGGTTCGAT
This sequence comes from Giraffa tippelskirchi, assembly GCF_054371585.1. Classification (NCBI taxonomy): domain Eukaryota; kingdom Metazoa; phylum Chordata; class Mammalia; order Artiodactyla; family Giraffidae; genus Giraffa; species Giraffa tippelskirchi. The sequence continues at coordinate 95,088,215 of NC_137286.1, read as the reverse complement.
TTCTAGGTCAGCAATATCCCCTGGAGAAGGGAATGGCTACCTACTCTAGTATTCTTGCCTGCAAAATCCCATGGGCAGAGGAGCCTGGCAGGCTACAGGCCATGGGGTCACAAAGAGTTGGACACAACTCAGTGACTAACATACTACAGCAGTGAGTTGGCATCACTGATTATCTACCAGTAGAGAAAGACGGAAGAAAGAAAAACAATCTAAAAGACTAATAAAACTAATTAATATAATAAAATACATTTGATTTTCCCATATGCATGACATATTTTATGACTCTTTATAAGACCAAGTGTGTGTGTGCTTCGTCATTCAGTTGTGTCCAACTCTGCAACCCCACGGACTTCCCTGGTAGTTCAGATGGTAAAGAATCTGCCTGCAATGCAGGAGACCAGGGTTCGATCCCTGGGTTGGGAAGATCCCCTGGAAAAGGGAATGGCAATCTACTCCCAGTATTCTTGCCTGGAGAATTCCATGGACAGAGGATCCTGGTGTGATACTGTCTATGGGATTGCTAAGACACGACTGAGTGACTAACACACATAAGACCACATGTACTTTAATATTTTCTGAATAATTCAGTTAGTATTACTATCAACTATTTTAATTATGATATTTTAATGCCCCAAAGCCTTCAGAATCTGGCCTAAATCGTTTTATCCCAAATAAGTAGTTTCCAAAGGTCTCACTTACTGTGAGATAGTGTAATAACAAACAAAAGTCATAGAAATATGGAATGCATTGTAGAAAGATTTTAATAACAATGAATATAATTTTACAACAGACAGTATAAGGTCTTAAAGAATTATACATTGATTATCTGGAGAATTTTCTTGGGCTTAAGACTTCATCTGCCAGTAGTGTCAGAGAGCCCACTGCCTGCTCTATCTGAGCATTTGAATGCATAATACAGAAAGAAAATCCAAGATTTTTTTTGTGTGTGTGACAGGTCCTGGTTCTTTTGTCTGCCTTGGTGTTTACCAAGCCTGACAGGGCTACCAAGGTGAATTCCGGCAGTGCCTTGTATTGAGGAGACCGGGATGTTTTGTGTCAGTACACTGCATGGCTGGTTCAAGCAGTTCTCAGAAGAGCATAAAACCCAAGAATGTTGAACTGGGTTATCAGCATATATTGTGATCTACCTCGGACAAGAGCCAAGAGGGCTGTTATCATCTTCCAGTCATTAGAACATCATTATGGAATTTCTACAAATAGATAGCTATTATTTTGATGCAATTCTAATTGTAGCATTTGCCATAACAAGCTATGTAGGCTAAGAATACTGTCAACAAAAGTGTTTATCAGATGATTACTGTAACCACTGTATTTGAGATTTTTTTAAGTTGTTTTGCAGCTTAACCAACATATGTCTGGCATAATCTTTCTCTGCCAGTGGCATGTTGTATTCACTGAAGAATAGTAAGCATGAGGGGAGAAACTACACGTCTTGGTGCTTTAATTTTTGCAATAGTTGTGCTTTGTTTAAAGCGTGTAGATATATGCAGGTGCTTCTTGATATCCTATCCCTCTGTACCTGGTAGGAAATATTGTTACTTTGTTTTTTTGTTTGTTTATTATTTTTCTGGCCACACTGTGGTGGCATGTGGGATCTAGTTCCCTGATGGGGGATTGAACCCGTGACCCCTGCATTGGAAGCATGGAGTCTTAACCACTCGACCACCAGGGAAGTCCCAAAATACTGCTACCTTAAGTTAGAGGTACTACTTTAGTACCTTTAGGAAAGGCTCTACTTTAGGAAAGGAAAGGCTCTACTTTCCTTTCCAACAATTCATAAATATGCCCTTAAAGCAGCTGCCTGATCATTTTTGCTCATGTTATTTCCAAACTTATTTATTATTAATACAAATTTTACAAACACAATATTGAACTTATGAATTTATTACATCTGTGAAAATGTATTGCACTTCTGCTTATGCGCAATTACAAAATGAGTCATTCTGAAGTCAGTCTTTTTTTTTGAACAAAGTTAACAGTCATTTTCTGTAGAATCAGTTAGACAAAGCTGTAGTATACCTGACTCAGCATTTACAATGACAAGGTAAATGACCCACCTTCAGGTCTGGTCATTAGATTTTAAAAATGTCTTATATTAAGGCAAAATCTTACTAGGAAGCCTGACTAGAGCATGGACCTCGATTTGATCTAAGTAGTTCAATGTACATCACAAATATTAAATGCATTTTCTTCAAATTCACATAAACAATGGATTAAGAAAGCTCTGTATAAGCCAAAAAGTAAACCCTGGGAAAGATGTCAAAAACCTAGAAGAAATCGAGGGGTAAAAATGGAAATCAAAGAGCCGACCTAAAAGGATGTAGTGTACAGTGTCTTGCCTTGTTTCATCTTCACAGAAACTTGTGTCACCTTCAACTTGGAGACACAGTCCAGGCCCAATGCCTTGTGCTTGACACTTGGCTTCAGAGTCAGTAAATAAAACTGTCTTCCAACTTCCCTCAGTTCGCCTGACTTTAAATATCTCAACCATCCCACTATAAAAAGTCACAAAAACAATTGTAAGTACAAAGAACACCTCAGACAAAGGCATCTTGAATGCCTCCCCTGCTCTCCATTCCCATGGCTATCCGAGCATCAGTCAGAGTCTTTATTTAATCGGATGTCTAAACAGCTATCGGTGGTGCAAACGAACTCTTGCAATGTTGACGCCAACAAACTGTAAGGTCCTAAAGTGGTTTTGGATGTTTCCCAAAATAGTAACTTTTGTAAAGCACACTTTATGCACTTCCTTAAAATACAATTTCATACAGAACCCCATTATATAAAGCAGACAAAAGCAGATATTCCTTGGTAGAATCTTGAGTGTCAGCCTTTGAACACCTTGAAGGAACTGTTGGACTTCCTAAACAGAGTAAAAATCGTCAGAACTACGATGGAGGTGATGTGGTATGATGATCTCCCAGGCAGACGGACCTGGGAGCTAGGTGCTCTGGCTGGGAGTCTGGGCTCTGCCATGTTCTAACTGTGTGAGGCCACTTCGCTTCTCCTATGTCTTTGTTTCCTCATCTGTTATTTGGAGTTATGAGAATTAAGTGAGTTAACCTGTGTAATTTGAACTGTGGTCCTGGAGAAGATTCTTGAGAGTCCCTTGGACTGAGGGGAGATCGAACCAGTCAATCCTAAAGGAAATGAACTCTGAATATTCATTGGAAGGACTGATGCTGAAGCTCCAATACTTTGGCCACCTGATGCGAAGAGCGGACTCAATGGAAAAGACCCTGATGCTGGGAAAGAGTGAAGGCAGGAGAAGGGGACAACAGAGGATGAGATGGTTGATGGCATCACTGACTCCATGGACATGAGTTTGAGCAAATTTCGGGAGTTGGTGATGGACAGAGAAGCCAGGTGTGCTCCAGTCCATGGGGTCGCAGAGTCAGACACGACTTAGTGATTGAACAACAACATTTGTAAAGTTATTTAGGGTAGTCATACACCAGTGTTTGTAAAAAAAAAAAAAAAAAGTCTTCCTTAATTTATTCATTTTAATGTTATTTGAAGCGAAGAGTAAGGGCATGTACTAATATAGGACAAGGTTTTCTTGCTAGGATATTATATTGCGTTGGCCAAGAAGTTCATTAGGATTTTTCCAAAAGATGTTACAGAAAAACCTGAACAAATTTTTGGCTAACCCAATACTTCCTAGGAGAAAGCAATGGCAACCCACTCCAGTACTCTTGCCTGGAAAATCCCATGGATGGAGGAGCCTGGTAGGCTGCAGTCCATGGGGCCGCTAGGAGTCGGACACGACTGAGCAACTTCACTTTCACTTTTCACTTGCATGCATTGGAGAAGGAAATGGCAACCCACTCCAGTGTTCTTGCCTGGAGAATCCCAGGGACGGGTGAGCCTGGTGGGCTGCCATCTATGGGGTCGCACAGAGTCGGACACGACTAAAGCGACTTAGCAGCAGCAGCAATACTTCCTAATAGGACTGTTACTCTGAAATCTACTATCCATTGGTCGGTCTTATCCTAGAGAAATCAGCCACCACTGTGATTCCAGACCTGGATGTGCATGTTTTATGTGTAATCCCGTGTGATCTTTTCCCATGTGGAATATGCCATGCTTACATTCATTTTTGAAGATTAATGAGAATTAAAAAAAAAAAACTATAAAATAGCTATTTCTAATTTAGAATCACTTTCTCAATCTACTCTTCTCTGTCTTTCTCTACCTATTAACTTCATTAACACTAATATAGACTAATATAATGTTAATACTATCTCTCAAAAATATTCTAGGACATTTTTAATGGCCTCTAGCAATCACTGTGCAATTTTCACTCAGTCTGAAGTAGAGATAAGCCAACCAACAATCCTTTCCCAACCAAGCTGTGTTTTCTACTTGTGTATCTGGAGTTTGAATAAAGCCATCATAAATCATATAGAATCAAAATTTAAGAAGTAATCATAGTACTGGTTTGCATTAAATTATTTTTGTATTTTGTTCTGTTTTGTGATAACTCATAAACCATTTATTTAGACCTTCCCAGCTGATGCAGTGGTAAAGGAATCCAGATGCCAGTGGAGGAGACTCAGGAGACATGGATTCAATCCCTGGATCAGGAAGGTCTCCTGGAGGAGGAAATGGCAATCCACTCCGGTAGACTTGCCTGGAAAATTCCATGGACAGAGGGAACCTGGTGGGCTACAGACCATGGGATCGCAAAGAGTTGAACAGGATTGAGCACAATTGATTGAAATATCACAGCCAGGTGTGACATGGGAGATGAAGGATGATGATACCCATCACAATGTAACGTCTGCTTGTCATTATTAATTGTCTGCTGCACTCTGGACATTTCTCTTACTTCTAGCTGACAACATGGGCTGTTTGGGGTCTGTCATTCTCTGGCTTCCAACGTAGAGCTTTGATTTTGACAAATATACAGCTGATGGTAGGGTGTAACGTTTCTGACATGGGAAAGAAGAATAGAGCATTTAACAGCATTTATTTCTGGGGGAAATTATAAGAATTTGCATTGAATTGGAGAAAATGACTGCAAAACAGGGAAAGCACACTGTGCTACAGGGAGCAAAAAGCACATTCTGTCCTTGTACGTTCATTACCCACTGAGTTCAGACAGAACATGGCTTTTTTCTCCAGAGCCACCTCCATGATTAGGGCACTAAAGGATGGTGGCACGGTGAAATAAAGAGCTGATTGGGATAATTGCTAGTTGGTAGAATGCACGTTTGGAGTTTTACTGCAGATAGTGGGCTTACATAATGCTGTCATTACCTGTGACTACATCTGATGGGTCTAGTTAGAAAAGGTCATTTAATTGCTGAATCTTCTTGGGAAAACAAAAAATCCTGGCTGAAAGAATAAGTTGGGTATATTGCTAAAATAATGCCAATAGCTACTCAAAACTGCAGGTTTTCAGGGCCTTTAATATGACATTCTTGGCTCAAAGCAAACATTTCTCCTTTCATTCTTCATTTTTCATGTGGGAAACAGGCAAACAAACAGGAAAACAAACAAAATACCATAAGGAGAAACTAGTTTTTTAAATTCTTATGTATAAGATAGTGGTTATTTTTCTGATTCCAAAAATGATCTATTCATTGTATAGTATATGGAAAAAAGGAAAGTATTAATAAAGAAATGAAAATAACCATTAATCTACTACTAGTATTTTAAGCAGATTATTTTTTCTCTGTGTGTGTGTGCGCTGGGGGCTATGAGAGTTAATATTTCTATACCCTTTCATTTTAATTAAATTGTACCACATAACTTCCCTATATCATACACATATATGTTATATATATCATATTAATATATACTACATTTATGGACACATTACGACTTATTTATTTAAACTTTTTGCAACTATGGCATTTATATAGAAAAACTTTTAAAATTCTATGATGAATATCAATGCACAAATATCTTGTACATAAGTTATTTCTCTAAGAAAAATTCCCAGAAGTGTCAATGTGCTATCAAACTGAATAAACATGTTGGTTTCTCAAAAACTTGACATCTCTTTCCATGCAGGTTGATCAATTTATACTAACACCAACAATGTGTGCCACAAATTTCACCATGTCAGCCAACTGTTATTGCTAAATACATATGTATTCATATTTATGGCAAATATATATTTGCCAATTTGAATGAACAAGACCCCAGTATGATCCTGTTTTAATCGGCATTTGATTTACAGCCTCATCTTTATCTCTCGAGTTTAGGTAGCTTGAAGAACGGAACCATCACAGACAGCCTTGCCCAGAATTCCCTGGAGTCTTTCCTGGTACACAGAAGATGTTCGGTAAACACTACTGACCGTGACATTAGGCTGCTAGACCAGAGGCAGACTTGACACACAGTGGTGATGCTGCCTGACTTTGAAGATGACAGAGCTAAACTGCAGATGCTTCTGTTCACACAAGAACTACATTCTGAGAACTCATAAATTGGTCGTATGGTTCTTAATCAAGTCACATTTCAAGTATATCAAAGTAATGGCCAAAGTAAATGAACTTAGAATTGAATCTTTGAAAAATGTATCAGGGAAGTTCAAGACATAAACAGTGTTATAAATAAGTCATCTAATTCTGGGTTACAAAAACATTTTGACCAACCTTTTGAGGATGGCATTTTTCTTAGTTTCATTGTAAAATGAGGAAACTGAGGCTTATGATAAGGAACTGAAAGATGATAAGGAAACTTATCATCGACAAGTAAGAACTTGCCCATGTCACACAGCTACTGGGTACTGGCTAATGTGTTCTGCTGTCATAAATATGAGTATAAATACATATGTATGTATATACCCATACACATATATTCATATGTGTATCTATGCACATTCATGTCATGTGTATATACACAATACATGTATGTACACATGTTAATATGTGCACAAACACATGTATACATTTGTGTTAAGTGTTTAATAAGTTCAAATGTGTACATGTGTGTTAGTATTTCATGTTTCTGTCTGTATAGATCTCATAAAGACGAATATTTCAGAGCTTCAGAAACGCTCCGGCGTTCACTAACGACTGACTGTGACAAAGAAGATTCTGTTTCTTGAGTCTGTTCAGTTTTAAGCATTCCATGACCCAGCTTCAAGATGAACTTTCAGAGCTTCAGAAACGCTCCGGCGTTCACTAACGACTGACTGTGACAAAGAAGATTCTGTTTCTTGAGTCTGTTCAGTTTTAAGCATTCCATGACCCAGCTTCAAGATGAACTTTCTCGCCCTTCATTAATTGCAGTATAAATATGTGCAGATCAGAGAAAGTGTGTCCCGGTGTCTCCTTGCACGGTGGAAGAGTATGCCAGGCAGCTATCTATGTGGAGCGTCTGCTCAGTTCAGTCCCTGTCAGCAGATCCAGATAATTCTATTTGCATAATGAACTCTCTGGGCTGTCTTTAAAGCCTCTGCCAGTAAAGATTAGAAAATAATTGCTTGAGGATTATTGCTGCGTCTCATTCAATGAGCTCTCAGATGCTCTCCGCTCTGGGCTGAATCACTGACCCCTAATTTGAGGTCTAAATGAGTGTCCGTGGTTTTCTAAGATATTTTAAAATGTGGTGAACTTTGATTATCTCGTTGACACCTGGAGAATGGGTGGCAGGGAGTCAAGGCTAAATGGGTTAAAAAAAAAAAGAGGGGGTATTTCCAAATTAACTTATGGGCAAAACAGGCAAGAAATTGAAATGGCATCTTCAATAAACATTTATTGAATACCCTATAGAGATAAAATTGGTCAGATCATTTTAGAAAAAAAATTTCCAGAGAGAGACTGAAAATTTCCGCTTTCACTGCTATTAGAACTCCTTTCACCATGTAAACTCATAATCTCAAAGGTCATTTGAGTAAGATACTGAGTAAGTACCTTTTGAGTAAGTACTCATTTGAGTACTAAGACATATTTAAGACATGATTAAGACATGACTCGATGAACATGAGTCTGTGCAAGCTTTGAGAGTTGGTGACAGACAGGGAAGCCTGGCATGCTGGAGTCCATGGGGTTGCAAAGAGTCGGACATGACTGAGCGACTGAACTGAACTGAACCGACATGTTTAAAGGTAAATAAAAGCCATTGCTTAAGAGCTATTTCCAATAATGATGAAAGTTATGTGTAGATATATAAATACAAACATAGATGCTATTAAATGAAAAGTCAAAAATTTTCTTCATGAGAGACAACTTCCTTGACTGTTTTTTTAATACTCCTAATTGTAAACTCAGTAACTCTAAGTCATGTATGTTGTTGTCATTGTTGTTCTGTCACTAGATCATGTCCAACTCTTTGTGACTTCGTGGACTGTAGCACATCAGGCTCCTCTGTCCCCCATTATCTCCCAGAGTTTGCTCAAATTCACGTCCATTGAGTTGGTGATGCTATCTAACCATCTAATCCTCTGCCAGCCCCTTCTTCTTTTGCCTTCAATCTTTCCCAGCATCAGGGTCTTTTCTAATAAGTCAGCTCTTCAAATCAGGTGGCCAAGGTACTGAAGATTCAGCTTCAGCACTAGTCTTTCCAACGAATATTCAGAGTTGATTTCCTTTAGGATTGATTGGCTTAATCTCCTTTCAGTCCAAGGGATTCTCAGGAGTCTTCTCTTGTCATGTATATTCTTGATATATAATTTTTATCTATATTTATTTATTATCTAGTATGAAAAATACTTTTTAAAAATATGTCCTGCAGCCAGCCCTTCTCCCAATTTTTTTTTAAACATACCTGGTTGTTTTGGTCTGTTATTGTCTATAAATTTAAAAATAACCTTAACATTTTTTATTGGTTCAGAAACTTGAGATGGTACTCAATGTCTTCTGTATAAGTGAACAATGTCCAATCACTTCTGTCTCTTCCTTCCCTACCCACCATTGCTCCGCTTCTCTCAACTGTGCTTGTGTGCTTAGCCTCTCAGTCGTGTCTGACTCTTTGCGACCCCATGGACTGTAGCCCATCAGGCTCCTCTGTCCATAGAGATTCTCCAGGCAAGAATACTGGTATAGGTTGCCATGCCCTCCTCCAGGGGATCTTCCTGACCCAGGGGTCGAACCTCGGTCTCCCACATTGCAAGTGGATCCTTTACCATCTGAGCCACCAGGGAAGCCCATGAATGCTGGAGTGGGTAGCCTATCCCTTCTCCAGGGGATCTTCCTGATCCAGGAATCAAACCGGGGTCTCCTGCATTGCAGGTAGATTCTTTACCAGCAGAGTTACTAGAGAAACTGTCTCTCAACTGTACCCCAACTTAATGTATTCAACATTTATAACACACACATAGTTTTTTACAGTTAATATTTCCATACTTTGTCTATAGTAGTGTTTCAAAATTTAGAAGCAATTCTGCCACCTCCCTCTGAAGAGACATTTAGCAACGACTGGAGATGCTTGGGATTGTCACAACTGGAGTGTTGTGGCCAGGGATGCTGCTGTATAGCTTACACTGAACAGGACAGGATGTTACAGCAAGGAATTTATCTGGGCAAAGTGTAAACAGTGCTGAGTATGAGAAACCAGGGTGTCTCTAGGGTTATTGTGGAAAAGTGAAATCCACAAGGGATAATTTTTAAAATATTACATAGGAGAATCCAATGAAGAGCCAAGCAGCAGGTTCTATATTGTTCAAAGGAGAATTTTGAAGGCACCAAGGCTAAATGACATTCATTTTCATAAGTTCCCTCACTCAATAGGAATCATGCCACATCGCTTACTAATTGGATCACAATTTTTAGTACATTTTTGCTATTCCTGGAATTTCTAGATGCTTATTTTAATCTCATGGAAGAAAGAATTGTACACTTATTTTCTTTATGCAACCAGGATTATGCAGTTTCTTGATTAAAGGTCAGTATTGGTGCTGGTGGTGGTTTAGTTGCTAAGTCATGTCCTACTCCTGTGACTCCATGGACTGTAGCCTGCTGGACGACTCTGTCCACAGAATTCTCTAGGCAAGAATAGTGGAGTGGGTTGCCATTTCCTTCTTCAGGGAAAGGTCAATATTAGACTGAAAGTTTTTTATACGTCTACATAGCTGTCATTCAAAGATTTCTCTCTCTGTCTCTCTCATGCCCTTCCCCAATTTTTCTTAGATTTGACATCTTCATATCTTAGATTCATTTTTACTTTTGCTGGTATATATTCTCATCTAATTATATCAAGAAAGAAGTAGGAGAGATGGAAAGGCTTAAATACCTTCATAATTGGTGGATTAGCAAGCAACAGAAACGCAGTGCAAAAACCCCTTATCTCAAAACTTCTGGGATATTATTCACTGTCATCAACTATCTCGTGACCCTGACAAGAAGTTTCATGTCCATCACATTCTAATGCCTTTGGAGAAGTTATCCCTTCAAAATCTTGGTGTTTCTCTTAAGTGTTACTTGTGCTTGCTATTATTGCCTGCAGCTGAAAAATGCAAGTTTAAATGAAACTAAAAAGATGTTTATATTTTTCACATAAAAAGATGAAGGTAGTGTTTCTGGGTTGATTTGAGAATTCTCAGCAGGCTTTTCTGGGTTCCTTTAGGCTGTAGTCTTTTTTTTATTGAAATATAGTTGATTTGTAATATTGTGTTAGTTTTAAGGTTATAGCATAGTAATTCAGGTGTTTTTTTTTTTTTTCGCCGATTACATTTCATTGTACATTTTTTACAAGATATAGAGTATAATACCCTGTGCTATACAGTAAATCCTTGTTGCTTGTGTATTTTGTGTGGAGCAGTTTGTATTTGTTGTCTATGCTGTGTTCTTAGGGTTGCAGGTTAACTGCAGCAGCTTAATATAGTGACCTCCTGAGCACACAAAAAAGCATCAAGGATTTCCTTTCCTCTCCTTCCTCCTTCTCTTTCTTCTCTTTCTTCTTTTCCCTCTTCTTCCTCATTTCTTCATCCTCCTTATCTTTTTGATACTCCTCCTCCTCTCTTTTAACCAAAGAAATTATTTACCTCCAAATCCCCTTTAGCCAACTGTCCCTTTCGTATCATTGGCCATAACTTGCAAACATTTGTGCTCAATCACCGACCGAATAGACAGTCTATGGCTTATCTCCTGCAGTTGCAGAGTATTAATCTTCTCTTTTTGTATTGCTTTCCCCCTAGGTATCTGTTGTTGATGAGCATCAGACTGTATTCAGCTCCGTCTGCACTGCCTTGAACCCCTGAAGATAATTGGAATTGGATACCCTAAAGATAGAAGTAAGTTTTTAATGTCTATTTCATCCTTTGCCTAAAGTGGTAACATTTGAATCATTCATTACATCAGAAGTTAAGGATAGCATAGTGAGACTTAACTGCATTTGATTTTCAGGTCATGCACTAGGAGAAATGAGATTATTTGTATTGCATATAGGGTAAATAGTTAAGGCTTCTTGTAGAGAAATGTGGCTGGCCGTAGGTACCTGTCCACCTTTGGGTCTTCAAGCTGCTTAAAGACTTCTGGTATACCAGCAGAAAAGCTCTGCTCAAGACCGTAGATCACTCCTGTCAAGAAGTGATATCTGAGCTGTGTTTATAAAGATGTAAGTCAAATATGGTTTTCAGCACTTTGGACATCTTTCATGGATTATGCAACAATATCATTTTTAGACTTGACTGCTTTTGTATTCATAATATCTTGGTAATCCCTCTGTTAGACTAGATGTATTCTAGTAGAGTTTGAGTTATGTAACCTTCCTGATACCACGTCCTCCAAATCTATTCTCCCTCTTCCTGTCAGATTGGCTTTTAAGCGTTATTTTTGTTTCATTGAGCATACACTAAATTCATTGATTGGTTTAGGAAGAACAGGTGTGATTCAAATGGAATCTCTGTATCCAAAAGCAATAGTTTTCATCTATCTATTTATACCTTCTTGTTAAATGTTACTTTCACCAAGTCTCTTTATTCTATGTCTGGGTACATCAAATTCAAGCACGTTAGCCTGGTTTTTCCTTCTCCACATGACATGGGTTCATCTCCATCTGCAGCTTTGTTTCTCAGACCTTTCATGCATTCATGCTTCTGTCCAGTCTTTCATTTGTGCACCACTCATGTACTGAACTCCTCTGTTGTAATGCTAGGCACTATGGATTTATAAGTTCATAAGACATTCTCTCAATGAACTAGCAGTCAAGTGTTGGAAATACATATGGAGACAGATTATTCCACACAGTGTGATGAAAGCTCTACCAGAGTTATGAATAAGATGCAATAGGAAGGGATTATCCTTTACTGGCCATTGCTCTTGTGTAAATAAGGACACCTCACTGAGGGGTTTGGTAGTGTTTTATTATTTAAATGTATTCATGTTCTCTAAAACATCAGCCAGGGGGAGGATTTTATTTCAGAAACAAATATGCTCCAATTTTTGTTTACAGGGAAAAATGTGGCAGGCAGCGCAACACCGTGCAACAGACCTTGAAGAGTTGAATTCCAAAACATGATTCACTTACTAAATGACATTTTGTTGTTGTTCAGTCACTAAGTCGTGTCTGACTCTTTGAGACCTCATAGACTGCAGCACCCCAGGCTCCCCTGTCCTTCACTATCTCCTGGAGTTGCTCAAATCCACATCAATTGAGTTGGTGATGCTATCTAACCATCTCATCCTCTGCTGCCCCCTTCTTTTGCCTTCAATCTTTTCCAATCAGGATCTTTTCCAATGAATTAGCTCTTCGCATCAGGTGGCCAAAGTATTGGAGTTTCAGTTTCAGCGTCAGTCCTTAGAGTAAGTAATTTTTACTTTGGGACTCAGTTGTCTTATGTATAAAATAAGGACTTGGGCTAAGTCATCTTTAACAACCATTTCTGGATTAGCAATTTAGTTGCATATTTGGCCACTATGATAATGGCCCTTCCAGCTGTCTAGGTAAGAATATTTATTACCAGTTCCAAAAACAGGTAGATTTGGAATCTGAGATCCTCAGGTGAGGACTGGACTTTCTAACTTCATGTATCAGGGGATCAGCCAGGGATGACAGGAATTGCAAAGTATCATAGGCATTTATGGGGCTGGACACTGAAGGCAGCTGTCTGAGCAAGGTACAGAGCAAGCAACGAGGTGCACGTCTGTGCTCGACCCCAATACCTTTCCTCCTGGAAAGGCCACTGGCCAGAGGAAGAAGTGGCCTTCCTTGCTGGGGAAACTTAAAAGGATGATGTTTAATTGAAATTTGAAAGAGCTGTATTTGTTTTTACTTAAGGCAGAAGCTTTAAAGCTGTTGGATATTCCACACCTGAGTTGGACTTCCTTCTCCATTTTACTCCTTAAATGCTCTTAAAGTTTCTAATATTTCCCACAGATAGTACTTTCCAAAGATAGCTTGCATTTCCCTATGAATGTTGAATTTTTTTTTTTTATGATTACAGGATGGTAAGATAGTTAGAGTTTAGTTCTTTTACTATAGTCTTTGCAGGCAGTGTATATATGTGTATATATACAGGTCTATATATTCGTGCGTGCATGCTCAGTCGCTTCAGTCATGTCCAACTCTTTGAGACCCAGGGACTGTAGCCCACCAGGCTCCTCTGTCCATGGGAATTCTCCAGGAAAGAATACTGGAGTGGGTTGCCATGCCCTCCTTCAGGGGATCTTCCCCAGGGATAGAATATGCATCTCCTGAGGCTCCTGCTTTGCAGACAGATTCTTTACTGCTAAGCCCTGTGTATATAGATGTGTGTGTGTGTGTGTATGCAGGCAATGTATATGTATATGTGTGTGTGTGTGTCTATATATGTATACACACTGTACATAGGTAAAATGTAATTATTTGAAATGGACTTGAGACTACAGTGTCTCCTATTTCCATGAAAGTAATAAGCATCATGAAGTCAGTTATTTTTCTACAATTTTGGTAGCCATAATGATTAATCCTCTCACAAAGTTACCTCAGGAACTCTTAGAAAGATTAAAATCTCTAAGATAATGTGCTGATACTGCCAAAAATTCATATTGATCATGTCCCAAACTGTGACAGAAAGACCAAGGCTGGATAAAAACCTCTTGCCTGTGAAGCATTTTTAGATCTAGTGGGAGCCAGAGTTGAGGTAAAGCAGAGAAAGTGAACAACTTCTCAAGTGGGGTCTGGCAGGGAAAAGAACCAAGAAAAATCAGGGACACAGGAAAGAGGCAATGTGGGTTACGAGTGAGGATCTGGGGTAGATGTTTTTAATTGGGATATGAATTCAGAGATTACAAAAAAAAATGAATGAAAAGCAGACATAGCAGCGGGACTGGGCAAGTAGGAGGTTGTTAAGGTTGAATGCTAGACATGGGCTTTTTCCCAAAGTTTTATTCATTTGCTCTCTTTGGTTGACTGATTCCATTTAAAGGGCCAGAAGAGGTACTAACTGAAGATGTTCCAAGATTCTAATAGTGGAGAATAATTCTTATTAGGAAAAAGACAGTTTCTGGAATCTGAGTTAGTAGAATGATCTGATGGATAACATAGTTTTAACAAGAATAAATTTGAATCCCAGTGAAAAAGAGATGGCTATAGAGATTATAGAGGTGCCAGAGAATAATATCTGCAAGAGACAGAATATAGGAAAGTAGCTTAAGCACACACAAAAAAATCAAGGAAATATCAATGGACAAGGAGAGGTTCAACTTGAAAACTCTCGGAGAAAAAAACAAGACTTAAATAGGGCTAGACATGTCAAAGGTGAATTCTTTCCTTCTCTGTCTTTTATACTCTAAATTACTTGAAGGACAATGGGTTTATATTCATGGCAAGAGGCCAAAAAATGCCCTGCACATGTGGTAACTCAACGAAAACTAAACAGAACATAAGGCTCAGATAGGATTTTAAAATATTAGAGATTCTCTCCTTGTCCTTCTATTAGAAATTTTAAAAGCAATGCTTTTACATGAAGTCCTATCAATATGGATTTATTTAATGTTTAGAAAAACACGCATTTGTTGTTGTTTAGTTGCTCAGTTGTGTCTGACTGTTTTACAACTCCACAGACTGTATGTAGCCTGCCAGGCTCCTCTGTCCTTGGGATTTCCCAGGCAAGAATATTGGAGTGGGTTGCCATTTAAAACTGTATCTGTAACAGATAATTTTTTAGTTGTGTTTCATTTCTTATCAGCAACCTGATACATCTCTATAACCCAGTCTGTGGTCCATGGAGTTCTGGGTGCCAATCACAGCATCCAGTCACCACCACCAAGTTACGATAGTTCTCATGATTCAAGGATTTTCTATTTCCCTGGCCACAATAATTGACCCATGGATAGTATATGATATAAGCCATGGAAATCAGGATCTTACTCTGTATTTCCCATGCTAACACTGGAGTGGAAAGTCTCCTACAACTCACCACCTGACATCCTCACACAGAGTTGAGTGTTCTTTGGTGCTTAGCTGTGATGATGCAGCCTTAGGGCTCCCTACACCCGTATTCCAACCCCAGGCTATAAAACTCTGCATAGAAGAGAATATAGACAAAACTCAGTGTAGTGGGGTAGGAATGAAGAGTAGTTGAATAGAAGCTAAAACTCTTCTAACTCTCTAGATCCTGATGTTTCTTAAGACCAACGTCACTCCTATTCTTCAGAGTTAACTGATGGAGAGTTAAAATCACATGCCTTCGTTTTGAACTAAAACTAGCTTGAATCATATTGTACTTGTACATGAAAAAAAAAATTGTGACAACATTATATCTTGAAGGTAAGTCATTGCCTGTTAGGAGACTGCATTTTTTAATTTATACCAGAGTAAATGGCTGCCAGAACTAAACTAAACACAGTAAATATAATTCAGTGTCTGATATAATTCTACTGATAAAAACATTTCATTTGGTGCCTTTTATAGATTGGAAATAAAAGTAGGGAAGTCAACAAACAAATAAACACAAAACTAAGTGCTAGCTTTTTTTAACCCATAAAATCAGTCTGTTTACCTCTGAATAAAACATTCAGTACCAACATCCTTACTCTACTAAACCTGTTAATTATCTTGTGGTGTGCCCCCACAATTTGCGAATCAGAAATAATGTAGAAGAAGATAGCTGAACTGTTCATTTATAATCACTCTTTAAATAGTAGCTTTCTGTGCTATAGATAATATATTTAGGCTTTTCTCTATTGTCCAAGGTAGATGTTCCTTTATAATAAGTTCTAAACAGCTGTTTTGTGAGGTTTAAGGTCAGCGCTATTTCTGTGAAGTCATTTGTGAGAATTCATTTAATGAAATATTTTCTCAGGGTTTTGCAAGCTAGACTGGTCTTCTGGGGATCTTTAATATCCAGTTTTAAAAAAAAGTAATGAACATCCATGACATTAGTATTCCCACTAAATAATGACTATTTTCATCTTGTGTTTTATCCATAGGTAATCAAAGGAATCGTATATTTATCAAAAAAATTTAAGTGAGTGTGTAAATTCTTTCTGGGCTTCCCAGGTGGCACTAGTAGTAAAGAACCCGCCAATGGTGGAGACATAAGAGACATGAGCTGGATCCCTGGGTCAGGAAGATCCCCTGGAGGAGGGCATGACAACCCACCCCATTCTTGCCTGGAGAATCCCCATGGACAGAGGAGCCTGAAGGCTACAGTCACAAAGAGTTGGAGGTGACTGAAGAACTTAGTTCCCACGCATGTAAATTTTTTCTACACTTTCATCATCTGTAAAATGTCAGCCCCTCTTTAGAGTTCTTGAAGCTGACGCTAGTGGGGAGATATTAGAGAAGAAGAATGGGGAGGCATGATACTTTTAATATTTATTTGTTATAGCTCTGCAATTGCTCTATCATGTTTATCATAACATGCCCAGGCCCTAGGATGATGTGCTATGCACAAATAGGTACTAAAAAAATGCTTACTAGCCTGCGTGGCTATAATCTATCAAAGTCTTAACTGGTGTTCTTCCTTCTGGTTTTCACCCTTCTGTTTCCTTGTCCAACCTGTTTAAAAAAGTCATGCCAATGAAGTGATATTTCTGCTTAGAATTTATCATCCCTAAAATCATACAATATTTGTATATTCACTTGATTATCATAAAATATTCACTTGATTATCATAAAATGTACAGCCATGAGAGAAGGCAATATCCTTGGTTAGTTCATCACTACAGCTCTGGGAAGCTACCATGGGAATGCCATAGAAGGCATTCAATAAGTACTATAAAAAAAAGTCAATAAATGAATTGATGCATATAGTTTGAAAGGAAAGGAAGGAACAAACATAATAAACATTAAGATGTACATTTCATAATAGTGGGTAATTTATTATATAGAGAAGATAAGATACAGTTCAGGCTTTCTCCAGAAATCACTAGGTGATTGGGATAATGACGTTGTTATTAACTGAGCTAAAAAACTATACAAAAAAGATCTTCATGACCCAGATAACCACGATGGTGTGGTCACTCACCTAAAGCCAGACATCCTGGAATACGAAGTCAAGTGGGCCTTAGGAAGCATCACTACGAACAAAGCTACTGGAGGTGATGGAATTCCAGTTGAGCTATTTCAACAACCTAAAAGATGATGCCGTGAAAGTGCTGTACTCAATATGCTAGCAAATTTGAAAAACTCATAGTGGCCACAGGACTGGAAAAGGTCAGTTTTTATTCCAATCCCAAAGAAAAGCAATGCCAAATAATGTTCAAACTACTGCAAAATTGCACTCATCTCACATGCTAGCAAAGTAATGCTCAAAATTCTCCAAGCCAGGCTTCAACAGTACGTGAACTGTGAACTTCCAGATGTTCAAGCTGAATTTAGAAAAGGTAGAGGGACCTGAGATCAAATTGCCAACATCTGTTGGATCATTGAAAAAGCAAGAGAGTTCTAGAAAAACAGCTATTTCTGATTTATTGACTATTCCAAAGCCTTTGACTGTGTGGATCACAACAGACTGTGGAAAATTCTGAAAGAGATGGGAATACCAGACCACCTGACCTGCCTCCTGAGAAATCTGTATGCAGGTCAGGAAGCAACAGTTAGAACTGAACATGGAACAACAGACTGGTTCCAAACAGGGCAAGGAGTAGGTCAAGGCTGTATATTGTCACCCTGCTTATTCAACTTGTATGCAGAATACATCATGTGAAATGCCAGGCTGGATGAAGCAGAAGCTGGAATCAAGATTGCTGGGAGAAATATCAATAACCTCAGATATGCAGATGACACCAACCTTATGGCAGAAAGTGAAGAACTAAAGAGCCTCTTGATGAAAGTGAAAGAGGAGAGTGAAAAAGTTGGCTTAGAACTCAACATTCAGAAAACTGAGATCGTAGCATCTGGTCCCATCACTTCAGGGAAAATAGCTGGGGAAACAGTGGAAACAGTAACAGACTTTATCTTTTGGGGCTCTAAAATCACTGTAGATGGTGACTGCAGCCATGAAATTAAAAGATGCTTGCTCCTTTGAAGAAAAGCTATGATCAACCTAGACAGCATATAAAAGGTAGAGACATTTCTCTGCCAACAAAGGTCTGTCTAGTCAAAGCTATGGTTTTTCCAGTGGTCATGTATGGATGTGAGAGTTGGACTATAATGAAAGCTGAGCAGAGAAGAATTGACACTTTTGAACTGTGGTGTTGGAGAAGAATCTTGAGAGTCCCTTGGACTGCAAGAAGATCCAACCAGTCAATCCTAAAGGAAGTCAGTCCTGAATATTCATTGGAAGGACTGATGCTGAAGCTGAAACTCCAAAGCTTCGGCCACCTGATGCGAAGAACTGACTCATTTGAAAAGGCCCTGATGCTGGGAAAGATTGAAAGTGGGAGGAGAAGGGACGACAGAGGATGAGATGGTTGGATGGCATCACTGACTTGATGGACATGAGTTTAAGTAAGCTCTGGGAGTTGGTGATGGACAGGGAAGCCTGGCGTGCTGCAGTCCATGGGGTCACAAAGAATCAGACATGATTGAGCGACTGAACTGAACTGAGAAAGCAGATATAGAGGAGAAGGTGAGAGAGAGGAAAGAGGAAGTGTTTATTTTGACAGCCTACCCAGCTGTCCTGGTGGGCAAGTCCATTACATACACAGAAAGAAAACTCTGAAGCCTAGGGTAGAAATATGACTAGAAAAGTAGATGGAAATATTATCATCATGTAATTTATGATTTAAATGTTTATATATATTAGGGAATTCTCTGGCAGTCCATTGGTTAGGACTCTACACTTCCACTGCAGGAGGCCTGGGTTTAATCCCTGGTGAGGGAACTAGGATCTCATAAGCCAAGTGACATAGAAATAAAAAATAAAGAACTTCTCATACAAATGTTTGCATACAATATTTCTTCTGCCTAGAATAATCACCCTTTCTTCTGGGCTCCAAAATCACTGCAGATGGTGATTGCAGCCATGAAATTAAAAGACGCTTACTCCTTGGAAGGAAAGTTATGACCAACCGAGATAGCATATTAAGAAGCAGAGACATTACTTTGCCAACAAAGGTCCGTCTAGTCAAGGCTATGGTTTTTCCAGTCATGTATGGATGTGAGAGTTGGAGTATAAAGAAAGCTGAGGGCAGAAGAATTGATGCTTTTGAACTGTGGTGTTAGAGAAGACTCTTGAGAGTCCCTTGGACTGCAAGGAGATCCAACCAGTCCATCCTAAAAGAGATCATCAGCCCTGGGTGTTCATTGGGAGGACTGATGTTGAAGCTGAAACTCCAATACTTGGCCACCTCATGCAAAGAGCTGACTCATTTGAAAAGACCCTGATGCTGGGAAAGTTTGAGGGCAGGAGAAGAAGGGGACAACAGAGGATGAGATGGCTGGATGGCATCACTAACTCAATAGACATGGGTTTGGGTTGACTCCAGGAGTTGGTGATGGACAGGGAGGCCTGACATGCTGCAGTTCATGGGGTTGCAAAGAGTCGGACATGACTGAGCGACTGAACTGAACTGAACTTCTTCATATATTTTGACAAATGTTCTATTTGTTCTTCATGGTCCAGGTCGACAGTATTCTCGTTTGAGAAGTCTAATTGACAGAAGGATATTTGGTCATTTCTACTTCTTCTCAGTACCATTATTATATTATTCCTTGAACACGGTAATACACTTGTGACACAGCATTAGAAACAATAAATTATATTCTTGTCTGCCCTAATCCTTGTATTTATACATATTTAGGTAATCATGATAGCAAGGGACATATTTATCACTAAATAATAGCAAAAAAATGTTAATTATAGTAACAAACATTTTTATAGCTGAATGAATGAAAACATAAGTGGAGTCAATAAACAAGAGACTGAAGAGAAGCTGATACTGGAACACTGAGGAAAGCTATATTAAAATGAGTGAA
This sequence comes from Giraffa tippelskirchi, assembly GCF_054371585.1. Taxonomy (NCBI): domain Eukaryota; kingdom Metazoa; phylum Chordata; class Mammalia; order Artiodactyla; family Giraffidae; genus Giraffa; species Giraffa tippelskirchi. Next base: position 95,067,953 of record NC_137286.1, on the reverse strand, counting down.
GAAATGGAATTTATGACTGATGGAGAGAGAGCAGTAAAGAAGATTGAAATGAAGCAGTGGAGTAGGAATTGAAGCAAAAAATGAATCACTAATTCTCATAGGAGGGGACTTTAAGAACAAGGTGCTATATAGGTCAAAACTTTCAAAAAGATCAAGTAGTACATTGTCAGGGACAAAAAGACCCTTGAGTTCTAGGTGACTCAGGGAGCCAGTAACCTAAAAGACAACTATTCGGTGGAATAAAGAGGATAGAATGAAGATTGAAGGGAGAGTGAGAGAAATACAATTGTGGGCAGAGGATGCAGTCCAACCTTTCCTTAAAGAGAAGAGCACAATGAAAAGAGATGTAATAATTATTCAAAGAGCTGCAGGATTCTTAAAGATGTTACATTCTTGGTTTACTCTCAATACAGAGGAGAATTGAGATACTTCGTTATTTAAAAGAATATCCTCAAATTAGCATATGCAAACTATTTTATATAGAATGGATAAACAACTGTATCCCATGGAGAACTATATTCAATACCCTATGATAAATCATAATCAAAATGAATAGGAAAAAGGATGCATATGTATATATAACTGAATCAGTTTGCTGTATAGCAGGAATCAACACAATGCTGTGAATCAGCCATACTTCAATAAAATAAATTGGAAAACAAACAAAAGAGAAGTTATCCAATGTAAAAGAAGAGGCCAAAATCACAAGAGAAGAGATACTTGATGGAGTATGCAGGAGAGGAGATGAATATGAAGAGGTGGGAGGGGGAAATTCTATCGGCTTTAGAAAATTAGGAAGGCTAACTCTTCAAGATGGGTGGAAAAAAGAAATAATGAACGTAAAGGGATTTGTTTTTCTGCTGAAAACAACAAATTTTTCTGAGCCATTGCATAAAATAAGAATTTTAAAAATCAATGTCATTAGGTGGATACAATGGTAATAATTTTACCTATGTCAAAAAAGACAGCCGGTTACGACATTAACAGAACTGTACAAATAATAATAGTCTTCCTATGATGTAATTGAAATACAGTAAAAATTTTAATGACATTTACGAAATCTTTTAGAAGCCCAGAATACCCCTTTGAGCTTTTGATTATCTTAGTATTTTTACAGCATGTCATTACTCTATTTAAAATGTAATTATCAAAGCTCAGAGGAAACTGATTCTTGTGCATCCATAATTTCATACAATATAATTTTAGAGCTCAAGCTATTTTTGTGTTATCATTTTAGTCATAGAAACATAGTTAAAATTCTAAGGACCTGCATTTTTCATTTTTCAATAGGTTTTTAAAGATAATCTTTGCTTTTAAAGTGGCCTTGTTACTGAATACACATTTATCTGAAGTAAATCAAATTGCCTCTGGTGGAATAAAATGGCTCATGTGTTTTTCATAAATATAAGATAAGAAAACTATATCCTTTAAAGCACGTATTGTATATAAAACTCTTCCATAGAGTCCACTTTACCCTATAGCAGTGGTCCCCAACCTTTTTGGCAACAGAGGCCAGTTTTGTGGAAGACAATTTTTGCACAGACTGAGGGTGGGGTGGGTTGGGGATGGTTTTGAGGTGATTCAAGCTCATTACATTTCTTGTGCATTTTATTTCTATTATTATTACATCAGCTCCACCTCAGATCATCAGGCATTAGATCCCAGAGTTTGAGGATCCCTGCCCTATAGGAATTATGAGGATCTTTTAAATTATATTGAATGATAGATGTTTTACTGGTTCCACTTGAGTATTACTTAAATGTCATCTCAAAGTGGCCTTCCCCAACTAGCCTATTTAAAATAGTCCCTCAGCAAGCGTAAGCTCCTTGACATAGGAGGCTTTGCTTTCTTCTTCAGTGCATCCCCAGGATCCAGAAAGAGGGTCTTTCATGCCAAATCAACAACTGTGTTTAAGAGATAATATATACTTCCAACCATGATGTTATCACTGATTAAAACAATAGCAGTCTTACACTGTTGGTGGGAATGCAAACTAGTACAGCCACTATGGAGAACATTGTGGAGATTCCTTAAGAAACTGGAAATACAACAGCCATACGACCCAGCAATCCCACTGATGTGCATACACACTGAGGAAACCGGAATTGAAAGAGACACATGTACCCCAATGTTCATCGCAGAACTGTTTATAATAGCTCGGACATGGAAGCAGCCGAATGGATAAGGAAGTTGTGGTACATATACACAATGAAATATTACTTGGCTACAAAAAAAAAGAACCCATTTAATTCAGTTTTAATGAAGTGGATGAAACTGGAGCCTATTGTGTAGAGTGAAGTAAGTCAGAAAGAAAAGCATCAATACAGTATATTTATGCATATATATGGAATTTAGAAAGATGGTAACAATGACCCTATATGCAAGACAGCAAAAGAGACACAGATGTAAAGAACAGACTTGTGGACTCTGTGGGAGAAGGCAAGGGTGGGATGACTTGAGAGAACAGCATTGAAACACGTATATTACCATATGTGAAATAGATGATCAGCCCAAGTTCGATGCATGAAGCAGGGCACTCAAAGCTGGTACACTGGGACAACCCAGAGGGATGGGATGGGGAGGGAGGTGGGAGAGAGGTTCAGGACGGGGGGACACATGTGCACCTGTGGCTGATTCATGTCAATGTATGGCAAAAACCACCACAATATTGTAAAGTAATTAGCCTCCAACTAAATAATAATAAAAATAATTAAATAATAATAAAAATAAATAAAGTCTGAAAGCAACATAGAAAAAAAAATGCAGTTCCTGAACTAGCTGGCATCAGAATCACTGGAGAGACTTTTAAACATAGAGATTTCCAATCTCTACTTTCTAGAGACCCTGCTTTAGTGGGTTTGGAGTGGGATTTAAGATTTAAAAAATAATATTCTAGGCGCTTCATACAATCAGTTGGAATGGGGATGGCATTCAAGCAAAAGCAATTTGTAATTTCTTTTTTTTTCCAGCATAGAATTGCATAGTTTATTTTTTTCCTCCTTTACTTCCTTCCTTTCATCCTTCTTTCTTTCCTTCCATCTTCCAACTCATACTATAAAGCACACTAAACACTAGGCATTGTGGATATCAAAATCAAGGAATTAATCATCCCTGCCCTTAAAATGCAGAGAAGGCAATGGCACCCCACTCCAGTACTCTTGCCTGGAAAATCCCATGGATGGAGGAGCCTGGTGGGCTACAGTCCATGGGGTCACTAAGAAAGAGTCGGACACGACTGAGCGACTTCACTTTCACTTTTCCCTTTCATGCACTGGAGAAAGAAATGGCAACCCACTCCAGTATTCTTGCCTGGAGAATCCCAGGGATGGCAGAGCCTGGTGGGCTGCCGTCTATGGGGTCGCACAGAGTCGAACACGACTGAAGCGACTTAGGAGCAGCAGCAGCCCTTAAAATGGGCTTCCAAGGTGGCACTAATGGTAAAGAACCCATTTCCCAGGTCAGGAGACACAAGTTTGATACCTGGGTTGGGAAGATCTCCTGTAGGAGAGGATGGCAACCCACTCCAGTATTCTTGCCTGGAGAATCCCAAGGACAGAGGAGCCTGGGGGTCTATGGTCCATAGGGTCACAAATAGTTGGACATGACTGAAGCAACTTAGCATGCATGCACGCCCTTAAAATGCATATAGTTAAGCAGCGATACAAGCAAATAATGAGTGATGAAGCTGGTTAATATAGAGTGTGTGTGTGTGTGTGCGCGCATACATGTTTCAAAGATGAAGTGTGAATGAAGTAGAAAAGCTAATCTTCTCATGAGATTTACGACAGACTCAGGAGAGAATCCAAAAGAGATACTGCAAATGTATCATGAGAAAGAGCATAGCTTTTGGAATAACTGTAGGCAAAATTGCCCAATGTTTTGAGCCAGTTTCCTTCCTAAGCACAGATGACAAACTCTTTTTTGACCAGAAATCTATATGGTGTTTCAGATCTTTGGCCAACTAACTTATTTGCTACTTGAAATAGGTAGGGCCTCAGAACTTACCAACTATGTCTAACAATACTTCTCATCACATTAGATTCAAGCCACTGAAGTAAGAAGGCAGGGACCCATTTCTTTTCCTTCCAACTCTGGCCCAGAGGCGGATTTTTGTGACTTGTACCTGCCCTTAGTACTTCCGTGCTTAATAAGCTGACAGGTCATTTACGGCAAGGTGAGGACACGGGTGTGAAAAAGTGCCGCAGAGTAAAGAATTCTGCTTATTGTGCCCTTCATCAGCCTTCTCTGTAAGGATTCCCCCTTCTGTGCCAAATCAACTTTAAAGCAAGGCAAGAAGCAAGTGGGAGCTAGGGCTAAAGAGAGTCATGACGGAAGTTACTCTGTGCTGGTAAAAGAGGAGGAAATGGCGGGGAGAGGAAATGTAGGTAACCCTCCCTGATAGCAAGTGGAATCAGCCATTTTGGGGTAAAGACCAAGAATTCAAGTTCTGCCTATACCTGACAGAATGAACTTCAGGTGTGCACATTATTATGACACCTCATGTAGCCTTGAGAATGATCAGTGTTTTTTTCATTTAAAATAAAATAGATGAAAGAAAGCTATATTTAGACGCTACAAAAGGAGGAATGTGCCCACTGAGAAGAGAAGCTGTATCTTGTTTCGTCTAAGTATTACTGTGTTAGTTTGAAGTCAAATCTCTTTACCACAGATTAAGATGGACTGACAGAAAATTCCAGAAGAATCTGGTTTTCAGAGGCTTGTCGACTTAAGAGACACAAACAGATACTGATATCCAAATGAAAAACAAAGTTTACATTTACCTCATCTCTGAGCTCCTCTAGTGGGTGCTTTATTTTAGGATTTGTTCTATGGAAATGGCATTGAATTGGATTGAGTCTGTTGGACCATCGACAAGGCTGAGAATCTTGAGGGCTGAGTCAGCGCTGTTCTCATAAATCTGTTGTGGTGTGTGGGAGCCTGGCTTGCACCATATTCCAATTTGATCTGGGTAAATATCTCACCACCACCAGTTTCAAGTTACCAAGGGTTTAACAACCTTCTCACAAAATTCTGAATATTTAACCATTGGCTCCAGCACATGACTGGCTGGGACACAATCTCTGTGCCTTCATTGCCTAACACATGGCCCAGCACAGACTGTTATGCACTAAACATTCTCTGAATTCTAGTGGAGAGAGTTTTCAAACAATCATTATGAGAATACTGGTTCTTCCAATTCCTCCATTGTTTTACTTCAGGGCATGCCAGTTTTTATGAAAGCAATTTCACTTTCTCCAGCCAACACCATTCCTTTTTATAGCCTCTGAGAGATGAAAAGATAGAGGTTTGGAAGATAGAGTCCTATGTACTGTATCCCAAAGTCCATAGACATTTCCAAATGTGGCAGATTTCAAAGGCTGCTTTTGTGGTTAGGGCAGGCTTGTCGTATGTCATTAAATGGAGAGTAGTTAATCATATCAGTGGAATATTTCAAGATTCTCCATAGCTAATATATTTTTTTTTGTAAGAGAATGTCAGTTGATGGGAAGAACCTCTGCCTTCTTGTTATTGAAGAGGAGGAAGCATACTTTGAGTGACTTACATATGCTAGGACTTATTTAATTTTATATCTGCTGCCACCTCTTTTGGGCTTTCCAGGTGGCTCAGTGGTGGAACCCGCCTGCCAATGCAGAAGATGCAAGAGATATGGATTCTATCCTGGGTTGGGAAGATCTCCTGGGGGAGGAAATGGCAACCCACTCCAGTATTCTTGCCTGGAGAATCCCATGGACAGAGGAGCCTGGCGGGCTACAGTCCATGGGATCACAAAGGGTCGGACACGATGGAGCATGCATGCAAGGTTATGATCGCACCCCCTCTTTTATCAGTTAAAATAGGGTCATCCAAAGACTAAGCTGAATAAGTCAGGCAATTGCAACAGAAAGATTGGAACCTTGTTTGATGGATTTTAAAGCCCTTGCTTATATGGTGAGGAGAGAGAAAGCAGAGCTGCGTAGGATAGGAGTTGGATAGGGGTCTAAATATAGCCTTTGCCTGCCCCTGTGGTCCAAAGAGAAAGCTCTGTTTACTTCTCAGTTCCGCCAAGCTTTCTGGACTTCTGAATGGGTCAAGGCATACAATTGAACAAATCAGAAGAGAAGGCTGAACTAATCTTTATCAAAAAAGATCTTTGTGTAACCATGAGAAAAACTCCTGGTCCTGGAATTGGAGAGAGTTGTGGTAGGGACCTGGTAGTGTAAGAGGAAACTCAGAGAAAGAAGATGGAGATGGAGTCAAATAGACACAAATGTTATGCTCCTCACCCCCACACCTGCTGCTGCTGATTTAAGAGACTTGAGGAAAATATCTTCCCCAAATTTTTCAAAGCTTTTGTCTTAATGTAAACATCCATTTCATTCCAAAGCCTTGAAAAATAATTAGAGAAGATAACTGAGACTTGTCTAAATGCAGTGCTGTTATTCTGGTAGTTACTAATCCAAAACAGTAAAAAATAAATAAAAGTACGAAAAGGAAGAAAGGAGGGAGAAAGGGAAGGAAGGGAGAAAGAAAAGAAAGACTGCAAATTAGTCCCAAGAAGAAAGAGACAAATTTCACTTTTTGGAGAAGTGAGATATTAAGAGTGTGATTTCAGCTATTTTTATGATTTCATACTTTTTAAAAGCATAAACACTGTTATAAATTTTTCAGTCATTTCACTCTAAATACAAAAGAAGGATTTTCATAAGACTTCAAAAACCTAGTAGTTTGGCAAAGTTGCATATCTGACATATAATTTAAAAGTAAAATAGACACAGCTTCTTTTTCTTGCCTGAGCATCAGTAATATTTCCAGTTTCAGCAAAAAAATAAAGTTGCTCGCCATTTGTTATTCTACCAATGGTATATTTCATTTAGCCTTTTTCTGCTTGTTAGTTCTTAAGTATGTTAGATTATTTATTGGCTAGCTATCCTGGCAGTCCCAACAAAAAGGAATCCAGCCAAGCTTCCTCAGCTATTAAAATTTATAACCTTGAATGTGTCAGATGCTAAGTCTGTTAGACATCACCCCTTGTGAAGCCAGTTCTTCTTTTAGATTTACATGGTCACATACATTGATTTTTCAGGAAATTGATCAAAAAATATTTTAAGTGTTTCTAAAGCTTCATGTTTCAGTTCACAGACATTGAAAAATGTAAATAGAGCTTTGAGGCCAAAGACCTCATAGTATATCAAACAGCAAATGTAAAGGAGCATAACTGGCACATGAATTCTTGCCTCCATAGCACACATTCTTTTTTTTTTTTTAACTTTTTATTTTGTTTTGGAGTACAGCCAATTAACAATGTCATGACAGTTTCAGATGAACAGTGGAGGAACTCACCATACATATACATGGATCCGTTCTCCCCCAAACTTTCCTCCCATGCAGGCTGCCAAGTAACACTGAGCAGAGTTCCATGTGCCATACAGTAACACCTTGTTGGTTATCCATTTTAAATACAGCAGCATATTTTCTGGGGCTTCCCAGGTGGTGCTAGTGGTAAAGAATCCACTTGCCAAAGCAGGGGACCCCAGAGATGTGGGTTTGATCCCTGGGTTGAGAAGATCTCCTGGAGGAGGAAATGGCAACCCACTCCAGTATTCTTGCCTGGAGAATCCCATAGACAGAGGAGCCTGGCGGGCTGCAGTCCAAAGGGTCACAGAGTCAGACACGACTGAAGTGACTTTGCAACAGCAGCGGTTTCCTCTGGAGCCACTCAAATGTTAAATCTATGCACCTTACACATCAAAAACAATGAATGCCTCCTCTTAGATTTTTTTCCACCATTACTATCAGCATTTGGGGGTGTATCTAAATGTTCATGCATAGAAGTCACTAAATACAAGGCAACGACCCCAGGGAAATCCTATCTTCCTCTGGACCCTATGGAACCGAGCACGTTTGTATCTGGTGATGCTGTTGTCCTTCGGTCAGTGAAGGTAGCTGGTCATTTCCCTCCCCTTGCCCCTCAAATGAAACACTGCCCCCTAGTTTCCATCCAGGGTTTACTTCACTGCCCACTTTGAGTGGTGGCACCAAGTGAGGACTTTGCTGGTGGGTTTGATTACAAAAGTGTTAGTATGTCAGAAAGAAATCATGAGACATTTGGAAACCTAATAATAAAACTGAAAATGTAAAACTTCAAGCAGCAAAGCAACCCAAATTTGGGGGTTATTTTTAGAATTTTCTCTTAAATGTTCAGAATTTTCTTCCCTTGAAAAATCTAGACTCTGTGATGAGAGAAGACAAAAACTTTAGGTGTGGAGACATCAATCTCTCATGATTATAACCGATTTAATGTTTGTAATCTTACAAAACAGATATTTTTCTAAATCTCTTCTTTTATAATGAGCTCTGTAATTCTTCTTCATTTGGAAAAATATACATAATGTTGTCTTGGTTAAGGACTGTCTCTTTTCATGGCACCCTGTTTTGTTTCAGGGGTGTCTGGGTCAGTATTCTTATAAGAGTGAGATCGACTTGAATTTATAAGGCTCTTGAGTCAAGCCTTGTGGCCTTATTTTTTGTTCAATATTTATTAAAACAGTGTAAGTTAAGTGTTTACTATATGACAACACTATGCTGGATGTTTTAATCACATTGCTGTCCATATTTTCTTTGTGTAGTGGTTCTAAATAACAATTTGGAATGTCTCTGCTACTTCTTCCTTAGAAATCACATTCCATGGAACATGAAATCCAGGAATCCTAAGGCAGTGGATGAAAAGTTCACTCAGGGTTGCTAAAGCCACATCCTTCTAAAGCCATGCTAGAGCTGGAACTCTAGCTTCATGAGTGACACCACCATCATATCCCCTGAAATGAGCTCTGGGATCCAGACATGTGATTAAGTCTTACACTGTTGTTAAATGCAGATCAAGGCAAAGGCTAAAGGTATTCCAGGGAACAAGTCATACAGCTCTTTGGTCTTATGAATTTTAGTTACTAACATTTCAATGTTAAAAAGAATTAGGAATTATATAATTCAATGCATTTTTTCTGAGCCTTTCATAGTCTTTACCATCTATATTAAGGCATTCAAAGTGCTATAGGCTTAAAAGATAAAAGCTTATGAAAAAGAACTTTTAAACCTTAACTTTATTTCTAAGTTCTTATTCTAGAGTTTTCCAAAGATTTTCAGAAGAAAAGTCATGCTCATAGCAATGTGAATGTAAAACATTTCTGGGAATTATAATTATTTTTACATTTTAAGACTTTAAATGGTATTTAGAAGAGGTCCTATTTGTAATAAAAGCTTTTAAAAATCAATAGGAAGAGTAAAAATCAGCTTTAACATACCTATGTCATGATATAAAATACACGGTATTTATGAAGTACAAGCTGTACAATGGAACAGACTTTCAAAATCAACAGGCTACCTTCTCAATTTCATTTGGAGACATAATAGCTGAAGTGTGTAAATCTAATCTGATTATGGCCTAGAAAATTCTGACATTGAGACTTACAACATAAGTCAAATAGCTTTTTTAGCCTCGGTTTATTCTCTGTCAGTTTTAGTTCTGTTCTGATTGATGGTGGAACTTTCTGAGTTCTGGGTAAAAGTGCCAAATTTGGCTTTAGGGAGACCACCAATCATTAGCACAGATAGTGTGGAAATCGTCCATATTGAAATTAAATTTTTATAGTATGATTAAATTTGTTCGTTTATTTAAAAAATTAAAAAGTACAAACACATGCCATCGGTTTTAATCAAATCAAAAACTGGAGGTTTCTAGCTCCTTTTCAGATTGTGGATCACTTTAAGATGGTCTTAAATCATTCGTCTATTTTTATTGACTTTCAGTTATAATGTTTAAGTGTTTCATTAAGTTATAATGTTCAGTGTTTAAGAGGAAATCAATAATTGTTAAGGCTACATTTAAAAGAAAATTAGAGGTTTTCCTTCACAATATGACTTCAAAGTATCTATGTATTTAGCAATGGAAAGAATGGAATAAGCTTCTCAGGGTGACTTATTTAGGAATAGAATTAATGGATAGCCAATAATGCAAAATGACGGCATAGACCAGAAGCACAAGAATGAAAAAAAACCCTTATATAATTGCTTATCTTTAATTTTATTCTTTTTCTCTCTCCAAGAGTTTATGGTCCTTTCCTAACTTGAAATAATTTCCCCTGAGGCCCTTGAACGTAATGAGTTTCAACTTAGTAACGGATAATTATAAACTACTCAGCCTTACTTTTTATGTTTTTATTGAATTATTGCTCCTTTCAGGCCATTTGATACATTTTTCATTCCTATCTATAAGTTATTTCATTTCTAACCAAGGGAATCAGAGACGTGGAGTGATTTATAAAGGCTTGTTGCCCTTGAAACTCTGACATCTGTTAATCCAATCTTTCTACATTGCTACAAGTGGATACAGATATTCCTATATGATTACATGAGAAAAGCCACAGTCCCTTGTCACATATGATACTTCCCAAGTTAATGATAACAGCTCTGTCAGATCTATGCTAAGCACCTTTCATATATTGCTTCCTAGTCTCACAAATGAAATAAAACCATATTCTTACAGAACCCATGTTAAACATGTGGTAATAAAGCCTCAGAATACTTAAATAATTCATTCGAGGACACATGCTTATTAGTAATAGGGTCTGGATTTGAACTAGGTGTGCCTGATTCCAAAGCAGGTGTGCTACCTCCAGGATGTACTGCCTTGCACACACCTACAACTACTTAGTTGTATAAGAACTCTCATTCTCATTAAGTAGTTAGTTTCACTCCAAAGTTGCTATTGTTTGGCTGGTTCAAACATTACTGGCTATCCAGGTGGCACTGATAGTAAATAAACCACCTGCCAATGCAGGAGACATAAGAGACCCAGGTTCAATCCCTCGGCCAGGAAGATCCCCTGGAGGAAGTGGCAACCCACTCCAGTATTCATGCCTGGGAAATCCCATGGACAGAGGAGCCTGGCAGGTTATAGTCCATGAGGTTGCAAAGAGTCAGACATAACTGAAGCGACTGAGCACACACAAGCATTACTAACAGTAAACTTGCTGTTAGCATCCTCTTAAAAAAACACACACACAGTGAAAAATCTCATTCTTTTTTTTTTTTTGCCTACAGCTTGACCCACAGAGTAGATTATTACTAGGTTTATATAACATTTGTGAAGGTAATTCACCAAGGATATTTAATGATAAGGACCTCTTTCCTCATCTCTTTCCTGTATCCTGGTTCCAGTGTAAATCAGTATGGTAAGATGGCCAAAAACATGTGGTCTATTGGCTTATAATTCTGCTTTGTGAAACACAATAGAAGGATGACTCTACTTCACTTGCACAAGTGCACAACCAACATTCAGAAACTGTTCTAAAGTAGTTATTAATGTGCAATAAAGAGGAGACACATGTAGTCCAAAACTAAATGCATAAGTCAACCTTAAACTGGCTCCATCAAAAGCTTCTGGAATCAATAGGAATCAACAGGATCCTCAAATGCTCTGCCATGTCTGTTTCTCATTTGTCAAGATATTGTGGTCACAGTTAGTCATCAGGGCCAAAGGGCTGCAAAAATAGCTGGATGTAAAACAAAGGGGACTGTAGGCAAACCAGAAGCTACCAACATGCTATATCTGCCTATCTCTGCATCTAAGCATGATGGCCTTTGGAGAATATGGACTGTGATTTCATTAATCTCCCCCATGTACGTCAAGACTGTATATTGTCACCCTGCTTATTCAACTTATATGCAGAGTACATCATGTGAAATGGCAGGCTGGATGAAGCACAGCAGGAATCAATATTGCCAGGAGAAATATCAATAACCTCAGATATGCAGATGACACCCCCCCCTTATGGCAGAAAGTGAAGAAGAACTAAAAAGAGCCTCTTGATGAAAGTGAAAGAGGAGAGTGAAAAAGTTGGCTTAAAACTCAACATTCAGAAAACTAAGATCATGGTATTCGGTCCCATCACTTCATGGCAAATAGATGGGGAAACAGTGGAAACAGTGAGAGACTTTATTTTTCGGGGCTCCAAAATCACTGCAGATGATGACTGCAGCCATGAAGTTAAAAGATGCTTTTCCTTTGGAAGAAAAGCTATGACCAACCTAGACAGCATATTAAAAAGCAGAGACATTACTTTGCCAACAAATGTCCATCTAGTCAAAGCTATGGTTTTTCCAGTAGTCATTGGAAAGAGAGTTGGACTATAGAGACTATAGAGAATTGGACTATAAGGAAAGCTGAGTGCCAAAGAATTGATGCTTTTGAACTGTGGTGTTGGAGAAGACTCTTGAGAGTCCCTTGGACTGCAAGGAGATCCAACCAGTCCATCCTAAAGGAAATCAGTCCTGAATATTCATTGGAAGGACTGATGCTGAAGCTGAAACTCCAATACTTTGGCCACCTGATGTGAAGAACTGACTCCTTGGAAAAGACCCTGATGCTGAGAAAGATTCAAGGTGGAAGGAGAAGGGGATGACAGAGAATGAGATGGTTGGATGGCATCACCAACGCAATGGACATGAGTTTGAGTAGTCTCCGGGAGTTAGTGAAGGACAGGGAAGCCTGGCGTGCTGCAGTCCATGGGGTCACAAACAGCCAGACACGACTGAGTGACTGAACTGAACTGAACTGAACTGAACTGATGTCTCTTAAGGTAAACTGAAATCCAGAGCATTACAGGGAAGCATGTTCCAGTAAATAAAGTCCAATACTAACCAATCTGACACAGTCCAAACAAGCATAGTAGATTTTAACTAAAGCAGTAGATTTTGAACTTTTATTTCCTGTGTCCTTTAACTGCCTCCTTCTTAACTATAAGTTTTTTAAACCAATTTTATGAGACTTTAGAAGACATGAATCACAGTTGTCATATAATCACTAACAGGATAGGTATCTTAGATGCTGAGTTTATCTGCAAGGTAATAACCTTATTTGAAAAATGAATGGTTTAGAATGAATGATTTCTAAGATTCCACCTTGCACTTTGCTTCTAATAGTACATGTGAAGTGTTTTTTTCTTTTCTATGAGATTTTCTCAGAGCTTAATTCTTAATAATAGAAACCTACATTATTTTTTCTAAATGTTACTCTATTTAGAAAATCTTTCCCATCAGAAACCCGATATAATTCTGCTTTTAAAAGCAAGAAATAATGTTCAATGCAACTTTGATCTGCCTTCACATTAGATCTGCATAATAGAATAATTGAAAAAAAGGATAGAAATGCAGTACATTATTGAGCTTCAATTAAATTTCAGAACTGAAATGTGTATACAGGGAGATAATCATCCACAGTTTAATGCATTTAAAATTGTAGACATCATTAATGTTGTACATTAACAAAGTACAAATGAACTATCTCATGTCATTAGCCTTTAAAAACCACTTAGATGCATTTATATTCAAAATCCAAATGCATTCATTATTTCAAACAAGAAATTGTGCCTATTTGTGGTTTATGGTATGAAGCAATATGCATATATATTCTTCATTTCATTTTCATGTTAAAAAATACAACATGATGTATAAAAAATACTTAATATACATTTTACTACAACCAAAGTGAAAGAATTTGTATTTTGATGAATTTGATTTCTAGATTGAATAGCAGAATATTAATTTAGATTTTCATAGAATATATTTCTCATTTTAACCAAAGATTTAAAAATAAATAGATACTGAAAATAGTTTACTGTTGATGGGAAGGTAAATTGGTGTACCACTATGACAAATAGTGTGGAGATGCCTCCGAAAACTAAAAATAGAATTACCATATGATCCAGCAATCTCACTCCTGGGCATATATCTAGGAAAGATGAAAACTCTAATTTAAAAATATACAGGTACCCCAACATTCATAGCAGAACTATTTACAATAGCCAAGACATGGAAGCAACCTAAATGATTTGAATAAGGAAGATGTGGTATATATACATATATATATATATATATATATATATATGTACATATACATATACACAAGAGAATACTACTCAGCCAATAAAAAGAATGAAATAATGCCATTTTCCACAACATGGATGGACCTAGAGATTATAATACTAAGTGAAGTAAATCAGAAAGACAAATACCATATGTTCTAGTACGTGTGTAATCTACAATATGATATAAATGAATTTATCTACAGAAAAGAAACAGATTCACAGATATAGAAAACAAACTTACAGTTACCAAAGGGTAAAGAGGGTGGGGCAGGGATAAATTAAGAGTTTGGGATTAGCCGATACAACCTACTATATTTAATACAGATGAGCAGCAAGGTCCTACTATTATAGCACAGAGAATAATATTCAATATGCTGTAATAAACCATACTGGAAAAGAATCTGAAAAGGAATATATATATATGTTTATATATACAACTGAAACCCTTTGCTATGCACCAGAAACTAACTAAACTTTGTAAATCAACTATAGTTCAATAAATTTTTTTACAAATAAAGTTCACACTATTTGAGTATGGGTTATACTCTTTTAGCCATTTTTTTCTCTTCATTTTATGCCATGGCTCCCAAGTTTCTTGGCTCATGATCTCCTTACATGAAAGCCAGCAAGAGCTGATCAGTCTTGCTTACATCACAGTGTGATATAATTAATTATCAGTTTGGACATTGTTTCTCTTTGCAGTGATAGGATTTTTGTGATTACTTTGGGCGCATCCAGATAGTCCAGGAAAATATCCCATGCTTTTTTAAGTGAAAGCAGAAAGCATTAGAATCGTTGTCAAACTTTATTTCAAACAAACTAAAGGAATTTATTATAATGCTGGGCAAGCTTTTTGTTAAAAAATTTAATAAAATGGTTAAATAAAAGTGTTGCTTTATTTATTTACAGCAATGGACAGTATCTATAAAAACAGATTTAATATGTTACAAACCATTGTGTGTAAGATAGGTTCAAGGATGTATTGTTCAACATGGGGAGCAGAGCCAATATTTTCTAACAACTATATGTGGAAAGTAACATTTAAAAATTAAGTTTAAAAATCACCACAAGGTACATTTTAAATATCTTATAATTTTATTTGTCAAATAAAACTCATTAAAGCTGAATATTTTTAAAGATTTAATAAAAATCATTGCATAAAATTAGGTCTGATAACTAATATATTTGGATAAATAAATTAAACAAGGTGGATTAGGATTGAGCTGAAAAATAAGATTATAGTAGAATTTGACAGGAGGAAAAGACATGCAATTCATGTATCTCTGATGAGAATAAGATTCTCTGAATGAAATTCTTTGGAACATAAATCCTGAAAGCTATTAGAGTCACATTAGTTTAATTATGAAAAACAGCACCACAAAAATGGCAATTTCTCTGCTTTATAACTAACTATGAATTTCTTGCTGCTGCTGCTATGTCGCTTCAGTCGTGTCCGACTCTGTGCGACCCCATAGACGGCAACTCACCAGGCTCCGCCATCCCTGGGATTCTCCAGGCAAGAACACTGGAGTGGGTTGCCATTTCCTTCTCCAGTGCATGAAAGGGAAAAGTGAAAGTGAAGTCGCTCAGTCTTGTCCGACTCTTAGCGACCCCATGGACTATAGCCTACCAGGCTCTTCTGTCCATGGGATTTTCCAGGCAAGAGTACTGGAGTGGGGTGCCATTGCCTTCTCTGATGAATTTCTTGAGTTTTATCTAAAGGCAATAGGATCTACTTAGATTTCTCAACACGTATTTTTGATTGTTTTATAGTAACATGATCCTAAGCTTCTATGCTTTATGGAGTTGAAGGCAATATAACATAATCCCTAACTGTTTAAACTTTGGAGGTTGGATTTATATGTATGAACTTTGCAAAATTATTTAACCTTCCTAACATTCATCATGTTGCTGCTGCTGTTGTTTTTTTGTTTGTTAATTTTTTTGTGGGGTTTAGATAACTTTATACAAGTAGAGAGTTTACTACAAGCATTCAAAAGATGTTAACTATTGTTATTAATGACATTGTTACTAGAGTTATGTTCAAAGTGGCCAAAAATTCTCAAGAAGGGTATCTGAAAAAAGAAATACCAGTGGGAGTAAAATATGGTGTTTAAGAAGAAAGACATGACTAGAGGAGTTATTGAAAGGAAACACCTGTTCACCTTTCAGTTCAGTTCAGTTCAGTCGCTCAGTCGTGTCCGACTCTTTGCGACCCCATGAACTGCAGCACGCCAGGCCTCCCTGTCATTCACCAACTCCCTGAGTCCACCCAAACCCATGTCCATCGAGTCGATGATGCCATCCAGCCATCTCATCCTCTGTTGTCCTCTTCTCTTCCTGCCCTCAATTCTTTCCCAGCATCAGGATCTTTTCCAATGAGTCAGCTCTTCACATGAGGTGGCCAAAGTATTGGAGTTTCAGCTTCAACATCAGTCCTTCCAATGAACACCCAGGACTGATCTCCTTTAGGATGGACTGGTTGGATCTCCTTGCAGTCCAAGGGACTCTCAAGAGTCTTCTCCAACACCACAGTTCAAAAGCACCAGTTCTCCCCTTTGTAAAGTTACAAAATAGATACATAAACTAATTAAAAAAACAGCACCAGTTCTTCAGCACTCAGCTTTCTTTACAGTCCAACTCTCACATCCATATATGACCACTGGAAAAACCATAGCCTTGACTAGACAGACTTTTGTTGGCAAAGTAACGTCTCTGCTTTTTAATATGCTATCTAGGTTGGTCATAACTTGCCTTCCAAGGAGTAAGTGTCTGTTAATTTCATGGCTGCAGTCACCATCTGCATTGATTTTGGAGCCCAGAAAAATAAAGTCAGCCACTGTTTCCACTGTTTCCCCATCTATCTGCCATGAAGTGATGGGACTGGATGCCATGTTCACCTTTACTCCAATGCAAAGATCTTTTAAAGCTAAAGTATTTATGCTTTCTTCATCTTGATGATTTCTCTCTTTCTTTCTCTCTTTCTTTCTTTTTTTACTTAATAATCAACAAAATCAAAGGGACTTACAGGCACTTTCTTGGCAGTCCAGTGGTTAAGACTTTGTCTTCCTGCACAAGGGTTGGGCGTTTGAGCCCTGCTTGAGGGGTGAAAAATAGAACAGAAGCAATAGTGTAACAAATTCAATAAAATCTTTAAAAATGGTCCACATTGAAAAAAAGATGCTTTAAAAACAGCTTCTTGTTAAAAACAGGCGGGGGGAGGGAGATCTTAAGGATTATAAATTAAAGAAAAGTATGGCAACATTGTCAATTCTAGGTGTTATCTGCCCTCTAAAGCCACCATCCCATGAGTGTACCCCTGCTCCTGCTACCCCAATTCAGTAGCCTCTTTATCTATGGCACTGTACTTGGCTTCTTTCTTCCACCTTTAGGGGTACAGATACCCTGGTCTCTTTGCTGTAACATTTTTTCTCTTGGGTCATGCTCCTCCTCACATCTTAGCATAACCAAATCCTACCAGCTAGATCTTACTTCTTCTGAGAAGCCTCCTTGGGGGAAGTATGCCTCCTGAATGCATGGTAGCATTTATAACTTCTGTGAATGCCCTGTTTTATAATTGACAGTTCCCTGGCCAGTTCAACCCTCTCAACAAGTGATGTTTCGATTTTAGCACTCTTGACATTTGGGGCTGGATGAGTCTTAATTGGGGGATGGAGGTGAAGAGAGAACTCTCCAGTGCACTGTAGGACTTTCAGGAGCGTCCTTGGCCTCTAACTAGATGCTGATAGCACTTACCTCCATTCTGTTTTAACATCCAGACATGACCAAATGTCCTCGGGGAGAAAAACTGCCCCTGATTGAGAATTACTATTCTTGACAAGTGGATCTCAATCTTGGTTGCTAATTAGAATTTCCTGGGTAATTGAATGAAATCTATATATGGATATCACTTAGATTCTGTTTGAATTGGTTTGGTTTGAGGTGAAACCAAACCAGAATCCAAAATAGAAAATAAGAAAACAAAAAAAAGGAAAAACTTTGAGACTTAGCTTAAGTCGCAAAAGAAAGGACTCTAACTTATTTATGGAATATTACCAGTGCATAATAAAACCTGACACATCTTTTTGGCAATTACTGGATATTTTGATGATTAAATGAATAAATGAATGAATTCAGCTACTTGTTTTTATCTATTTCACAGACATAGTTCTACATTTTATTGTAGTGTTCTTTTTATTTACACTATATTAGGCATTTCTTTGTAGAAATTTGTCTCTGTATATTGTAGTGTAGTAGTTGGTATATATTTGAGAATAGTAAGTGTTTTTGAAAGGATGCAGTAATGAATGAATGGATAACTGAAAGAACATAGTATTTTGCACTCACCTAGTTCCTATTGTGGTCAAGACTGCTGGTTGCACCTTGTTATTATCATTACAAGTTTGCCAATTCATATCTATTCTCATTTTTTCCTCAAGACAAAAAAAAAAATTCAGATTTTATCAGGGAAGGAATGCTTCAGCCCAAAGACTAAATTTCCCAGGCTCTTAGAAGCTGGGTAAGATCATGCAAATATAGCTGGTAGGTAAGATGTAAGAAGAAATTGTGGAATGGGGTTTCTGAAGAAGCTCATTAGAAAGGGGAAAGAAAAAAATGACAAAAATCTCTTTCTGTCTTCCCTCTCTTCATTTCTTGCTCTCTAATACAATGGCTGGAGCTCCAGACACTCTCTTGGACAACACTGTGACTTTAAAATGAAAGTCATTTGCTCAAGGAAAGCAGAAAACACAAAAATCATACACTGTCATACCTCCTAGACGGAGCACATTTTTGCACCTTTAGATTTAACTGAGCAAAAGAGAAGACCCAGTCTTGTGTCTGCTCATTGATGCAATTCTTGACTACTACAATAGTCAATATAACACACTGTGTTAGAAAAATCCATTTTCTTTATCTCTCCCTTCTTTTGGTGTACTTTGCATGGAAGAGGGCATATATTTTAATTATATCTCATTTTATCATAATGTTTATGAGGGTGGATATGTCATCCTGTGGTTGAAGTGAAAGTGTTAGTCACTCAGTCTTATCTGACTCTTTGCGAGTCCATGGACTTTGGCCTGCCGGGCCTCTCTGTCTATGGAACACTCCAGACAAGAATACTGGAGTGGGTTGCCATTCCCTTCTCCAGGGGGTCATCCTGTGGTTGGGTGTATACATTTTGGTCCGGCTTCTTACATTATACTTGCGTGTTCCTTTATGAAAGTCATGTCTAGAGTCTTTCAGAATTCTGAAGTGTGCCTTCAGTGTATGCCTAAAAGCAATTCACAATATTCACTTGCCTTTAATGGGAATTTTCTTGCTGTGAACTTGCTGTCCATGTAACAATGCCTCCTTTCAGAGCTTGCATTAACGCTTGTAAGCTGCGCATATAAAAATTACTGGTAGGCCTGCTGTTAAGGAGTTGTTTCTAGAAAAGTAAATCTTTTGCTTCCAGCAAGATTCACCCAAATGGAATGGAAATTGCCCTCTCAGCAGATTATACACTGGGAAATGTTCACTTAAGGCTAATTGTCTATTGACAATTACCCTCATCTTCTACCATCTTTAAGACCTGAGGCAGTGGTTGTGCAGCATTCTGTTGGATCCTTGAATGGAGACATTGTGAAAATATTGTTATGTTTTGCTGAGGGAACTCTGAAATATTTATAGGCCTCAGGTTCTCCCCCCTCATTGCTTAAAAATGTGGACTTATAAACATGATCCCTCTTTTCCACTTAACTCCCCGAAATGTAAAAGTAATAAGAACCTTTGTCAGATTTTCTTGTAAAACTTGCAATTTTCAACAACTTAAAAGAGAATTGTTACATTGCACAATAGTAAAGTGGATTTCATAATATGCATGTCTATTTAGTACATTTTGTAGATATGGAACACTCGCCTAAATAATGTGATATCCTTGAGTGATCTTATTTGGGAAGTAGAATGATGAGACTTACTTTATACAAAGGAATACTGTCTTTGCTCTACAGAAGGAAACTGAGTGATGGAGGGAGGAAAGAAAAGCCACAGACACAGAGCTCACTTCTAAGCCTACATTCAAAATCCCGATGAGAGAAGAAGGAATTATGGCTTAGACTCGGATAGTTGCAGTAAATGCAGAAAATGGAAAGAGTTGTTGAGTAAGCCATGGTGAGTAAGTTAGAGGTGAGGAAGATGGGTAATAAAAAATTCAGCCAGTGATAGCTCTTGGGTTTCTGTCTTGAGCAATTGAGTAGTTTTCTTGAGACAGAGAACCTTGATAGAAAAGCTGGTTTGAGGGCAGGAGAGATGATGGATTCAGGTTTGTGCGTATGTGTCAGAAGCAACTTGTTATCTGTTGAAGATCTGTTGTTTCTTTCCTTAGTAACTGAAGCCCAGTTCTTAGCTGAGCATCTTGTCTCTTGGAAGAGAGACTAGATTATTTTACTTGGAGCATTTGTGGTCATGTGACTAGATTTTTGCCAATGAAATGACATTGTAAGTGTTGAACAGAATAGGACTTCTAGTAGGGCTACTTACTTGAATGTAGGCAGCTCTATCCCTTCCTGCTGTCTGAAATGAGGAGGCCATTGTGACTACAGTTCCAGCCAGGGCTAGTGTGATAGAAGAAAAAATAAAAGAAGCCTAGATCCCTGGTATACCCAGAGTTTTCCATGCCAGTTTTAGACTATGTACCCCTAGATTTATTTTTTATAACAGAGAATTAAATGTTTATCTGTTTCAGATATTGCTACTTTGAGTTTTCTTTTATATGAATTTAAGATGGATCCTAACTGACAAAGCACATGATTCAAATATAATGGCCTTAGCTCTATGAATTATGGATTTGAAGAGAGAACACTGTTTCCAAAAACAATATAATATACAGAAAATTCAATTTTTAATTTGGGGAGAAGCATCATTTAGTAATGTCCAGGAAAACTTAAAAATGTATCTTATACCCATATTTCTGCCATTCACAATAGCCTTCACAACAGTAGTTGCCACTACCCTCAAACCTCTCTAAAGCTAACTATTGATATCCAAACAAAATTTTCTCCCCAAATGGTTGTGTTGACTTCTGTCTCTTCTATCATCATCCCAAATTCTATATCAGTTCATGTTCCCTGGTTAGATTCTCTGTTACACAATATAAAATAATCTTAACCCAATTTG
This sequence comes from Giraffa tippelskirchi, assembly GCF_054371585.1. Classification (NCBI taxonomy): domain Eukaryota; kingdom Metazoa; phylum Chordata; class Mammalia; order Artiodactyla; family Giraffidae; genus Giraffa; species Giraffa tippelskirchi. The sequence continues at coordinate 95,046,876 of NC_137286.1, read as the reverse complement.
GTTCCTTTTGGTTCTTGTTCTCTTTCCTTTATTTAAATTAGACTAAAAGAAGTCTTAAGTTAAAAGCAGGCTGATTCAGAGTCTTCTTTAAGAACTACAAAAGGGAAAAAGAGGAATGCTCAGAATTTGCTTACATTAATTTCTTCGAACTTTATCCAGACAGATTGAGAGAGAATATTTTTGAAATATCTCAATAAAATGGTTAATGGACACTTCTATCTGAGTGTGATGCTTAGAGTGGAATTCTTGGGTGGGTATATGAATTGGGGATTTGTTAACATATATACAGTAATTGAAACCATGATTATTGATGTTATTTCCCAAGTTGGGAATGAAGAATCAAAAAATAAAAGTGCTTAGGACCCAAAGCTGAGTATATTCTTCATTTAGTTCTTGGGCAGAGAACAGTAAGCTGGCAAGGGAGCAAAGAAAATAGAGCCTGAAAAAAAGTGCAAGAGACTTTCCTTTTAAGACACATAATTGCCACAAACTGGTTCCCACTTACATGAGTGTTTCAATGGTTTACAATGGTTATTTTGCTAGAGTGGAAGTTAAGGTATTCACTACATGAAACTGAATTTTCCAAGGACAACACAATGAGATACAATAAATGTATATGAATTATGATTAGCTTATGATGATTCCATGTTCAGAATGTTGCATTAAGATTGATAGATTTCATTTTGCCATCTGAACGAGCAGGTGACTCAAGCCAATGCTATATGGCAATGCGTGTTTGTTGACCTAGTTACACTCCCTTCCTAATTGTAAAGCAAATAGGCTAGTTGCAGTTCTGAAGGGCTAGGTATAGAAGGTGAAGGCTACCATCTCAAAAGAGCTGCATTAATATATTTGTTTTTCTCTTTCTGACTTACTTCATATATGTGGAAGCTAGAAAAATGGTACAGACAAACCTATTTGTAAAACAGAAATAGAGACACAGATGTAGAGAACAAACATATGGACAGCAAGGGGGGAAAGAAGAGGTGGGATGAATTGGGAGACTGGGATTGATGTATATACACTATTATGTGTAAAATAGATAATTAATGAGAACCTGCTATATAGTACAGGGAACTCTACTCAACACTCTGTGGTGACCCAAATGGGAAGAAAATTTAAAAAGGAGGGGATATATGTCTACATACAGCTGATTCACTATGGCAGAAACTAACACAACATTGGAAAGTAACTATAACCCAAAAAAAATTTTTAAAAAACAATAGCTGCGAGTGAAACTCTAATACAGGATTTATTTAGGAGCTAAAGTTCAACCATGACATTGTCCTGCTTTGGAAAATTGTATTAGAACCATTCTGATAGTCTGGTACCATTAAATACATTGGGGAAGTAGCCTTTTGTATACTGACTTTATTTTGCCAATAGTTCGCCTACAGTAGTCACTGAGAAAAATCTTGATGTGAAAGCTTAATTTTTGCTTTGTTTTTCATGCAGAATGTGCAGCAAAATATTCTAATTATTTTTGCTTCCAACTTGTTTAGATTCCAAGTAAATGAAAGGTTTTATTTATTTTTTAACCAAAATCTGAGAAAATCAGTCATTTCCATCTGTTTAAGTTCATTTAGATCATCTAAATGTCTTATTCCTAAGAGACTAGAAATATGACTAAGGCATAAAACATCTAGATATTTAGATACAACTCTTGCCAAATCATTCTGTCCTATTTTTAATAGTTGCAATTTTCAATGATAAACTGCAACTTACAATCATTTTCCAATTGTTATTTAAATTGTTGAATATTTATTAATCAGTACATTTTGATTAGGACATACACTTGATTTCTCATAAAATAGAAACTGGAAGAATATCATTTTTTTCTGTCCTTCTTACTCAGAAGCTACTACCATAAATCAATACTTTTTATTTGCATTGAGCACTTCATGGTCCTTTTCTTTGATGCATGACTTCCTTCCTTCCAAGAAGCTATTTCACATGCTTCTTTGCACCATAAATTTATTTAGATTAATTTTTTTAAAGGGCTACATTTTAAAGACTAATCTTAACTGGAATTTTAACCTTCTGAATTATATCTGTTTGCAGTGAATATTATCTATTTTAATGACATACTCTCAAACAGTAACCTTCATTTATGACTAGAAATGCAGAACCAGGAAAAAATGCTCTTTTCCCCCATCATATAGTGAGTTACTATTTTATCTGAGACAAAATTTCAAGAATTGAAAAATTAAAGTAAAATATCTCTTCTAACACAATAGTATATCTTGGGAAAATGTGTATCTATTTGAAATTGATTGGAAAAACAGCTTCGGAAACATTATTCATAGCATATGTCTGTTTTGCCCCCTCGATTTCTATTTCAAAAGGAATAATCAGAGTAAAGAAGCAAAGTTTAAGAACCTGATTTTCTGAGTGACAAATTTAGCTCTGCAACTTATTGGTTGGGTGATGTTGGGTAAAATATTTCATTTTTCATGCATCAGATTCATCATCTGTAAAATAGTGGGTAATATGATAGGACCTGATTCATTACATAATTATGATGTTTAAATGAATTAATAACTGTAAGCACTAAGAATGCTTTCTGACACAGAAAGCACTAAAATGATGATTTTTTAAAATAAGATGCATTGTCAGTTATTTCCAAACATCTGCTTTCAGATGCTTTTGTACATTTTGAAGTTTATTCCACTTTATGTCTAAGAAGAGATAAAGTAAAATAAAGTGAGACTTTTACAAAATGAAATTTATTCATTTGCTATAATTCTCCTTTATTAAAAATGATGTTTATTAATATAATCTTGATAATCATATATTCTTTTTATGAAATGTTAAGCCTAGTAGATAATTAATATTGTTATTGTTTAATATCTAGAAAAAAGTGAATAGTATCACAAAATTTAAATTATTTCTTACAGAATGTTTGCAATTTTATTATTCCATTAATAAGAAGGCTGTATACCACTGAGTTAGAAAACCTGCCCCACTCCATATATTTCTAGTAGTATTCATTTGCAAAGCAGCTATGTTTATAGAAATACCTTGGATATACAGTCAGAAGACATGTGTTAAAATTAATTTCTATTTACCACTTACTTTGTCATGATAAGTAAATAGCTTTTCTTAATTTCTGTACCTCAAAAAGAGGTAAAAGATATTTCTGCTTTGAAAGAATAACTGGTTCAGGATTTGGCATTTCAATAGAAACACCTGCAAAATTGTATGAAATGTGTGAATCACTATTTGCAGGCATTGAAAAAGAGGCAGCTGGGGACAGTGATCTCTGAAGAAAGATAAATAAGCAATGTGAACCACAAGACTGCCCAACAATCGCCCACATTCTTCTAGGGGTGCATTACTGACACAGAGCAGGGAGATGGAGACAACCCCGGGCAGAAGTCTTACTGGAATAAGGAGATAGCATTTGTGTTGAAAGGAATCTGAGACAAGAGCTATTGAGAAGAAAGTTACCTATAAGCTGACATGAATTTATTCCAGCCTTGGCCAATGGACAGGCTGAAAGAGCAAAAGGTGAATCTCTGGGATTCTTAGCAGAGGATGGTTACTGTGGAACAGAAAAGTGATTAAGGAGGGGTCAGCAGGGCTGGGGGACACTGCAGTTACGGTTCACCCAGAGTAGAAAGAAATTACTCAGCACATTGGCCTTCAGTTGAAAGTCCAGAAAGACTAGATAGAGATATGGATATAGATACAGATAGATGGATATCTGTTTCTATAATTATAGATCAATATCTCTAGCTCTATCTTTATCTGTAAAGGTCACATGCAAGAGGAAGGGCCTAACCATAGGACTAAGTTCAAAATCAAAATAGATATACCTTAGCAAATGATTGACTGGCGGACTTTTGCACAACTAATGCCTATGGCCAGTGATTTGTTATGTCAGTGAATATTGAAACGTTTTCAATATTGAAATGTCTTCAGTCAATAACATTCAGGTAACAAAAGATATATTAATATGTCTTTGGTCAATAAGTTGTTTAACAGCATATGAATCCAAGTCTGACAAGACCAATGTTATCCACCAGCCATTTATCTGTCAAAACAAAATTCAACTTTGAAGGAATTTAATGTCATTCAAATGCCCTACAACTATTAATACAGTGTCCAGCTTATAACACAAAATGATCAAATGTACAAAGGAAAACAAATATATAACCCATCATCAAAAGAAAAAGAAGTACATTGTAGTCAACCCTTGGACACTTAGATATGATAATTATTCCAAGAAAAATGTAAAACATAAAGCTGCTAATAAGAATATTTTCACAGACTTAATTAAACATATGGTGATAACATATGATAATAACATATGATGATATATGATGAGATGAAATATGGAAAAGAAAAGCATGAAAATATGAGAAACTAAAATGTAATATATAATATATAATGCTTTTGTGCAAGAGGTGTGGGCTTGGGTTCTCCCAAATAAAGAAGCCCATGCAGATATTGGGGAAACCTATACAAATTGCTCAACATATACCCACATTTTCAATTTTAATAAATGCCATCCAATTTTATTCTGAATAAATTTTACAAATTCTTAATCCTATACACAGCAAAGTGTACTTTTCCCAGTAAGAACTGCAATTTATCAACTTTTATAATCAGCTTTTGCCTATGTAACAAAAATAAAAATTATCATTGCATGTTGCAGTGTGGATTTCTATGATGACTTGTGAAGATTGACATCTTTACATTTATTTTAAAATATTGAGTTTCCTAATAACAAAAATAACATATTTCTGTTCATTTTTATTTTTAGGTTTTTTTGTCCTGAGATGGGTTAACTCCTTATTTAATTTAATGGAGAGAATTTTTTTTTTTTTTTTTTTTTTTTACTTTGGGCCACAAAATAATAATTTTATTTAATTAAAAGTATCATACAATTTCATTTTAGTTTTCAGTTGGAAGAGATTGAGTCTGTATGAGCCACACAATCAAAATGTACATTTTAACTTGGATCTGTTTTTTCATCCTGAATATCTTTTTTTTTTTTTTTTTTAATAAATTTATTTATTTTAGTTGGGGGCTAATTACTTTACAATATTGTAATAGTTTTTGCCATACATTGACATGAATCAGCCATGGGTTTACATGTGTTCCCCTTCCTGGACCCCCCACCCACCTCCCTCCCCATCCCATCCTTCTGGATCATCCCATTGCCCCGGCCCTGAGCCCTTGTCACATGCATCGAACATGGAATGGTGTTCTGTTTCACATATGATAATATACATGTCTCAATGCTATTCTCCCAGAACGTCCCACCCTCACCTTCTCCCTCAGAGTCCATAAAATTGTTCCATGCATCTGTGTCTCTTATTCTGTCTCGCATATAGGGTTATCGTTACCATCTTTCTATTTGTTTTTGCTCATCTAACTGATACATTTTCTATCTCTGTTTAGTTTTATGTGATCTTAAAACGTGGAAGTGTGCAGAGTATATGTTGAAAAAATCAATGGTTAGAATATATTTACAAGATATAGTCTAAGAGCAATAAGTCTCTGACAGTTTAGAAAGGTCAGAAGATTAATACCGATAGGAATTTGTTGATGTGTTGTTCAGTTGCTAAGTCATAGCTGACTGTTTGGGACCCCAAGGGCTGTAGCACGCCAGGCTCCTCTGTCCTCTACTATCTCTCAGAGTTTGCTCAAATTCATGTCCATTTAGTTGGTGATGCTATCTATCCATCTCATTCTCTGCCACCCCCTTGTCCTTTTGCCTTGAATCTTTCCCAGCATCAGGGTCTTTTCCAATGAGTCGTCTCTTCACATCAGGTGGCCAAAGTATTGGAGCTTCAGCAACGGACCTTTCAATGAATACTCAGGACTGATTTCCTTTAGGGTTGACTGGCTTGATCTCCTTGCTGTCCAACGGACTCTCAACAGTTTTCTCCAGCACCATGATTAATACCCATAGAGAATTAGACCAACTATAAATCCACCACTAACATTTCTAAATTGTCCAGTTGAGTGTCATGAAACATTATTGCTTATATTCTTGTTAAAGTAAAAACACAGGGTTGCTGTACCATTAGATGATTAGGACCTCTGTCACTGAAGGAAGTGAAGCCCTTTTATTAACCATAGTCATATTTATTATCTCACTTAAGTGTTATGAACTTTTTGCCTACTTTTATATTCTATATTCATTCAACAGTAATTTTGGAACAACTACTTTTTATCTGGGCACTAGAGAAGTGCTAAGAGCTAGAGATATAGCAGTGAACAAATCTGATGGTCTGTTTCATGAGACTTATAATCTATAGGGTAAGTCTGATAAAAACATCAATATGAGAAAATACATAGTTTTTATATATCACTATAGTTTTTAAACCTGGCACTATAGTTAGAGAAACCTCTTGGAGCTTGGATTATTGCTATTTGCAGCCTTTTTTGTGTCATATCAGCATGTCTCAGTCTTTCTGATAAAATCTGATATCTGTCATGGGATTTGTTTTTAAACTGCATAAAATATTTTATTTGATTGTATCATATAATTCATTTTATTTTGTATGGCTGTTTCCTTCATTGGAAACCTCAATGGATTATTCAGTTGACTTTACAGGAGAATAGATATTATAAAAACCTTGAACAATATCAAACAAGTACCTTAAACAAAATTAAAATCTGAAATGCGCATGAGGCTGCCTGGCTGGCCCTGCTGCCATTCAGAGTTGCCACCTCCTGAAAACACACAAAAAAGAGTTAGAAATCTTTCCTGGGAGTCTTTAATCATCTCATTTTTTTGTCTTGTTTATAGTGATATATATTTTTAAGGCTATCATACTTCTCAAATTATTTGCAGACATTAGATACTTGTCTGTGTCATCTGTGTGTTATCACTGGATCTAGGTTACTGACAACCTGAGAACACTAAGGTCTAGGAAATTCGTTGCTTCCTATTTAGGTAAAGACTTTCAACTTGATTTTCTTTTACTGCTTAAAAGAGGAGTATTCCAACATAAAACTATGAGGCAATCCAGCTGGGTTGATTTTACTGTGGGTGTGTGCTTTTTTTTTTCCCCGCAGCCTTTTGCTAGTGCCTTCTTTAAGGACTTCAAGGGCAAACAGCTCTCATTAACCGGATGGGACTGGCTCTTACTACTTGGCAAGAGCCAGTGGCACAGATTTGTTCCTCTCTTTACACTCAGTGATGTCCAATTGATAGTTTGTAACTGGATGTGATGGGAGAATTTACACAATAGACATTGGCAAGTACTACAGAGCAGGGTTTCCTTCTCCAGAAAGCCAGCTGTTAGCATTAGTATCCTCCTATGAGTCCAACTTTTCTTGCTTTGCTAGAAACATTCAGAAGGGCTACACAAGCTTCCCAAGTGGTTTCAGTGCAAGAGTGTCGGGGAACATTGTTGTCAAGGTGAGAGTTAGAATTGGTTTTAAAATGGGCCCTCTTGCTTTATAGAAGAAACATATTTCTTCCAGTTTATGAGATCCACTGCAATATCTTGGTCAATCAGGGTGCTTTTAGCAATCACTTTTTAGTTCCTCCTATTATCAAAGAGCTGACTCCTTGGAAAAGACCCTGATACTGTGAAAGACTGAGGGCAGGAGGAGAAAGGGGTGACAGAGGATGAGATGGTTGGATGGCGTCAATGACTCAATGGTCATGAGTTTGAGCAAACTCCGGGAGACAGTGAAGGGCAGAGAGGCCTGGTGTGCTGCAGTCCATAGGGTTGCAGAGTCAGACACAACTGAACAACAATCATCAAGTTACTGCTAATTTTTTCCAGTAGTGTTTATTTATGCCTTTCTTGCTGGGTGCCTTTCATTATCCAGGTATTTCTGGCATGTAGAGATCCACAGATGTATCTTGGGATAAATACTGTATTTCTCATTTTACTTGTTTTGGAATCTCTGAAAAATAATGATGGTATGATTTTGTCACCACTTTCAGCATTTACTGGAATCACCGGACTGCACGTTTGAATTTGGAGCTATTAAATTTTCAATAGTTATATGTTAATATCTAATTCTGCAGACTTCAAAAACAAAAATCTGATACTTAATGTCATAACTGCCATAGAATATACTTCTGAAAAGATCTTTCCTTTGGGTTTCTGCTCAAAGTTCTTTTCATCTGTTCTATCTGCTAGGCTATAATTTTTAGTAGATGCTTTCATTCAAGGGTATATATTTTGCCAACATGCTTGGTAGGGAGAGGGATATTTCATAAACACAGCAACTAGTATTCCAAATACATATCTTATACACGCAGCATGGATATGAAACCATTTAGGACTCATCTATTGCAAGTTATATAAAACTGTCTAAGACTCGTGTATTGATTAGCCTGGTAACCAGCTATAATTTATCAAATTCTGGTGCCAGCCCCACATCCTACAATTTGATGTTGCTTTACTTAGGAAAATATTTTGGGTTTTCAAATCTTAGAGAAATGCGTTTGTTTGTACATAAATAGCATAAGTGTAAAACAAAACAAAACATGAAATCAGAACCAATCACACAACACTTCCCCCAAATTCTTAAGCATAAACCTACTTTTCTATCATTTGAATTTTCCACGTATAGATATCCTTAAGTAACAAATTGGTGCTTCTCATTCAATACTATCTTGCTCTCAACTGGAAGATACAAGAGGTTTGTTTCTTACTTTTATTCTGCATTCTATGCTTCTAGCGCTTCTGTCATATCAACTCCCTGTAGCTGCTTCTGCCCACAGCTCCATGGCTGGCTTTAAGAGCTGTGTCCTCTTCCAACAAGTGGTTCCACTTATCTCTGGGAAATGGCTGTTCCAAAATGCGGGTCAACAACGGGGCTTTGTCATTGTGATGTTTGCATCTATAATACATTGTGCCAAGCTGCTTTTCTTCTTTTGACATTATATTGTAAGTATCCCTCTATGTCACTTAAACTCTTCAAAACTTTGTCCTTTATTACACTTTAAGACATTTTCTAAATACAAAAACAATTATTGGTCAATGCAAGCAACTTGGCAGAAGTAAAACAGAAAAACACAAGGAATGATAATACACTATTTATGCTTAACATTTTGGTGTATGTACTTCCAGTATTTTCTTTTGTTTTTTTTCATGTCTTTTATTTTTCACTTATTATTCTTTAGTAAATGTTTTCCAGGTGATTGTGTATTTTTTACACTATGATTACTTAATGGCTGAATATTAGCATAGTATCTATTGTATACTATTACCATAATTTTACCAATGACCATGTTAGAATTTAAATTTTTTAAAAAATAAAAGGATGTGATGACTATCCTTATACATATATATTTTTAGAAAGTTTCACTAAAATTATACTACTGAGCCCAATGTAAACAAATGATATTTTAAGGCACTTAAGACATTTTCCAAATTGCATTCTACAGAAGCTGTTACAATATACAGGAATCTACCAGAAATATAAAGGTGCCTACTTTCACACACTGTGGCTGCTCAATAGAATAGTCAAAGAATTATGGTTCTTCATGAATTATTTCCAAAGAGGAAGAAACTTAAACTATTATACTTACTTTTGCAATAAAATACTTGCATATAACTTTGTCTGCATTTAGGTTGGACGACTAGGACACAGTGATTATACTTCAACGTAGAAAACTAGGCTGAAGCTTCCAAGAATGACCTGCTTGTTAAGTATGCAAACAAAAACACATTTGGGGGTGTTTTTCTCACACGTGTGTGTGTTAGTCGCTCAGTAGTGTCTGACTCTGCGATCCCCTGGACTGTAGCCCACCAGGCTTTTTTAATAGTATTTTGAAGAATATTTTTAAGACATGTTGACTACAGTTGTTTTATGTGTTTAATACGTGAAGGCTTAATAAATGATGATAGATTGTGATAGGGTCATGCTGACGTAATATTTATAATAAGTGACTTGAGATTTTATATTTTAAAGTATTTTAATTACCCCCCAAAGCTTAAAGCATAGAATTTTAGTAGAATATAAAATAAATTCAATTTTTGGCACAATAATGACACAGTGATTTTTAAAAGAAGTCTGAATGTAAAGAATTAAAATGCTACATACAAAAATACTTCATGGAAAATAATATGTAAAGGTCATTTAAAAGTACACATTCAACGTACAAGTATTTTATGAATATCCTATATCGTCAATATCTGCCATTTGTTATTCAGAAAAAAACTCATTTTCTGTATGCTCCCCTGCTCTAACAGCAAGATTTTGCATGTTTGAATATTTTTAATTATGACAGATGAAAACTCCATAAAACTTCACTTTTATCACTGAAACTTACATGCTAAAACCAATTTATCACAGTTTATACAGAGTTTACGATTCAGTTCATATGTATGAAAAAATCTTACTACCTTCCTCACTCAGCTTTTCCTTTGAGAACACTGTTAACCCAATTCCTAATAAGGAAACTGCTCTGCACATTTACAGGAAAAAAGGCACGGGTTTCCTTGGCAACTGGAGCCATGTGCAATCTCTCAGAACGGCTCCTCCTACACTCAAGTTTCCTAGGTAGCAGGCTGCATATATTTTATAAAGACAATAGGATAATGGGAGAGATATTACCCTATTCAACCTTGCATGTGAAAAGCTTCAATGGGAAAGATGCATTTGCTATAATAACTGGCAATTTGAGAGAAAATATTAATTGTATAATAAGGTTGCTTCCTCTAATTCAGGGTTAATAGTTTAATTCAAGGTCCAAAATATATTATGTGCTCATATTTTGAAACTTCACCACCAAATTAACTCATATAAATTTGCTGCTAAAGCTAAAGATAAATTGCAGGTGAGCAATTTCATGGTAAAGAGCGATTACTTCAGTCTGTCACTGAAGCAGAAAAGCTGAGCCTTATCTCACACAAATGGAGAGAAACTCAATTTATCCTGAAATTGACTGTAAAATGCCACAAAAGTTTAAAATCTCTAAACAGAACTTGTTTATAGATCTAGAAAACATTAGTAAATAAATTATGAGTGGTTTAAAAGAAATGTATTGAGAAAAAATTATATATAATCTATACATGGGGTTAATTTTGAAGATGGGTAGGAATAGATATGTGAATTCATTTACATCATGCAGGTTCTTCTATTTTTCTAATACAGAAAAACATTCAGAAGAAATCAAATTAAAGAGCAGATGTATGTTATTAAATGTGGACAGAGCCATGCGAAATTTGCTGGCTAATTAGGAGTCTTTACAAGACAAATATTGGTTTTAAAATAATTTTTGAAAACTTTTAAAATTTTTAATTTCATATAATAGGAGCTCCTATTCTCTGACTCACAAGTCTATTCCCTCACAATGCAATTAACCATAATTATCTTTTGAGTTGCACACAAAGAAAACATAATTTATATGTAATTAATCAGTTCTGGAGCATTGTGAATTTTAAACTATGAATAACTTGAGGAGTACAGATTACATTGTTTAAGACTATTTTACTGAATACTTAGTCGAACATTTTTACAACTAGAACCTAAAGGGAAGAATATCACAATACACCCATTCTAATACACTTATTGCAACATAGATTGTGAGATAGTCTAGAAATGTTTATTTTTGAACCAAAAAGTAGGATAAATTTTTAAATAAAAATTTGGGATATAAATTTTTTTATATTGCTTTTCCAAATATAATTACATTTAATTTCTGTCTGTCTTTCACACACACTTATACATGTTTTTTATCCAGTCACTTTCATTGGATTAATTGAAATATTATACTTTCCTTTAATGCATCATAAACCTTTTTTATAAGGTTAACATTTATAACATAATGTAGATATTTTTAATAAACATGTTTTACTTCAGGGTATAAATTTAGCATAAGTTACTTAAAAATTTCTCTGATTGATACTTAACTTTGTTTACTTCAGTTGCATACACAACACACAGACACATACAAACACACTTAGGCTTTTCATTTTCTGTTTGTGTGATTCCAAGCAGAGAGGGTTGCAGAGTTTGAGAATCAATCTTGGAAAGTGATTTTGAGATTGCAACTGTGGATTGTAAATAATTTATGACAATAACAGCACAGACTTCTTGTATTTGGAACTGCTGGTTTAGTGCACTATAGGGTATGACTAGATACTCCATCTGCAGGTTTACTTGTCTCATGGTGCAGATTTGCTAAGTTTGTGTTCAGCCGCTTCCGTTTCAAATCTTGTTCTTATTCAAGTACACCTTCCTTTCCTTCCTCAGAGTTCTAAATCCAAATTTCCCTTTCTGTTTGCAAAAGCAAAAGTGTAACTATAAGAATAGACATTTACTTCATTAGCTAATTATCTAGTTAGTTTTAGATTTAGTACGTACTAGGCACTAAGTGCTTTACTTGCATTACAGCATCAAATACCAGTTATTAACATCTGTTACTTGATTATTTTGTCACACTTGCAGTCTTTTTTTTCAATATAATTTTATCAGGCAATTCTGCTTCCAATTTTTGTGTCCAAGTACAGTTTAAAGCCCATCTTCTGGCTGTTTCTATATATGATTTTTTTTATCCCATCAGGGAGAGATTTCCATTACCCCTGATAGCTCACCATGAACATAAATAAAATCATATGAAAATAAAGCAAGAGGGAAAATTACTAACATCTGGTTTGGTTGCATAGAAGCAACGCTTATTCTGAAGAGCTACAAAGCTCTTCTTTATTTACAACTAATAACTAGTTGCCATGCAGCATAGTGATTACAAAGTAAGTATATCAGGGCAGTTTTTGTACACGTCTGCCATAGTTGAATTTTATTTTGTGGTAAATAACATGAAAATCAAGACCATATTTGATAGACACATTTAGTTTAATACAGTTCTAATTTTAGTTGGTTTATTTGGTTTGTAATTACTACACTACTTTAAAGAAAAATAAATTTGAACTGAACAAAAGATATTAATATAGTTTGATAAACAAATTACCATTTGTGGGACATTGCAAAATGAAAGAATCTCTTGCTTAGATGGATTACTTGTATATTGCCTCTAAATCCTTTCCATTTCTAAGATACTCAGTTCTCATGCTACAGTATTATAATATGGGTCACCATTGGTGTCTTTGTATAGTGCTGAACTTTGCTCTTTTTATTTGTTTATTTTTGTCTGTGTTGAGACTTTGTTGCTGCACGGGGCTTTTATCTAGTTGCCATGAACGGGGGGCTATTCTCTAGTTGCAGTGGCTTCTGTTGTTGCAGAGTAGAGACTCTAGGGTGTGTGTGGCTCCTGGGCTCTAGAGCATTGTTGTTGTTGCCCCTTCTCCTTCTGCCCTCAATCGTTTCCAGCATCAGGGTCTTTTCCAATGAGCCGGTTCTTTGCATCAAGTGGCCAAAATATTGGAGCTTCAGCTTCAGCATCAGTCCTTCCAATGAATATTCAGGGCTGATTTCCTTTAGCATTGACTGGTTTGATCTCCTTGCAGTCCAAGTGACTCTCAAGAGTCTTTTCCAATACCGCAGTTCAAAAGCATCAATACTTCAGCACTCAGCCTTCTTTATGGTCCCACTCTCACAACCACACATGAATACTGGAAAGACTGTATCTTTGACTATACAGTCCTTTGTTGGCAAAGTGATGTCTCTGCTTTTTTAAATATGCTCTAGAGCATAGAAATGGCAACCACTCCAGTATTCTTGCCTGGAGAATCCCATGAACAGAGGAGCCTGGCAAGCTGCAGTCTGCGGCGTGGCAAGAGTCAGATACAACTTAGCGACTATATCACCACAGAGCACAGGCTCAGTAGTTGTGGTGCGTGGGCTTAGTTGCTCCGAGGCATGTGGGATCTCCTCTGATCAGGGATTGAATCCTTGTTTCCTGCACTGGCAGGCAGATTCTTACCCTCTGTCCCACCAGGGAAGTGAACTTTGTCCTTTTTAAATCATGTCAACTTCATTAGCCACAGATAGGACCTTCAAACCTCCTTTCATCTGAATGGTTAATCTCTACCTAAATCTGGAAGAATACTATTCTTTAATTTGTAAAGCTATGCTGTAATTAAGATATATCTATTTTGGAAATGGTAAAATTTCTTACATGAAAGTGGCAACTTAAAATCTCACAAGAAAAATGAACCCATTTATAAATGGTATGAATACATGATTGAAGAAACCAACAATATCACAAAAACCATTTTCAATTTGAAGATTTATTGAAATGTGTAAAACAGATCTTTCATTAATCTTTTATGAGACTATAAAAAGCAGTCTGAAAATCTGAAGAACTGAGGGATCTTTAATTTTAACCTTTAGAAATGTATCTGCTAGGTTTATAAAAAGTTTCTTGTACATATAGACTTCATTTTCATGCCTCTTTCTTCTCTGAGATACTATATGAATTCAGATATACCTTCCACGCACTGCATGACTATCTGTGAAAGAAAAGGAATTATCTTTTACTTTTCCCAACATTGAAGTGTTTATTTTTCAATACATTATTCAATACACTAAACCATATGGTATGAACTCTAATCCTACAATGAAAATTTTCTTTCTTTTTTAAATGAATTTTAATCGGAGTATATTTGGTTTACAACATTGTGTTACTTTCTGTCATACAGCAAAGTGAGTATGTTATACATATATGTGTATCAACTCTTTTTAAGATTCTTTTCCCATGTGGGTCATTACAGAGTATTGAGTGGAGTTCCTTGTGCTATACAGTAGGTTCTTATTAGCTACCTGTTTTACACATAGTAATGTATAATCAAGAGTTCTCTACTTTGATTTGCTTAATAAAAAGTCACAAGAAAATGCAAAACTATCTGTGACAAATAATATGGAGTTTCCTCTCTCATAGACCATGTGAAATAATAAGTTGGTGAAGCAAGCTGACAGTGTGCCAGAAAATAATAATTACATATAGCACTTTAATTTTTTCTCTATTTTTCTTTATCAAATTTCAATATATTGAATAAATACAAATAGACATAAGTAATACTAAAAAGGTTTCCCTGAAGGCTCAGTGGTAAAGAATCCACCTGCCAACGCAGGTGACATGGGTTCAATCCCTGAGAAGAGAAGATCTCCTGGAGGAGGAAATGGCAACCCACTCCAGTATTCTTGCCGGGATAATCCCACGGACAGGGTCTTGGTGGGCTGCAGTCCCTGAGGTCGCAAAGAGTTGGACACAACTGAGCAACTGAGTATCTTAGCACATACATACATACACACCACTTGCATATGTTCCCAGTTTATGATGTCTTTCAATGAACAGGATTGGTAAAATTTTATTTGGGTCAATTTGTTTCATTATTTAGATGGTCTATGTGCAGTCAACTTAGCTACACATTTTTTTCCCCTTGCATCAGGCTAATCACTTTAGGATTCCAAACCAAGGCAAATAAGGAAATTTGTAAGTGTGCATGTACAAGCCAAACAGTGCAGACTTATAAATCTTCCTGTCATGAACTTGACACAAGGAAATGAGGAAGCCATCCTGCAAACAAGCAGTGTTTGCTTTGCAATGAATGGCTGCGGGCCACCTCAGAACTACGTGCGCAATAACAATTGTCTAAGAGATTGATCTATGTTCCCCAGCTGGTACAGTTACTGAACAAAGTATTCTATTCTCACTTTTAAACAAGCCACCTCTCTGCAGACTGTTGGGAGCTTGGCCTTTGTCCTCATCTTCATGTAAAAACCACACTTACTGATGGAATCACTGCTGTGAATTTCACTGTGTTCTTAATAATACTGTTTGGTGCAGAGTGGGTATAATTTGCTTGAATTCCTCAGGCTCTCACTTCTCCCTCCCCAGCATCACAATTTTACTGAAATTACATTTTTACAGGAATGGGTTTTGATTTGATCCATGAAAATATTCTTCCATTTAAATGCTCGGTTAACAGTATAATTTGGCCTGGAGCCTGGGATAACATTGTGTTTATCACGGGCACACGTTGAGATTGGGAATCTCACCGAAATTCATTCTCTGAATCATATGGTCTTGAGCCTTTCAACATCAAATGTCAGATTCAACATAAAAGAATTTATATCGTGTTATTACAGCCAGAAATTTTGGCTTGTCAACAGAAGAGGAAGGAAGGCTCTGGGGGAGAGGTGTAATGTCCTTATTCTTTGAACCCAACCCTCCATGGAGCTTTCCTTCCATACTCTGTAAATCACCACTGGCTTCTGGAAGGCAAGGAGAAGGACACAGATCAACGCAATCAGTGCTGTCTATCTGATAACAAGGACCTGCATGCACAGGGACACCCGCTCCACCTGCCCCTTCTTCCCTGTTACCACGCAACAGGGGTGGCACTTCCTGCCTGTGGTCACTGGGGGTGACTGTGTATGGACTGCAGGAAAAGTCATTTTTCCAGTTTCAACTTTTCTTCTCCTTTCTCTCCCTATCTGGAATCTTAGATGTTCCCTTCATGAAAAATCCTGCCTCTTGCCCCTTGCCACATCCTAAGTTAGTCCCCGAGACATGCCTCAGGGATCTTGGGACAAATGCTTGAATATTAAAAGGTTAGCAGTGCTGAAATAGGTTTAACGTATGAGGTGATGGTGCTCAGTTGCTCAGTCGTGTCTGACTCTTTGCAACCCCATGGACTGTAGCCCGCCAGCCTCCTCTTTCCATGAGATTTCCCTGGCAATAATACTGAAGCGGCTGCCATTTCCTTCTCTGGGGGATCTTCTCAACCCAGGGATCAAACCCTCTACTCTTACGTCTCCTGCATAAGCAGGCAGATTCTTTACCACTAGCATCACTTGGGAAGCCCCTTATGAGGTGAGACAGGAATGGAAAACTTCAGGTTGACTCCAAATCTGTAGAAGGCATATGACTCTCACTGACCTGCTTAGCTGGGTGCGAAATCTCAGATGGGCCCTTCTGTCTACTTCCCAACATCAAATTGCTTTCATACTTGTTGATTATATTTAAATCATTAATTTTCATTTTTACTTTCTACTTTCTATTTTTACTTACAGCAGCCTAGTTGAAGTTATATTTACTTCCTGCTTAAGTTTTATTAATTATATCTTGTCTGGCCTTCTCTCCTGCAGACACTGATTTCTCTAATCCATCCTACAATCTGCTGCCAAGTTAGTTTTCTCCAGCTCTAATCATGGCATTTACCCATGCTTAAAAACCTTCAAATACTACTTAACATGTTTCTAGTTGCAAACTAAGATTCACTCCTTAACATGCAGATGCTGGAAAATGTAATCTGCATTTTTAGCCTTTTGCTGTATACAATTGCAAAAAAAAAAAAACTTTAAAGAAAAAACAACAGATTGTGGGGCTCACATCTTGGATGCTCTTTCTCCTTTATCACCAAGATTCTGGTTTCAGATTTTTTTCTGATTTTTGCATTTTTGTCACTGACAAACTATCAAAAGCATAGTCAGTGTCTCTGTCTTTTAATGCTATCTTTCTGACCAGAGCCTTTGCCTGGATGTCTAGCAACTTACCTCCTATGCAGAATGTGCAAATGTCCTGAGGTTACCAGAGACTGCAAAATGATGGCTCACCTTTCTTGTTTATTTGAAACATTAACGAATAAAGCTAGCTTGTCCCAATAATTCTCAAGTGCCTTCAAATAAGCATTCTATCATCTATCTTTCTATTAATAGTACATATATACTCCTATATACTATTATAGTTTACAGTTCATTAGACATTTTCCCCCTTCTGTCTTTTGGCAGGATATTTGTATTCAAAAGCGGAGGTCCCTTACTTCAGTTCAGTTGCTCAGTCATGTCTGACTCTTTGCGACCCCATGAACCGCAGCACGCCAGGCCTCCCTGTCCAACACCAACTCCTGAAGACCACCCAAACTCATGTCCATTGAATCGGTGATGCCATTCAACCATCTCATCCTCTGTCATCCCCTTCTCCTCCTGCTCTCAATCTTTCCCAGCATCAGGGTCTTTTCAAATGAGTCAGCTCTTCACATCAGGTGGCCAAAGTATTGGAGTTTCAGCTTCAACATCAGACCTTCCAGTGAACACCAGGGACTAATCTCCTTTAGGATGGACTGGTTGGATTTCCTTGCAGTCCAAGGGACTCTCAAGAGTCTTCTCCAACACCACAGTTCAAAAGCATCAGTTCTTCAGCACTCAGCTTTCTTTATAGTCCAACTCTCACATCCATACTTGACTACTGGAAAAACCATAGCCTTGACTAGACGGACCTTTGTCGGCAAAGTAATGTCTCTTCAAAATCAGAGCTCCCTTACTTATATTGCATCATTCTATTATGATATTTCTCTTACAATTTTGAAAATAAATACCTGAGAATTTTAAATTCTACTTTTCTTTTATTACTTCTCAAAAAGATATAACTTTAATTATTGACTTTCAGTTATTTTAATTAACCAATCAATGCTTTGGAAACAACGTGTACAGAGTTAAAATACTTTTGTTCATCACACAATTGTGTACTGTATAAAAGTATATATTTACTTTTGCTTTTGTCTTATATGCAAAACGCATTATTCCTTCAGCCAAATGGGATAATTTATAATTTCTTTTACTTTCATTTTTAACCATCTGTGGTAACTTCATTGTATTTCAAGTTAATATATATTCTAATCAAACATATAACATGTAATTGCCCTTAATTTGTCATTTAAGGGTTTAAGGCAGCTTTTTTAAGCTGAAAGGCAAAGCTTAAAGTAAAATTTTTGGTAACCTCATCCCATAGCTAAAGTACAGAGCTAGCTAGCAAAGTCCACAAGTGGACGATTAACTAGTCTCTCAAAAAACAAAAACAACAGACCACATACCTCTGTATTTCATAAATGCAGAAAGAGGAAATTGTTTTGCAGTTTTATTTTAAGAAGACACAGAAACCTCTTAATCTTTTCTAGAAAGATTTTGTTTATTAACTGTTAAAAAAAAACAAACTCATAAATGCTACCAACATTCATAAAATATATTATCAGTTATCTGATAAAATGTAATTTTTTCACATGCTGATTCAAATAGCCAATAGAGTATAAACATAGTACAGATTCATCTTTATCAATATCATATGTGGTGGGATCAATTTATATTTAGTAACAATTTTTAATTTACT
This sequence comes from Giraffa tippelskirchi, assembly GCF_054371585.1. Classification (NCBI taxonomy): domain Eukaryota; kingdom Metazoa; phylum Chordata; class Mammalia; order Artiodactyla; family Giraffidae; genus Giraffa; species Giraffa tippelskirchi. The sequence continues at coordinate 95,027,879 of NC_137286.1, read as the reverse complement.
GGGCACTTCAGTTATTTGAAGAGAGTTGTGATCAACTTTTCTCAGTGATCAATGCAACATTGCAGTACACTTTAACCTATTATTAAATAGTTTGTCTAAATGATCCTCTATCAAACTCAGTTTCGAGGAGACAATGGGAATGTTAATATAAATGAAAATTTCTTCCAGGTTTATCCCTATAGCAAGATAAAAATCACCTAGCAAGTGTATGTAGTATAAGGCATGTCTTTTTTCCTCAGCAAATGTTGACAAGACAGTTGGAGAAATAGCATTTTAAATTTTAAAAGTGTTTATGCACACTCATGCATGCTGTATCTGTTTTTAAATGACATCACATATGTTTCAATCTGATCAGCTAGTTCTTTGTTTTAAGTCAGCTGCTGCTGCTGCTAAGTCGCTTCAGTCGTGTCTGACTCTGTGTGACCCCATAGACGGCAGCCCACCAGGCTCCGCCATCCCTGGGATTCTCCAGGCAAGAATACTGGAGTGGGTTGCCATTTCCTTCTCCAGTGCAGAACAACATAAAAATGAAGAAGCTTAAAAATAGTAGCTGATTTTTTTCCTTTCATTTGAATATTTTTCTACTGAAATTGATTAAAATTGAAATTGGAATAATTTTAGAGCATGTCTAAAACTTGGTCCTTTTTGTTTTTTCCCAGCTGTAGTTTCTAACCTCCATCTTGAAGCTAATTTTCATTCACTTATATATAAAATGAAAATTTCCATTTTTCTCTCTGCCTACTCTACTCCAGCAAGTGTTCATCTCCCACAGAGACTCACTTGAGCCCCAGTTAGTGGGAGTATTTGAAATAAAATAATTTCTTTCGCAGTCTCTCTTACCTGAAGCATATTTTTGCCTTGCTTTTCCCATTCATTTCAATTTCATGGAAAAGCCAAACATTCCTCTGTAAAACAAATGACTAAATGTTTTCTGCTGTTACTGATGTGCTTTTAAATGGTACCAGAATAGAAAGTCTTATCTTGAATGTTGAAAGTTAAAAGAGATAAGTAATGACATTTTCACAGAAAATCTCATTTTAATACGATACTATTTTGGGGACTTCTCTGGCAGTCCAGTGGTTAAGATTTTGCCTTCCAGTTACAGAGGGTGTTGGTTCAATCCCTGGTCAAGGAGCTAAGATCTCGTGGCCAAAAAACCAAAATATAAAACAGAAGCTATATTGTAACAAATTCAATAAAGACTTTAAATATGGTCCACATAAAAAAAAATCTATAAAAAAAGACTATACCATTTTCTGTAGAAATTCTGAGGCCTCTAGGGAAGAATTAAAGCATTCCTTGGAACACTGAGTTAAGTTCAAATTTTTTGAATGAAAACCTCTTCATATAAAGACACTCAAGCTAATGTTCAGGCAAAATTAATTCAAAGTATAGCATTTAAAAAAAAAAGAAATCAAAATAAGTGGATATAAGGGAAAACTTTCAAGAATTTCAGAAGAAATGATCAGAGATAACACATAAAATGATTAATCATGTACACAATTATTAAAAAGAAGACGAACTTGAAATAAAAGAATTATGAATTAAAAGGTTATCAAAAATAGCCAGAAAGATTTTTAAGTGGATCAAAGAACTTTTAAAAATTAAAAAATAATAATTGAAGTAAAAAGCAATCAATAAATAATATAGCAGATCTTGTGATACATTAAAACTAACCACAAAATACATGTCTATAAAATTACACATCATGAAGATACAAGTAGAGATGGGAAGTAGAGTTAAAGACATAAGTAGAATAAAATGAGAAAATTCAATATTCTTTTAAACAGAGTTCTAAAAAGGAAAGTGAGGGATAATCTGAGGATATAACATCTGAGAGTATTCAGAAAAAAAAAAAAATGAAAGACTTTAAAGCTTGAGTTTAAATAATTCAGTGAGTTTTCATAATAATAAAACATAAAATCACATCTAGTGCTATTGCAGCGAGGATGCAGGAAGCTCAGAGAAAATATTAAATTCAACAAAAAAGAAAAGAAACATCGCATACAAAGGAATAACAAAGAAAGCTAACATATATTGGAATAATGCGCTCCAAATGTTAGGTAACACAACTATCAAGTAGAAATTCATCCTCAGCTGTCTTTCAGTAATAAATGAGAAAAATAAACCAAGAGGAAACAAATGACATTAGAGTAAGGATACAAATAAAAAATAGAAAAAATAGAAGGAAAAAAGACAAGAAAAATTAAGACAAATTTAAAACGTGAATGCAATGTGCAGAAAGATATGAACAATCATTTCATGGAAGAAGAAATATCAGTTCAGTTCAGTTCAGTCGCTCAGTCGTGTCCGACTCTTTGTGACGCCATGAATCACAGCACGCCAGGCCTCCCTGTCCATCACCAACTCTCAGTTTACCCAAACCCATGTCCATCGAGTCGGTGATGCCATCCAGCCATCTCATCCTCTGTCGTCCCCTTCTCCTCCTGCCCCCAATCCTTCCCAGCATTAGGGTCTTTTCCAAAGAAGAAATATAGATGATCAGTAAATACAAGAAAAATGCCCATCTTCATTAGTAATCTGGGAATTTTTAATCAGCTGAAATACAATTTTATACTCAACAAAAGGTAGAGTTCTTGGAAAGTACCATGTATTGGTGAGGACATGCAGCAGTGGGAATTCTACATATAATATTTGTGGAAGTATATTGACCTAAACACTTTAGAGGACAATAAGATACTATTTGGGTAAATTAAAAGTTATACATACTTCTGACCAAGCATTTTTTAGTCTCAGGAAAGGGCCAAGGGAAATTTTGTTTAAGTAGGCAGCAGGATGCATTTGCAAGAATGTCACTGCTGTACTGATTTGATGCTAAAACTAAAAGTGTTATAAAATTACTGATTTCTAATTTCATCTCATAGGGGTCAGAGAATGTCTGTATGATCCTAATCTTTTAAGGATATGGGTTTTATAGCTAGGATTGTGGGTTTTCTTGGCGAATACACGGCTGCTGCTGCTGCTGCTAAGTCGCTTCAGTCATGTCCGACTCTGTGCGACCCCATAGACGGCAGCCCACCAGGCTCCGCCGTCCCTGGGATTCTCCAGGCAAGAACACTGGAGTGGGTTGCCATTTCCTTCTCCAATGCGTGAAGGTGAAAAGTGAAAGTGAAGTCGCTCAGTCATGTCCGACTCTTCGAGACCCCATGGACTGCAGCCTACCAGGCTCCTCCGTCCATGGGATTTTCCAGGCAAGAGTACTGGAGTGGGTTGCCATTGCCTTCTCCGGTGAATACACTACATGTTCTGAAAAAAAAGTCTAAAGTTTTACGATGTAATGTGGTTAGTTCAGTTCAGTTGCTCTGTCGTGTCCAACTCTTTGCGACCCTATGGACTCCACAGCACTTTGCAACACACCAGGCCTCCCTGTTCATCACAAACTCCCAGAGCTTGCTCACACTCATATCCATCGAATCAGTGATGCCATCCAACCATCTCATCCTCTGTCATCCCCTTCTCCCCCTGCCTTCAATCTTTCCCAGCATCAGGGTCTTTTCCAGTGAGTCAGTTCTTCACATCAGGTGGCCAACGTATTGGAGTTTCAGCTTCAACATCCGTCCTTCCAACTAATATTCAGGACTGATTTCCTTTAGGATGGACTGGTTGGATCTCCTTGCAGTCCAAGGGACTCTCAAAAGTCTTCTCCAACACCACAGTTCAAAAGCATCAATTCTTCGGCCCTCAGCTTTCTTTGTAATCCAACTCTCACATCCATACATGACTACTGGAAAAACCATAGCTTTGACTAGACAGACCTTTGTTGGCAAAGTAATTTCTCTGCTTTTTAATATGCTGTCTAGGTTGGTCATAGCTTTTCTTCCAAGGAGCAAGTGTCTTTTAATTTCATGGCTGCAGTCACCATCTCCAGTGATTTTGGAGCCCACAGAACCAAAACCTGTCACTATTTCCACTGTTTCCCCATCTATTTGCCATAAAGTGATGGGACCAGATGCCATGATCTTAGTTTTCTGAATGTTGAGTTTTAAGCCAACTTTTTCACTCTTTTCTAGATCATTTCTGTCTTAATGATTATTTTGCCTATTTTTCTTTCTATGGTTGAGAATGGAGTGCTAAAATCTCCAACCACGATTGTGGTTGTATGTGTGTGATGTTCGTCACTCAGTCATGTCCGACTCTTTGAGACCCCATAGACTGTAGTCCACCAGGCTCCTCTGTCCATGGAATTCTCCAGACAATATATATGGAATTTGAAAGATGGTAATGATAACCCTATATGCGAGACAGAATAAGAGACACAGATGCATAGAACAATTTTATGGACTCTGAGGGAGAAGGTGAGGGTGGGACGTTCTGGGAGAATAGCATTGAAACATGTATATTATCATATGTGAAACAGAACACCATTCCATGTTCGATGCATGAGACAAGGGATCAGGGCCGGGGCAATGGGATGACCCAGAGGGATGGGATGGGGAGGGAGGTGGGTGGGGGGTCCGGGAAGGGGAACACATGTAAACCCATGGCTGATTCATGTCAATGTATGGCAAAAACTATTACAATATTGTAAAGTAATTAGCCCCCAACTAAAATAAATAAATTTATAAAATAAAAAAAAATAAAAAATAAAAAATAAAACCTTGTGTTGCTGGAAAAAAAAAAAAAAGAATACTTGGGTGGGTTGCCATTCCCTTCTCCAGGGGATCTTCCTGACCCAGGGATCAAACCTGCATCTCCTGTGTCTCCTACATTGCAGGCAGATTCTTTACCACCTGAGTCACTAGGGAAGCCCAACTATGATTGTAAAATGGACTAAATTAAATGTAATGTGATTATCAATAAAGTCAGATGCTATTCTTCTGTTTAATTTTTGGTTTCCTTTGATTTTTTAATTTCAAGTATTTACTTCAACTACTTATAATATAGTTTATCATTTTTTCTTGCCAAATTCCTTAGTTCCTTTTAAATCTTTTCTTTAGCTTCCTGCGTTGAATAATGTAGATAATTTGTTTTCAATGTTAAGCTATTCTTGACAGATATTTAACTTAGGATTTAAATAACAGTACTCTTGAAAACACTTGCTATTTTAGTAATGGCACTTGGAACCATTCTGCAATATACCCAGTCACAGTATAGGACTTGATTATATCTAGCACTAACTCTCATGAAGACATTAAAGGAGTTTGTCAGAATTATGTAAAAAACTGATTCTTTTGGAACAATAAAATTACAAATTCAGGATATTATTTTCTAAGTAAGAAGAGGAGTGGTAACAATTAATTGTCCACACAATATTTTAATTATCACTTCTCATGCTACTTTACAGAATATGTTCATTAAAGCCACTGACTTGCCCTAGTTACTAATTGTCTGCCTTCTATGATTTATTTTTTCCACTCTCCTCTTTTTTTCCTTCTCCGCTCTTACATCATTTAAATACTCAGTGATTAGTGCTGTCATCAACTCCTTTTCTTCCAACATGTTGGTTTAATTTAGCATGTGCAGTTCACAGCTGCAATATTATTGATAAAATTTTGAAAAATTAGGATAAGTTTATTTTAGTACTATACAACTGGTAGACAGTTTAGTTTTATGTGTTTGCTTTGAAAATGAATTGACTAAAACCTTATTTTTCAACAGAATTCACATTTCTTCTACCAACAATATTTTTAATATTCTAAAACTCATCCAAATTGTATCTTTTATGAAATTTTGCTTTTGGAGTTAAAAAATAGTATAGAAATCTCTGCTGGGTTGTACACATTCATCAGGAACAACAGGTTGTTATCAGTTATACGATATTGTAATTTGTTATCTTTTAATGCGCTTATTGTTTATCAATATTCTTTAAGATATTATTATCAATAATTCACTAATTTATGAATTTTTAAAAATACATATAGATTATTTCATCATTTTATATCCCAAAAGGTAACCAAGGATAGATATTATTTAACCTTTATGGATGAAGGAAGAAAAATGGCTAACAATAGAATGAGCAAGTTGTTGAATGAAAAGAAAAACTAATTCTTTCAATTTCTTAGATCTTAATTTATCATTATCAAAATGATCATTCTGTATGATTTCTTTCTAATACACCTTGTAGTGTCAAAGCTGGGAGGCACTTAAAGAAAGGATTTGAGAAAAGGATCTATTAGGAAATCAAAAATCCTTAGATTTTGAACCTCTGAACCTCTCATCAACATTTTAATCTTTTTGAAGGTGTTTTTTTTTTTTTAATTTCAAGAAATGAGAATACGTCAACCTAGTAAGTCATACATAACATTTCATTTTTCCTTCATTTATTAATAGAAAACTACATTTAGATATCACTCAAGTTTTGCTGTGACCAATAATAAAAAAAATCCATGTAAAAGCATGGAATACAAGAATATCAAGATCAAGATCTTATGTGTATTTCTAAGGTATATTTATTCTACATTTTCTCAAGGTAATTAAAAAGAAATAAGGAAAGAATATGGAAAGAAATAATACTGTAAACTGAATGATAATAATGCAAAGAAAAATAATGTAAAATAAAAAGAAATAATAATTCAAACTGACACTACCAACAGCTTCTAGATTCCTGGCATGTTACCTAAATGATGAATTAAATGCCCATTTTATAAATGATTATAAAATTAAATTTCATGGAAATTAAGTAATATCTTCAAGGGTACTTATCAAAGATGATAGAATCAGAATTCAAAACAAGGTCTCTCTGCCTTCATTCCTCATGATATTTCTACTATTATGTTGGAAGAAGGAAGGGGAGGTATGGGAAGGAAAGAAAAACAGAAAGGGATGAAATGAAAACCCAAAAACATGCCATGCTTGCCAATTTCACATACAATACTTTATTATTCACAACTTAGTTTGGTATCATCACTTCCATTTATTTATTTTTGAAGAGTTTTTTTTATGTGAACCATTTTTTTAAAGTCTTTATTGAGTTTGTTACAATATTGCTTCTGTTTTATATTTTGGTTTTTTTGTCCGTGAGTCATGTGGGATCTTAGTTCCTCAACCAGGGATTGAAACTGAACCTTCTGCGTTGGCAGTGTGGAGTTTTAACTGCTGGGCTGCCAGGGAAGTCCTCAATTTATTTTTAACAAATTATTTTTTTTTAAGTTTAATTTTTATTTATTATATTTTTATTTTTATTCATAATATACACAAGCAAAAGGATGATTTTCCTCTCTTTAATTTATGCATTTCCACACACAATGTATAAAAAAATGTATGTTATTTCATAAGCTAGAAGTTCACATGTTAAATGTACAATGAGCATCTTTACATTATTAAACAATTTTTCAATGATTGAATGATTTTATGACTGACCATCATATAGATTTAATTTAATATTTTTAACCAGTCATTTGTTTTTTGGAAATGTTCTTTTTTTTTTCGTTTAGTAACCAATGTGATGACATCAAGTAAAGAATATACATAATTAGTTACAATTTTATGAAAGAAATTTCTGTATGTGAAAACACAAAACTTTACAGTTTCTGACATATGTTGTGAAATTGTCTTCTGGAATACTGTTCTGAAATACAGTCCTACAAGCAATACAATTTCCTGTTTTCCCGTGATTCTTGGTATCATTTTATACTGCCATTTTATTAACATTATTGATAACTTAGAAGTTGACACCACTTTAAAATTTCCTTTATGGCAAAACCAATACAATATTGTAAAGTAAAAAAATAAATATATAAATTAAAAAAAATAAAATTTCCTTTATTTCTATGCACACTTTTTTTTCTTTTTTGTTTGTTTTTTTATTAGTTTATTTTCTATTTTTTAACTTTACAATATTGTATTTGTTTTGCTATACATTGACATGTATCCACCATGGGTGTACATGTTTACTAAAATTTAAAAGTTTCTCTCTGTGTCCCAGGTCAAATAGTTGGTAAAGAGTGGAGCTAAGATTTTAAAATAGGTATTTATCTCTACTCCTATATCTTAGTATCCTCTTTTAATTTCTTTTTTCTCCTAAGTTCAGGACCCATATATCAACAATTGCAATGCCTTGCATGAGTGCATGCTAAGTCACTTCAGTTGTGTCCAACTCTTTGTGATGCTATGGACTGTAGCCCGCCAGGCTCCTCTGTCCATGGGATTCTCCAGGCAAGAATACTGGAGTGGGTTGCCATTCCCTCCTCCAGGTCACAATGCCTTAGGCCACTCAAAATAAATATGTCCTAAGCCATATTCCCCTGGTGGCTCAGACGGTAAAAGCATCTGCCTACAATGTGGGAGACCCGGGTTCAGTCCCTGGGTTGGGAAGATCCCCCTGGAGAAGGAAATGGCAACCCACTCCAGTACTCTTGCCTGGAAAATCCCATGGACGGAGGAGCCTGGTAGGCTACAGTCTATGGGGTTGCTTAACTTTCACTTTTTCATATCAACCCCTTTAACCTCTCCTCATACCAGGGTGTGTTCTTTAGTTTGGTAAAGGCTGATTGAATTGGAATAGGCCAATGCAGGAGATGAAGGAGACACAAGTTTGATCCCTAGGTGGGGAAGATCCCCTGGAGGAGGGCATGGCACCCCCCTCCAGTATTCTTGCCTGGAAAATCCCATGGTCAGAGGAGCCTGGTGGGCTACAGTCCATGGGGTCGCAAAGAGTAGGACACGACTCTGCACACAGCATAGCCTACAGGGAGCTTATAAACAACACAAAAATACCTCTTGCAGTGCTGAGAGCTGGGGAATTCAACACCAGGGAGTCAGCCTGGTCTCAGAGTAATACTTTGCCAGCTATTTTCTAGTCTCTGCATTCTTTGTGAGAAATGTTGTTCTGAAAGCAGATGGAAACAGTTGTTGAAAGTATGAAAGTCCTTGATCATCTCCTACCCACTGTTTCCTCTTTTCTCATCCTTTCAGTGACAGCTGGCACTGAGACACGCTCATAAAATAGGTTAACATGTTTTTACTTGAAGTCATGTACAAATTTGGGGCTAAATAATATGAACTTTTAATAACAATGTCTTCACATTTGTATGTGATTTGTTAAGTCGCTTCAGTCTTGTCTGACTCTTTGCAACTCTATGGACTGTAGCCCTCCAGGCTCCTCCATCCACGGGATTCTCCAGGCAAGAATACTGGAGTGGGTTGTCATTTCCTCCTCCAGGGGATCTTCCTGACCAAGGGATCAAACCCACGTCTCTTATGTCTCCTGCATTAGCAGGTGGGTTCTTTACAACTAGCACTACCTGGGAGTTGATCTCACAGAGATAAAATAAGATCTCCCAGAGATAAGAAAAATAGGTGCTAACTTCCACCATCTTAAAAATAAGAAAACAACAACAACAGCAGCACTTTTTGGAAGACTACTCAGTACTGGGTATATTTGCCATGGAAGAAAATAACAAATGAAATATCAGGTTAGGGACTACTCTGGTGTTCCAGAGGTTAAGACTGCACCTTCCAATGCAGAGGGTACGTGTTTGATCCCTGGTCAGGGAGCTAAGATCCCACATACCTTGTGGCCAAAAAACCAAAACATAAAACAGAAGCAACATTGTAACAAATTTCAATAAAGACTTAAACATGGTCCACATTAAAAAAAAAAATCGTAAATAAATAGATACCAGGACAGTTAATAGTCTCAGGAGTAAAAGTGCTCAGTTCGTGTTCTGCTTCAAGTATGGAATAGGGAAGGTGCCCAAGTTCATAAGGGAAGATAGAGTTTTTGTATCTCTGACTGGGTTCCTGGGAATAAGGGTATACACGCTCCTGTTAAAAATAATGAGATTATATCCCAGCCATCTCAGAACCTGGAACACGTTGGACTGCTCTCTGGGCAGAGACTCAAGTGACCTTGAGAACATGGGAGGAAAAGAAGAAATTTTGCTTTTTTTCTCTATGCATATTGAAAGGGGCTTAAGCCTTCCTCAGTGATCAATGCAAAGAAATAGAAAAAAACAATAGAATGGGAAAGACTAGAGATCTCTTCAAGAATATTAGAGATACCAAAGGAACATTTCATGCAAAGATGGGTGCAATAAAGGACTGAAATGGTAGGGACCTAACAGAAGCAGATGATATTAAGAAGAGGTGGCAAGAATACACAGAGGAACTATACAAAAAAAAACTTCACGACCCAGATAATCACGATAATGTGATCACTCACCTAGAGCCAGACATCGTGGAATACAACATCAAGTGCATCTTAGGAAGCATCACTAGGAGCAAAGCTAGTGGAGGTGATGGAATTCCAGTTGAGCTATTTCAAATCCTGAAAGATGATGCTGTAAAAGTGCTGCACTCAACATGCCAGCAAATTTGGAAAACTCAGCAGTGGCCACAGGACTGGAAAAGGTCAGTTTTCATTCCAATCCCAAAGAAAGGCAATGCCAAAGAATGCTCAGACTACCACATAATTGCACTTATCTCACACACTAGTAAAGTAATGCTCAAAATTCTCCAAGCCAGGCTTCAACAGTACATGAACCATGAGCTTCCAGATGTTCAAACTGGTTTTAGGAAAGGCAGAGGAACCAGAGATCAAATTGCCAACATCCGATGGATCATCAAAAAAGCAAGAGAGTTCCAGAAAAACGTCTACTTCTGCTCTATTGACTATGCCAAAGCCTTTGACTGTGTGGATCACAACAAACTCTGGAAAATTCTTAAGGAGATGGGAATACCAGACCACCTGACCTGCCTCCTGAGAAATCTGTATGCAGGCCAAGAAGCAACAGTTAGAAGTGGACATGGAACAACAGACTGGTTCCAAATAGGAAAAGGAGTACGTCAAGGCTGTATACTGTCACCCTGCTTGTTTAACTTATATGCAGAGTACATCATGAGAAACACTGGGCTGGATGAAGCACAAGCTGAAATCAAGACTGCCGGGAAAAATATCCATAACCTCAGATATGCAGATGACACCATCCTTATGGCAGAAAGCGAAAAAGAACTAAAGAGCCTCTTGATGAAAGTGCAAGAGGAGAGTGAAAAAGTTGACGTAAAACTCAACATTCAGAAAACTAAGTTCATGGCATCTGGTCCTGTCACTTCATGGCGGATAGATGGGGAAACAATGGAAACGTTGAAGAGACTCTATTTTGGGGGGCTCCAAAATCACTGCAGATGGTGACTGCTACCATGAAAGTGAAAGACACTTGCTCCTTGGAAGAAAAGTTATGACCAGCCTAGACAACTTATTAAAAAACAAAAACATTACTTTGCCAACAAAGGTCTGTCTAGTCAAAGCTATGGTTTTTTCCAGAAGTCATGTATGCGTGTGAGAGTTGGACTATAAAGAAAACTGAGCACCGAAGAATTGATGTTTTTGAACTACGGTGTTGGAGAAGACTCTTGAGAGTCCCTTGGACTGCAAGGAGATCCAACTAGTCCATCCTAAAGGAAATCAGTCCTGAATATTCATTGGAATATTGAAGGGGAAAGTCCAATACTTTGGCCACCTGATGTGAAGAACTGACTCACTGGAAAAGACCCTGATTCTGGGAAAGATTGAAGGCAGGAGGAGAAGGGGACAATAGAGGAAGAGATGGTTGGATGGCATCACTGACTTAATCAACATTAGTTTGAGTAAGCTCTAGAAGTTGGTGATGGACAGGGAAGCCTGGATTCCCTATGCTGCAGTCCATGGGGTTGCAAAGAGTCAGACACAACTGAGCCACTGAACTATACTGAACTGAAAACACTCAAGTTGGAAATGACAGATTGTGTCTGTCAATAGACATGAGATCCACTGAAAATTTCAACAGAATATAGTTGGTATTAAAATTTTATGGATATAAGTGTATTTTTATATGATGAGCAATGATAATTGTGAGTTATCAAATCCATATGTTAATACCATTTTGCATGCTTATATACATTAAGCTGTAAGATAAAGGGGTGATTAGCTTTATATATTCCTCAATTTCACTTATAAATTTAGAAAGATGCTTTATTGTTCTGTAATGTTATACCACAGTCCACTCTGTCCCAAGAAAGATTTTGCATGTTTTCCCCACTATATCTGTTCATGGTACATTTGTATAATGTATTTTTAAAATAGACATATAACGAAACCTCAATCTCATACTTGTTATGGCCTTTCAGCTGATATATATGGCAGTCATTTACCTAGTATTTAGAGTTAACAGTTTCTAATGGAAAATAAGAATCCAATAACTTTTTAAAAGCTAAGGTGTATTTTGTACCCTATCAATGTGTTTAAATGATCCTTTCACAGTTTCACCACCTGACACTTCCTCATCACGTTTTAAAAATAAAGTGATTGCAAAATCTTTCATAGTAAGCTTTATTTTGAATGTTCAGATCCGAAGAATTTTTAAAGAATTTTCTTTTTAGTCTTTTATTCCTTATATCTAACTTCTAAGAACATCTATAATGTTTTCTTATGATATAGAGTTAGAATATAATGTAATTATTCTCACTTGTTTAATAGGTCATTATATTTCACATGTGTAAGATACTTATGATTTTTTCACATATTTAAGCAGTAGCAAACACTAGACCTAAGCAGTCTTTTGAATTTAGAATATCTGAAGCATAAAGGCCTTGCTGTTTAGGACAATGGTTTAGATCCTTTTTTTTTCTCTGCTGGATTTCTGTGACTAAAATATTTTACCTAAATTGTTGTGGTGAGAAAAGTTGAGAAAAAAATACAGCTGCTTTAGGAATTTGGGAAGAAAAAAATTTCCACACTATTTGGTTTAAACTAAGCCATCGAGTATGACTAAGCCACTAAAGCATATATGCAAAGACCAGAGAAAGGGTTTTCATAAGTGTTCACATCTGCCAAACTGGAACCACACTAGGGATATTGAACCTATTCTTTCATTTGATCTTCTAAACCAACCCTGAAAGGTAAATAGACTTACGTTTTACAGCCTGAGCTGAGGCTTAGAACTATTACATACCTTTTGCAGGGTCAAGTGGTTATTAAGACATAGCTGGAATTCAAACCCAAGTTTTGACAAACCCTGAACATTTTCTACCTTGCTATAGGCACCTGCTCATAAAAATTGCTAACATATCCCTAAGTATTAGGACTCTTAAGTTAGAGCTGCTTAAAGTATTATGCTACCCAAAATTAAAGGAGAGGAGAGAGCCTTCTTTTATTAGAGCATAAATGCAAATGTCTTTTCCAAATGATATACCCACCAACAGGAAGCCTGCCGAAATTAATAATTGTGCCAGCTATCAATCTTTTCATGCATAAAATTCAAAATTTGTTACTCTGCCTACAGATGAAATGTCATTTTACGAAAAGCTAATAATATTCACCCACAAGTTTGCCTGTCAACACCAATGAGCCAATAGCAATCTGCCAAAGCTAAAATTGAGTATAATATTAAAATCATTTGAACATAGGCATAAAATTGCATAGCTTATTCAAACTGTGTTGACTATCAATAGAATTTAGCTTTTGAATGTACCAGAGGCTTTTGGAGTTACAAAATTATGGATGATTATGACACAAGAGTTCATCCTGACATACCGAGTTGCAGAGCTAAGAACTCTCAGGACTAAAGAGAGAAGTGAATTGCTCCTGCCAGAGTAGAAGCAGGGCTGGCATGTAACCTCCTTGCTTGTACTCTCATCCCAGGGATTATTCAATACTTCATCTTTAATCCCCTCTTGTTGCCTGAAGTTGTACAAAGATTATTCACTTATTTGTTTAACTCTATTTTAATCATTTCAGAAAGTAACTGAGAGCTTACAAATAGAATTTTAAAAGGCAGAATAAACTAAAAGTATGAGTAAAACAAAGAAAAATAAAGATCGAGTTACAAATGGATGACAGTGAATGAGATGACAGAAAGCATACCATGAAGACCTATATATGTTGCTTTAAATTAGCTTTTAATTTGGCTGTAAGCTTTGTAGTACAAATATAAAAATTAAAATTTGAGCTTCCGTCCCACCCACTCCCTGCATCCCACCTATTTAGATCTTCACAGAGCGCTGAACTGATTTTCCTATACTTTACAGCAGCTTCCCACTAGCTATTTTACACCTGGTAGTGTATATATGTTAATGCATATGTATACTTACAGCTGATTCACGTTGTTGTACAGCAAAAACCAACACACATTATAAAGCAATAATTGGTCATAGCTTCAGATAATTTACATCCATTAATTGAAAACATTTTTAAATATATTTTGCAATTAAATGGAACTTGAACTGTTAAATAACAGTTTATTTATAAGAATATAATTCTGATTACATATACATACTCTGAAAACCACCATCTTCAATTTAATGCTTTTGCAACTTTCAAATAAATGGTGTTTTATTTTAAAGTTTTAAAAGTGTTAAAGTTTTATTGGACTTTGTGTTATGCTTAATTGTTTTAGTGTTTGTCTTCCTTAGTGAAGTATAAGTTCCTGAAAGAAGTCAGGTTTCATGTTTTAGTTAAGTTTCTTTAAAATATAGCACATTTTTAACTATTAAATTTATTTATAGGGGGCTTCCCTGGTAGCTCAGATGGTAAAGAATCTGCCTGCAATGCAGGAGACTCTAGGTCAGGAAGATCCCCTGGAGAAGTGAATGGCAACCCACTCCAGTATTCTTGCCTGGAGAATTTCATAGGCCATGGGGTTGCAAAAACTACCATGACCGAGCGACTAACACTTTCACTTTTTTCATAGTTAACCTATATTTAGCATGTATTTTCTGTGTCCTACACACTTTGGCATGTTTCTGATATATAATAGATTAAAAGGTAAGCATGCTTATCTCTTTGAAGGTTTTAATCTATTTCTATGGACTGTAAGTATTGAATGTATATTTAATTTATCAGAACAAAATTAAAAATTCACCCAGATTAAACATAATTAATTAATGAAACGAAATGTTCAAGCATATTTTATAGGTGACAAAATGTATTTTTAGTTTTGAAAGTAAGAAGAAATTGGGATGTGATTCTCTTGAAGCTTATTTGGTTTTAAAGTAAAGAACAGTATCAATGGATTTAGGAGAAATGGGTCTTCGATTTTCATCACTAAATATTATAGATATCTGATGCTGAACTGTTAGGAGTGTGGAAGTGAGAGAAGTAGATGAATTCCAACATCCACTCTGCCTGTAAGTTTGATGATTCAATATAAATACTTTTCTAAAAATACGCTTTTTAGTTTCTTACAATTGAGGTGTTTTTTTCTTCCTTACTCTTCTAAGTACATTGACAAAAAAGAAAAAAACTTTTCAATCAATTTAGACCTTTCCTTAGGAAAAGAAAAGCTAAATGGAAATTACTTATCAAAATCTAAGCAGGGGCTGTAGCATTCTATGACAGGAGGTGTTGCCTTCCAGAGAAATGAAAAACAACTCACATTCTCATTTTTCAGGAAAGATGGCATGTCGTGGCGGCAAAGCCAGTTTTGAACTTCGGAAGTCCTTTCATTTTGCAAGCCTCCCACTAAGAAATGCAGCAAGCTTCCCAGGAGTTACAGCAACAGAATATCAGTTCAGTTCAGTTGCTCAATCGTGTCCAACTCTGCAAGTCCATGGACTGCAGCACACCAGGCTTCCCTGACCATCATGGGATGGACAAAATAAACATGCATGCGGTTGTGCACATAGGGACTTGCTTCATGCTGCCTCATGGCCTCAGCAGCTATAAAGAGAATCTCTAATTTCAGGTGATGGAAAGAAGGAAGAACACATGCATATATATATTTTTTGAACTTTTTATTTCATATTGGAGTATAGCCTATTAATCAATCCATCCTAAAGGAGATCAGTCCTGGGTGTTCATTGGAAGGACTGATGTTGAAGCTGAAACTCCAATACTTTGGCCACCTCATGCGAAGAGTTGACTCATTGGAAAAGACCCTAATGCTGGGAAGGATTGGGGGCAGGAGGAGAAGGGGACGACAGAGGGTGAGTTGGTTGGATGGCATCACTGACTCGATGGACATGGGTTTGGGTAAACTCCGGGAGTTGGTGATGGACAGAGAGGCCTGGTGTGCTGCAATTCATAGGGTCGCAAAGAGTCGGACACGACTGAGCGACTGAACTGAACTGAACTTATAGTTTCAGGTGAACAGTGAAGAGACTCATCCATACATATACATGTATCCATTCGCCCCCAAACTCCTCTCCCCTCCAGGCTGCCACGTAACATTGAGCAAAGTTCCCTGTGCTAAACAGTAGGTCCTTGTTGGTTATCCACTTTAAATATAGCGGTGTGTACACGTCCACCCAAACTCCCTAACTACCCTTTCCCTCCATCCTTACCCTGGCAACTGTAAGTTTGTTCTCTAAGTCTGTGAGTCTCTTTCTTTTTGTAAGTAATTTCATTTGTATCATTTCTTTTAATATTCTGCATATGAAAGATGTCATATGATATTTCTCCTTTAAAAGAGAACTTTAAATTCAATCCCCAAATATCTTTTTGTTGTTTATAAATTACGCTTTACACAAAGCTATTTAAATTTTCCAGATCACTATGTGAATAAACATACCAATGAAATCATTTTCATGCTGAAAGTTCACAATTAATTGAAAGCTGAAAGGATGGTGACACGTATGTCTTGAATATCTTTTTTACTGCCTCAATTTGGGCTATTTTCCAACTCATTCATGCCTCCAGGAGAGGAAGAAAAGAAGAATCAAAAAATCTGCTTCAAGCTATTCTTGATATACGGGTAAAATAAAAAGTTTACAATACCATATAGAAAAACAAAAGAACTAGCTCGAAACTGAGGCTGTTTTACTGAAAGATATGCGTGGGCGGTCTGGCTGTTCACCACTCAAAAGCCAATAAGCAGGCCAGGTTGGTGGAAAAGAAAATTTGCTTTATTTCAGATGCTGGCAACTGGGGGGCAGGGGTGGGGAGGGTGGTGAGCATCTGTCTCCATTCAAAGGCTGACTCTCCCCTAGCCCCGACAAGCAGGGGGTGAGAGCATTTATAGACAGGGTAGGGTGGGAGGGCTACATGCAGAAACAGCATAGTCATCTCTAACAGTCATCTTCAAACTGATCATCAGTGGTCTGACCAACATCATTTTAGTTGTTTCAGGTACAATTAGTCTTCAGTTCCGGGGTGTACTTGTTCCCACTTCTCTACAGTAGGTTCTCAGAATTGTAGCAACTCAAGTCCTGGGTACAGTTTGGTCATCGTGTACTTAACTTCTCCACCTCGTATCTTAGTATCTATGAGACAGCTCACAGGATATGGCTCAGAATATTATCTATAGCCCTTGAGAAAGAACTAAAGGTCCTTAACTATGCTTAATGACTACATTATTATTATTTAGTCACCTCTTAGACTGTTTTCCTTTGTGTCTGCATGTCTCATTCTCTGATTAAACTTATTCTTTGACTAAAGTTTTCCACAGGCAAAATGCAGGCAGAGAACATGGTCAGGGGACAAGGACCATATGGTCCTGCTTCGTTTCAGCTGGGGCTTCCCTGGTGGCTCAGTGGTGAAGAATCCTCATGCTAATGCAGGAGACATGGGTTCGATCCCTGGTCCAGGAGGATGCCACAGGCTGAGGAGCAACTAAGCCCGTGCTCCACAACTACTGAGCCTGTACTCTAGAGCCGAGGAGCCGCAACTACTGAGCCCACATGCTGCAACTACCAAAGCTCGCACACCCAAGGACACGTGTACAGCAACAAAAGAATCCACTGCAATGAAAAGCCTGTGCACCACAACTAGAGAGTAGCCCTCACTCACCACAACGAGAGTTAAAGACTGCGCAGCAATGGAGGCCCAGCACTGCCAATATATAAATAAATAATCAGTCAGTTCAGTTCAGTTCAGTCGCTCAGTCGTGTCCAACTCTTTGTGACCCCATGAATTGCAGCAC
Organism: Giraffa tippelskirchi; assembly: GCF_054371585.1. Classification (NCBI taxonomy): domain Eukaryota; kingdom Metazoa; phylum Chordata; class Mammalia; order Artiodactyla; family Giraffidae; genus Giraffa; species Giraffa tippelskirchi. Next base: position 95,010,084 of record NC_137286.1, on the reverse strand, counting down.
GCCAGGCCTCCCTGTCCATCACCAACTCCTGGAGTCCACCCAAACCCATGTCCATCGAGTTGGTGACGCTATCCAACCATCTCATCCTCTGTCGTCCCCTTCTCCTCCTGCCCCCAATCCTTCCCAGCATTAGGGTCTTTTCCAATGAGTCAACTCTTCGCATGAGGTGGCCAAAGTATTGGAATTTCAGCTTCAACATCAGTCCTTCCAATGAACACCCAGGACTGATCTCCTTTAGGATGGACTGGTTGATAGAGAAGGTAATATTCACTGAAAACAAGCCTTGACCCCTTACCATTCCAGCCTCTAGTTGGAACTGTGTAGGAATTTTCTGGGAGACCCACCCATGAAGCAGCTCAAGGAACTCCTATTTAGTTGGGGCTAGAGATTCAAAAGAAGTTTTCTTATAAAATCCAGCTTAGTGAGAATCTTTGGAGACTAAGTGCTTAGACAATATTTGCTAGTTATCTGGTTAACTGTAAGCCTTTAATTCCTCACCTTGATCTCTGCCCCTCTCTTTTTCTCATGCTCATGCATATACACAATTTTGTTAAATATTGGCAGTGGAGTATATATGTGGTATATATATATTAAAATATATATATTTTAATATGTGTTTTTTTATTATTCACCGCTAACTGGGTCTGATTTTTTATGCAAGCAAACTAGCTCTTTGAGCTTCCTGTTTTACTTTAAAAATAGAAATAAACTTTATATTTTTTCTTCAGGATGTTGTGAGGTGATGTCTGATAGTACTGAGTGATATTAGTAAGAATCCCAAGTCAACATACTCATGCCTTAGAAGAGAAAAAAAAAGACAGTAACTCATAATCTCACAATACAGCTAAATTAATACATTCTACATTCAATAAGTGTTGATACTTTTTTGTGTATAAGCAACAGTGGATAGATTAAATTTCAGTAATATTCTCTGGAAAGCTAGAATTAGTTTTCAAACTCATTTTCAACTGTCTACATCAAGGTTTCATTAAGAAGAAATAAGTTGATAATGGGAAAAATTGATTGTGGTTTAGTGTGCAAAATTTAGAGGTAGAAGGACTTTAACTCAAATTATTTTTACCACTTTTGAATTACATAACCTTGGGAAACTTTGTTAATACTTTAAATCTCATTCTCTCTTTTGTAAAATAAGAATGATAATATTTGTGTCTTAGGGCTGATTCTGAGCAGGGTTGTCTTACAAAATAATCATTTAATAATAAAGGGATGAAAAAAGGACAAACTCCATAGAAGGAAGTTGCAATCTCTCTTGTTTCCAGTAGGGAGGATGAATAAGAGGCTAATGTTAATCCAACACAAATTTGACTTCATGAATTGTTAGTCTTATGTGAGATCACTAGTGGGGGATTGGATTACTCCTGCATGTGTTCTTTTTTTCATATCTATTTCCAATTAGTTTTATCATTTATTCTATTTCCACAAAATAATTCTTACTGACCTATATTAATAGTTTCAACTTTTACTTTATGTTGTATATAATGTGACATAAGTTTCCCAGTTTTTCTCATGACTTTTAAGCTGATTATCCCAAGGAACTGTCTTTCTCTTTTAATATGTCCTACTTGAAACCCCAAACAAAGAAATGTGACTGTACTTGCTTGTATTTTTTCCAAAATGTGGCATTACAGGTGATTTGCTAAGGTTTAGATTGGCTGTCAGGTCTCAAATTCATACGTGGGCCAATCAGTAGATGCCTGAGTATAAAAACAAGGGAAGATGTATTCTTATGGTGCCAACTACCTTTTACAGCTCCCATGTGAGTGGGGGATTTTGGGTAGATTCAAATTTTCTTAGAATTGGCTTGAGTAAATGTCAAATGGGATATTAAACTTAAAATACAGCCATATTAGGCACCTAGTACATATATTTAATGGGCTTCCCAGGTGGAGCTAGTAGTAAAGAATCTGCCTGCCAGTGCAGGGAACATAAGTTATGTGGGTTCGATCCCTGGGTCAGGAAGATCCCCTGGAGAAGGGCATGGCAACCTACTCCAGTATTCTTTCCTGGAAAATCTCATAGACAGAGAAGCCTATTGGGCTACAGTCCATAGGGTCGCAAAGAGTCAAATGTGACTGAACACATTGTTATTATAATTAAAATTGTTAGTTGATGACTATTTTAGTCAAAAACTGTGGTGGAAAAATACTAAGAAAAATATATAGTTTCTTTTAAAGGAGGTGGTAGATATTTTTATGCCCAAGTATGAACTTGAGAATAAATTTTACCTCCTAGTATATTTTATATTCATTGCAAATTAGGGGAAAGAAGACTTGGAAGCTGACTGTTCCAAGTTTTTCTTTACTTACCCATAAGAAGTTCTAGTTACAACTTGATACATATGACTTGTAGGTGTTATTAGCTTCTGCAGAACTCTAGGAAATAACACCTTCTAGTTAGTTTGGAAATACACTAGGAAAAGGACTTTCTTTTGCTCTTTTTTTAGCAGGAAATCAATTTATAATTGTAGGATAAATATGCAAGGGCTAATTCACAAAAGGAAGCAAATATCAAATGCTCAAATATCAAAATATAAAAAGCAAACATCAAATATTAGTGAATATTCATTCACTGAATTCAACACATTATATGTATTCAACAGAATAAGTCTAGCTAACATACATTACCATCCATGGTTACAAACTTGTTTTTTTGTGTGTGATGAGGACTTTTAATATGTACTCTCTTTTTGTTGTTGTTTAGCCACTAAGTTGTGTCTGACTCTTTGAGACCCTATGGACTATAGCCCGCCAAGCTCTTCTGTCCATGGGATTTCCCAGGCAAGAATACTGGGTTGAGTTGCCATTTCCTTCTCCAGGGGATCTTTCCTGAATGAGGGATTGAACCCGAATCTCTTGCATCTTCTGCACTGGCAGGAGGATTCTTGACTACTGAGGCAGCAGGGAAGCCCATGTACTCTTTTAGCAACTTTTAAATATGCAATACAGTATTATTAACTGTAGTCTTCATGCTGTACATTACACCTCCATGACTTGTTTATTTTAAAACTCAGGTTTGTACATTCTCATCCTTTTCACCCATTCCCAACCCCATCTTTCACCTTTGGCAACCCCTGACCTATTCTCTGTGTCTAAGGTTTATTTATTTATTTATTTCAGATTACACATATAAATGCAACCATTTGGTATATGCTTTTCTCTTTTGTTCTTTCTCTTCTTTTGGCAGCATCAAGAGGCAAGCGAGATCTTTGTTCCCCAACCAGGGATCACATCCATGTTCCCTACAGTCAAAGTGTGGAATCTTAACCACTGGACCACCAGGGAATTCCCTGTTTCTCTTTTACATTTGTTTTAAAGCAATCCAGTCATGTTGAAGAGACAGATCTAAGAGAGGAGCGCTAACACAAAACTGGCACATTTGGCAGCACAAAATTAGAATCCTGGCAGAGCTCTCTGGCTACTTAAAAGTTAACAGGTGCTTTGTGACACTGTAGTAACAATGCATTTATGTAGCAATGCTTTTCTTTCTTTAAAGAAAAGGAAATTAAGATGTGAACTTGTGTATACAAGCACACATGCACAACACACACACACACACACATGCACTCAAACTAGTAAAACTTGGCTGGTGAAGTGATATTCTAGTAGTTGAACCAGAGGAAGAGCAGTGATACCTGCAGTTCACACCCTGGTCCATGGTTTGCCAATGCCCATTAACTACAAATTCTTACCAAAAAAAGTTTATCCAAATATATAAATCATCTTTTAGGACTCTTCCTATTTCAGAATGAAGGTAACCCAAGTAGAAATAAATGAACGTTTAAAAACTGTTTTCTGACCAAAATAATGGAGGAAAGTGTCAGCATTTATAGGAAATTCAGGAACAAAATTAAATGATACTCCCTTTTGTTCCCCAAAGTGAGATGAGATTATGACAGGAAAAAACTGATACTTCTCAAGAAAAGTCTTGTCTGCTAAAAGTTGTGTCATATCAGTTCAGTTCAGTCATTCAGTCATGTCTGACTCATTTGGGATGAGTCCTCTTTCACTTTCATCAAGAGGCTCCTTAGTTCTTCGCTTTCTGCCATGAGGATGGGTCATCTGCATATCTGAGGTTATTGATATTTCTCCCAGCAATCTTGATTCCAGCCTGTGCTTCATCCAGCCCAGTGTTTCTCATTATGTACTCTGCATATAAGTTAAACAAGCAGGGTGACAATATATAGCCTTGACGTACTCCTTTTCCTATTTGGAACCAGTCTGTTGTTCCATGTCCAGTTCTGACTGTTGCTTCTTGGCCTGCATACAGATTTCTCAGGAAGCAGGTCAGGTGGTCTGGTATTCCTATCTCTTGAAGAATTTTCCAGAGTTTGTTGTGATCCACACAGTCAAAGGCTTTAGCATAGTCAATAAACCAGAAATAGATGTTTTCTGGAACTCTCTTGCTTTTTTGGTGATCCAGTGGATGTTGGCAGTTTGATCTCTGGTTACTCTCCCTTTTCCAAATCCAGCTTGAACATCTGGAAGTTCATGGTTCATGTACTGTTGAAGCCTGGCTTGGAGAATTTTGAGCATTACTTTACTAGTGTGTGAGATGAGTGCAATTGTGCAGTAGTTTGAGCATTCTTTGGCATTGCCTTTCTTTGAGATTGGAATGAAAACTGACCTTTTCCAGTCCTGTGGCCACTGCTGAGTTTTCCAAATTTGCTGTCATGTTGAGTGCAGCACTTTCACAGAATCCCTGTGAAAAAAGGCTGTGTAGTTCTTATAAAATTTGTATTTAAAAAAACAACCCAGGGATGAAGCTAGGTAACAATTTGGGTCATCACTGCCCTTTTGTTATGAGTCAGAAATAATGGTCTTTAAGATGAAAAGTATCTTAAAATTTAAATATTTAACAAAAATCTGAGACAGCCTCCAACACGGTCACCTCAGTAATGAAGCATTGTTATTCTATCAAGTCCCAAGTCCAGCCTCAACTAGAACACACACTAAGTGCTTCACTCTTTTTATTTTCCTGTGAAAGAGTAAGGGGCTTCCCTGGTGACTCAGAGGCACAGAATCCACCTGCCAATGCAGGACACCTGGGTTCGATCACTGGGTTGGGAAGATCCCCTGGAGGAGGAAATGGCAACCCACTCCAGTATTCTTGCCTGGAGAATTCCATGGACAGAGGAACTTGTCCATGAGACTGCAAAAAGAGTCAGACATGATTTAGTGACTAAATAACAACAACAAAAGAGTGAGGATGAGGGGTATTAGTTACTCTTGATCTGACTAAACCATTACATGTATCGTTTTCTTTGATGTCTTTTATTTTAAACAAATTGCCTATATTTCAACTCAAAAATAAAAATACAAATCATCAAGAAAAAAGTCATCCTTTCCAGAAAGCCTTAGTTATCATTCTTCGTGTAATCTGCATTCCTGATACGTCAAAAATTCTATGGATTGATTTAAAAATTGATTCTTCAAAATTTTAAAAATATCTATGGTGTTAAGTGGGGTTAAATGTGTTTTAAAGGACAAAGATTTCCCTACATTTCAATGATACAGAGGAGGAAGAATGGGCTCCTGAGGGCTAATTGAAGTTAGTGACCTTCGTTTACTAACATTATGAAGTTAGACAAGTCCATTTAACCCTTAAATTGTCTTATCTACAAAACGGGACCAAAAATAATATCTACTTCATAATGTTGTCCAGAGGATTTAATGAGGTAAGCATGACAACTGCTCAGAACAATACCTGACAGAAAGTAAGTGCTCAATAATGTCAGTTAGTCTTATAATCTCTGTTTCTACTACTGCTAGAATACTAAGTATGAGAAATTTCTCTAGAAGAACAGAAACTCAAAATATTCTAACTATGAAAAGTAAATTAAAAAAAATCCCTAAAATAATACCACTTTCTTCTGGCATGTGTGGAGAGTGATTTATGAATATTGCTGGGATCTCGTATGGGTTGTATAAATTATTATTAATCTTTTCAAGAAAGTGAGTTATTTTCCTGTTGCTTCAAATGCTCTCTTGTTCCAGAGTTCAACTTTTCACTCTAGCTCATTTTAAGAAAAAATGAATACTAACATTTAATGTTATCTTTGAATTTTAAAGTTATAGTAGTTATTATTAAAGTTATAAAATTCAAATTATGACAGAATGTGTACTTGATCTCAATGTCATCTGGGGATAAATGCTTAGGATTTCATTTATTTAAGTCATTGTACTATCATCCATGAGCCATATATATATATGCCATATGTATATATATATATGTATATATATAAAGGCATGCATGTACATATGGTTTATGCTTAACCAAGATCTTGAAAATTCAAGGAAGTCGTATCAATCAAACATAAATAAGTGTACAAGTAACAGAGAGTTACTTGTTTGATAGAGACTATAATACATAGTTTAAACAATTACTAGAATATTACCATTAATTAATTAAGAGATTATGATACATTAAAGCAGACAATCAGGTCTTAGGTATGGGTTACATCATATGTCACTAGGTCATCAACATTGTGTTTTAGGCTTATCATAAGGTCTATGTGTGCATGCTCAGTCATGTCTAGCTCTGTGACTCCATGGACTGCAATCCATCAGGCTCCTCTGTGCATGGAATTTTTCAGGCAAGAATACTGGAGTGGGTTGCCATTTCCTACCCAGGGGATCTTCCCGACTGAGGGATCCTAACTACTCCTCTTGTGTCTCCTGCATTGGCAGGTGGATTCTTGACCACTGAGCCACCTTCATCCTTATAATATCCATCATATAAACTTCCCACATTTGTGTGTTCCCAGCAAGTCTCTCCATGAGCATAAGGACTTAAAACAAACAAACAAACTCCGATGATAAATATTATATAAGGGACCCCAAGATGTTCCAGACAGAATTTTTCCAACAACATTTTGGTGGAGAAGAAAGAAAAGTAGAAAAAAGTAATGGATGTGACTTGAGAGATATCAACCATGTTCTATGATGGAAAAATAAGGAAACAATGTGTTAATTCTAACAGAGTAAAATAGGCAGTTCTTCACAGCAGAGGCATTCAAACTGAATCTTGAAATATATGTAGGATTTCACTAAGCATAGATAGGCTAAGAACATATTAAATGCAGAAGTTTTGCAGAGATGAAGGATTGCAGACACAATGACTTTCAAGAGTAAATTTGGCTAATATTAATTTTGTCATACATTTTTTGTCAGTTTTGACATTTCACTATAAGATGAGTGTGTGAATGTTCGAGATAAATTAGGTAGAAATAGTGACAATTACAAGAAATATTACTTTGATGAGTTGCTAGGTTTGAAAAGAAATCTTAAAATCTTTGCTTAAGATTAAACATTTTGTAATATAGATGTTTCTCAACTTGATTTTCCAAAATATTTACCTTGGAGAACAAAGTTATAATATGTTGAGGTTTTTTATGAGTGCAATATTTGATGAAACAAGATCTTATATATTATAGCAAAAATATTGCTCTGTTTATGCAATAAGTACAGTATGCTTTGTTATGACGATGCAATTAATTTTCATATAGTAGCTTTAGGAAGTAATTCTAAATGGCAACGTACACAAGAGCAAAGGAAGATACCATTAATCTTCTTTTCGGAATAGATTCTGGGATATACCAAAAACACACTAACCCAAATGGGATTATGAGATTTAAACATACGAAGTGATGTCTTACTTCATTCTTTAATAAAATCATTCTCTCCTGATGCCATAGTAATACGCTGTATATGTGTACTCAGTTGTGTCTGACTCTTTGCAACCCCATGGACTGTAGCCCGCCAGGCTCCTCTGTCCATGGGATTTCCCAGGCAAGAATACTGGAGTGGCTTGCCATTTCCTCCTCCAGGAGACCTGCATCTCTGGCATTGGCAGATGGATTCTTAACTGCTGAGCCACCTGAGAAGCCCTGATAAAATGTTGCTGCTGCTGCTGCTACCAAGTCACTTCAGTCATGTCTGACTCTGTGCGACCCCATGGACAGCAGCCCACCAGGCTCCTCTGTCCATGGGATTCTCTAGGCAAGAATACTGGAGTGGGTTGCACTTATTTCTCCAGAATAATGTGTTACTATAGTATAAAAATATATAGCAGTAATTTCCCCTTTAAATTCATTAAGAATAGGTACATGTATATATATAACTATATCACTTTGCTGTACAGCTGAAACTAACACAAGATTCTTAATCAATTAGGTTCCAATATAAAAAATGCAAAACTAAACAAATTTATTTATTTAAGAAGGATAACTAAATCTGATGACTTAAGGTTAAGTCCAGGAAAATGGAATTAGTCCTTGAAAAGTGTGCTAAGATGTTCTGGGGAAAAGTTCTCCATTAGCCTCTCTCACATTTCTGCATATCTTGTAAGCAACTCAAGTAGTTGCTCTGTCTTCCATTGCAACAATGTTTGTATAGCAAATAATCTTGTGAAGTGAAGTCTGTCAGTCATGTCAGACTCTTTGCAACCCCACAGACTGTAGTCTGCCAGGCTCCTCTGTTCATGGGATTCCCAGGCAAGAATACTGGAGTGGGTTGCCATTTCCTCCTCCAAGGGATCTTCCTGACCCAGGGATCTAACCTGTGTCTCCTGAACTGCAGGCAGACTCTTTACCATCTGAGCCACCAGGGAAGCCCCAGCAAATAATCTTGGAAGAAGCAAATAATGCATAATGGCAGGTTTGTTTATAGCCTTATATAGATAGCATCTCTCTGAAGCGAAGGGCAGGTATACTTACTGCCTGGTATAATAAAGGTAATAACTCCCTTTGGAGTCCATTAACAAAAAGTTGGAGCCATGATTTCTCTCCTGTAATGCAACCCATTACATACGCAGGTATTAACTGGCCCTCTCCACACCACAAGTGAGTTTGGCAAGAACATGTGCAAGAAAACTCTAATCCTCTGGCTGCTGCTATTGCTCTGAGTTGTAAAGTCCTTTGTTTCTAACCCAGGAGTTCCGTTTTTTCTGCCAGCATCCATGTAGGTATGGCGGGTGGCAGGCTAACCTGTTAGTTTGGGAATAGGTTAAAAATCTCAGTCACTATAATCCTCGATTTCTGTGTTGTATTGAGGGTACTATTATTATTGCTGCATTATTTTTATTTTTCACAACAGTTTTTTCAGCACATTAGCAGTCCTCCAATTGCAGAAATACGCCCTCAAATTTCTCTCTCATCCAGAGTGTTAGAGATGGTGTCCAGAGCTTCATTGCTCCAGACTTGGAAATAATGAAGACCAGTAAAATTTAATATATACAATATTCTTTGGTTCAGTTCAGTTCAGTTGCTCAGTCGTGTCTGACTCTTTGCAACCCCATGGACTGCAGCACACCAGGCTTCCCTGTCCATCACCAACTCGTGGAGCTTGCTCAAACTCATGCCCATCGAGTCGGTGATGCCATCCAACCATCTAATCCTCTGTTGTCCCCTTCTCCTGCCTTCAGTCTTTCCCAGAATCAGGATCTTTTCCAAGGAGTCAGTTCTTCGCTTCAGGTGGCCAAAGTATTGGAGTTTCAGCTTCAGCATCAGTCCTTCCAAAGGAATTCAGGACTGATTTCTTTTAAGATTGACTGGTTCGATCTCCTTGCTGTCCGAGGGACTCTCAAGAGTCTTCTCCAACACCACAGTTCAAAAGCATCAATTCTTTGGTGCTCAGCTTTCTTTATAGTCCATCTCTCACATCCACACATGACTACTGGAAAAACTAAGCTTTGACTAGATGCACCTTTGTTGGCAAAGTAATGTCTCTGCTTTTTAATATGCTGTCTGGGTTGGTCATAGCTTTTCTTCCAAGGAGTAAGTGTCTTTTAATTTCATGGCTGCAGTCACCATCGGCAGTGATTTTGGAGCCCCCCCCCCCCAAAAAATAAAGTCTTTCACTGTTTCCATCATTTCCGCATCTATTTGCCATGAAGTGATGGGACCAGATGCCATGATCTAAGTTTTCTGAATGTTGAGTTTTATGCCAACTTTTTCACTCTCCTCTTTCACTTTCATCAAGAGGCTCCTTAGTTCTTCTTCGCTTTCTGCCATCAGGGTGGTATCATTTGCATATCTGAGGTTATTGATATTTCTCCCGGCAGTCTTGATTCCAGCTTGTGCTTCATCTAGCCCAGCGTTTCTCATGATGTTCTCTGCATATAAGTTAAATAAGCAGGGTGACAATATACAGCCTTGACATACTCCTTTTCCTATTTGGAACCAGTCTGTTGTTCCATGTCCAGTTCTAACTGTTGCTTCTTGACCTGCATACAGATTTCTCAGGAGGCAGGTCAGGAGGTCTGGTATTCCAATATTCTTAATCTAAGGAAAATCTGCTAATTTCTTTTTCCTTGACCAGTGCTCTTTTATGATGTAGAAATTGAGCGTTTCATTCTAGGAAATGATTCCACTAATAGGAACTGACTACTTTGTGAAGAAACTAACGATCTGATAAGCACAGTTTACTGCAATATTTATTAGGTTCTTTTAAAGGCACTGCAAAAAAGAGAAGCAGAGTTTTCACTAAGAATCTGCTCATAAGTATCATAAGTAGCATATGTTTAGAATTTGTTAATTTTTTCTTCAAGTAAAAAAATTTGTTTTAGTAGGGTACATTAATTTATATCTTACTATATCAAACATTTCACAGAGATAAACAGATAGGAAATTTTTCATTCCTATACATTCTTTTATTGATGTATATTTGGCTTTGTGGTAAAGAATCCACCTGCAATTCAGGAGAAGCTGGTTCAATCCCTGGGTCAGAAAAATCCCCTGGAGAAGAAAGTGGCAACCCACTCCAGTATTCTTGCCTGGAAAATTCCATGGACAGAGGAGCCTGGCAAGCTACAGTCTGTGGAGTCACCAAAGAGTCAGAAACGACTTAACAACTAAACAATAACAACATACTTGACTTAAAATATTGTATTAGTTTCAAGCATATAGCAAAGAGATTCAGATACTTTTTCATATTCTTTTCCATTATAGGTTATTACAAGACATTGAACATAGTTTTTTCAAATTGAGGCACTTATGGTGTTTCCAGATTAGGTTTTTAGATACAGGCATCTAATGTAACCCTTCACAGTAAAATTACAATAAAGAAAATATTTTTAAAGATAAAACTCAAAAGAATGAGGATAACAGAAGACCAGACAACAGTAACAAAATTCTGAGTGCAGGCTGATGTATTAATGTACTTTATTTAATAGACCCAAGAAAGCTAAATCTTAAGCTAGAAATTAGGAAAAGTAAAAACCAAATCAAATTGCTCAGAGAATTCCCAAAGTCTTAGGAAATAACAGTCTCAGAGTTGTCCAACACTAGAGGTAAATTTGGGTATAAAACAAACGTATTAGTAAATATTTTTAAAATGATTGACAGGAGTTAGCTCCCTAGAGACACTCATCCATACACAATCATGCAGACCAGACACTCCTTCCTGGGCTAGGGCACTAGCTGTGGTAAAGACAATGACTCTTCAATGAATTCTGTGGCTTCCGGTCCTCTGCCTCCAGTGAGCTCCCAGAAAGTCAACAGACCTTTATCCTCCCAGGCAATAATATCCACAGAAAAGTGAGAGGAAATATCACATCAATGAAACTAAAATGACAATTTCATTTTAAAAAAAGAAAATATTTTTTGCAGACTCATTTGACCAACTCAGATGAAAACTCAAAACACACAAATACAAAAAAATGGAAAGAGGTGTTAATAGATAAAGTTTTAGAGTACTTTTCAGAAAAATAAATTGTTTTCAGAAAGTAGAACAAAAGGATTATTATAAAAGGATTTAAAATAATTGTAGAGAAAGTTTAAGAAAATATAGGGATTTCCCTCGTGACTCAGACTATAAAGAATCTGCCTGCAATGCAGGAGGCCTGGGTTTGATCCCTGGTTTGGGAAGATCCGGAGAAGGCAATGGCACCCCACTCCAGTACTCTTGCCTGGAAAATCCCATGGATGGAGGAGCCTGGTAGGCTGCAGTCCATGGGGTCGCACAGAGTCGGACACAACTGAGGTGACTTAGCAGTTGGGAAGATCTCCTGGAGAAGCGTACAGAAACCCACTCAAGTATTCTTGCCTGGAGAACTCCATGGACAGAGGAGCCTGGCAGGGTACAGTCCATGGGGTCACAAAGAGTCAGACACAACTGAGCAACTAACACTAGCTAACTAACTAATTAACATCTAGATATCCAATGTCTGAATAAGACAATTTCCTGAAAGACAGAACAGATAAATGGAGTGGAAAAAACACCAAGGAGGATATTCAGTTTAGGCTGAAAATTATATCTTGTTGCTGTTTACTCACTAAATTGTGTCTGACTCTTTTGCAGCCCCATGACTTTAGCCTGCTAGGCTCCTCTGTCCATGGGATTTCCCAGGCAGAATGTTGGAGTGGGTTGCCTTTTCCTTCTCCAGGGAATCTTCCCAACCAAGGGATCAATCCCAAATTCCTGCATTGTAGGAGGATTCTTTCCCATTGAGCCACCTGGGAAGCCTGAATTATGTTTTGAGAAAGTCATATTGTGAGCTTTCGTAGCCAAATGCTCCTGGTCCTTGCCTCATCTTTAAGCTGGGGACATTTGTCTTGACAATGTGGCAATAAAGTTCATGTCCTTCCACGCCACAAAGCCTGGATCAGCTGAAAATATTCCTTTAATCCAAGAGAACTGTTCTATTTCAACCTCCTCCTAAGATTTGGTGTGCAGCATGGTAAATTTAGAAGCAAAACATAGAGAGTAGTTCGTAGCCCGCCCTGCCAGAACTTTTTAGGGCTGAAGGTGCAGCATTTTGCTGGCACTGTAGCCCTGATAAATGATTCCACTGAGATGAGGCAAACATTGCACAAGACTCCTCTATGACGTTGACCATTAACTTTTCCAGAAGGGCCCTTTATAAAGTCTCGGGGAAGCTCAAGTCAGACTGTGATTCAAACACCCTATTTGGCTTAGTTTCTTCTTAGGTGCTCTAATTTGTCCTTTCCTTATACAGCTAAATTTGGGATTGCTACTCAGCTTTTCACAACAAAACAATGTGTTTTTCAGGTATAACTACATTGTACATAGACTATAAAGAAAAGCAAAGGAATTAATGTTAGATTGCTAGTTGCCTCTGAGAGTAAGAGAGGGATAGGGACAAGTGCTTTAAAGGTACTGGTTACTGTCTACTTCATAACCTGGTTAGCAGGTACATGTAGCCATCAATTAAACAGTGCTTACAAATGCATCCACTTGTCTGTATGTATTAATTGTTCCTAAATAAAACAATTTTAAAAACAACTCATCTTCTATTTCTATTAGTCAAGAAAGTAAATGAAACTACCAAAATAGTCACTTTTTAAAAATTCTATAATTATATTAAACAAAATCTGTGAAAAAGATAATTGTAAGTATGTACTGGCTGTTACATTTGCCAAAAAAATCTATTGGAGATAAAAGCTAATCTATTCAAGATTTGTATTTTCTTCCATTATTTTTGTCATGTATGTGAATTTGCTTCCCTGGTGGCTCAGACGGTAAAATGTCTGCCTACAATGCAGGAGACCCGGGTTCAACCCTTAGGTTGGGAGAGCTCCTGGAGAAGGGAATGGCAACTCACTCCAGTATTCTTGCCTGGAAAATACCTGGACAGAGGAGCCTAGTAGGCTATAGTCCATGGGGTCGCAAGGAGTCGGACATGACTGAGCAACTTCACTCACTCACTCACTTCATGTGAATTTGCAAGATGTTTTTAAATTTTCAGGCACTGAAGAAGTATATATGAAGAGCAGTAGAAGATGGTAAGCATATAAGAAGGGGGATAGTATCAAGTATCAGTTCAATTCAATCACTCAGTCGTGTCTGACTCTTTGCGACCCCATGAATCGCAGCACGCCAGGCCTCCCTGTCCATCACCAACTCCCGGAGTTTACCCAAACCCATGTCCATCGAGTCGGTGATGCTATCCAACCATCTCATCCTCTGTCGTCCCCTTCTCCTCCTGCCCCCAATCCTTCCCAGCATTAGGGTCTTTTCCAATGAGTCAACTCTTCGCATGAGGTAGCCAAAGTATTGGAGTTTCAGCTTCAACATCAGTCCTTCCAATGAACACCCAGGACTGATCTCCTTTAGGATGGACTGGTTGGATCTCCTTGCAGTCCAAGGGACTCTCAAGAGTCTTCTCCAACACCACAGTTCAAAAGCATCAATTCTTCGGCACTCAGCTTTCTTCACCGCCCAACTCTCACATCCATACATGACTACTGGAAAAACCATAGCCTTGACTAGACGGACCTTTGTTGACAAAGTAATGTCTCTGCTTTTAAACATGCTATCTAGGTTGGTCATAACCTTCCTTCCAAGGAGTAAGCATCTTTTAATTTCATTGCTGCAATCACCATCAGCGGTGATTTTAGAGCCCAAAAAAATAAAGTCTGACACTGTTTCCACTGTTTCCCCATCTATTTGCCATGAAGTGATGGGACCAGATGCCATGATCTTAGTTTTCTGAACATTGAGCTTTAAGCCAACTTTTTCACCAGATCCAATAGAATTCAATAGTTAAAATTTTTCTAAGTAACATAGGGCTGGCTAAAAATTCATTCAGGTTTTTCATAGGCTATACCAGAAAAACTCAAACAAACTTTTTGCCCAGCCCTATATGCTTGCTTATTTTTTAAAAAAAGTTCATTGTACATTTTAGAACATTTTCTGCACTAGAAAGGTGAACTTTTTTCCAATTATCTTTTTCAGTTCTTTGAATGTGTGCAATCAACTATTGCTATTGATTCCTACTGTCATGGTTTGATAAGTAGATATAAACTTAATTATTCTGACCTCTACATGAGCACATAATCTTCTAATTAGGAAGAGTAACAGTTCATTAAGCAAAGCAAAATCCCATGTCCTTCTGCTTTATTAAAAATCTGTTCTGTTTTACATAAAGTTGATTCAAATGCCATCACAACCTGTTTTAAAACAGAAAGATCATTTTCATTTTTAATTTAAATCCAGAAAAAAATGAATTTACCTTTGATCATTTAACATGTTAAATTCATGAGATATTTTTCAAAAGTGTCTTTACTAAAACAATTTATTATCTTGCAGGAGATTTTGCTAAAATTGAGAAGAAAAGGAAACAGTATTAGGCATTGAGGAGAGGAAAAAATTCTGTTTTTTATGCTAAGAGTAATTCAAACCAGCAAGAACATGGAATAGTTTCCCAGAAGAAATAGTTATTTCTTTATGCCATTTGCAAAGAAATATCAGATCAGGCACCATGTTATTTAACTGATGATGTAAATAGGGAAAGAATGAATTGAATGGCCACAGCCAGTTTCAGAGGGACTGTAGCAATATGAGTTTGATCAGAAAAATAAACTACCCTAGACAATATAAGCAGGAAATTAGAGGCCAGTATTACTATTGAAAGGAATAAAGGAGAAATTACCAGGAAAAGCTTCTGATTTTAAGAATGCATGAGAGAAGGGTCTAGGAGGAGAGAGAAGTCCATCATCTCAGCTGCAGGTCAAAGGGTAATTCCTGGAAGCTATTGGCAAATCCTCACCTCACTGCAGTCCAGGTACACGACCCTAACAGTTTCTCTCTCTGCCTTCCAAAATTCATGTTATTCACACTAATGGGATCTAAATAAGACACTGTGGATAAAATACAGATAGTAAATATTTTAGAGGCAAGAACACTATAATAAGCTATGACTTAACACAAAGATAAATAGTGTCTAACTTAAGACTAATAACCTCCCAGTTATCAAACACAGAGAATTCCTACCTCATATACTGGAAGCATGCCTAATAAGCTATCATAATGTCTAAAATAAGAACTTAGTTCATTGGAAATCTTGAGTAATATTTTATCTCAGTCTTGAAAGTCAGACTGAGAAATGCAAATTATGATTAATTAAAATATATCTCCAGATGTCCAAGTGCTTTTTTAACTTAACTATAGACACTAATCACTGTAAGCAAGACAAAAATTCAGTACATGACATACAGAATTTTCCTTTATAACAGACATAGGAATATGATTCTAGTTGATGAATTTACTAACTATTATAGTGGGTCCACAGTCTCATGTATTTACTGACTTCATATTTTAATGACCGAGCGACAGCCACAGAATACAGTATTATCAAATAACCTTGTGGAAACTATTTCTCATCATTTAGAAGGTGGCCTCTCCTTTCAGCTAAATCAGGAAAACTGTGAAAGCTGTTTTACTCAAACTTTATTGTCTTCTTACCTTTGACCAAATCCATAACGGGCTTCTTACCCTAATTCTCCAACTTCCTTGGCCCTTGTAAATCTCTTCTATTGTTCATATTACTCTCTTGACATCTCTGCTATTTATTTTCAGACCATAAAAAAAAAAAAATCTCAGGGGAATCTGCTTCAACCACGAGGCAGGGATAAGGTGGAACTTATCCCCAGATCTACTCCCTAGAGAAGTACAAAAATGCCCAGAAGTCTGAGAACTTAACGTTCACACAGTCTGTTCTACCCACAGATTCCAGCTATTCCAGCTTTTCCTTTAGACTGCTCCACTATTGAAAAGATTTGCTATTTTTTAAATGAAGAGAAAGAATAAAAGCTAAGTCAAATCAATGAATAGATTTTTTTTCTTTGAAGTATAGTTGACTTACAATATTATATTAGTTTCAGGTGTAAACATAGTAATTCAATATTTTTATAGATTATACTCCATGCAAAGTTATTATAAAACATTAACCATTCCCTGTGCTGTACATTACATTCTTGTAACTTATTTTTTACTTAGTAGTTTGTGCTTCTTAATACAAACTCCTCATCTATTTTACCTCTTTCCCATAGACTTTTTGAAGAACAAAAATAGCCTATTTTGGCGGGGAGAAGCAATAAAGGGATAGGAGAGAGGGAGGTAGAAAATACTGGGAATAAGACAGGCTACAAAGATAAATTGTACAAAAGGAAGAATACAGCCAATATTTTGTAATATCTGTAAATGGAATGTAACCTTTTAATTTGTTTTTAAAAATTGCTAAAAATTAAACTCTTCAGCATCTTTTCCCTCTACTCACCCTTCTCATTTTTTTTTTTTGAAATAATTCTTTGTGTTTACTGTGGCTGCATATTTTTTTATTTCAAAGTCAACAGAATCCTTCTATTAAATTTATTTACTCAGGAAAAAGAGACTATCATCAGTTCATAGGAAAAAGAAATGGAGGCAAAAATATGAGTCAAAAATATGCTCAAAACTTCCTCTTCAGGGAATCTTAAGTTCAGAGTCTGGGACTGATATAATATTATAATTAATCCTTTACTATCCATTATAATAGTAGCTGCTATAATATTTACCCCTGTTTTAGAGAAAAACAAAGCTGTTTCCACCTCAGCCTTTCATTTTATCTACTAGTGGTAAGTATCTAGGTTTGGTCTGAATCTTATTGAATAATCAGCTGTTCCCTACAGGTGAGGAAAGGTTGGTATCTGTGTTTGTTTCTGTCTCCTGTTCACCTGAAGTCCTTCAAACTCACAACAATGAAAATGGTGGCCTTTAGAGATCCTGTGAATGACCCCACTCATGCAAGTTCATGCCAAATAATTCTGAATTAAAAATGCCAAGTTGAGGATGAGCTATGCAGAATAATAGTAAATGTTGCCGCCAATAGCTGGCAGATTCCTACTTTTCCTATAACGGGTTTTGACAAATTTTAACACTGATGTGAGAGAGCCTCGGTAAGTGAATCCAATGGTCTCACTGTTGTTGTTTGGTCCCTCAGTCATGTCTGGCTCTTGGCAGCCCCATGGACTGTACCCTCCAGCTCCTCTGTCCATGGGATTTCCCAGGCAAGAACACTGAGGTGAGTTGCCATGCCTTCTCCAGGGGAACCTTTCTGACCCAAGGATCAAAGCCACGTCTCCTGTATCTCCATTGAAGGAGAATCCTTTACCCACTGAGCCAAGTTACCCAAGCTTCCCAAAGTTACTTTAAAACACTTTTATATTTAGTTTGTGAATTTCAATTCACAGACCCTCTTCTATATCTGAATGTAACAGGCTGTGTGTTTCTCTCTTATTCCTTTTGGAACTATCTCCATCTTCTTTTTCTACAATCACAAACTGAGAAATATGGCAATTGTGTTTGGGGAAGCATAAGAGAGTGAAAAAGATAGCTTTTCCGCTTGTTCAAATACAGTGGAAACTCATTCTTGAGGTAAGGTCATCTCATGAGAAGTGGCAGAGGGAACCCCTAAAGGAGGGTAAGTCATATGAGTGGCCATCTGTTGGGTGTTCATTCTAGACTCTGCACGGGTGCTCAGCTTCCACTTTAAAGGGCTAATAAAGGTGGTTAACTCTGCCTGAACATTCCTCACGGCACACGAATCCCCAGGAAAAGTCAGAGTCATCCTTAGCAGGGATCCCTGTGTCTACAATTTGGAAAGGCTGACCTTGAATTCCCCATGATATCTGATGTAAAAGAAGACCTTCAAGTGACACCAGACACCCTCTGGGAAATTATCACCATTTCCTTACTGTTGTGATGGAAAAATTACATCTGACTTCCTTAGGAGAGAATAATGATGAAGAGCAAATGTTTTCTAAAGATTTTTTTTTAAGTGGATCATTTTTAAAGTCTTTATTGAATTTGTTAAACTATTGATTCTGTTTTATGTTTTGGTTTTATGGCTGTGAGGCATGTGGGATCCTATTTCCTGGCCAGGGACTGAGCCACATTCCCTTCATGGGAAGGGGATGTCTTAACCACTGGACTGCCAGGGAAACCCCAGCAATTTTTTCATATACCATTAGACTCTGAGGTCTAGGGCTTTAGGTTCCAAATGTCTGTGGACAGCAGGAAGGAACTCCGAGATGGGACCTCTAAGCCTGGCCTGACCACTGTTTGACCTTGACTCCATCCCTTATCACAAGTTCTGTCTTGCCCCATTGCCTGGAAAGTCATTCAATTGTTTTTGGTTTGGTGAAAATTATTTCTTTAATATTTTAATTGAGACATAATTGACATAATAAACTGCACATACTTAAAGTGTAAAATTTAATGTTTTGGCAATATATTCATCTGCGAAATCATCCCCCACAATCAAAATAATGAACATGTCCAACACCATGAGAAGATTCCTCGTGACACTGTCTATTGCATCCCTCAACTTCTCCCCTCCTTCTCCTCTTTACTGTGTTGAATACATAGAGTACAGTCAACAATTATTTTTATATCCTTGTTGGCTGTTTCCAACATCTGTGTTAATTCTAGATCATCATTTTCTGCTTCATTGCATGCCTGATAATTTATTTAAAATTATTTTATAGTATGTCAGCTATAGTAAGTTTTACCTTGTTGGGTGATGGATGGTTTTGGGATTTCTGTAAATGTTCTTGAGTTTGGGTCTGGAATGCAAGTAATCAGTTGAGGCAGTGTTTGCTGTTTTGCTATTTAGTCGCTAAGTCATGTCCAACTCTTTTGTGACCCCGTGGACTGTAGCCCACCAAGTTCCTCTGTCCATGGGATTTCCCAGGCAAGAATACTGGAGTGGGTTGCCATTTCCTCCTCCAGGGGATCTTCCTGGCCCAGGGATAGAACTTGAGCCTGCTGCATTGGGAGACGGATTCTTTACCACCGAGCCACCTGGGAAGCCTGAAGTAGTGTTTGCTCCACTACTGAGGTGAGACAAACTCCTCTGTGTACACTACGCAATAACCCACAAATGAGTAGACTCTTCAGTCTGTCTGGTGGGACCCGGCATCCTTCTCTGTCCCATGTGGCCCTCTAGTCTTTTGAAGAGGGTCTTTCCGTGGCCCAAACATATTCTTCACATGCATGCATTAAGCAGTACTTGGCTGGACACTTGAGTGGGAACCACTGTGAATCTGAAGATTCTGGCAGCTTCTTGTTCTCAAGCACTCTGTCTTGTGAAGTCTAGTTTCCCTCACTCCCTGGCCTCTCACCTACATCTCAATGCAGCAATTCATCAGTTTCTCACTGGGTTCCCCCTCCTGACCTGTATGTAGCCTGGGTACTCTCTCTAACCACTAAGCTGATGCAGTTGTGGGCTTGTGTGGTGTGTTTCCTCTTTCCTGGTGATCTCTGCCCCATCCTTTTATGATGTCCAGTGTCTTACACATCACTGTTTCATATATGTGTCTGTTTTGTGTTTGTTTCAGGTTGGAGGGTAAATGTAGTCCCTGTTATTTCATCTGGGACAGAAATGAATGTGTCTCATCAAAATTTTATCAATATCTCCCTAAGTATTCTTAAATAAATAACACATAGTCCTGTCTTCTCTAATTCTTTTCATTTTGTAGGCTGTTATGTTTTATGTCTTTTCCCTGTGATTTTAGAGATTTTTTACGAGTGAGAGAAAATAGAAACATCATTCAATCTGCTATGCTGAACTGTAAGTCTATGTTATCCTTTAGGGAGCTAACTCCAATGAAGATAAGAAAAAGCTTTCAGAAAAGGATGGTTGATAGAAGTATACAGGTTAAGAGTTCCTGAGTAATAGAAGCAATAGAATATTGAACAATAAAAATAGCGCAGTGACACTGAAAATATATGGTAAGAAAGTAATTTACTAGACATAAATAATTTTTAATACTACTACAGATATGAAGAAATTAGAATAAATAATAAGATGGAAGTTACCAGCTTTTGTAAATGAGTGGAGTCATTTATTGAGATAGAAAACACAAATGTTGACATGGCTTTGATTAATATGAGTGTGTCAAAAGGGAGAGAATGGATTTTTATTTTGGACAACTTTTATTTGAATTGCCTCTGGTACAATCAGAAATTGGAACCAGAAAGAAAAATGTCTTAATTAACAGCAACCTTGAGTTTGGTTTTAGTCAGCGTGTAAGTCAAAGCTGAAGCCAGTGGAATGGCTGAGGTTTTCTTAGAGGAGTCTGTATTTATAATAAAGCACAGAAGAGAAGAGGAAAGAAAAAAGAGCATAAAGAAAGGGGAAAAGATTCCTACTGGGAGAAGAAAACTGACGTTAGTACTTCCTGACTTAGTAGGAAAGAATGTTAGTGAAAGAGGATAAAGGAGAGTATTAAATCGGTCTCAGAAAAATTCACAAACTTTAGTTTGAACTGCAATTTGGAAAGTTCAATTAAGGACAAAAAATGCAAAAAATAATAACATAAAAGGAGTTATTTGAGATAGCAAAAGTAGATTTTCATTAACTTTGTTAAGGAAATTCAAACAGACCTGCCTCTGTGGTGGCAACATTAACATGATTTGAGGAATAAATAATATGTGAAGAACAAAAAAGATTCACCGTAGAGCACTGTTTCAAGAAGTTTAATCACTACAGAAAGATTAGGTGGCTAATAAACAGATGAGAAAACAGTATTGAGGGTTTTTGTTTGTTGTAATTGATTTTACTTTTGAAAGGCAAATATCACATGTATTTTGCAGAGTTTTGAGTGAATGGTGGACTAGGAGAGAAAGAAAGTGCTTTTAATTTTGGATGTTTCAAGATGGCAGAAGAGAAGGCTATGTAAGAAAGGACATTTGATAAGGGATAGAGCGACGTCCAGAGGAGACAGCAGAGAAAAAAATCACAACAGACATGGAGCAGTCAAAGGATTTTCTAGAAGTCACGTGTATTCTGCAGTCCTTTGAATTTAAAGATTAAATTGTTGATGTGAGCACCTGTGAGGTGTATTGTTTGTTTAAAGGCAGTTGCAGACTCTTTCTAACGGTGGCCAATTAGACTAGTTTTAATAAGTGTCTACTAGACTCACACATTTGCTGTATATATCAAATCAATTTAATGATCAAATAAATATTTCTTCCACCTTCAAAATATACCACGAACCTGCTCCTTTGTTTCACTTCCGTTGCTTTCTCCCTGGTTCAAGCCATCGTTACCTCTCACTTGGATGACTATAATATCTTCCAAACTGATGCCCTTGCTTCCTTTCTTGCACATTTAAAAAATACCTTTAAATTCAATGTCATAACATGTCACATCTCTGCTCAAACCTGCAGGGGTGTCCACATCCAGTTGGGAATAGGAACCAAGTCTCTTACAACAGCTCCCAAGTTTTTTTATTGTGTGGCTTCCCACTACTGCTTTGACAGCATCTGCTACTTTTGTACTTGTTACTCCACCTCAGCCTCACCGGGTTTCCAACACCCCCCAAGACCCCACCTTAAACCCTATACTGTGGGTGTCCCCAGCGCCTCGTTCCTCTTTCTCTAGAGATCTATGTGCCTCTACTTCTCACCTCCTCTAATTCTTGTGGAGCCACTCTGCCTTCGGAAATTTGCTTTCAGATTACCTGTCATCACATCTAATCTGTCATTCCTAGTTCTCATTGAAAGTAGCTTCCTACAATTGATTTCCCACCTCCCTTACCTGGCTTATTCAGGGGTCCTCAAACTTTTTGGACCCAGGGACCAATTTCATGGAAGGCCATTTTTCCGCAGACTGGTTGGTGGAGGAGTATGGTTTGGGGATCAGTTCAAGCATATTACATTTATTTGTGCACTTTACTTCTAATCTAATGCCGCTGCTGATCTGACAGGAGGTACTGGTCTGAGGCTCAGAGGTTGGGGACTCCTTGATTTAATTTATATTATTTAATTTCACATCGTTAATCACCTTGAGTACTAGCACATAATTTACTTATTTGTCTGGTGTATTATCTGCCTTTACTAATATGTCAGCTCCAGGAGGGCTGGAACATTTGTCTATGTTGTTTTACTAACGCCTCCCAAGCACTTAGAGTAGCACCTAACGCAGCTGTGGGTGCTCAGTCACTTGGTCGTGTCAACTCTTTGCAGCCCTGTGGACTGTAACCTGCCAGGCTGCTCTGTCCATGGAATCTTCCAGGCAAGACTACTGGAGTGGGTTGCCATTGCCTCTTCCAGGGGATCTTCCCCACCCAGGGATCAAATCCACGTCTCTTGCGTCTCCTTCATTGGCCGGCAAATTCTTTACCATTGCGCCAGGATAATTACGACTTTAGTTTTATTTTAATTTTTCCTCAGCATTTAAAAAGCTGAGGAATCAAAAAACCTATAAAATATTTTAAGTGAAAACCATAGTTACCTTTATTTTCTGTAATATGCTTAATAAATATATATAAGAAGGAAAGGGGTTTAACTTTTGTTACAGTCCCAACTCTGCCAGAAAACTCTGTGTAACCTCAGGCGAATTATAAACCTCTTGGGACATCAGTTTTCTCATCTGTGAAAACAACAGCTACAAAGAAACAAGAGTGTTGAAGTAGATATATAAAAGAAATTACCAGTTTCTTTTCAGTTGTGACATTCTAACAGTCTATTAAAAGGATTATCTGAAGGATTGTCCCAAGTTGCCCCAGTGTTCTACCTAATGAAAACATGAATCATATTGTTCTCTATTTACACTGCATGGAATGTTTCTAACCATTAACTGTTCATATGTGATTACATTTTATGATTTGTTACAGTTTTGCTTGATAGCTAGATCCTGGGTCAGGGACCTTGGTTTAATTTATCCTTACTAACACTGAAGTTTATTTATGGCACAGAATAAATGATAGTGTAACAACACATTTGAAAATATCTGCCTAAGAGACAAGAGTTATTGCATTAATTTGCATTTTTCTTTCTAAAATTTAGATAAATACAAGTATTTATGGAAAGAACAAATGTTGTATGTTGGCTCTAAGATCTGTCCTCAGTATGGAATACTGGAGTGTTTATCCCTCATGTTATCTTGGTGTTGAGCTCTTTTCAAAGAATTGTAGGGTAGCTTAGGTGGCAGATACAAAAGCAATGCTGATTCAATTACATTTTCTATATTTTTCCCTGGTAATTTATTTTAAAAAACACCCCAAAACAGCTAAATCAAGCCAAATTCTAAAATTATGACAGGCTGTAAAGAAAATTAGTGATTAATTGTAATTCAGATTTACAACAGTGTTTGTTTTTGAATGAAGTAAATTTCCATGAAAATGTAAACCAAGAGCAAGCCTAGAAAATTTTGATATGTGTTTGGTAAAGTAAATAATTGTTACCGTTTCTAAAACCTTTGGCTGGGAGATTTCTAGTGAAAAAAATTTGTAAGTGATATTTATAACTAAAAACAAAACCTTAATTTTTAATTCCTTCCCCGAGTCTCTCAACTGCAATACAAATTAAAATATTTCTCTTCGTGAGATACACGTGTCTTGACTGGAGATGAGCTTTTAGTCTAAACCACTTCATACTTGGTGCAAATCCTGGTATGCTAGATTTTAGCTGAGTAACTCTATCAAAGGCACCTGACTCTTTGAATTTGCAGCTTCCTCAGGCGTAAAGTAGAAATCATGCTTTCTTAGTTAGATTGTTGCAATGATTACTGATGTCCTATATGTCAAGCACCTATGAGAGAAACTGACGCATAAAACCAGTCAATGCTGGTTCTTTCTAACTCAACCTTCTCTTTACTCCAAATTCTGCTCTCAATCCAACCTCATGGGATATAGACTGGAAGATTCTAGAAGTTTCATATTTTCGTTGCTTCTGCATCTTATGCATCTCTTAAATTTGTTGTTGTAAAAACTATGACTATTTAACAGCAGGTCAACATGCTCAGATTAAACAAGGTAATGAATGATGGACTAGCCCATGCTGATATGATGAGATATAGAATGGCGCGGGGGGGGGGGGTGTGTGTGTGCAGAATTGTGGTTGGTTGAAAGTGTGAAGATACTGATCTTCCTGATCCAGGAATTGAACCCAGGTCTCCTAATGGCAGGCAAGTTCTTTATGGAGATATTACAATAAAAATTCACATACAGTAGGATCATTTTGCCAGATTTCTTTGGGAAAAAGGAAAACAAAATCCTCTTTGCACTGGTTATAACTCACTGAGTCACAGTTTTTTGTTCATACAAGGCTTAATTCCCTTTCAGTTTCAATGACTTGTCATTTCTTATATTTAATGCTAACTAGGTATGACTAACAATTGCTGGCTATAAGATGAATGTGACAGTCCCCTCAGACACAACAGATTTTTCTGTGGATATAATTAATACAGAATGATTCACTGATATCAGATGTAGTACATATTAATTAGTATCTTTCCTTTGAGATTAACTCCATGAAGGCAAAAACAAACTTCAAGTGATTTTTCTCCCGAAACTAACAGGTTTTAGTTAAAATTGTGACACAAACCAGTATGTTTTTCTTGGCAATTTTCAATTCCATTTATTTTGTTCTTTATGTTTTGCTCCTAGCACTAAGGGAGGGTTTCCCAGGTGGCTCAGTTCTAAAGGATCCTTCTGTCAAAGCAAGAGACTCAGGTTTGATCCCGGGGTTGGGAATATCCCCTGGAGGAGGAAATGGTAACCCACTCCGGTATTCTTGCCTGGGAAATTCCATGGACAGAGAAGCCTGACAAGCTACAGTCCATGGAGTCTCAAACAATCAGACACAACTGAGCTACTGAGAACATGAATATAAATATCACTAAGGGAGATTTCCTTTTCATTATAGGGGACTGGAATGCAAAAGTAGGAAGTCAAGAAATACCTAAAGTAACAGGCAAATTTGGCCTTGGAGTACAGAATGAAGCAGGCCAAAGGCTAATAGAGTTTTGCCCAGAGAACGCACTGGTCATAGCAAACACCTTCTTCGAACAACACGAGAGAAGACTCTACACATGAACATCATCAGATGGTCAATACCAAAACCAGATAGATTATATTCTTTGCAGCCACAGAGGAGAAACTATACAGTCAGCGAAAACAAGACCGGGAGCTGACTATGGCTCAGGATATGAACTCCTTATTGCCAAATTCAGATTTAAATTGAAGAAAGCAGGGAAAACCACTAGACCATTCAGGTATGACCTAAATCAAATCCCTTACGATTATACAGTGGAAGTGAGAAATAGATTCAAGGGATTAGATCTGATAGACAGAGTGCCTGAAGAACTATGGACGGAGGTTTGTGACATTGCACAGGAGGCAGGGATCAAGACCATTCCGAAGAAAAGAAATACAAAAAGGCAAAATGGTTGTCTGAGGAGGGCTTACAAACAGCTGTGCAAAGAAGACAAGTAAAAGGCAAAGGAGAAAAGGAAAGATATACCCATTTGAATGCAGAGTTCCAAAGAAGAGCAAGGAGAGATAAGAAAGCCTTTCCAGTGATCACTGCAAAGAAATATAGGAAAACAATAGACTGGGAAAGACTAGAGATCTCTTCAAGAAAATTAGAGATACCAAGGGAAGATTTCATGCGTAGATGGGCACAATAAAGGACAGAAATGGTATGGACTTAAAAGAAGCAGAAGATATTAAGAAGAGGTGGCAAGAATACACAGAAGAACTATACAAAAAAGATCTTCATGACCCAGAAAAATATGATGGTGTAATCACTCACCTAGAGCCAGACATCCTGGAATGCGAAGTCAAGGGGGCCTTAGGAAGCATCAATAGGAACAAAGTTAGTGGAGATGATGGAATTCCAATCAAGCTATTTCAAATCCTAAAAGGTTATGCTGTGAAAGTGCTTCACTCAATATGCCAGCAAATTTGGAAAACTCAGCAGTGGCCACAGGACTGGAAAAGGTCAGTTTTCATTCCAATCTCAAAGAAAGGCAATGCCGAAGAATGCTCAGACTACCACACAATTGCACTCATCTCACACACTAGCAAAGTAATGCTCAAAATTCTCCAAGCCAGGCTTCAACATTACCTGAACCATGAACTTCCAGATGTTCAAGCTGGTTTTAGAAAAGGCAGAGGAATCAGAGATCAAATTGCCAACATCCATTGGATCACTGAAAAAGCAAGAGAGTTCTAGAAAAACATCTACTTCTGCTTTATTGACTATGCCAAAGCCTTTGACTGTGTGGATCACAACCAACTGTGGAAAATTCTTCAAGAGATGGGAATACCAGACCACCTTACCCGCCTGTTAAGAAATCTGTATGCAGGTCAAGAAGTAACAGTTAGAACTGGACATGGAACAACAGACTGGTTCCAAATAGGGAAAGGAGTACGTCAAGGCTGTATATTGTCACCCTGCTTGTTTAACTTATATGCAGAGTACATCATGAGAAACGCTGGGCTGGATGAAGCACAAGCTGGAATCAAGATTGCCGGGAGAAATATCAATAACCTCAGATATGCGGATGACACTGCACTTAATGGCAGAAAGCGAAGAAGAACTAAAGAGCCTCTTGATGAAAGGGAAAGAGGAGAGTGAAAAAGTTGGCTTAAAACTCAACATTCAGAAAACTAAGACCATGGCATCTGGTCCCATCACTTCATGGCAAATAGATGGGGAAACAATGGAAACATTGAAGAGACTTCATTTTGGGGGGCTCCAAAATCACTGCAGATAATGACTGCAGCCATCAAATTAAGAGACACTTACTCCTTGAAAGAAAAGCTATGACCAACCTAGACAGCATATTAAAAACCAGATACTTTACTTTGCCAACAAAGGTGTGTCTAGTCAAAGCTATGGTTTTTCCAGTAGTCATGTGTGGATGTGAGAGTTGGACTACAAAGAAACCGAGCATCAAAGAATTGATGCTTTTGTGGTGTTGGAGAAGACTCTTGAGAGTCCCTTGGACTGCAAGGAGATCCACCCAGTCAATCCTAAAAGAAATCAGTCCTGAATGTTCACTGGAAGGACTGATGCTGAAGCTGAAACTCCAATACTTTGGCCACCTGATGTGAAGAACTGACTCCTTGGAAAGGGCCCTGATGCTGGGAAAAAATTGAAGGTGGGAGGAGAAAGCACCAACAGAGGATGAGATGATTGGATGGCATCATCGACTCAGTGGACATGTGTTTGTGTGAACTCCGGGAGTTGATGATGGACAGGGAGGCCTGGTGTGCTGCAGTCTATGGGGTTGCAAAGAGTCGAACATGGCTGAGTGACTGAACTGACTAACTGAAGAGACAGTTGTTGTTGTCTAATTGCTAAGTTGTGTGGGACTCTATTGGGACCCCATGGACTGTAGCCTCCCAGGCTCCTCTGCCCATGGGATTTCCCAGGCAACAATATTGGAGTGGATTGTCATTTCCTTCTCCAGGGGATCTTCCTGGCCCATGGATGGAATCCACATCTGCTGCATTGGCAGGTGGTTTCTTTACCGCTGAGCCACCAGGGAAGCCCACTGATGGAGAGTGTCTTATGTTAATACCTGGAGCCAACATCATTATATCCACTTGATCTATGATTCTACTCCATAAATAACTAATATTTAAGCTAGAATGTCAAAGTTGTTAGTGAGATTTTTATCTATTTTATAGAAGAATATTTCATTCATTCTATGTGTGTGAGTTGTTCAGTCATGTCCGACTCTCTGTGACCCCATGGAGTGAAGCCTGCCAGGCTCTTCCATTCATGGGATTTTCCAGGCAAGAACACTGGAGTGGATTGCCATTTCCTTCTCCAGGGCATCTTCCTGACCCAGGGATTGAATCTAGATCTTCCGCATTGTAGTCAGACTCTTTACCATCTGAGCCACCAGGGAAGTCCATTCATTCTATAGCGACTGTATAATTTTTCCTATTTTATTTTCATCCAGCAAACACTGAAAATTTAGAATGTGTTGAGAAGAAAAGTAATTCAGGAGACATGAAGATGAATATTACATATTCCGTGACTTCAATGAGCATGCATTATAGCAGAAGGAAATTATTATTTTTAAACCAATAAACTATATTATAATAAGAAGTGAAATAACAGAATTGTAGACAAAATATCATGGGAGGACAGAGAAATAAATACTCCAGTCTGGATCATTTCAACATTCTCAAGTGCACATAAGTGAGTTATTGTTCTTCAGTCGCTATGTCGTGTCTGACTCTTTGCAATCCCGTGCACTGCAGCACACCAGCCTTCCCTGTCCTTCACTATCTCCCAGAGTTTGCTCAAATTCATGTCTGTTGAGTCGGTGATGCTATCTAAGCATCTCATCCTCTGCTACCCTCTTCTCCTTTTGCCTTCAATCTCTCCCAGTGAGAACTCTAGGTATTTAAGTAATTCTGATAGTCAGTATTAGGTTAGCAAAAGGTTAGTCACAGAACGTGAGTGACCAGCTAATCAATCAGTACGGTGTTATCCTTACCCAAATATATAGTGTTCACATATATATTTAAAAAACTAGTATGAACCAAGTATTACTGGGACCATAGTTGTGTTGTTCATTCGATCAAATCTGATAACATGACTTTTTAAAACTTTTTACTCTTGAAATTTTTGAATAGTCTGCTTAGATAAAAATGAAAAGTATGAGAAGCAGACTGGCTAGAGTGGCAAGGTTCCTCTGAGACATCCGTGCCCTCTAACTCAAAACACCTGGGTTAAAAAGTTATTGAATGGATTTTCACCTTTAAAAACAAACAGACCATTTCAGCAGCAAGAGAAGATGCTGTAGGTAAAATTCAAAGGTGAAAATCCATCATATTAATAGATAGTCATTCTGTCTGTGGCATTTTCACCTCTTGTAGAAATCAAGATGTCGAGAGCAAGGCTCAATCACTGTCTCCTTGACTTGTTCCCACCTCTCCGTGGTATAGATCCACTTACCGAAATCCATTAGCTCATATATTAGGTTGTGAATATTGAATGTCAGGGATTTTCTCTAGTTTATTCTTAACTTTTACTTTGTGGCTTTTTAATTTACAGGAGTTTTGAAATTCCTTTTGTTCGAACAATCTAAGTGACCAGCTATCTTTGTACAGGCTTGTAACCTGAAGAGGTCTCAAAATCCTCACACTTTGAATCTACCATTTATCATTTAAGTCATTAATAATTAAACAAACAAGACACAGACAACTGGGATTAACATTCCACATTTTAAAATTAGGTCTGAACATAATATTCAAAATAATTCCTGAAGTATATTTTCTTCTCTGGTTAGCACAAAATCTACCAGATGCTTACAGAATCCTTTTCTTTTTCCTTCCTGATTCTCTTGGCATTAATTTGATAATCAGCTTATATCTTTTATCCTGCTCTTCCCAACTCATAAAATCTTGGCCACATGCAATTTTAAGCATTAAATTAT
Source organism: Giraffa tippelskirchi (assembly GCF_054371585.1). Taxonomy (NCBI): domain Eukaryota; kingdom Metazoa; phylum Chordata; class Mammalia; order Artiodactyla; family Giraffidae; genus Giraffa; species Giraffa tippelskirchi. The sequence continues at coordinate 94,980,096 of NC_137286.1, read as the reverse complement.
TGATTCATTCCTCCCACTCACATATATGATTGTTGTTGTTGTTTTTCAGTCAGTCAGTCCAACTTTTTGAGACCCCATGGATTGTAGCATGCCAGGCTTCCCTGTCCTTCACCATCTCCTGGAGCTTGCTCAAACTCATGTCCATCAAGTTGGTGATGCCATCCAACCATCTCATCCTCTGTCATCCCCTTCTCCTCAAACTCATGTCCATACATATATGATATAGCTATGTAATTCTGAAGGAGACTCTTGTGTGGCTTGGGGCCATGAAGTTGAAGGATGTGGGCTCATGCTGAATTTCATCCTTATTTAATTGCATCTGTCTTGCCTGGAAAATCCCGTGGACGGAGGAGCCTGGTAGCCTACAGTCCATGGGGTTGCTAAGAGTCGGACACAACTGAGCGATTTCACTTTCACTTTTCCCTTTCATGCACTGGAGAAGGAAATGGCAACCCACTCCAGTGTTCTTGCCTGGAGAATCCCAGGGACGGCGGAGCCGGGTGGGCTGCCGTCTATGGGGTCGCACAGAGTCGGACACGACTGAAGCGACTTAGCAGCAGCAGCAGCAGTTTATGAAAAACCCTCAAATATTTACCGGTCATGGATATTAACCCTCTTCTATGAATATATAGATTCATAGATTCTATGAATAAAAATACAAAACAGATGCCTATATAGCATTTATCTTGTTGCATAATTCTAAATGCATACTAACTTTTTAGAAGAATATAATTTTTGTCATCATCTCCATTTTAAAGGTGAAGAAATTGAAATCCTGATGAGTTATTTCTCACTGGGTGGCAGAGCTGTAATTAGCAGCCCAGCATAAGAGCCATATTCTCAGTTTTCTTCCTATGTCACATGTCATCAACCCTGAAGAATTAAATGAGAGTCTAATCCATGGTTCTCAAGACTTGGTCAAAAATGAGATAGTGATAATACAAAGATTGCAGGCAGTATTGGAAGTATTATACAACTGATGAGGTCTTCTACCAGTCTAATTGCTGTTTTACAGAATGGGTGCTTATCTTTTGGGTGTTTTTAGAACTTATTTGTCTTTAATGTATGTGTAGTTCAGCAAAAATAGAGAGAGGAAGCAGTAACATCAACAATGTCATTGATTTTTCAGGTAATTTTTTTTCTTGAAACTATTTGGCATGGAATAACTATCCATTTGGGCTTCCCTGGTGGCTCAGTGGTAAAGAATCTGCCTGCTCTGAAGGAGACCTGGGTTCAATCCCTGGATCAGGCAGATCTTCTGGAGAAGGGAATGGCCACCCACTCCAGGATTCTTGCCTGGAGAATTCCAAGGACCGAGGAGCCTGGCAGGCTACAGTCCACACGGATGCAAAGAGTCAGACATGACTGAAGCAACTTAGCAAGAATGCATGTAACTATTCATTTATTTCAGAGGGGAGGATCTTTAAAACTTCAATGTTGTTCCTTAAAAAAAATCATAGCAAGAATGAAATCAACACGCACAAGGAGAAGATTCTTCAAACAAAATAACATGCTAACAGCCTCTAGAAATCAGCAAATGATTTGGAAATTGATAGAATATTAATAAATGATTGCTTCACAAATTACCTCGCTTAACAAGTGTACTTGAATAATATGTAGTTTAGAGAATGAAAATAAATATATATTTTAAGATTTATTTGCTGGTTTTAAATTAGTTTAAAATTTTTAACTTGTTATTAAATAGTTTGACCAGCATTAAAGGCTAATTTTTAAGAAGCAGCAAATACTGCTTCTTACTGTTTCTTGTTACCATTTTCTAGGATGACCAGTTTTAAAGACTCTTCAAATTAATCAATGTTACTTGCCTTAATGATTTTTTGAATCCATTCTTGGGTGTATATATGTATATACATACACACATACATATATATCTTATATAGGTTCCTGTTTTCTGGGTTCAACTTCCTTCTTCCTGAAATATATTTTTGGTAACTTTTTCATGGAAATTATATAATCTGATTTTTTTTTTAAATCTCTGCTTCATGCCTCAAAATTGTAATTTCAATCTCTCATTTCAGTGATAGTCTACTTACTCCCACAACATGGAAAACAGCATCTCCTGTTTTCCTGTTTTTCCTGTTGCTATCAAGAAGACTTCCATTAATCTAACTATTGTTTTATAGGGAGTCTCATTTTTTCCTGGGTGCTTGTTTTAGTGTTCTACAGTTTTACTATACTGTTATTAATTATGGCTTTATTTCATTCTGCTCAAAATTTGGAATGTTTTTAATTTTTAATATCTATATCTTTCTTCAGTTCTGAAAATATTTTCAAATACTGCTTTGGTTCCATTATTTCTCTTCTCTTTCTCTTAAACTTCTTTTACAGATAAGTTACACATGGTCTTTCTATGTTTTATGTTTCCTTTCACCTGCCTAATTTTCTGTGCTGATTTGGGATAATTTTTCAATGGTTGCTCAACTATGATTCTTTAATTTCTGCATGTTCTCCAAGTTTCTCATCTGTTTCTTTGTTTTATCCTTACACGGCTTTATTATCTACTTGCCGTATGTTTCTCCAACCATTTTAAATATAATGACGTTATAATCTCCCTGAGACTGAAGTTTCAACATCTCAAGCTTTTGGAGGGACATATTTTTCTTTGGAGTAATTATTGTGCTTGTTTAAAATGAATTGTAGCCTCTTTATTTTCAATATTTTAAAATGATCTCATGTCTGACCTAGGTTCTTTCTTTCCTTTTTTCTTATAAAATTCCTGTGCAGCATGAATTGTTGAAGTTGCTTTCCCAATAGTTGTTTTTTTTTCCCCCACTTTGTTTCATCGGAGTCTCTTGTCCTGAACCGGTTTATAGTCATTTCTCATCTTGGGCTTTCCTATATTTGCAATTAGTGTAAATGTTGGCCTCAAATAGATTAAGAGTTATGTTTTTCATAGGAGGAAACAAATTCTCAGCTAGGGCTTGCTGTTTGTTGCTGTTTAGTCACTGAGTTGTGTCCAACGCTTTTGTGACCCCATGGACTGCAGCCCACCAGGCTCCTCTGTCCGTGGGATTTCCCAGGCAAGAATACTGGAGTGGGGTGCCATTTCCTTCTCCAGGGGATCTTTCTGACCCAGGGATTGAACCTGTGTCTCTTTCCTTGGCAGGCAAATTCTTTATCACTGAGCCACCAGGGAAGCCCCTAGGTGCAGGCATATTTACTGCTATTTCTCTGAACAAGAGGATGAAGTATATTAGCCCCTCTCACTAGAGCTGCCGCCCGTTAAGCCTTAGCCATGTGATGCCATTCTTGATCCGTTCTCTCTGTTGCTGGTACTGATAGTCCTCCAGGCCTGCCAGGGCCACCACTTTTCACTCCTACCAGTGTGGTTCCGTTTCCTCTTCATTTCCGGACCCTACACATTTGCTTTCTTTTATTGTGAGCTTGGACAATTATTGAAAATCATGTATTTGTTTTTTCCAGAATCTTTTGTTATTTATATGGGGAAAGATTCTGGCTGCCCTGGTCTATCATTTTGCCAGAATCAGACAGATTTATTTTTACTCCGTTATTTTAAAGCAGGTTTTCTTCTATACTTGGGGAGACGCCATCATCCCTAATCACAGAATAATTTGCACTGAGGCTTATTTCTGGTACATGGGCCTAAAACTCCCTTTACATAAAACATACACACTCAATAACATACACATGCAAAACAGAGTCAGATGGTGAGATGAAACACAGTTTAGCATATTTATAACTTGCTCCATACTAATAGGGACAAAATTTGTTAGGAAGACCTGTTGTGAATGCCAAGAGAAACCAGTCCAGGAATAGCCACTGTCATAGGAATGCCTACAGGGAGGGTGTTGTATTCAGAGGTTGGTTTGAGAGAAATGCATTGATAGAATATAGTGCTTTCAAAACAGGAAATTCATTAGATGCAAGTAAAGAGCCTTTTAAAAGTAATCATTCCTCAGCCTGAAACTGCTTTCATATGTTTAACTGGGCCCAGGAATCTATACTGTGGAAAGTACTCCAGGTAATCCTATGCAAGTAGCTTATGATATATATGGAGCTGCTTTGGAGACCACTGGGAAAAGGCAAAGTAAGAAACTAGGGTAAGGAAAGTGGTTCATAAAGTGGTTTGCAGCCTCCAGTAAGGAATCTATGCTTTATCTGCATGAATGACAGGGAGACCCTGTCCCTCAAAGGCAATGAAAATCCCCCCAAATTAATGTGATGTGGAAACAATAGAATGTAAGATATATTTTTCAATTGGTATTGTTGTTCAGTCACTGTCACATCTGACTTTTTGTGACCCCATGAACTGCATCAGCCAGGCTTCCCTGTCCTTCACTATCTCCCCGAGTTTGTCCAAACTCATGTCCATTGAGTCGGTGATGCCATCCAAACATCACATCCTCTGTCACTCTCTTCTCCTACCTTCAATCTTTCCCAGCATCAGGGTCTTTTCCAATGAGTCAGCTCTTCGCATCAGATGGCCAAAGTATCGGAGCTTCAGCTAAATGAATCCGCTTTGATGTGAATGGGGAAGTACGAATTAGACTGCACGTGTGCCTGTTCAGTCTCTCATACGTGTCAGATTCTTTGCAACCCCATGGACCATAGCCCACCAGGCTCCGCAATCCATGGGATTTTTCCAGGCAAGAATATTGAAATAGGATGCTGTGCTCTCCTCTGGGATATCTTCCTGACCCAGGGATCGAACCTGCATCTCCTGTATTGACAGGCGGGTTCTTTACCACTGAGCCATCTGGAAATCTCCAATGATTACTGGTCAGATTACCAGATTACTGGTCAGCAAATTACACTCCAAGGGCCAAATGTTACATGTCACTTGTTTTGGGGCAGCCAGTGAGCTAGGGATGATTTTTAAAGAATTATGGTTGCGGGGGAGGGGGAGATAGAGTATGTGATAAAATTTATATGTGGCTTCCAAATCCTTGGGCTTCCCAGGTGGCTCAGACGGTAAAGAATCTGCTTGCAATGCAAGAGTCCCAGGTTTGATCCCTGGGTCAGGAATATCCCCTGGAGAAGGGAATGGCAACCCAGTCCAGTATTCTTGCCTGGAGAATCCCGTGGACAGAGGAGCCTGGTGGGCTACAATCATGGTGTCGCGAAAAGTTGGACACACCAGAGCATTAAACACTTTCATTTCGAAATCCTTAAATATTTACTCTCTGACCTTTTACAGAGTAAATTTGCCAAGTCTCTGAGTTTAGAAAGGCTCAAGGTTTTCCCAGTATGTGTGGAAAGTTAGCAAGGTTTCAGCTCCAGTGTTACTAAGAGAATAAATGAAAAGGAGAGAAGCTGCTGCAGAAGGAGGCAAAAACAAGCAGGACTGGACACCGAGCCACGTCCAAAGAGCTATCAAAATGAGATTATTAGAGCACTAGTGACCGAAGTATCTTCCTTGAGGTAACGCAGTGACCTTTTCAAAAATGCAGATTTAATCTTGTTTAAATTGAAATCCTTCATTAGTTTCCAGTCCTCAAGATACAGTCAAAATGTGATATCATACACTAAGTTCTGTGTGACATATTCCAAACTCACATTCTGCAACCTGTCAAAATGGATCTACCAGGACTCCCTGGTGGTACAGTGGGTAAGACTTCACCTTCCAGTGCAGGGGGTGAGAGTTTGATTCCTAGTCGGAGAGCTAAGATCCACATGCCATGTGGCCAAAAAACTGAAACATAAAACAGAAGCAATGTTGTAACAAATTTAACAGACTTTAAAAATGTGTGTGTGTGTGTTTGCGTGTGTGTGTGTTTGCGTGTGTGTGTGTGCTCTGTAGTGTCTGACTCTTTGTGACCCCCTCGACTGTAGCCCTCCAGGCTCCTCTGTCCATGGAATTCTTCAGGCAAGAATACTGGAGTGGGTTGCCATGCCCTCCTCCAGGGGATCTTCCCAGTCCAGGGATCGAAACTGTGTCTCCTGCATCTCTTGCATTGGCAGACTGATTCTTTATCACTGAGCCACCTGGGAAGCCAGACTTTATTTATTTATTTATTTTTACTTTAATTCTCTTTTATTTCCTTTTAAATTAAAAACACTACATGCTTATTTTAATAAGCCAAGATACATAGAGAGAAAAACAAGCCTTCCCTCAACCTCAACAACAAAAAAACGGATCCACTGAAATCTACTCTCATAAAATGTTTTGAAATCTTACCCACAAGCAAAATAGTTCCACTTGGTTTTTGTTACTTATTCACTTATTTATTATTGTTTTGAAAATAAAGTATATGGTTTAAAACTCAAATTGTACCTATATTTTGATATATAGGTCAACTGTCCCAAACTCTACTTCCGATTTCACCCCAAAAAGATTTTCACTTTTTTTCCTGACTTTACCTCAATAATTCTAAACAATTTCCTTATAATCATATTTCCTAGCTTTCTATATTAAATATTATCCACTTAATTCTTATTATGGAGATCAAGATTTAGCATATTTATATTACTAATCCTGCTCACATAATCCCTTCCCTTCTCTCCCAATTATTTCACCATTTTGGTACTCAGTGTCTTCGGAGAAATACTCTTTTTCTGATGTTTGACATCGTATATTGAGTTTCTGATTAAATAGTAAGATGTCAGCTGAAGAAATAAATTAGATTCCATAAGAGTCAGAACCAGAAAATGGAGAGGAAGACTAGTTCTACGTGTAAACAGATTGGAATTTATTACTGAATAAGCAGGATGATAATTAATCGTCCAAGTAAATAATCAATATACTGTATATAGCTTCGGAGAAGGCAATGGCATCCCACTCCAGTACTCTTGCCTGGAGAATCCCATGGATGGAGGAGCCTGGTGGGCTGCAGTCCATGGGGTCGCTAGGGGTTGGAGACGACTGAGCGACTTCACTTTCACTTTTCACTTTCATGCATTGGAGAAGGAAATGGCAACCCACTCCAGTGTTCTTGCCTGGAGAATCCCAGGGACGGCGGAGCCTGGTGGGCTGCCGTCTATGGGGTCGCACAGAGTTGGACACGACTGAAGCGACTTAGCAGTAGCAGTATATAATATAGCTTATTTCTGCTGACTTGAAAAAATGCACATTAGAGTTGTGAGTCAAGTTTTATTGGGGGCCAGATGAGGGCTATAGCTCAGGAAACAGCACCTCAGATAGCTCTGAGAGCCTGCTCCAAAGAAGCCCGTATATATGTGATTTTGGTGAAGAAGTACATGCAGTCAAGCACATATTTTTGCAGAAGGTTTCTGCTAGTCACGAGAAAGAGTCATCACCATGAAGGATTTTAGTGCTTTTCTAGGTATGAGGAGATATAAGAATTGGACTTATAAAATTGACTCATGAAAATATCTACCTGAAGACATGTTCTACCAGTTTTTCCCAGAGCACAGAGTTCTGCTCTCCACCTTGAACAGTTTTCAGGGGGTGTTGAAGGTCAGCAGCTGCAGCAGCACATGGTTTAATCCTTGTAGCGGTAGATGGCAAGTGCTAATACGTAGCTGACATTTCTAAGCTTCCTGGCACAAGGATCCCTCTTTAAGCTTAAAGGTGACAATTTTGAGGTGATCTGGAACAAAAACTGGGGAGACCACCACCTTGACCTAATATTTACTCTGAATAGCTTATACAATTGAGAAGTGTTATTAGCCCTGGACATTCAAGGTCTTTTTATGCCCCCTTCCGCCCCTCCCCTACCCCCTCCATTTTTTCAGCTGTTAGGAGATAAAAGTAATTTCTTTCAAATATGCAAGGATTTTATTTTCTGAATTTTTTTTCATTGTCTTTCAGTTCTAAGTTCAAAGAAGTTAATATTTTTACCAGGCTCATTTCCTCTTTCTTCCAATACCTTGCCAAAAGCAGCCAGCAATTAGCATTATATACTATTATGGCACCACTTTCCAAATTTTTCCCCTAAACTACAGAGCAGGCACATTATTTGCATTCCAACTTATTGCGGATGAAAGTTTTATTAAATGTTTTGCAGCAATATAACATGAATAAATATCCAGCCATCTGTTCTGGTACATCTTTTCACTTAACCACCTGCAGGTGACTAATACCATAAATTGTATATGTTGGCTATAACAAATGCTATGTATGTTACTTTTTCCCCAATAGCAGCATCTCAATTTAAAGTGGTGATTACTATATAGGTAAAGATAGCACATAGGGGGTTAACAATTGCATTTTGAATTATCAGTGGTTTATTTCAGGAAAGGTTTATATCTGCCACACATTACAGGTTACAGTAGTTTGAACATGTGCTAATATACTCTTTTCTTCTTGTTATACATTGTCTCAATGGTAGGTCAAGTAATAAAAAGAGTAAATAATTTTAAAAAAAGAGTAGTTTGAACAGATCATTAAGCCAGACCTCCTCCAACGTATGACTCAGGAATCTGGGATCCTGTGTTTCCAAGATACTGAAGTCCCCTGCATCCAATTTCATTAATAAGTGAGAAAACATGTGTGGAAAGTCACTTAAGAGTCTTTAAAGACCAAACAAAGATGTAACATACAGAAATTATATATACATGCTTTTGGCCAGAACTAGACAAATAGCCTCCTTTGATTAAAAGAGGCCCTTGGTATGTGACATAAATATAAGTACAGAAGCAAAATAAAAATGCTTTGGTGAACACATTACATGGTTCTATTGCACAGTGTAAGATTACACAGCCAATAAATTGTAGTTGAGTGAAATAAAATGGACTCTAAAAATCTGCAATACAAAAAATATTTTAAATTCATTCTTAAGGAAAAAAAATTGTCTTTAGATTTTTACATATTTCTGGAACCTCCTGCTAGTTGAGAGACACTAATTTCTCAGTTCAGTTCAGTTGCTCAGTCATGTCTGACTCCTTGCAACCCCATGGACTGTAGCACACCAGGCCACCCTGCCCATCACCAACTCCCAGAGTCCATTCAAACTCACGTGCATTGAATCGGTGATGCCATCCAACCATCTCATCATCTGTTGTCCCCTTCTCCTCCCACCTTCAATCTTTCCCAGCATCAGGGTCTTTTCCAAGGAATCAGTTTTTCGCATCAGGTGGCCAAAGTTTCAGCTTCAGCATCAGTCCTTCCAGTGAATATTCAGGACTGATTTCCTTTAGGACTGGCTGGTTTGATCTTCTTGCAGTCCAAGGGACTCTCAAGAGTCTTCTCCAACACCACAGTTCAAAAGCATCAATTCTTTAGCACTCAGCTTTCTTTATAGTCCAACTCTCACATCCATACATCACTACTGGAAAAACCACAGCTTTGACTAGACATACCTTTGCTGGCAAAGTAATGTGTCTGCTTTTTAATATGCTGTCTAGGTTAGTCATAACTTTTCTTCCAAGAAGCAAGCATCTTTTAATTTCATGGCTGCAGTCACCATCTGCAGTGATTTTGGAGCCCCCAAAAAATAGTCTGTCACTGTTTCCATTGTTTCCCCATCTATTTGCCATGAAGTGATGGGACCGGATGCCATGATCTTAGTTTTCTGAATATTGAGTTTTATGCCAACTTTTTCACTCTCCTCTTTCAATTTCATCAAGAGCCTCTCTAGTTCTTCTTCACTTTTTGCCATAAAGGTGGTGTCATCTGCATATCTGAGGTTACTGATATTTCTCCCAGCAATCTTGATTCTAGCTTGTGCTTCATCCAGCCCAGCGTTTCTCGTGATGTACATATAAGTTAAATAAGCAGGGTGACAATATACAGCCTTGACGTATTCCTTTCCCAATTTGGAACCAATCTCCTGTTCCATGTCTAGTTCTAACTGTTGCTTCTTGACCTACATACAGATTTCTCAGGAGGCAGGTCAGATGGTCTGGTCTTCCCATCTCCTTAAGAATTTTCCAGAGTTTGTTGTGATGCACACAGTCAAAAGCTTTGGCATAGTCAATAAAGCAGAAGTAAATGTTTTTTTGGAACTCTCTCGCTTTTTGGATGATCCATCAGATGTTGGCAATTTGATCTCTGGTTCCTCTGCCATTTCTAAATCCAGGTTGAACATCTGGAAGTTTATGGTTCAGGTACTACTGAAGCCTGAGTTGGAGAATTTTGAGCATTATTTTGCTAGTATGTGAGATGAGTGCAATTGTGCGAAGTTTGAGCATTGTTTGGCACGAGAGTCTCTTTGAGAGAGACTAACTTCTCAAGCATACCATTACTTAACAATTTAATTGCCTTTCCAAGTTTTAATAAATTTAGATTTTTCACCTAATATCATTTTTACAAACTGAGAAATACGAGCACCTGTCAAGTTAAGAAAAACAAAGACATAAATTTCTGATGATGCAGGATTATTTTAATGCATGTTCTGGGTTTTAGATAGTTCTATAAAATACACTTTTAAAAAAACAGGAGGAAAATACCCCAAAATTGGCAATCTGAGAGGACAAGTAAAATTGATAAATCTTTAATCAGACTAATGAGGACGGGAAGAAAAAGGCTCAAATAAATGAAAGGAATAAAAAAGAAGCACATAAATAGATGAAATATTTTGATGCTATGAGATAATTTTATTTCAAAGTATTTAAAAGTTGAGAATTTTAGATAATACCCAGAAAAAAAATAGAACTTACTAAAAATGATTCAGGTAATGGAATACCCAAATAATGCTAGATCCTGAAAACTTTAAAGAAGTAGAAGAAGATTTGCCCACAAAGAAATCTCTATACACCAATCAGTCAGGAGAATTATCAGAAACATGGGCAAGTAAACTCAAAGATCAGAAAAAGTGGTAATATTTCCCAATTTATTTTTGAAGGTATTTACAACCTTGCTACCAAAATCTGACAGCAAAAATAGGAAAAAGGAAATATGCACATCAATATCACATATAAACATTTTTTAAATTATAATATATTATCAAATATAATTCAGAAAAAATTATAATTTATCTTGATCAAGAAGTGGTTTGCTACAGAAGTGTAATGTTTAACATCAGAAAATAAACAGGTTTTATCCACTATTAGAGAAAAAGGAAAATTCAACCATTTAAATAGATGAAAAGACAATTTATGATGAAAATTTTTAAAATGGATAATAGAATTGTCTTAACTTTATAACTGTTATTTACAGGAAACTGCAATGTGTATCATATTTGTGAAACACTAAAATCTTTCCCTTTAAGATTACACTGATGAAATCTTGAAATCTTTCTTTTTGAGATTCAGAATAAAAAAAGGATGGCCCAATCACCATGTTTATTAAAAAACTTTGAGTGATGTCATTCAGGAAAAAAAGGCAAATATCAAGAAATTTGATGCAAAAAGATTGCAAAAGATGGAATGAAGTAAAAGTCGCTCAGTCATGTCTGACTCTTTGTGACCCCAAGGGAAATCTTATATTCCCTTGCCCAATACTACATATTAGTTCAATTTTTAACCTTTTTGTTTTCTATAGCTCTGAACAACACCTCAGTTCAGTTCAGTTCAGTCCAGTCTCTCAGTCGTGTCTGACTCTTTGTGACCCCATAGACTGTGTCTGTGGAATTCTCCAGGCCAGAATACTGGAGTGGATAGCATTTCCCTTCTCCAGGGGATCTTCCCAAACCAGGGATTGAACCCAGGTCTCCCGCATTGCAGGCAGATCTTGGGAAGCAAAAGATGGAAACAGTCACTAATTGCTGATGACATCATTGTATGAACAGAAAATCTCAATCTACTTTAAATTTTTAGAATTAAGAAAAGGGTTAGATAGCTGTATACAAAACTAACATATGCAAATCAATTATATTTTTAAATATCACTGAAATTCCTTTATAAAATAACATTAAAAGATTCAATTTACAGTAACACCAAAAGTGAACTACATAGAAACAAATCTAATAGATGTGCAAGACCTCTAAGAAAAAATAATAAAGCTTTGTTAAATAAATATTGAGGCACATAACTAGATAGAAAGATATGCCATGTTCATGGTTTAAGCAACAAAAATTGATGTATGTATTTAAGACATTCCAAGTTAAAATACAGATTTATTTTTATGGTAATTGATAAATTGATTCTAAAATTTACATGGAAGTGCAGCAGCCAAGATTCCACTGAAGTAAAGCAAAATGGAAGACTTGGCTCAACTGGTTAACTATACATATCTATACAAAGATATCATATGTATAGTATTAAGAAAGCTTGATATTGCCAGGATGAGAGGCAAACGTATGATAGATGAGAAGCTGATTTTTACAAATTCAGAAAAGCAGTTACATCTAAGAGAAATTTGCTGAGAATTTGGGGGATATCATGGATGCTAATCATGTTCTTTCTTACCATGAGTAGGTAACACAGGTTTTAGGTTCATAGTTATCTAATAAAATTTATACAAATAAATGTATGATTCAGTTGCATTTTTGACACATTAAGCAATTAAAATGAAAGCAAACTTAGATTCTAAAGATATAGAGACATGTTTTTAATGCTATGTTAATGAACAATCTAATTGCAAATGAGAGGTAAGAGAAAGATTGACATTATTTTCTTTGTTTTAATCAACTTTCTATTTTGCTTGGTATTTCGTATATAGATATTTCTAAAATTTTACAAAAACTAACTGTCCTGAGGTCAGCCTGTTTTTCCAGGGTAGTGTTTCTTAGATTTTATTTTACATATATGTCACTTGGGGGCCTTGTTAAAAATGCAGATTCTGACTCAAGGATCTGGGCTGGGGCCTCAGAGTCTAATGACTGTGCTCTGTGCTGTTAGTCCAAGGGCCGCTTTTGGAGGAATAAGGCCCCAAGCCATGTGTTACTGGGGTAGATAGAATTCTATTGGTAATCCATAAGTAGGGTGACCATGGATTTTTCACTCAACCAGGATACATTTGAGAGTGAAATGGAGCTGTTATTAATAATGTCCTTAGCCACATTCATAAACAATACCTTTCCCCCAAAATACCCAGGACATAGGTTCTCCCTCAACTAGAGTTGGACTTCCCTGGTGGCTCAGTGCTAAAGAATTTTCCTACCAATGCAGGGGACTCAGGTTCGATTCTTGGATCAGGAAGATCCACTGGAGTAGGAAACGGCAATCCACTCTGGTATTCTTGCTGGGAAATCCCATGGACAGAGGAGCCTGGAAGGCTACAGTCCATGGGGTCCCAGAGTCAGACACAGCTGAGCAACTAAATAACAATGTAGAGTTACAAAAATCCTTTATTCAGTCTACAGTTCAGTACAAAATATTCCAGGAAACTGAGCACCATATGATGCCCCTGAATATCATACCAATATTCTCCCGAAAGAGAAAGACTTTGAAATGCATAAGCATTATGAGGAAAGGCCCTTGAGTTGGTGAGTAAAAGTTTATATTTTGCAAAATGCACAGTAAGAGAAAAAGTTATGCCCCGGTTGAAGTGGGTGTAAATTTCCCATCTGCTACTAGCTAGACAGTCTGGACCCCAGAATCTTCTCACTCCTGAAATACTTGTAAGACATGATCTTATTCCATTTTAATGATATAATCTCTATTTTGGTTTAAGACACTGTTTTGTTTTCTCTTTTTTTTTTACATTTTTATTTTTTGAACATAATTTTGTTTGATTCTGGAGATCAGTCCTGGGTGTTCATTGGTAGGACTGATGTTGAAGCTGAAACTCCAATACTTTGGCCACCTGATGTGAAGAGCTGACTCGTTTGAAAAGACTCTGATGCTGGGAAAGATTGAGGGCAGGAGGAGAAGGGGACAAAAGAGGATGAGATGGTTGGATGGCATCACCGACTCAATGGACATGGGTTTGGGTAGACTCCAGGAGCTGGTGATGGACAGGGAGGCCTGACGTCCTGTGGTTCATGGGGTCGCAAAGAGTCTGACATGACTGAGCGACTGAACTGAACTGAACTATACACTTTTTCTTCATATCCTATGATTTTAAAATTACTTATAAATCAGCTTTTTAGAGCAAAACAATAATTGTCTTTCAACAAACTCAGTGTCTCAGTTTTCATAATGAATGCTTATATGTTTATAAATAACTCAGAATATATTTTGGAAATTATTTCATTTCGAGGTTTTTATTCTTTGTATAGGTGTGAAAAAATAGATGTTGGAGTTTCAATTACTTGATTAATTTGTAGGATGCATTTGTTGAAAATTTTAAATATTTAAGGCAACGACCCAAAATTCTAAGGGGAAAAACATAACCAGTAACAAAAACAACAAAAAAGAAACTGCATTTTTATAGAGTAGAGGTAGCATACATATAACCTGAAATTATGCCACTGAACACGGATGCATGGATTTCAGTACAAAATAAAGTCGTTTATAGAATATCTCATAAAACTGATGTTGGAAAACAAAAGTGGAGAAAGATCACAATCATAATTAAAGTGAAAAGCTAGGGATCCTTTTTGTCTTTGAAATGCCAAAATCTCCTCATTTTATCTACTAAATGCCATAGTGTAAACTTTACTTCTTCCAGAATGAAAGAGGGTCTTAATGAGCCTCATTTGATATCTCTACCTGTAGTCAGACAAAATGTTTTTAAGTAATAGAGATGAATGATTGTGGTTTAAGTCATTAAAAATAAATAAGCTCAAAGTAATGAATCATATTCCGTACTGAAAGAGCCTGAAACTTGAGGTATGATTCTTTCGATAATGACATATGGTTTTCAAAAAAATAGCAGAAATTGACATTCCAGAAAAACAAAATGAGTGATTCACACCCCAGCAAAATCTAATATCACTTCCAGGATATTAAATGCTTCTTGTGCCAAGTTAGTCATAGATTCCGGCCTTACTGTAGGAGGCACTAGTGATATTCCTAGTTTTTCAAACTTATTATTTGAGATGTATTGAATGAGTGATATGAGACAAGAGCCCTTTTAAGTCTCTTATGGATGTTTTCATTTAATCAGCATAACGAACCTAGGTGGTTTAGGATGGATGGGTCCATGATGGGGTCATTTCACAAAACAAGAAACTGAGACATGCGTAACTTGCCCAAGGTCATGCAGTTAGTAGTTGACTGACTGCATCAAAGGTAATCCTCTGATGGTCATTCCTGCGTGTGTGTGTGCTCAGTTGTGTCTGATTCTTTGTGACCCCATGGACTGTAGCCCACCAGGCTCCTCTGTCAATGAGATTTCTCAGTCAAGGATACTGGAGTGGGTTGCCATTTCCTTCTCCAGGGGATCTTCCTGACCCAGGGATCCAACTCACATCTCCTGAATTACAGGTGGATTCTTTACTACTGAGTCACCTGGGAAGCCCCAAGAATCAAAGGTAATCCTTTGAATAATCCTTTGACTGCCCTTCCTAAGATATGTTGTTCAACCAATCATGATTCTTTAGATTGTTCTATCATTGTCTGTCAATGAGGTGTTAAGAGACTTTAAAAATGCTTTTTAGAATCAAAACTTCACCCACACGTGATTGGCTAAAATGCAAATGACTGACAAAATCAAGCACTGACAAGAATGTGGAGACTCAGCAACTCTCATGTGAATGGAAATGTAACAGAGTAATTCCCTTTCACTTCGAGAAAAGGGATCTGATAAATAATATATATATATATATATAATCATATTGTAGTACATATATCAAAAATTATATATCAGAATTTCATGCCTAGGTATTTGCCTGAGAAAATTGAAAGATTGTTTTAAGAAAAGTTTGTGATGAAAATACCCATAGCTGATTTCTTCTTACAATAAAAAACTAAATTTATCCAAGTATCTATCAATGTAAGAACCAATAAATAGGGACTTCCCTGGTGGTCCAGTGGTTAGGACTCTACAATTCACTGCTGAGGGCCCCAGTTCAATCCCTGGTTGGGGAGCTAAGATCCCACAAGCTGTGGGCATGGCCAAAAAGGAAAAAAAAAAAGAATAAATAAACTGATGTAAAAAAAATCAATCAATAAACTGGAATGTATCCATACAATGGACTACGGCTCAGGAGTGAGAAGGAATGAGCTACCGATACATGCAAAAACAAAGATGAATCTCAGAAATATGATACTGAGTGAAAGAGGTCTTTCACAAAAGTTAATTCAGGCCAAAGTAATGGCATTTTCTTGTTTTCCCAAGAAAAAAAGTAAATTGCACTTCATAGCATGGTTTGTTCTTAATCAATTCATATTGGAACCCAGTATTTGGTTCATTCTCTTCTGTATATGGGGATTCCCTGGTGGCTCAGATGGTAAAGAATCTGCCTGCAATGTGGAAGACCTGGTTTTGATACCTGAGTTGGGAAGATCCTCTTGAGAAGGGGATTACTACCCAATTCAGTATTCTTGCCTGGAGAATCCAATGGACAGAGAAGCCTGGTGGGTCTACACGGGGTCACAAAGAGTCAGACGCGACTGAGTGACCTTTCATTTTTTCTGTATAGAGTACTATGAAACAACCTAAATAATTGACACAGAGGTCTCACATGCATCATTTAGCTTTTTTTTAATAGAATTATTTCTCTGGGTCATGTATCTCATTCTGCATGGATTGCAATGATTGCTGGAGGTGGTTCTAGAAAGTCTTTCTTTCTGTCCTCTAGTAATTGTTCTGGCCTGGAGGTGCTCTGATCTGGAGGTGCTGGAGCTGTATGCTATCTCTCTACCTGGTCAGCTACACTGGGATATCAAGAGCATCTTATTTTCCTCCAACAGTTTCGGGGAGACAAATTCCCCCCGTGAATAGAACAAAAGGAAAACTGCAGTGAAGTTGTTCTGTTAACATTATGCCATCTGTCTCAAAGATTGGAGCTCTCTCTTCCTTGTTTCTCTTCCTGTTTTGAACCTAGCAAAAAGTACTTTCTGTTGTCCACAGCATATTCTACAAGGCTCAGATTTTTTTTTTTTTTACATACGAGCCTTCCTCTCACAGTTTTGTGCAGCTACTATATCTGTATTTAGGTTCAAGCACCTTCACCTCTGCTTCGCTTTTTATTTAAATGTTCAGTCATGAAGAATCTTCTGTAACTAAAAAGTCACAGCACATTTTTTAGATACTATCTCCTTGTTGTGAAAGTGCTGCACTCAATATGCCAGCAAATTTGGAAAACTCAGCAGTGGCCACAGGACTGGAAAAGGTCAGTTTTCATTCCAATCCCAAAGAAAAGCAATGGCAAAGAATGCTCAAACTACTGCACAATTGCACTCATCTCACACGCTAGTAAAGTAATTCTCAAAATTCTCCAAGCCAGGCTTCAGCAATACGTGAACAGTGAGCTTCCAGATGTTCAAGCTGGTTTTAGAAAAGGCAGAGGAATCAGAGATCAAATTGCCAACATCCACTGGATCATCAAAAAAGCAAGAGCTCCAGAAAAATATCTACTTCTGCTTTATTGACTATGCCAAAGCCTTTGACTGTGTGGATCACAACCAACTGTGGAAAATTCTTCAAGAGATGGGAATACCAGACCACCTTACCTGCCTCTTAAGGAATCTGTATGCAGGTCCAGAAGCAACAGTTAGAACTGGACATGGAACAACAGACTGGTTCCAAATAGGAAAAGGAGTACGTCAAGGCTGTCTGTTGTCACCCTGCTTATTTAACTTATATACAGTGTACATCATGAGAAACGCTGGGCTGGATGAAGCACAAGCTGGAATCAAGATTGCTGGGAGAAATATCAATAACCTCAGATATGCAGGTGACACCACCCTTATGGCAGAAAGTGAAGAAGAACTAAAGAGCCTCTTGACAAAAGTGAAAGAGGAGAGTGAAAAAGTTGGCTTAAAGATCAACATTCAGAAAACTAAGATCATGGCATCTGGTCCCATCACTTCATGGCAAATAGTTGGGGAAACAGTGGCTGACTTTATTTTTGGGGTCTCCAAAATCACTTCAGATGGTGATTGCATCCATGAAATTAAAAGATGCTTACTCTTTGGAAGAAAAGTTATGAATAACCTAGACAGTGTATTAAAAAGCAGAGACATTACTTTGTCAACAAAGGTCCGTCTAGTCAAGGCTATGGTTTTTCCAGTAGTGATGTATGGATGTGAGAGTTGGACTATAAAGAAAGCTGAGCACTGAAGAATTGATGCTTTTGAACTGTGGTGTTGGAGAAAACTCTTGAGAGTCCCTGGGACTGCAAGGAGATGCAACCAGTCCATCGTAAAAGAAATCAGTCTTGAGTGTTCATTGGAAGGACTGATGTTGAAGCTGAAACTCCAATATTTTGGCCACCTGATGTGAAGAGCTGGCTCATTTGAAAAGACCCTGATGTTGGGAACGATTGAAGGCAGGAGGAGAAGGGGACAATAGAGGATGAGATGGTTAGATGGCATCACCAACTCAATGGACATGAGTCTGGGTAAACTCCAGGGACTGGTGATGGACAGGGAGGCCTGGTGTGCTGTGGTTCATGGGGTTGCAAAGAGTCGGACACGACTGAGCGACTGAACTGAAGTGAAGTGATCTCATTTTCTTATCTTGAGACATTTTTCTTATACTGGTATTCCCCACCAATTTTCTTTCTCTAAGGTTGCATTTTTCCCTGAAAATAAAACAAAACAAGGCTGTAGTTGAGTGGCTTGAATGGCTATGTCCAGTTAGAATTGGAAAGAATTATGATTAATAAAGGAAGACTTTGATAAATATACCTCCCATCTCTTTTCTTTTCAAACTAATGATGTGATATTCTCTCATTAAAACAAAAAATTTCTATTGGTTTATGATTTCTTGATGCTTTTCTCCTTCCCTGGTTGCTCAGATGGTAAAGAATCTGTCTGGAATGCAGGAGACCCAGGTTCAATCCCTGGGTCAGGAAGATACCCTGGAGAAGGAATGGCAACCCATTCCGGTATTCTTGCTGGAGAATTCCATGGACAGAGGAGCCTGGCGGGCTACAGTCCATAGGGTCACAAAGAGTCAGACGTGACTGAGCAACTAACACTTTTCACTTCCTTTCTCTGACCATAACTGAGGGATTTTTCATGGAAACTTAGGCATAGACAGAATGCACCTATGGAATGTCCTGACAAAGTAAATGCATTATATGTTAATATACCATTTAAACAACCAAACAAAAAAATGGTATAATGAATTAACTCCTGTTTTTTTACCTTAAGGTTGTAATTGTCCAAAATACCCTCTACTAGAGCCATGGCACTATTGTCAATGACACAATATACACCACATTATTTTCAGAGTTAAATATTAATATTGTAGGTGTTGTTCATGAGTTTGAGCAAGGTCTGGGAGTTAGTGATGGACAGGGAAGCCTGGTGTCCATGGGGTCGCAAAGAGTCTGACACGACTGAGAGACTGGACTGAACTGAACTGAACTGAGGTGCTGTTCAGAGCTGTAGAAAACAAAAAGGTTAAAAATTGAACTGATATGTAGTATTAGGCAAGGGAATATAGGATTTCCCACCTACACCAGAGACAGCTCAGATTTGGACTTTCACCTGCCAGTGAATTGGTGGCATGTTTTAGAAGAGGGAATTTCATCAAAATTTCTTATGGTTATAGTTACACTGCTTTAGTACATTTGTCAAAATTCACCAAATTTCACTCTTAAAATTACTGAAATCTATTGTATGAAATCTCTAGTTATAAATATAATTTAAATTATATAGTCAGAAAAAAAATAGAAGCTTTAGAATATAGTTCTGTTTCTTAATCAGCTGTGCTTTCAAATTGTCTTCTCTTATCCTCATACATTTCATCTTTAAAGTGATAATAAAATTGCCTCCTCTATCTTCTCCATCATTATAAAAAATTCTTGCCTTAATTTTCAGATAATGGAATTCATGGAAGCATGAATGTGTTTTAGAAACTGTAAATATCCTTTTAAATATCTTTTGATTATTGTGTAATATGTGTTTATTGGGTAGTTGAATAACATATTTGGAGCTATGTTTTTGTGGGAAAAGATGAATGTGTGGCAATCATTTATTGTCCCCTTTTTTTTCACATTGATAAAACTGCTTTCTGTATTGCAGCCACAGGCATTCTTTTCAAATGACTTCATCTCTAAAATAGCCTGCCATCATTTCCTCTGCAGTTGATTTGAATGATGTCCTTGATTTAAGAAGTCATCCTATTCCTGATTTGGGTAACTTAGATGGGAGCAATGCTGCTTTTCCCCTTAGTCACCCACAAATAATTCACTGCTTCCTTTTGGTCAATGAGCATAGGTTGAGCACCAGTGGATAGCACTGTGCTAGGTTCAGTGGATACCAAGGAGAATAAAACACTTTTCTGCATTTGCCTTTTCACCAAATTCCTTTTACTACATTCCTCTTACTTCCTATTCCATTGCCAAATCCTCGTTTAAGCTTTGATTATTTGCCATTTCCTCTGAACAGTTGCCCATCTCGACAATTTCCCCAATGGTCAGTTCAAAGATCTACATAAAGGACCTTTCAGACGATTTCATTTTCTATTCAAAAACTATCAAAGAATCTCCCCTGCCTATTGATGTTTTTTTCTGTAACTTATAAAACCAGTAGCCAAAACAATAAAACTGGATTCAATATGTATTTTTTTATTATTAAAGACTAGAAAAGGTATTGACAGCTGTGATATAAATAACACAGGTCTAAGAATTGTGATGCTAATGAAAACTTAGAGCTATGACAAATTTTGTCAAAACATGAAAAAGAAACTTATTGAGGCAAAACTGAGTTCCTATGGCAGAATATGTATCACCTTTTATAATAATTTTGGAGAACATTTTCTCAACACAGGTACTAAATTCATAAGGCAGATATCTTTAATTCAATAAATCTGATTTCATTTAATGTTTAATATTTTGAACTATTAGTGACTTCATTTTGTATATATTTAAAACTTCTGAATATTTCCTTAAAACTTCTCTTTACATTTTTAAATTATATCCTAAGAGATTCAAAGGTTAATATTTTTTCCAATATGAAAATGTGCAATGTATTTTTAGTGATACTTAATACATAAACATGAAGAATTCTGCCAATAATATAGATTACACTACAGCAGATTGCGCTATTATTTATAGGACGACTGTCTGTGGAGCAAAATAAACCCTAGAAAAGATTGCCACCAAAATAATTTGAGATATGCTGAAGTATAGAGTTCTATCAATAGATAAATGATAGATAGATAATTACAAATAGAGCCAGTCACCTTAAATGAAAAATAGAGATCCCTAAATATGCAGGCATGTGTTAGCCTTTGTTGAGAATAAAATGGTCAATGACTTACACTATCTGGTCTTTATGTTGCACGTACTTTTTACTTTTAATTGGTTGTAAAGTGATAATGGACATTTTCATGATATTAGTCACTGATTAAAATTTTGCCTGTTGGCTCAGATGGTAAAGAATCTGCCTGCAATGTGGGAGACCTGGGTTTGATCCCTGGGTCAGGAAGATCCTGTAGAGAAGGGAATGGCTACCCATTCCAGTACTCTTGCCTGGAGAATTCTATGGACAGAGGAGTGTAGGGGGCTGTAGTCCATGGAGTTGCAGAGACACAGACATGGCTAAGCAACTAACACTTTCACTTTCACAGCATCTCCTAACCAATTTTCTAGCTTTAAATAATTACCTCTAAATGTGTGTCTATGTGGACAAACCTACGTTACAAGTGTATATAAGGACATTTCATTCTTCCTATGGCTAAAATTTTAGTTTTGTATTTCCCCAAAGAATTTTACTAAGCATATATATTTAATAGTCATATTAAATATATATATATATATATATATAGTACATACTAGTACACAGTGTTAGTTGCTCAGTTCTGTCCAACTCTTTGCAATGCTATGACTGTAGCCCACCAGGCTCTTCTGTCCATGGAAATCTCTAGGCAAGAATACTGGAGTGGGTTGCCATTTCCTTCTTCAGGGGATCTTCCTGACCCAGGGCTCAGACCCAGGGAACAAACCCCAGTCTCCCGCATTGCAGGCAGCTTTTACCACCTGAGCCACAAGGGAAAACAACTGTGTGTGTGTGTGTGTGTGTGTGTGTGTGTGTGTATAGCAAATGTAATTGTGACAGGTGTGTTTTTGTCTATCATCTAGGGCTATTTTAAAAAAGTAGCAACAGGTGAAATAAAAGCAAAAACATCCAAGGAATGAAGTGGGGACTGACTTAGAGAACTGTGAGTACTATTTTCTTGAAGCATAGCTTCTCCACAGTTATTGCTGATGGTCTTATCTCTCTTGCTGAGAAATCCACGAATAGACCCAAAACTGGAACTGTGTACTCTTATTTCAGTTATGCTCATCTGTTGATAGTCAACTCATCTGGTTGATATACAACTGAAGAACAAAAGTCCCATGACCAACTCTGAGAAAGAACATTTTGCAATGTGGATCTCTTACAAAAACCAGTGGTGACATTTCATTTATTCTATACCCCAGATGCAAAGCTCTGGACCCATTTGGTGAGTTACGTGAAAAAGATAGCTGCTCACCAAGTAACAGTGTCATGAGCTGCCACTTGCAAGAGTTTTACTTTTTGGCAAAGAGAAGCAGTCAGTTTCTGCTCAATTTACTTAACAATCTGGATACTGTTTTGAAAACTAAAGCAACGGCTTTTGACGATCAAACCTAGGATTTGTTAGGAAATTAAAAACAAAAGTGACAGCTTTTATTGTAATTAATGCAAACACTATGTAAATTTGCTACAACCTATTTCTTCTCATAGCATTTTGTTTGCTTTCTCTGAATGATAAAATCAAACATGTTCAATGTAGAAAATTTAAATATTTGGAAATCACAAAATGTTGAGAAAAATAGGATTGTACACCATTCAGATATATATACTATTTACACAGAAGTGCATATGGATTTGTGGATGGTATGGATATGTAAAAATACTTGGCTATTGGTCAATGTATCTTTTTATTGAAAAATTTTTGTCTGAAAATTTTTACTTTCAAATCAGTTTTACATTCTCCATTTATCACCTAGTAATAAAGCTTACACTTGGTTTTATATTTAACCTTCAAAAGTTCTTTCAATACCACATAATTTTCCAAGCAATGTGTACATAATTCTTGACTTAACCAATCGCTATTTATGGAGTTTCAGAATATTTCCTTTTTGTTTATAAGTATTTTTGCTATTACAGATACAGATTTAATGCATATATTTGTATAAACTTTCTATGGTGCAGTGTGTGCATACTCGGTCCTGTCTCACTCTTTGCAACCCTATGGTCTGTAGCCCATCAGGCTCCTCTGTCTATGCTATGTTCCAGGCAAGAACACCAGGGTGGGTTGCCACTTCCTCCTCCAGGGGATCTTCCTGACCCAAGGATCCAACCCAGATCTCTGGTGTCTCCTGAGTTGGCAGGTGGCTCAGATGGTAAAGAGTCTGCCCGCAATACAGGAGATGTGGGTTGGATTCCTGGGTTGGGAAGATCCCCTGAAGAAGGAAATGACAATCCACTCCAGTATTCTTGCCCGGAGAATTCCATGGACATCTGGCAGCATACAGTCCATGGGGTCGCAATGAGTCGGAAGCAACTGAGCAAATAACGCTTTCATTACTTTTCATAGTTGATTTATAATGCTGTGTTAGTTTCAGGTGTACAGCAAAGTGAATCAACTATATATATATATGTAAATCTACTCCTTTTTAGATTCTTTTCCCATGTAGATCACTGTAGAGTATTGAATAGAATTCTCTGTGCTATAGAGTAGGTCCTTGCTAGTTATCTATTTTAAATATAGTAGTGTGCATATGTCAATCCCAATCTCTCAATTTATCCCTATCCCCCTTACCCCTTGGTAACCATAAGTTTGCTTTCTACATCTGTGACTCTGTTTTGTAGATAAGTTTATTTGAATCCTTTTTTAGATTCCACACATGAGATGTCAGATTATATTTGTCTTTCTCTGTTACCTCACTCAGTATGACAAGCTCTAGCTCCATTCATGTTGCTGCAAATGGCATTATTTCATTATTTTTGATGGCTGTATTTCTCACAGTTGTGGTGAAATGTGTGTCTTCTAAACTCACCCAGGGAGAGTGAGTAGGTTTTCAAGAACAAACACACTCTAACATTCCAACCTCCCTACCATTGTTTTCCCCAGTTATTTCTTAACCTATTTATTTTATGTTGGAATATAGTTGATGAACAATGTTGTGATAGTCTTAGATGTGTGGCAAAGTGATTTGGTTATACATATACATGTATCTATTCTTTTTCACATTCTTTTCCCACTTAGGTTGTTATATAATATTGAGCAGAGTTCTCTGTGCTATTCAGTAGGTCCTTACTAGTTATCCATTTTAAATATAGCAGTGTATACATGTTGATGTCAAACTGCTTAACTATCCACAGACTTAGAGAACAAACTTATGTTTTCCCCAGCTTTAATGAGGTAAAATTTCTAAGTTTAAGATGTACAATGCGTGGATTTGATACACTTACATATTGCAATATGATTACCACCATAATGTTAGCTAACACTTCCATCATGTCATATAATTACCATTTCTTTTTTGTCTTGAGAATCTTTAAGATCTCTCTTAACAACTTTCAAGGGTTTTCAAAAAACCAAAAATAGAACTACCATATGATCCAGCAACCCACTTCTAGGTATATACCCAAAGAAAATGAAAACACGATATTGAAGAGATACCTGCACTTCCATTTGCTTATTGCAGCATTATTCGCATTATCCAAGATATGCAAACAACCTAAGTGTCTATCAACATGTGAATAGATAAAAGTATGTGATATATATGTACATACGTATATAGGTATTACATCATATATATTATGTATATATATGTGTACTCATGCAGGCACATGTGCATGCAGTGGAATAGTATTCAGCCATGAAAAAGAATAATATCCTGGCATTTGTGACTACATGGATGGACCTTGAAAGCATTATGGCAAATGAGATAAGCCAGACAGAGAAAGTAAAAACTGTATAATATCACTTATATGTGGAGCTAAAAGATCCCTAAGTCTTTGAATTTCTCCTTCTAGATTAAAGTAAGGCAGGTTTTGCACTTTCAGTTGCTCTCTGATGTCTACCTTTCAGTTCAAAATGGAATTCCACAAGTGGAAGCAGATGGTAATTTAGAAGGCAAATAATTCTGATTTTTTAGTACTCAAAAGAAGAGTCTTCATTAGGAGATTCTATGTCATAATTTTCTAATTATTTTCTTTATATTTTTAGAGTTCTTTTTTATTTAATGAAATACTGGGAATAATATTGATGATCTTATTAGTAATAATATTGATGATAATATTGATGGCAATGATTGTGACAGGAATGGCTAACATTTACTAAGTGCCAGCTCTTTGGTAGACATTTTTATCAAGGCTTTTTATCAGTGTTTCTTAAAGAACTAACTCATCCAACCTCAAAACAACCCCTAGAGGTACAACTGTAATTGTCTTCTTTTTATAGATGAGGACATTGTGGCATGAGTTTAAGAAACCTGCTCTGAGGACTTCCCTGTTGGTCCAGTGGTCAAGACTCCATGCTTCTACTGCAGGAGGCACAGGTTCAATTCCTGGTCAGGGACTTAGATCCCTCATGCTGTGTGGTGTGGCCAAAAATAAAAGAAATTTGCTTTGGGTCTCACAGCTAGTATGAGATGCACCAAATGAAAGAACTCACAAGATCATATTTGAACCTTACAACTCTTCACAAACACCATATGAGGAGGGCACTCTTCCCATCACTATTCAGCAGCAACAACAGAAAATCATTAAATTTTACCCAGGTTTGGTAACTTCCCTACCCTCACTAACCCACTCCAGTACTCTTGCCTGGAAAATTCCGTGGATGGAGGAGCCTGGTGGGCTGCAGTTCATGGCGTCACTGAGAGTTGGACATGACTGAGCGACTTCACTTTCACTTTTCACTTTCATGCATTGGAGAAGGAAATGGCAACCCACTCCAGTGTTCTTGCCTGGAGGATCCCAGGGATAGGGAAGCCTGGTGGGCTGCCATCTATGGGGTCACACAGAGTCAGACACGACTGAAGTGACTTAGCAGCAGCAGCAGCAGCTACCCTCACTAAGTGGCAGAGTTGGACTTGATATTGTGTCCTTTTCTCATAGGGGCTGGGTTCAATTCTACCAAGTAATACAATCTGCCTTAAGGACGTAGGGAAACAATGGAAGCAGTGAGAGACTTCACTTTTGGGGGCTCCAAAATCACTGCAGATGGTGACTACAGCCATGAAATTAAAAGACGCTTGCTCTTTGGAAGAAAAGCTATGACCAACCTAGACAGCATATTTAAAAGCAGAGACATTACTTTGCCAACAAAGGTCCATCTAGTCAAAGCTGTGGTTTTTCCAGTAGTCATGTATAGATGTGAGAGTTGGACTATAAAGAAAGCTGAGTGCTGAAGAACTGGTTCTTTTGAACTGTGGTGTTGGAGAAGACTCTTGAGAGTCCCTTGGACTGCAAGGAGATCCAACCAGTCCATCCTAAAGGAAATCAGTCCTGAATATTCATTGGAAGGACTGATGCTGAAGATGAAACTCCAATACTTTGGCCACCTGATTCGAAGAACTGACTCATTGGAAAAGATACTGATGCTGGGAAAGATTGAAGGTGGGAGGAGAAGGGGATGACAGAGGATGAGATGGTTGGATGGCATCACCGACTCGATGGACATGAGTTTGAGCAAACTCTAGGAGTTGGTGATGAGCAGAGAATCCTGGCATGCTGCAGTCCATGGGGTTGCAAAGAGTTGAACATGACTGAGTGGCTGAACTGTACTAACGATGTGGATCCTGCAGCTGGGCCCACCCTAAATTAAAGGGCAGGTCAGTAAACTTTTCACTAAAAAATGCCAGAAAGTAAATATTTCAGGCTTTGCAGGTGACATAGTCTCTTATCACAATGACTCAGCTCTACCCAGGCAACCTGAAAGCAGTCATAGACAATACATAAACAAATGAGCATGTGTGTGTCTTTAGTCACTAAGTCGTGTTCAATTCTTTGCAACCCCATGGACTGTAGCCCACCAGCCTCCTCTGTCTATGAGATTTCCCAGGTGAGAATACTGGAGTGGTTTGCCATTTTCTCATCCAGAGCATCTTTACAAACCCAGGAATCAAACTGGCATTTCCTGCATTAGCAGGTGGATTCTTTACTGCTAAGCTACCAGGGAAGCCCATAAATGAGCACAGCTGTACTAAAAAAAAAAAAAAAATGTAGGTGCTGGACCAGGTTTGACCCATGGGCTGTAGTCGGCTCACCTTGCTTTATAGCACTGAGAATTAACCAACTGTCACTCCATGCAACAGTAGGAAGAACCTTCCTTGTAAATACAATATCAAGCAAAAGGCCAGAAGCAAAGTAGTGCCTAATGTTAACTTTCATTTATACAAATTTCGAGAACAAGCAAAATCATCCATGATGATAAAAGTCACAATTGTGGCTAGCTTTGTGAGTGGTAGTGACTGAGAAGAGCCAAAAGTGGGACTTCCTGAGATGCTGTGAACATTCTATTTCTTGACCTAAGTCAGGTTTACATGACTTTTCCTTTATGAAATTTTTTAAATCTATTGAGTCAAAATGTGTGCACTCTTTAAATATATACTTCAAGAGTTAGTTAAAATATGATTATATTATAAAAGATGAAAAATTGAAGGGATTACATAAAACCACTCAATTATCCAGAATCTCAAACCAATAATATGAACTAAAATGTTAATGAAGGAAATGTTAAAGAAGAAAGAAATATAAGTAGTACAAGAGCCTCATAATAAAAATAATAGCTAATGCATTTTGGGACTTCCTTGGTGGCTTAGATGGTAAATAATCTTTCTGTAATGTGGGAGATCTGGATTTGATCTCTGGGTCAGGAAGATCCCCTGGAGAAGGAAATGGCAACCCACTCCAGTATTCTTACCTGGAGAATCCCATGGAGAGAGGGACCTGGTGGGCGACAGTCCACGGGGTCGCAGAGTTGGACATGACTGAGCAACTAGACACACAGACAAATGAATTCCGAGGATTTCTAAATTCATAGGATTGCATTAAAGTGAAAGTGAAGTCGCTCAGTCATGTCCGACTCTTAGCGACCCCATGGACTGCAGCCTACCAGGCTCCTCGGTCCTTGGGATTTTCCAGGCGAGAGTACTGGAGTGGGTTGCCATTGCCTTCTCCACAGATTAGCTTTGCATTAATTGCTTTACAAAAATTATCTAAGTGACCTTGGACTTAGCCCAAATGGTAGGTAGTATTATGATTGTGTTTTTACAGTCGAGGAACCTGAACCAGAAAAAGCGTAAATAGCTTTCACATAGTTACACAGATTAGTAGTAGTGGAGGAGAATGCAAACCAGAGTCAAGGGAAATAATAAGAGAAAAGAGGAAAAGAGAGAAAACCCTGGGCATGATTGGAGATTTTTGAAGTGTGAAGACTAGACTCCAATTAGAGAAATATCAGTCTTTGTTAGACAGTTAGGATGGCAAGAAAACTCTTTAAGCAATTTGGAGGAAAAGCTATGTGTTTCAGTAGACAATTTACTTTTGATAGTCAATTCCGTTTTGTCCAACAAGTAGCACCTCCCCCACACCACCCCTGTATCATGGAAAAAAAGCAAATATCCAGAAACCCCATATAGCTGAGCAAAGTATTCAAGAGTATCATACTTGTCTTCTTTAAGAGTCTGTCATCAGAGTAAGTCCTTAGGTCTCACATTCCTTTCTCTAGTCATCAAAGGTCCACACGCTTCCTACTACCTTCATACTGTGAGTATGAGATAGGCATTTCTTTATCTGATCAATCACAATACCTAAGCATTTATACAACCTCATATTCAGAAACAGCAAACATGCCTTTAAATCCTCTCTACATGACTTCCTTATTCAGATCTTTGCTTATATTTTCTCCATCACCCAGGAAAAATCGACGCAATTCACTCTACCTAAAGAGATCCTCCCCACAAATCACTTTCTATCTATTGCTTATTCTAATTGGTACCGATGGCACTGTTTCTGCCTATTTATTATTTATTTGTTTTCCTCTTCCTTTATTGTCTGAAACTCTGATTACAATATAAGCTCAATGAGGCTAATCACTTGTCTTATTTAATTCTACAATGCAATTTTCAAAGAGTCAGGCATACATATGGATTTAAAAATTCAAATATTTCTTGAACACATGGATAAGTGAATCAATGAATGAAAACCCCAAAGAGTCAATCCATAGATACATTGTCCTTATAGATGTTTAAGTTTGAGCGAGAACCTTTTTTTTGAGATATTTATATTCCATCAACTGCTTTCCATCCTTATGATGTGAGTAAAATATAAGGCAAAATGTTTTAGAACTTATGAACTCTTTGGCAATTAACAGAGATGAGAATTTTCTTTATAGGTGTTTAGATTTGAGAGAAAATCTTTTTTGAAATATTTATATTCCATCAATTGCTTTTCCATCCTTATGATTTGAGTAAAAAACAAGATCAAATAATTTTTTAGAGATTTTGAACTCTTTGGCAAGTTAATACAGACAAGAACTCACAGGTGGTGTTTTAGTCATTGTTCACACTGGCAGTTGGAACTTCGGAAGAGAAATATATAGGAATAAAGACATTGGGGATGAAAATGGAATTTTAAAAAATGTGCATTTCCAAAATATGACTCAAGATAACAGATTGATACATTTTATGTCTTGCCAATGAGTTAAGTCATTGGTATAGGAAAAGTATTATTCCAGAGATAGATGCCTTGATAATGAGGGATTTAAACTGAATTGGTAGACAGATGGGAAAAAATACTCTGGGTGAACACACTAGTCTAGTCTCTATGCAAATAGTTTAACATGTCAAGAAAAATGGAGGAGATGGTTAGAGACTCATGCAAGGAAATGGTATTACCTGATACTAACCACATACAGATAAGCATCTTCTAGAAACTGATATACTTAGAAGAAGAGAATCGGTAATACACAAACAGGAGAGCCCATCACTGCTCTGTACACATTGTCCCCTAGAAAGTATTTAGGTGAGTTTAGACTGTGTATTAAAATGTGGAACAGAGGCTGTTGCAAAGAAACAGCCTTGTTAAGAAAGAATGACAAAGTTAAGATTGTTGTTGTTGTTGTTCAGACGCTAAGTCATGTCCAACCCTTTGCAACTCCATGAACTGCAGCACGCCAGGCTTCCCTATCCTTCACTATCTCCCTGAGTTTGCTCACACTCATATCCATTGAGTCAGTGATGCCATCCAACTATCTCATCCTCTGTCGCCCCCTTCTCCTCTTGCCCTCAATCTTTCCCAGCATCAGGGGCTTTTCCAGTGTAAAGATAATCACCTGCAAACTTGTAAGGCATACTTTGCAAAGGCAAAACTTAAAAAAAATAGCCTAAAATTTCCAACACAGAATAAGATTAAGGAAAAGGAGACACGCTTATCAATATGTTCACCATAGCTCTATCTGTACAACCTCAAATTATCTAGATGAAGAGTGATATAAAAAATTACTGGCATCAAGAAATGTATTTAAAAATACAGAACAAAGTTACATATAGTTCCACTATGTGTTTCAATTATTTTTAAGCAGATAAATTAAGATTTGTAATTGGATTTTCAGTATCAAACCCTCAAAAATTCTTTTCTGAACCAAAGTTAGAACTCAGGACCTATCATTCCTAGCCAAAGTTGCTTTCCATCGTGTTATTTGGCCTTCCTCAGCACCAATAAGTCACTGACCCTAATATAACTTTTCTAGAAGTTTGCAAGAAGGCAAGATTATTCTGACTGGTGATGACTAAGAGTCAGAATCCCACCGTTAAACACATTGTGTTTGTTCACTTTGGGGAATACCCCAATGTTACAATAAAAGATAAGAGGGTTTCCTTATTCTTTGGAATGTCATGGAACACACCTAAAGGAACTTCATGGAGAACATTTTTGCTATTTCACAGAGCTCCCAAGGCCACAAGAACATGGTAAGACTGTTTTGTTTTCCATTTTATCATTACAGTTCCTGTGCTCACCAACATGCTCCTATCACCTGAATCTCAGGTGGGAAAAACAATAAAAACATGGTCTTAAAATATACCTCCTAAAACACAGGGAGAAACAAAGGAGTTGTTAAAGATATGAAAGTTGGCCTTAGAAGTCTATGTATGCTCTATACAAGGTTACGTGGAAACACAAAGAAGAAATTGCTATACACCTAGTAGAGAAAAAGTTGATGATGCTTGGTTTGCACCATACTTTCAGACGTTGGCAAAATTACCACATACCCAGTGACTTAAAACAACATAAATTTGTTTTTCTTTTTCTGATTTACTTCAGTCTGTATGACCATCTCTAGGTCCACCCATGTCTCTGCAAATGGTACAATTCTGTTCCTTTTTATGGCTGAGTAATATCCCATTGTGTATGTGTACCACATCTTCTTTATCCATTCCTCTGTTGATGGATATTTTGCCACAATTAAAAAAATAAAAAATAAAAGAAACATTGATTTATTTTCTTACATTTCTAGAAGTGAGAAATACAAACTCAGTCTCAGTGGGCTAAAAATCAAGGTGATGGCAGAACTAGTTTTCTTTGGAGACAGTTGGGGAAAATCCATTGGTCTCTTGACTTTTCCAGCTTCCAGAGACTTCCCACATCCCTTGACTCCTCGCTACATCACTCAACCTCCGCTTCCATCATCTCCTCTCTTTCTCTAATTCTGAACTTTCTGCCTATTGAGACTTTTCTGATGACATTAGGCCCACTTGGATAGTTCAGGACAATCTCCTCATTTTAAGATCCTTAATCTGATTACACCTTCAAAGTCCTCTTGCACCTAACATATTCACAGGTTCTGGAGATTAGGACTTCCCTGGTGGCTCAGACAGTAAAGTGACTGTCTACAATGCGGGAGACCTGGGTTTGATCCTTGGGTTGGAAAGATTCCCTGGAGAAGGAAATGGCAACCAACTCCAGTACTCTTGCCTAGAAAATCCCATGGACAGAGGAGCCTGGTGTCCATGGGGTCTCAAAGAGTCAGACACGACTGAGTTACTTCATTTTCACTTTCACATCTCTGAGGGGCCATTATTTTGCTCACTTTAGGAACCCATCTGTTTTTCAACTATGATAACACTATATTCTCCAGCCTTTTCCTCATTAAGGAAACTATATAACTTTTTGTATATATGTAAGAAGACAAGTATTTTTTTGTTGTTATGCAACAACTTTGTTCAGAACATGGGGAACTACTTTTGATTTTTGCCTTCAGGATAATGACATATTTTGGACAAGTAATCCCACCTCCATTAGAATTCAGGTGATTATAGGGGTTCATGGAGCATCAGAGAAGAGGTCAGATGACATGTGCAATTTTTCATAATACTTGCCATTCCTTTTCATTTTAAAATCTTCTCTTCCAATAAAAATTAAAAATAAAAACACCTCCCTAATAATCTCTAACATATAGAGAGGAAGGCAGTCAGAAATGATGAGTAACACAGTTGAGGACATGATAAACATGTTGAATTTGGATGTTAATCAAAAGAACCAAACCAAGCTTCACAGCCTATTAAATGGCCAATTAGCCCAGAGGTGCCAAATGTGTCAAAGGAAGGCCAGTTAACAAAGGCATTTATCAAAAAGAAAAAAATAAATAAAGAGAAAAATGCTGGCTAAGCAGATACACCTCTCTGTAGCTATCACAATGTTCGCAAACATGCAACTTCTTTTTTTTTTCTCCATTCCCCATTTTTTGGTCATTTTCATTGCAATTTTATATTAAGAAATACACGGTATGTGTGGCTTAGTAAAAAGCTTACTAAAATTCTTACTGGCAGTGAAATTTAGACTCCAACTTTATTTACACAATGCAATAGCAAATAGGATTGAAAGCAAGATTTAAATAGCCAATGGTTTTATTCCTTATAACCAAAGTCTCTAATGCTAGGGGAAATTTTCCAGATAAAATATTAAGTCAAATAACTTTAAATGACAGCTGTTTTGTGAATCTCTGAAATTGGACACTTATTTTGAATATTTTGATATATTTACTTAGGCCTATCAAAAGTGTTAATAAATGCGTTCAAACTTCCTCGTTGTACTGTTAATGAATCTAATGCCATACATTGCTGGCACATACTGAGGCAAGGATATATAGTCACCTGGAGATAAGTTTAAAGAACACATGGTGCTTTCTCTGTGGCTGAAAACATTTCAAACATTTGCTTTACCAGTTTTTACTAATGCAACAAAATCTGAAGGTAGGAAACAAGAACAGGAAATGTATGCCTTTAAGGTTCTGTCTGCTGTAACAGTAACGTGGGGCTGTATCTCATTCTCTCAGTCCACAAAATTCACCCCAGAAAATGACATCCTTTACTACTTCCAAGTAGTAAACTAAGATCATAGCATCTGGTCCCATCACTCCATGGCAAATAGATGGGGAAACAATGGAAACAGTGAGACACTTTATTTGGGGGGGGCTCCAAAATCACTGCAGATGGTGACTGCAGCCATGAAATTAAAAGACGCTTGCTCTTTGGAAGAAAAGCTATGACAAATCTAGACAGCATACTAAAAAGCGGAGACTTTACTTTGCCAACAAAGGTTCATCTAGTCAAAGCTATGGTTTTTCCAGTAGTCATGTATGAATGTGACAGTTGGACTACAAAGGAAGCTGAGCATCAAAGAATTGATGCTTTTGTGGTGTTGGAGAAGACTCTTGAGAGTCCCTTGGACTGCAAGGAGATCCAACGAGTCCATCCTAAAGGAAATCAGTCCTGAATATTCATTGGAAGGACTGATGCTGAAGCTGAAACTCCAGTACTTTGGCCACATGATTCGAAGAACTGACTCCTTGGAAAAGACCCTGATGCTGGGAAAGATTGAAGGCAGGAGAAGGGGATGACAGAGGACAAGATGGTTGGATGGCATCACTGACTCGATGGACATGAGTTTGAGCAAGCTCTGGGAGTTGGTGATGGACAGGGAAGCCTGGTGTGCTGCAATCCATGGGGTTGCAAAGAGTCAAACAGGACTGAGTGACTGAACTGAACTGATTACTTCCAAGGGGTGACTCTACTATCATTGTTCTACTAATCAACGGTAATAGACTTTGTTTCCACTCTTGAAATACAACACCTGCTCCCTAATAGCAGGCCTTTATGCCTGATTAAATAAGATGCGTCTGTAAATCTAACACAATTAATAGGCCTTTAAGGGCTTTGCTGGTGGCTCAGGGGTAAAAAAATCTACCTGTCAATGCAAGAGATGTAGATTCAATCCCTGGGTTGGGAAGATCACCTGGAGGAGGAAATGGCAACCCACTCCAGTATTCTTGCCTGGAGAATCCCATGGACACAGGAGACTGACAGGCTACAGTCCATGGGGTCACCAAGAGTCCGACACTACTGAAGCAACTTAGTAGCACTTAGCACCATCTTCCCAAGTGGTTTTGTCTTAATCAGTTGTTATCATTCCAGTTCCCTAAGTTTAACCTATTGCAAAAAGTACTTATCTAAATCTGTTACTAGAGCCATTATGGGCAAATTCCCTGAGGATTTTATTAGCTTACAGGAAGTTACCAGTATTGATCTCCTAAGATTATCCACATAATGCTTTCCCCTGAAGTTCTATAGGGATGTGCTTATATTCGTTTTCTCTATTACCACAGACTTAGTGGGTTAAAGCAACTCATGTTTAATATCTCACAGTTTCTGTGGGTCAGGAATGCAGATACTGCTTATGATTTAATAAATCTGGAATCAGTAAGTCAGCCAGGCTGGGATTTTATCACTGCCAAGCTCCCCCAGGTTGTTGGCAGAATTTACATCTCTGTGGCTCTGGGATTTATGGGATATTGCTTCTTCAAAGCCAGCAAGGAAAACAGATACAAACATACACAAAGAAATTTTAGCAAGATAAGCACTATGCTATGTTCACGGACACAGAATGCCGACAGCCTATCACCTTTGCCTGGATCTGTTGATTATAAATAAATCATCGGTCCCACCTACACATAAGTGGAGGAAATTACATAAAAGCATGGATATGAAGAAGGTGGGGATAATGAAGGTCACCTTAAAGTCAGTTCACCATGGAGCTCAACTGAAATTATTCTGAGAGTTTTATTTCATTGCTTTATAAATTTGGAAGCTCTGGTTTGTCAGATTATTCTTACAATGAAATTAGATCAGTCAAAGCACCATACCATTCAAAAGATTTATTCTGGTGTGCATCATTATGATCTACAATTTAAAGATTAGGGACAGAGCAACAGATATTCTGAACAAAGACCACAGAAAATAATAAATAATGAAAGTGAGGGAATTTCCTGGTGGTCCAGTGGTTAGAAACTGCATGCTCTTACTGATGAGGGCTTGGGTTCAATTCCTGGTAGAGGAACTAAGATCCTGCACTTCATGCAATGCATCCAGAAAAAAAAGCCAGAGAGAGAAACGGATAAAAGTCTCCTTCCTAGCATGTCATAGATTGCTATATTTTATGTGTACAAAATCTTGAAGTAGTGTTAGCAGAAAAGATACTTGCCAATCTCCAGGGGAATTCATTAACAAATTAGTTAGATTAATAATGAACTACATTAACAAATTATAAAATTAATCCAATTTAATTACTAATTATCTTTGGAAGAAAGCATATATATTTTCCTTATTGTATGATTTTCACATTTATAAAGTAACTGAAACTGTGTTGCTCTTTAATGACAACAGAATTAATTTTTCATATTCCTAATTAATTTTGAAAGATTATAGGTAATTAATGTCACATGCTACATTTACTGAAAGTGATAACATATCTGACCACCAAGGTGCTATAGAAAGAAATGTGAAGTTAAAATTAAATTAATTAAAATTAATTAGGCTTTCTAAGAGAAAGTTAACCCAAGCCTCACATAAAGTTGGTATTATGCTTCATTATATTTTAGAATGAGATTAAAAAATTAAGAACAGATAATACAGCTTTCTTTTAAACAAAAGTGAATAAAATGATTTAAATTGTCCAAGGATTTATCTTAATTTGGGATGTCCACTAACTTGGATCTGTATAAAATTCTTCTGCATGTAATTTGTATTAAAGTCTTCTAATAGCTTTATGTCTTTACTGAAATATCTTAGTATATTTTTAGAATTAGCAATCGCTAGCATCTAGATTGAAAAATTTTACACTTCTTAGCTTCATACCATAAAGCTAGCAATTAGCCTTAACCAAGGCACAGCTTGAATCTCTGAGTTTAGTCTACTGACAGTGAAAGTGACTGTGTTAGTCTCTCAGTTATGTCTGACACTTTGTGACCCATAGACTGTGGCCCACAGGCTCCTCTTGTCCATGGAATTCTCCAGGCAAGAATCCTGGAGTGGGTTGCCAGTCCTTTCCCCAGGGGATCCGGTTCCTGACCCAGGGATGGAATTCAAGTCTCCCGCATTGCAAGCGGATTCTTTACTGTCTGAGCCACCAGGGAAGCCCTAAATGTAAAACACAAAACTGTAATTTCTAGAAGTTAGCAGAGATAACCTTAGGCATGGTGATACCTTTTGAGTACAAGACAAAAGACAGAATTCATGAAAGGAATAATTGATAAGCTGGACTTCATTAAAATGAAAAACCTCTGCTCTTTGAAACATAATGTCAAGTTAAGTAGAAGACAAGATACAGATTGGGAGAAAATATTTGCTTAGACTTCCTTTAATGACAAAAAGGTGTATCACATTTAAGAGGTGTAGATACTTCTAAAATAATTAAGTAAAATTTTTTCTCTTAAATTGTCTTAATTTTGCTAGAATAATTCTTCTTAGTATTTTTATCATTTGCATCATTTCTGTGACTTTTTAAGGATTAATGTTTCTCTTGTGTGCTGTGCTTAGTTGCTCAGTCGTGTCCGACTCTTTGCAGCCCCATGGACTGCAGCCTGCCAGGCTGCTCTGTCCATGGGATTCTACAGGCAAGAATACTGGAGTGAGCTGTCATTCCTTCTCCAGGGGATCTTCCTGACCCATGGATGGAACCCATGTCTCTTAAGTATTGGTAGGCAGATTCTTTACCATTAGCACCACCAAATGACTAATTTTGTATGACCTCTTTTTCACTGTCTGGAAAACATTGTTTTGAATTCCCTATTCAGTTTTTCATTTTCACTTATTTATTTAAATTTTTGAGGTAAAAAAATTCATATAACAAAACGTAATGTTTAACCATATTTAAGGTGGCGCAGTGGTAAAGAATTCTCCTGCTGGCAGCAAAGGAGACACAGATGTAAAGAACAGACTTTTGAACTCACTGGGACAAGACAAGGGTGGGATGATTTGAGAGAATAGCATTGAAATACGTACATTACCATATGTAAAATAGATGACCAGTGAAAGTTCAATGCATGAAGCAGGGCACCAAAATCAGTGCTCTGGGACAACCCCAGAGGGATTGGGTGGAGAGGGTTTGGGGGGGATTCAGGATGTGGGGGACACATGTATACCTGTGGCTAATTCATGTTGATGTGTGGCAAAAACGACCACAGTACTGTAAATAATTATCCTCCAATTAAAATAAATTAATTAATTGGAAAAAATAATTCTCCTGCCAATGCAAGAGACATGGGACATGCAGGCTCCATCCCTGGGTTGAGAAGATCCCTGGAGTGGGAAATGGCAACCCACTCCTGTATTCTTGCCTGGAAAAATCCCAGATGAAAATTCTTTATCTTGTGGACATACTTTAACCTTCAGTTTTCAATAGTGTGACTCTACGGCCCTTTTGTGATTGTCAGAGAACATGAAAGTAATAAAAGGCACCACCTCAGAGAACACGGAGGACCTCTGGTCTCCCTGTTTAACAATAGCCTGATTTATCATTGGTAATTAAAATCCATTACCTCAACCAGTGACAGTATCCCTCTTTACATACTGGTTAGGTGTTCTGAATAGAACAAACTGGCCAGGTGGCAGTGCCAGCTTCCAATTCAGCTTCCAGTTCAACTATTGTTTGGCCCCCTTGGCAGAAATATTCCTCCCTTGGCAATGAGGGCCCCAAAATCAGCAGACCTCAAAGCTGTAAAAACGGAAACTAGCAATTTTGTGAAAGAGTAATTGGGTAAATGAATGAGAGAAAGCTCTCCCATTTTCCTCTCTCGATTTCCAGATCTGTGTGGCTGTTAGAGAATTAAACTGATCACTTAATTTTTTAAAGATTTTTTGATGTGGATCATTTTTAAAGTTTTGAATTTGTTACAATACTATTGAACTTTATAATACTTTATTGAATTTGTTACAATACTATTTCTGTTTTATGTTTTGGCTTTTGGGCCATGAGACATGTGGGATCTTAACCTAACCTAACCTAATGCCTCTCTTTAACCAGGTATTGAATCCTCAACCCCTGTATTGAAAAGTTAAGATGTTCAGTCGTGTCTGACTCTTTGCGACCCCATAGACTGTAGCCTACCAGGCTCCTCCGTCCATCCATGGGATTTTCCAGGCAAGAGTACTGGAGTGGTTTGCCATTTCCTTCTCCAGGGGGATCTTCCCAACCCAGGGATTGAACCCGGGTCTCCCACATCGTAGGCAAACGCTTTTACCGTCTGAGCCACCAGGAAATATCTGTATTGAAAGGGGGAGTCTTAACCACTGGACTGCCAAGGGAGTCCCTGATGACCTTGAAAGTAGAACAAATCTGCTCTGTGGACTTAAAGGATCATCTATTGGGCACTTTCTTTACCATTGTTGTAGCTAATGAGGTATTTGTGTAGAAACAAAGCCATCTTCAGGAAGAAGTTTAAAAACTATTGCTCTAGGGGATTTATAAGCTTCGTCTTATATGGCAGAACACCATTGTTTCAAAGTGTTTCCCAACGTGTGTCATAATAGTGTTTTCCAATGACTCTCCCGGTGTAATCAGTCTAGCCTGCAAAGTGTTAGTTGCTCAATCATGTCCAACACTTTGCAACTGTAGCCAGCCAGGCTTTTCTGTCCATGAAATTTTCCAGGCAAGAATACTAGAATGGATTGCCATGCCCTCCTCCAGGAGATCTTCCTGATCCAGGAATTGAACCCAGGTCTCCTGCATTGCAGCAGATTCCTTACCACCTGAGCCACCAGAGAAGCCCCCAGGCTGCAAAAGAGAAATGTAATTTACAGAGTCCTATCCTCAGTGTAATAAAAGAGAACATAGAATAGTAGGTTCAGAGTCAAGAGACAATAGCTTATTAAACAGCCTTGAAAGAAAGATAGTGTGCAGACACTACATTTTCACAGATCACAAGTAGAGTTTGAACTCATCCTAGGGATTATGATATTAGAAAGATTTACAAGACAATCACACAACTGTATTTCTGTTTTGAAATATCACTCGGACTGCTCTATAGAGAAGAGATGCTCTTTTTGGATGTGTGTTGAATGAGATGGAGAAAGTGAAGATATTAATTGTGAGACACATTAATCCAATAGACTTGTTGTTTAGTCATTAAGTCATGTCCAACTCTGTGTGACCCCATGGACTGCAGCACGCCAGGCTTCCTTGTCCTTCAGAATCTCCCAGAGTTTGCTCAAACTCATGTCATTAAGTCAGTAGCCGTCTCATCCTGTCATCCCCTTCTCCTCCTGCCTTCAATCTCTCCCAGGATCAGGGTCTTTTTCAATGAGTCAACACTATTGTGAGATATTTACTGTGAGACACTAAAATTTTGAGACACTTTATAATCCTATGTTGGGTAAGTAGTTGGATAATCTGATACTCGGTGCAGTGGCCTGAACTACTCAAAAGAATTTGAAAGTCATCAATCAACACATAGAAACTATATAGATAGTAAGATTTAGGAAAGAGATTGGTTCATTCAGATCACCAGGGAAAAGCGTAGCTAGAGAAATTGAATGAATTAGAGATGGGATACTGAATCTTCCCAACATTTCAAAGTCAGATAAGAATACATACATCTTGGGAATCTAATTTCATAAAGACTCTGGAGGTTAACTGATGAATTTTGTTTCCAAATAACTCTTTGAAGTCATTCTCAAACCTAAAATCTTGTAAGAATATACTGACTTTGATCTAAGTGGTGGGCAGTAGCTCAGTGCCCTAGCTGTGTGGCACTTTTCTCGAATATTAGCTGTGGTTCTGAATATTCTTTCTATATCAAGAAACAAGAAGTGTAAGTTTGACTCCTTTCACAGAATGAACACTGGTCTCGAAAAATATTGGAATCAGGGCTCAATAATCATTACAGAATTGTGTGCATCCCATACTCAGTTGCTTCAGTCGAGTCCAACTAGTTGTGACCCCATGGACTGTAGCCCACCAGGCTCCTCTGTCCATGGGATTATCCAGGCAAGAATATTGGAGTGGGTTGCCATTTCCTTCTCCAAGGCACCTTCTGGACCCAGGGATCGAACCTGTGCCTCCTGCATTGCAGAAGGGTTCTTCTCCACTAAGCCACCAGGGTAATTAAGTGATATTTAGATGCAGTTTTTTCCCCAGTTAACAATTCAGTTAAATGAATAAATCTGTTCTGTGAATACAAATCTTTGTGTCTACATGCATTTGTTGTTGTTTATGTTGAGCAGGTGTTCATTAAGCACATAATCTCATTTATATATTTATATTTTTATTTACTTACTGAGTGAATTTGTGCCTTCTGGAAGACTATACATTATAAAATCCTGCCACTTCTTTGATGATTTATGAATATAAGCATTATGGTGATGGCCTTTATGCGCTAGCACCTCTTGTAGAATAGTTGGTAACTCTTCCAAGTTCTCAAGCAAGAAAAGATTTTAGAATACATCCTAGAGTCACACATAGTGGGAGATCAGAGATACAAGGCAAAAAAACTATTTGCCACAGAAGTCCTACCCAAAGCAACCCCCACTTTATCCAAAATATTATTTTTTTCTTACTCTAAACTGCTGCAGAAAGGAGAGAAATATTTAGATTATGAAGAACTGTGGATCTTATTCATACCAAAACAAAATCAAGAACAAACTAAATCTTACATCTTCCTTTTTGTTGGGATAAATCCTTTGGGAACTTTAAATCAGGAATTTGACTCTAAAATAGCAAGCAAATAGCAACTAAATAACCAGCTGCAGCAGCAATGTGTAGCACCAGCTTCATCATCACAATTAACATTATCACTGTAGCATCCATTTAATAAGAATCTCTCAAATGTTAGGCTGAGTCTTAACACTTTACATTCTCTTTAAATTTTAATTATGTTTTATCCTCTCATTGGCTCCATAAAGTATTATTATCCCTATCCAACCAATGGAACATTGTAGGTTTGTTATTTACATAGAAATAGATACCTTAGATTACATTATTTACAAAAGTCCATTCCAGTATATAAAGCTATTAGATTTAAAAGCAAATCTTTAACATGTATAGGGGGAAAATATGAGA
Source organism: Giraffa tippelskirchi (assembly GCF_054371585.1). Taxonomy (NCBI): domain Eukaryota; kingdom Metazoa; phylum Chordata; class Mammalia; order Artiodactyla; family Giraffidae; genus Giraffa; species Giraffa tippelskirchi. Next base: position 94,938,897 of record NC_137286.1, on the reverse strand, counting down.
CAGTTTGTGTATGGTTAGGAAAGATTTTCTTGATTCAAATTTTAAAAAGCACAGATCACAAAGGAATGTTGTCTACATTGTCGTGGAAAACAAAGACACTATAACACTTTTTAAAAAAGTGTTACAGGCTGTGTTACAGAACTGTTGTGAATCAACTTTTTCTTTCTTCATTCAATTATGCTTTTGAATTAGACCTCTCTCTAGTCTCCATAACAAAAGAGCAATCAAAGTTAAGTTATTGTATAGATCATCAATAAAACTGATATTCATTGCTCACCTTCAATTTGAAATGAAAAAAATACAGATATGAAATAATAAGGACAAAACTAATTAGTTACTTTGAAAATACTGAAATGTTTACAAAGCTGCCAACAGTGTCAGAGGATTCCTTAACCTCCACAGATCTTGGTCATAAAATATTAAATTGTTTGGAATTTGTTTAATAATTCTGTTTTAAATTTTTCTTTAAAAATTCACACTAAGCATCAAAAATGAATTACTACTGTGGCAATAACACATCTCAAAATTCTTATTCAAAACTTAACTTTGATATTATTATAAAGTAGATTATATATGCAAAGTTTCTAGTATGTTTAGTTTAATAGCTATTTTTATTCAAATCAACAGGTAACATAAACTTGTCCAAGATAAATTATACTCTAGACTAGTATATTTTTGACAAAATTGATCTGTTCCTTAAAAGTAATGGAGAATATATGGCAGTTGTCTATAAGTAACAAAATAAATCTTTCTTCCCTAAACAGAGTATACTTGACACAGTAAAACTAAAAATGTAGCCCAGCTTTTGCTCTTGTAACAGAAAAAGAATAATTGAGAGAAAACTCTGCTCACAAACTAATTATATACTTTTCTATACCATTTTTTAAAAACACAAGACCCATCTGGCATAACATTTGCAAAATCCCTACAATTAAAAATGCAAAAAATAAACATAATGGAAGTTATTCAAGGATTTTGTACCCTCCACTAAATTTTCTATGCTTTACATTTGATTATAACATAAGAACCTATAGGAATTAAACTTTCTTGAAATTAAAGTTATGAAACTTCATAACCAAATTTTGAATGCCTGGTTTTTATTCTGTCTACAATAACTTTGGGTTTCTTATGAACTTATAAAAGAATGAAGTTCTTCATTTCTCTGTTGCCTTGATGAGTCAAACACGGTTACAATCAGATAATACTATATCTCTAACTACTGAACTGCCAAGTGCAACTGATTTAATGAGTCACTTTATTAATTCATTTGAAATATATTTTCATTGACAAGAATATACTTTCATTGACAATATGAATATTTCATTGACTACATGAATAGTCTTTCATTGACAAGAATATACATTCATTGACAATGAATATACTTTCATTGACAAGAATATACATTCATTGACAATGAATATACTTTCATCGACAAGAATATACCTGATATCCAGCAATGAAGAAGACAGCAAGATCCTTGCTTAGGTGAAGTCATTTGATAAGTCTTTTAAAGCTTTAACCCCAAGCATACAAAGAGAGCTCAGGCTCTAGGATCATGCCAAACAAAACAGAGACCTCAGTCACTTCTTTCTGTCTCACAGTAAAGAGATAAATGATTCTACTCCTAATTCTTCATTTAGGTCAAGTGATTAAATTAAATAGGCTGGCACAGTTGGAAAAGAGTGAGGTCCCATTCTCATTGTCATTGGAATTAGAAGAATGAAAAGTAGACGGAAGATTTTTTTTTCCTGATTTTGGAAAACTATATGGAGATCCACGTGCAGAGTTAAGAATCTTGCATAGCATTATTCCATTTAATTATTCAACTTAATATTTCATATTTAAGTTTGGCTTCAAGATGCTTATGCAGTTTTTATATATGCCAGACAATATCCTAGACACATTGAAAATATTCACTCATTTAATCCTTCTAAAAACTCCATAATGTACATATGATTATTATTAGACTTTTACATATTAGTAAAACTTAGGTACAGAGAAATTTCAAACTGTGGCGTTGGAGAACACTCCTGAGAGTCCCTTGGATGGCAAGGAGATCAAACCACTCAATCCTGAAGAAAATCAACCCTGAATATTCATTGAAAGGACTGATGCTGAAGTTCCTAATATTTTGGCCACCTGATGCAAAGAGCTGACTCATTGGAAAAGACCCTGATGCTAGGAAAGATTGAAGGCCGGAAGAAAAGGAAATGATAGAGGATGAGATGGTTGGATGTCATCACTGACTCAATGGATATGAATTTGAGCAAACTCTGGGAGATGGTGAAGGACAGGAAAGCCTGGAGTGCTGTGGTCCATGGGGTTGCAGAGAGTCAGACACGGCTGAAAGACTGAACGACAACAGAGAAACTAAGTATGTTAGGTAAGATCACACAGCTAGCAAGTGACAGAGCCAAGTCTTAAATCGAAACAGTTGAAACCCGGAATTCATGTTCTTGACAACTACAGATACTGCCATTCACATAATCAAGAAGTTCAGCTTCCTGGGACCTCAAGTAGACTTCATGGGAAATATCAAAGACTTTTCTTTAGTTACTGGAAAAGAGTTAGTTGTTATAATACTTCAAAATACACTAAATTCATAAAGAGATACAATTCCGAGCAAAACTAATTCTGCAACTGTACTATCTAACTGAAAAAAGTTCATGTGATGTTTTTTTATTCTCCAAGCCATGGGGATATGTGTTTAACAGGTTATCAAGTTTTAATGGGCCTTAAAAAGCTGTGAAAAACACACAGTTTACTTTCAGAAAAGGCAAAGTGGGCTCCTTTGCAAATAAGGGCAACAAAAACACTGGTGAAAAATTGTTGAAATCAACTCTTTGGAGCTCTATTAACCAACGGCTTCTAACAATCTCAGGAGCATTTATTCAAGAAAAACTGTTGAACCTAGGTGAGAATGGCAGTTTATATCATTTTAATTTGACCTATTCTTATCTCCAACACCCTAACTTAGAGTTGCCTTGAAAACTGGTAGCCTGGACTTATCTCGTGGTCCAGTGGCCAAGATTCTGAGCTTCCTTCCGGTGCAAGGGGCCCAGGTTCCATCCCTGGTCAGGGAATTCGATCCCACATGCTGCAACTGAAGAAACCACCATGCCCTGCTGTGCTTCAGTTGTGTCCGACTCTTTGCAACCCTATGAACTGCAGCCCACCAGGCTCCTCTGTATGGGATTCTCCAGGCAAGAATACTGGAGTGGGTTGCCATGCCCTCCTTGAGGGGATCGTCCCAACCCAGGGATCGAATCCAAGTCTCTTACATCTCCTGCATTGGCAGGTGCGTTCTTTACCACTAGCACCACCTCAACAAAGGTCAAGATCCCCAGTGCTGCAACTAAGGCCCAGCACAGCCAAATAAATAAATAAGTAAATCAAAGTGTAACTGGTAGCTTTGCAACTGCTAATCTGTAAACCAGCAGTGTTGCAGACATCTGAGGGAGCAGATGAGTTTGAAGCCCCTAATAAAGCTTTTCCCAGAGCATCATCATTATTTAACCAGTCTCACAGCTTTTTGGAAAATCTCTATTTGCAAGATGTTGTTATTTGATCTAATTTTGGGACTTGTTCCATGAGAAAGCCCCATCTCCAGGAAGTTGGTTGGAAAAAAAAAAAAATCAAAGGCAGTAGTTCACCACACAGCTATCTAAGGCTGTAAATATGAGTTGGAACAAATAAGAGTTTGGCCAAAACACACAAGGAAGATCTGTGAAACAAGATAATCCACAGGGAGCTTTGAAAAGCTCTGACATATTCCTGGTGATCTAGAAGACAGTTCATACGTGCAGGACTGCACACAAGCCAGGAACAGAGGATCTGAATCGACCACTGCTGGCTGACCTCGCTGTCCTGCTTGAGCAGAAAGAAAAGATTACATCAGTGCTTTTAATTGCCTAAGAACAGAAATCCTAAAGGAAATCAGTCCCGAATATTCACTGGAAGGACTGATGTTGAATCTGAATCTCCGAAAGTTTGGCCACCTGATGCAAAGAACTGACTCATTGGAAAAGACCCTAATGATAGGAAAGATTGAAGGCAGGAGGAGAAGGGGACAACAGAGGATAAGATGGTTGGATGGCATCACCTACTCGACAGACATGAGTTTGAGCAAACTCCGGGAGTTGGTGATGGACAGGGAAGCCTGGTGTGCTGCAGTCCATGGGGATCACAAAGGGTCCGACACGACTGAGCGACTAAACTGAATGGGACTGAACTGAAGAACAGAAGGTAGGAACTTCCCCGGTGGTCCAGTGGTGGAGAGTACACCTCCAAAAGGCAGGCGCTATGGGTTTGATCCCTGGTCTAGAAATCAAGATCCCACCTGCCATGGCAAACTCAGACCCGTGTGCCCATAACTACAGAGGCCCAAACACCACAGAGAAAAGCCCACACGCCACAATGGAGACCCAGCACAACCAAAACATACAAATAAGAATAATTTCTTAAAAAGAAAAAAGACCTGAAGGTGTGTCCCAACACAAAGAGCCCCTCAACAAAAGCTTAAGGCTTCCAAGAATTAAATGGAACCTCTCACAAAACAATAGGTGATCACTCACTAAGTGAATGCACAGGTAAGCGGCCATACTCTACGAGGCATATAAGCGTTACATAATCAATCTGAGAAAGTCTCATCATCAACAAAACTCTGGGGGTGAAGGGAAATCTGATTTCCAGAATTTCCACACTATAATATCTAAAATGCCCAGTTTTCAATAACAACGAAAATATGAGACAAGCAAAAAAAAAAAAGAGCTGTCCAAGCATATGAATTAAAAAAGTAGTCAAAAGAAAGTATCCCTAGAGGCCCAGACTTATAAAGACTTTAAAAAAGCTATTAAATAAGGGAAACGATATCTAAAAAATTAAAGAAAAAGTGTAATAATGATGTCTCATCAGGTAGACAATATCAATAAAGATAAATCAATATTTAAAAGATCAGTTGTCAATCCTGGAGTTGAAAAATGCAATACTTGGAATGAAAATTCACAAGCAATGGTCAACAGTAGATAGTTGAAAACTTTCCAAATTTGATTTAAAAAAGCCAATAATCTATACATCTAAGAAGCTAAAATGATGACAAGTTATATAAATTCAAGGCCTCAAACAGAAACTTACATGCCAGTGTTAATAGCAGCATTATTCACAATAACCAAAAGATGGATACAACCCACATGTCCATGAACAATTGAATGGATAAACAATATGTGGTATATACATATGATGAAATGCTTTTCAGCCATAAAAAATATTGAAGTTCTGATACATGCTATCACATGAAAGAGCCTTAAAGACCAGGCTAGGTGAAATAATCCAGGCATAAATGATAAATACTATATTATTTTGCTTATATGTGTTACCTAAAATGAGCAAATTCATAGAGAGAATATAGAGTAGGCATTAACAGGGACATAGGGAAGGGGTAGTGGGGAATTACTGCTTAATTGGTATAGAGTTTCTGTTAAGACAAAGAAAAATTTTAGAATAAACTGAATGGTGGTGATGATTATACAACACTGTGAATATAATTTAATGTTAAAGAATTGTTTAAGATGGTAAATGTTATGTTATGTAAATTTTAATGCCATAGAAAAACTACAAACAACAAAACACAAACACACAAAAACCCAGCCCCCAACTCTTCTGAGCCTTTCCAGCACCATTCACTTACTAAAAGCTCTCCTTTCTATCTTAAATAACTAAGAGTGCCCTTTAGTTATTTACATTAGTTTGACCTTTGTAGAAGATGAAATTATAGTCTCCACCTTCTTATAACCTTTCTCATACTTAAAGTGTATTAAAAATAACGACTCTCTCTCATTCAAAAATCAGCACAAATGTTTTAATCACTTCTTAAACATCCTGTACTTGAATCTTTTCGTATATCAGAAAGTATCTGTGCTTGAACTTTTCCTGGTTTCTCTCAGGTTGGAGAAAAACTAGAAAATACACTTCAGATAGACTGCATCAAATACTAAACACATTGCGGAAGCTAAACTTTTGCCTTATGAAAATCTCAGTTAAGTTCAGTTGCTCAGTTGTGTTCGACTCTTTGCGACCCCATGAATTGCAGCACGCCAGGCCTCTCTGTCCATCACCAACTCCCGGAGTCTACCCAAACCCATGTCCATCGAGTCGGTGATGCCATCCAACCATCTCATCCTCTGTCGTCCCCTTCTCCTCCTGCCCCCAATCCTACCCAGCATTAGGGTCTTTTCCAATGAGTCAACCCTTCACATGAGGTGGCCAAAGTATTGGAGTTTCAGCTTCAACATCAGACCTTCCAAAGAACACCCAGGATTGATCTCTTTTAGGATGGATTGATTGGATCTCCTTGCAGTCCAAGGGACTCTCAAGAGTCTTCTCCAACACCACAGTTCAAAAGCATCAATTCTTCGGCGCTCAGATTTCTTCACCGCCCAACTCTCACATCCATACATGACCACTGGAAAAACCATAGCCTTGACTAGACGGACTTTTGTTGGCAAAGTAATGTCTCTGCTTTTAAATATGCTATCTAGTTTGGCCATAACCTTCTTTGCAAGAAGTAAGCGTCTTTTAATTTCATGGCTGCAGTCACCATCAGCAGTGATTCTGGAGCCCAAAAAAATAAAGTCTGACACTGTTTCCACTGTTTCCCCATCTATTTCCCATGAAGTAATGGGACCAGATGCCATGATCTTAGTTTTCTGAACGTTGAGCTTTAAGCCAACTTTTTCACTCTCCTCTTTCACCTTCATCAAGAGGCTCTTTAGTTCTTCTTCACTTTCTGCCATAAGGGTGGTGTCATCCGCATATCTGAGGTTATTGATATTTCTCCCGGCAATCTTGATTCCAGCTTGTGTTTCTTCCAGCCCAGCGTTTCTCATAATGTACTCTGCATATAAGTTAAATAAGCAGGGTGACAATATACAGCCTTGACATACTCCTTTTCCTATTTGGAACCAGTCTGTTGTTCCATGTCCAGTTCTAACTGTTGCTTCCTGACCTGCATACAGGTTTCTCAAGAGACAGGTCAGATGGTCTGGTATTCCCATCTCTTTCAGAATTTTCCACAGTTTATTGTGATCCACACAGTCAAAGGCTTTGGCATAGTCAATAAAGCAGAAATAGATGTTTTTCTGGAAGTCTTGCTTTTTCGATGATCCAGCGGATATTGGCAATTTGATCTCTGGTTCCTCTGCCTTTTCTAAAACCAGCTTGAACATCTGGAAGTTCACGGTTCACATATTGCTGAAGCCTGGCTTGGAGAATTTTGAGCATTACTTTACTAGCATGTGAGATGAGTGCAATTGTGTGGTAGTTTGAGCATTCTTTGGCATTGCCTTTCTTTGGGAATGGAATGAAAACAGCTTTACCATTCCTGTGGCCACTGCTGAGTTTTCCAAATTTGCTGGCATATCAAGTGCAGCACTTTCACAGCATCACCTTTGAGGATTTGAAATAGCTCAACTGGAATTCCATCACCTACACTAGCTTTGTTCGTAGTGATGCTTTCTAAGGCCCACTTGACTTCACATTCCAGGATGTCTGGCTTTAGGTGAGTGATCACACCATCGTGATTATCTGGGTCGTGAAGATCATTTTTGTGCAGTTCTTCTGTGTATTCTTGCCACCTCTTCTTTCTAATTAAAAAAATATAGTGTATGGCTCTTTCCTTTTTGTCTTTCAATTATAATTTCCAATTCTCATTTTGTTTTTTTTGTTTCCAATTTGCAGTACACATTTATTCTTATTACTGCACAGAAGTAATCTCTCTAAAGTTCCATTCTATAGCATCTAGCCACTTTTGCAAAGTCTTTTAATTTTTAATTCCATCTGGTTAAGTGCTGGCCACCTCCCTCAGTGTCTGCTATGAACTTAATGAAAACTCTCATTAATCCATCTTGCAGACTTGCCATTTACCTCTCAGGGCTCTGAGGGAAATTAATGAGATCATTGTTCTAGTGCTCTTTGAATACTTGTATTTTAGAAGAGCGATGCCAAAAGTCTCCAAAGACTTATATTATGAAATTGTTCACAAAAGATGAATTTTATGATTTTTTACTAAATGTTAAGAGTTTTAGGCATTCAAAATGGACTCAGCTTTTGGAAACTTGAAAGGAATTAACTAAAGTCAGAATACCCTTACTGATATAATTGTACAGATAAGGTAAGGATCGGTGGAGAATGTAAATCAAAGTATCTATATATTATAAATATCTAAAAGACTAGTTTACCATATCATTTAACATATCATAGGAAAAACAAAATGGAAAAGATACAAGAAGGATATTCAGTTCAGTTCCATTCAGTCGCTCAGTTGTGTCCGACTCTTTGCGACCCCATGAATTGCAGCACGCCAGGCCTCTCTGTCCATCACCAACTCCCGGAGTCTACCTAAACCCATGTCCATTGAGTCGGTGATGCCATCCAACCAACTCATCCTCTGTCATCCCCTTCTCCTCCTGCCCCCAATCCTACCCAGCATTAGGGTCTTTTCCAATGAGTCAACTCTTCACATGAGGTGGCAAAAATATTGGAGTTTCAGCTTCAACATCAGTCCTTCCAATGAACACCCAGGATTGATCTCTTTTAGGATGGATTGATTGGATCTCCTTGCAGTCCAAGGGACTCTCAAGAGTCTTCTCCAACACCACAGTTCAAAAGCATCAATTCTTCAGCGCTCAGATTTCTTCACCATCCAACTCTCACATCCATACATGACCACTGGAAAAACCATAGCCTTGACTAGAAGGACTTTGTTGGCAAAGTAATGTCTCTGCTTTTAAATATGCTATCTAGTTTGGCCATAACCTTCTTTCCAAGAAGTAAGCGTCTTTTAATTTCATGGCTGCAGTCACCATCAGCAGTGATTTTGGAGCCCCCCAAAATAAAGTCTGACACTGTTTCCACTGTTTCCCCATCTATTTCCCATGAAGTGATGGGATCAGATGCCATGATCTTAGTTTTCTGAACGTTGAGCTTTAAGCCAACTTTTTCACTCTCCTCTTTCACCTTCATCAAGAGGCTCTTTAGTTCTTCTTCACTTTCTGCCATAAGGGTGGTGTCATCTGCATATCTGAGGTTATTGATATTCCTTTGGCAATCTTGATTCCAGCTTGTGCTTCTTCCAGCCCAGCGTTTCTCATGATGTACTCTGCATATAAGTTAAATAAGCAGGGTGACAATATACAGCCTTGACGTACTCCTTTTCCTATTTGGAACCAGTCTGTTGTTCTGTGTCCAGTTTTAACTGTTGCTTCCTGACCTGCATACAGGTTTCTCAAGAGACAGGTCAGATGGTCTGATATTCCTACCTCTTTCAGAATTTTCCAGAGTTTATTGTGATCCACACAGTCAAAGGCTTTGGCATAGTCAATAAAGCAGAAATAGATGTTTTTCTGGAACTCTCTTGCTTTTTTGATGATCCAGCAGATATTGGCAATTTGATCTCTGGTTCCTCTGCCTTTTCTAAAACCAGCTTGAACATCTGGAAGTTCACGGTTCACATATTGCTGAAGCCTGGCTTGGAGAATTTTGAGCATTACTTTACTAGCATGTGAGATGAGTGCAATTGTGTGGTAGTTTGAGCATTCTTTGGCATTGCCTTTCTTTGGGATTGGAACGAAAACTGAGCTTTTCCAGTCCTGTGGCCACTGCTGAGTTTTCCAGATTTGCTGGCATATCGAGTGCAGCACTTTCACAGCATATTACAGAAGGATATTACTCAGGTCAATATTAGTTTACTGTGTTTGAATAATGGTCATTTTTATTGCAATAATATAATGTAACATCCTAAGAAAGTTTTGAAAACACATATTTAAAAAATAATCCATAATTCGCAGCATAGTTCCTGCAATATTTTGCCTTATTTCCCTTGATTCTTTGGCTATATGAAAGCAAAAGTGAAGTCGCTCAGTCGTGTCCGACTCTTTGCGACCCCATGGACACCAGGCTCCCCTGTCCATGGAATTTTCTAGGCAAGAGCACTGGAGTGTGTTGCCATTTCCTTCTCCAGGGAATTTGCCGACCCAGGGATCAAACCTAGGTCTCCCGCATTGTAGACAGTCACTTTACCGTCTGAGCCATATATATTTATATATATTTTAAGATGCTGAATAAATACTATATTTCTAGAAGTAAGTGCTAATTTTAAAAGTATTTTTCCATTACATCATACTATAGTATTTGATGCTATATAGAAATATTAAAATATAAACATAAAAATGAAATTAATCAGATCTCTACCACTGATATTTTGATACAGTTCAAAAATTATACTTTCTGTACATTTCAAATTTTTCAGCTCACTTTTAAACAGAACTGCCTAGTTTAATAATTTTATTATATACAAGTAAACGTTTGTCACATAAAACTCAGGTAATAAAAATACACAAAAAGAAAAAATTTAAAAATCACAATTAATCCCATTATGTAGAGACAACAACAGCAATATTTTGGATTCTAGTTATTTATCTATCACTTGAAATATAAATTTGTGTATATCTGTATATATGATAATGCATGCATGCTAAGTCATTTCAGTCGTGTCCGACTCTTTGCAACACTATGGACTGTTAGCCTACCAAGCTCCTCTGTTCCTGGGATTCTCCAGGCAAGAATACCAGAGTGGATTGCAGTGACTTCCTCCAGGGGATCTTCCCGACCCAACGATTGAACCTATGTCTCTTACACTGCAGGTGGATTCTTTACTGCTGAGCCACCAGAGAAACCCCCTTGTTACATGTATTATCTTTTATCTTCCTGCAATTCTTGAAAGGTATGTATTATCACCATTTTCCAGATAAGAAAATTGAGTCTTAGATTAAGTAATTTGCTTATTATTAGGCATTCATCAATTAAGAAGAAGAGTTGTGGTTTAAATTAATATCAAATACCTCATTTCTTCCGCTTAAGTAATTACTTTTGTCACATTTAGTTTGAAGGAGTTAACATCAGAGTATCAGTTATTTTTGGAGACTTACATATATTTATCATCTATAGGAATATATATAATAATAATTGAACAAAATGTATTAAATGTACTCTGATTAATAAGTTCTGTGGAATGTGAAAAAGTGATGATAAAACTATTCCATCTGAGGTACTGGCAGATATGTTTTATTTGGAACACAGAGAAAACTAGACTTGCTAGAGCATGGTGTTTATTTCAGGCAAAGTGTCTTTGTAGGGTGGTATTAATATTATTTCTAAAATGCTAACTGAAACTTAAAGAACAACACCTCTGCCTCTAGAATGATTGAATATTTTAAATACCTTGAATACCAGAATTTATTCTGTAGAAAATCTGAGCATTAATAATTTTTCAATAAATAGTATTTAAAAATGAATTGCATATCATCTCTTTAAGGGTGTTTATTGTGTGCCTGTGTTGAGCACAAAGATACCAGAATCAGTAATGCTACGTTGCTTGTTTCTTGCCCACCAGCAAAGCACAGTCTGGTGGAAGAGACACGTACACACACAGATCATCGTAATAAAGTCATAAACATTGATGCCAGGCACAAATAGGTTCATAAACACTGGTACAGATCCAAATAGTTACATACATCAAGGAACATCCTATTATAGCGTCATGAACACTGCATTATAGGTATAGGACATAAATAAGGGGATGGTTAATACTATCTGTGTGAAAGGCTGAAAGCTTCATAGAAGGTGCTGGTTTGTAAGGAGAGGCTATGATGTTAATAGAACTCTATCAGTTAGTGAGAAAGGGGGAAAGCATTGTCCTCTTTTTAACTTTTCAGTATTTCCCTGACTTCATTTCTAAGAGTTCTGTGTGCACATGTGCGTGGTCAGTTGCAACCCCATGGACTGCCTGTAGCCAGCCAGGTTCCTCTGTCCATGGGATTTCCCAGGCAGGAACACTGGAATGGGGTGCCATTTGCTCCTCCTCCAGGGGTCTTCCCAACCCAGGGATCAAACCCACATCTTCTGTAGCTCCTGCATTGCTCATGACTGATCAAAGAAACACTCTCGGAAGAAAGGATATGAAGGAAGTAGGACAGGATAGAGGAAACAGCTAAGCAAGAATGTCATCTCAACCTGAAGTCATCGTGAGGAGTATAAATTGCACCACAAACTGGCCTCACTTTGAGCCACTGGCATCCAAGCCAGTCAGCCACAGCCTGTGAGCTGCACAGCCTGGACACTCTTGTTCACACAGGGCAATTCTCAAGAGAAGCCGGGAGTCCTTATCAGCCATCACTATGGCAATGGGGTATAAACAGTCTGATCTGAGGAAGGAGATCTAGACGGCAGTAAAAACTTTCATTAATCCTCCTAGCCTAACACCTACTTTTTAATTTATCACATAGTGAACGCTCAAAAATATTTATTATGTCTTTAAGTGAATTATCAGACTCAAACTATAATCAAAGTGCTATACTGTGTCCTGGAGAAGAGACAAAGGCAAATTCTTCACTTCAGTTGTTTCAAGTGAATGCCCAGCGGAGTAGGAGTGGTGAGACAAAGTTACAAACAACCTATAACATAAGGCAGACTATAATATCTACAATATAAAAGTATAGACTTTAGGGAATTACAGAGGGGGTGTAAATATTATCTTAAAACAATAAGGAAAGACTTCAGGGAAGAAATGGAACTTGTAATTTTTCATGAACATATTGATTCTAAGGAAGAAAAGAGGTAAATGCTTTTCCTAGGGAGAACTACCTCTCAAACGTCATAGAGGCAGAACTTTTCTGAATCAGGGGAAGAGAAGAGGTCACGCGGCTGCTGCCCTCGGCACATTAGAGCATATACATCTCACAGCAGAACAGAAGTACGCATGGCTGCAAAGGTTAACGGGGATCTAAATGTGAAAGATGTTGAGGGGTAAGCAAAGAAGTTTGGTTTTAATTCAACGGGTAATGGGAAGTCATTTGAGATTTTTTTTAACATGAAAGGAAGGTTAACAGAAAAGATCATTTTAAACCAGCCAGGTGGTTTAGATTGGGGAGTATCTAGAGATAGAAATCAGTTATAAGGAAACCTTGAATTATGTTTTGAAATTAAATGCCATGATACCCCTGCTTGTTTATTTAAAGCTACATTGTATCAAGTATTTATTCTATACGATTTATTTTAAAAATTAAATGAAAAAACATATTACCTAAACACTATTTCCCAGGCCAAATTCCCTGCCTTAAATTACATTTTGATTAAAAAAATACAATATATCAGAATTTCAAAATATTTCTGACCTCAAATGTATAATAATTGAAAGTGGACAGAATATAGACTTTCCATTATTTCTTTATTAATCTTAAAGCAGATTTCATGGATTTCCTTGATTTATTTTATTAGCATTTCATAACTCTCAATTGCAAAAAATTTTTAGAGTTTTTTAGGGTCTCTTAGGGACAGTGAAGAATCAAAGAAGTATAATGTTCAGTCCTCAAAGAGAGAATAAAGTAATGTTTATGGGCACATTCTATGTATCATACTCTGTGGTACAGAGCTGCTTTCACAAATAGAATCTTAGTTATTTAGCATATTTAGGAAATGTTCTCATTTGAATATATGTTATTTAAACCACCCAATTTTACATACTTTGTAAGAGTCAGGATTCAAACCCAGTTTTAACAGCCAACCTAAGCTCCTTCCGTATGTCTATTAGCAAACATGGGTGCTTCCCTAGTAGCTCAGTTGGTAAAGAATCCACACAATGTGGGAGACCCTGGTTCAATTTCTGGTCAGGAAGTTACTTATATCTATTAGCGGGCACAGAATATTCCATTAACCTGTCAGAATATTCCAATGACAGAATATTTCACAGAATATTCCAATAACCTGTCAAGATTAGCAGAAACATAAGGTAGTAATTGTTAAGAGCTAGGAAATAGTGATACAGAGAGTAACTGCTAATACATAGCTCTACAAATGTTAAAATATATGTAACATTCTCTTTCTGTGATCCCCATAATCCCATTTAATTTTGACCTTTGTCCCAACAACCTTTCCCACCTCAAGGATGAGTCCATAGATTAGAATTATAATCAAGTTTATAAGCAAAAGGAGAACAAATAATAAACAGAATAAATAAAAATGAAATAAATAAAAATAAATAAAGCAAACAATAATAGTTATATAATGGTATTTGAGACCCCATACTATATTATTTATGGTTTTTAGGATTCCATATATGTTTTATAAAAAGATTAGCATGATTTTAATTTAGCAATGAAAAGATTGTGTGTATTACTTAAGTGTACAACTGGTTTTATATTGATGGATGTGTTTAAATAAATATTTTTGTTCTGCCAGTGATAAAATGTTGCCTGGAATGAATTTATTATTGTTAATCCTCACCAAATACCCCAGGATTAGGTTTTATAATCATTGTTATACAGTTAGAAAATTAAAACTGCAGAAGATTATGTAACTTGCCCAAGGGTACATACTGCTAATTTTAGAGTTAGCATAAGAGTCCAGGTCTCTGTGACAGGGCATCAGCTTTAAAAGAACCCGTTATTACCTATTTGTACAAAGATGTGTGTGTGTGTGTGTGTGTGTGTGTGCGTGCTCAGTCATGTCCGACTCTTTGTGACACCATGAACTGTAGTCCTCCAGTTCATGGAATTCTCCAGGCAAAAATACTGGGTAGCCATTCCCTTCTCCAAGGGATCTTCCTGACCCAGGGATCAAACTTGGGTCTCCTGTATTGCTGGCAGATTCTTTACCATCTGAGCCACCACTAAGCTAAGGGTGTTTAGCTTCATTAAAGCCTACATTGCTCTTTTGACATGCCACACATTTTTATTTTCCACCTTACTCATTTTGAAACAAAATTATTTTGTATGTTTGCTTTTCTTTCTTCTTCCATAGTCACTTATTTTATGGCACTTTTATTCAGTCTTTCGGAGAAGGCAATGGCACCCCACTCCAGTACTTTTGCCTGGAAAATCCCATGGACGGAGGAGGCTGGTATGCTGCAGTCCATGGGGTCGCGAAGAGTCGGACACGACTGAAGCGACTTAGCAGCAGCAGCAGCAGCATTCAGTCTTTCCTTAATTTTATCTTTCAATTAAATTCTTTCTAAAATACATTATTTTCAACCTTTTAATTTTGTGAAAACAAAGGAAAGGGACCGTTATAGAAACTCACTGTGCATTGTTGGCATGTTTTTAGTATTTTCTAGTATTATTTGTCCTCTTTCTGAGATTTATTATTCTATTCTCTTCCTGTCACACAATTCCTTCATATGAAATAATTCCCACACCAGAGTTTACTTCACAAAAGCAAATAGACATCATGATTGAAATTCAAAATCAGCTCCCAGACTTTTGCATTTCTACTGTTAATATCACTCTTTTGGATTAAAAATAAAAACCCCTCTACTGTAAACTCCCATTAAAGGCAATAATTTTTCCCTTACGGAAGTATTTTGATTGGATGTCATCATTATATGTTAACAAAGATCATAGAGCGGGTCATGAGCAGACAGGTTGAAGGACTTCTGTTTTTCTGGATTCACAGAAATCATTCTTATCTCAGCTGAGAACAGGTATGAAGTCACTTTTCCAGAACTGGCTCAAACATTTCTTTCTCTAGAAAATGATCACCAAACCATTTCAGAATTAGTTTTTCCTTCCATTGTGTTCCCAAAACGCAAGCTACCTATCTCTGTTCTATGACACTTCCTTCTATTATACTTTATAGTTTATTTACATTTCCAAAATTTTCACTAGCCCAACCATTTCTTACAGGCTTCCCGGGTGGCTTGGTAGTAAAGTATCCGCCTGCCAATGCAGGAGACTCAAGTTCAATCCCTGACTCAGGAAGATCCCCTGGAAGAGAAAATGGCAGTCCACTCCAATAACTCTTGCCTGCGAAATCCCATGACAGAGCAGCCTGGTGGACTATAGTCCATGGGGTGGCAAAGAGTCGGACATGATGGAGCAGGCATACAGGCAAGCATTTGTTAAGGATATTTTCCTTTTTTATTTTATTTTTAATGCTGGCAAACTTGTACTTTAAAAATGTTCCATAAATGTTTATTAAATGTGTATTGCAAGAACATATGGATGTTTGAAACTCTGCCACCTGATTCTAGGGATTTATTTCCTGAGGCATCTGTAACACAAATCTATAGAGCCAACAAATGATGAGATCAGGAACAAGAGTGAGACTGGAAGCAAGCTTCTTAAGGTGGAATCAAAGAATTGATGCTTTTGAGCTGTGGTGTTGTGATGGCTCTTGAGAGTCTCTTGGTCTGCAAGGAGATCAAACCAGTCAACCCTAACAGAAATCAACCCTGAATATTCATTGGAAGGACTGATGCTGAAGCTGAAGCTCCAATACTTTGGCCACCTGATGTGAAGAGCTGACTCATTGGAAAAGACCCTGATGCTGGAAAAGATTGAGGGCAAGAGGAGAAGGGGGCGACAGAGGACGAGATGGTTGGATGGCATCACTGACTCAAATGGACATGAGTTTGAGCAAACTCTGGGAGATAGTGATGGACGGGGAAGCCTGGCGTGCTGCAGTCTGTGGAGTCGAAAAGAGTTGGACACAACTGAGCAACTGAATAACAAAAACAAATGCTTTATTTGACTTTGTAACTGGCACCATGGCTAAAAAAAGTTCTCGCCACATTACATATGTTCAATGAAGATTTACTAGATGGATTTTAAATCCTACTCTGACCATGATAATTTCAGAAGTGAAGAATTAGTATCAAATATAAGGTACCCCCTTGCCAGTGAAGACATGCTAAGAAATAGAGGTTACATGTCTATCATTTTTTCCAGCTGTTGAGAATTTTTCTGATACTTTTATCCCTTCCCAATTGCTGAAGCTATTAGAATGAAAAACTCATAAAAGTTTTTAAGGACCCACTCAACTCTTGAATCTTTTTCTGTTAACAACATCATGGGTTATACATAAACTTATTATTTCCATGAAAGGATATAAATATATATGTTGTACTACAATATGATGACCATATTACAAAATATGTGGATAAACTGCAGGTGTTTAAAGTATCATCTCATTTATAACATTTATGTGTTGATTAATGTGAATAGTAATAACTGATACAACCTCTTAATGGGAACATCAACATCTATCTCCATAATGGGGGAACTTTTTCATGTTTACTAATAGCATACTTGTGGTATCAGCTCATACTCCAATAGCAAAAAAAAAAATGGCATTCTATATAACAGAATCATGAATAATTGTAAAGCTTCTGGTACTTCACTGTACCAGATGGCTTAACTATAGACAGATTCAAATGAACGGTATTATATTTCTCAGACATCTGGAAAACTTCTAACAACATATGGAACTCAGGACTAGGACTCCCAGTATTTTTTAATGGCATAGTCATTAACATTTGCAAAATTAAAATTTTGATATGGCAGCATTTTACCACACCCATTGTTGTTCAGACTTCCTACAGTTTTTCTAATACCAACTTATGCAAAACATTTATATACACGAAGTGACTAGCAATCCATAGATGGTCTGAATTTTTGTGGCACAAGAATTGTGAGAATTGAAAAGGAAAGATGAGCAAAAAAGAAATGTATAATTTAACCTTGTTAGGAAAACAAGCAATGTTCCTTAGTGGCTGAGTGGGTTTAAAAAAAAACTGGACAGTTCTGACTCATCTCTGATTTATTAATTCCAAATTAGTGTTTAAGAAAGTGGTTTGGGATAAACACAGACCTGATACCACCTTCCTCTGATGCCACTCATTTTATCTGGGTGCGTTTCAGTCTCAGAATTCACCTTATTTAGGAACAGTGAAAGGGATCATGTCCCCAGTATTCTAAAGGATCACTAAATACATTGTTATAAATAGAGTTTGTTTCAAGTTATAGAAGATTCTTTCAATGAACTCTTGTAAGAATTAAGTAGAATTAAAAATAATCTGTAAAGTTAAAAGTGACAGAGTTCATTTCAGATGATAGCTAAGCAATTATCCAATCAGTAATAAGATGTGACTAAATAAATGCATACAAAGAACTTTAGCATTTTCAATCTATTTCAAATGATGAAAGTTGAGAAAGGAAGAAGGATAGGAAGAAAGACATAGAGGGCAAGAGAGGAAGGGAGGAAAAGGGGGAGAACAGGGATCAGGAGAAGGTGGGTATTAGAAAGGTGGAAGTCAAACAAGACTTTAGGAAAATCACTTAGGTATAAATTCCATTCCTTAGTAGGACATCGAGAAAGACAGTTAATTTCTGTGGGTTTACCTAGGTCCAATAACTCTTCTTAATTCACTTAAAAATGCTAGCAATTTATTAGTAAACTCTTCAGATATTCTAAATATACAAGCACAAAGCTTCTTAAATGTGTGCTCATAGTTTGTCGTACTTTTCCACATATGATTTCTATTCAGTTTTTCTTTCTTCTTCTTCTGGGACTCATTGCTCTTATGTCAAAACTTTTCACCATGATCTTGTATCTTTTATGATCTTTTATGTATTTTATTTTACTCTCTCAGCATCATCTTGATACTTTTTTACTGACCTACCTTCCAGATCACTGATCCTGTCTTCTGATGTTTTTAGTCTACCATTACAACTTTTGAACTCTTAACTCTGGTTATTAATTTTTTGGCTTCTACTAATTTACTTTTTGTGTGTGTACATGTGTAGGAATTTTGTGTTTCTGCTAAAATCCTCCATAATTTTGTCTATGATATTGTACATATTAATCAAAAATTTTAATATCTCTGTGATAGTCGCTAAGTCATGTCAGACTCTTTGTGACCCCCATGGACTATAACCTACCAGGCTCCTCTGTCCATGGGACTTTCCAGGCAAGACTACTGGAGTGGGTTGTCATTTCCTACTCCAGGGGATCTTCCCTACCCAAGGATTGAACCCACAATGCAGGCAGATTATTTATGTCTCTCTTTGGTAACCCAAAATTTCGATCACTGGTTGATTAGTTTCTTTCACTTGCTTTCTCTTCGTTTTCAGTCTGTGAGCCTACGTGTGTGTTTGTTTTGCTCTAATCATGCTTCGTAGCTTTGGTTAAGAGGATGAACATTTTGTGTACAATACTGAAGAGATTCTGGGTGATTTTATCTACTTCCAAAGAACTTAAAATTTTCTCTTGGTAGGCAGTTAAACAATGAATCATCTTAATCTTTTCAAGCATCAGTTTGGGCTTTATAATAGCTGTTATATTACATCAGGTTTATAAAATTCACTTCTAGGCTGTCATACTTAATTTCAGACCATGGTACTTACTTTAAGACTCCTCTGGTGTCTAAGGGTCAAGTTGGACCACATAGCTCCTAAAATTTTGGTCCAACTCTTTAGCCGCCCATCTGTTTTTCTCTGCTGGGCTTCCAAGGGTTTTTTCTCTGTGCCTGCACAGCTGAGGATCAACAGTTATCTTAAAAACAATTTATATACAGGGATTTCATTTCTCTGCAATCCCTTTCTCTCCAGAATCCTGTTGCTGTGATTTTAACCAGTCTGGAAGACTCAGATTTCAATCTCTTTGTTCTTGGCTAAGTAGGGCTGCTGGGTGCTGCTCTATATTCCTTCTCCCAAATGGGTAGACTAGAAATTTCGTGAAGCAAACAAGCTAAGAAAGACTTAGAGTTGACACAGTACACTGTCCTTCACTAAAGGATTCTAATCACTCAGATCCTATTTGTGTTTCTCACTTTCCATTGCCCTCAAACCACTGTTTTTATATATATTTTATCCAACTAGGCTTCAGCAGTAAGGATAGTATAATTGGGGGAGGGGTCTCCCCTGGTCCTGGTGGCTCAGATGGTAAAGAATCTGCTTGCAATGCAGGAGACCCAGGTTCGATCCCTGGGTGGGGAAGATCCCCTGGAGAAGAGCGTGACAATCCACTCCACTACTGCCTGGAGAATTCCATGGACAGGGAAGCCCGGTGGGCTACAGTCCACAGGGTTGCAAAGAGTCAGACACGACTGCGTGACTGAACAACAACAAGGTCCTCCTCTGACTTTGGATTGGGTTTATAGCTAAGAAAGAACAAGCAGGCAAAGCAGAGGACAGATGATCCAGGTGTAGAACATTATAACATCAGGAAATAAGGAATTCTGATATTTTAATGTGTCAAACTGAATTACAATCATTGCCAACTAATGTTGATTATATCATATGCTACATGTGAAATCAAGTGAGATTTCAAAAACTGCAAACTTGGCAGAGAGCATGATAAAGCCAACCTAAGAAGTTAGAAGACGTCAAGAGAAGAGAGAAGGAGCTGGAAAGTGAAAAACCTGAAGATCTTATGGTCAAAGATTGATATACTCAATGTGAAACATCTTCACATAGTAATAAATATGTTTACTTTAATCAAATTGGAGGGCTAATGAAATCTAGAGGAGCAGATGAGCCATTAATGTCGAGAATTGATGGAGTCAGGTTTTTGGTTTTGTTTTTAATAAGCAAAAGAAACACAACTTCATTCCATAAGCAATATTTTGAAAAGAATAGTTCTGATGAGCCATCCTAAATTCTAGCTTATATTTAGAAGAATGTGAAATCACAACTTAAAATTAGTAGGGTAGCATTAATGGTGATAAGTATAAACAAGCTTAAACTTGAGCATCACAGGTGTAAGTATTTTGCCACTCATTCAACACCTTTTATTTCAAGCACAATGTCTAGTTTAGAGATTTGATACAATGTGTTATTTTCATCCATAATTCTAGTTTCTAGTCTTCAATTACAAACAGTTTTATAAATGTAAATTACCCAAAGAATGGATTTTTCTTAATTTAGGATGAAGTACTTATCCACTTTACAAAAGAGTAGACATACACTTTTCTTAACGAGAATAGCCACAGAACAATTTAAATGTCACCTTCTGGATATCAGTCTAGTTCCAGTGAACCAATAAATAGCTCTTTAAATTGCCAATTTTCAGTTCATCGACTTTAGTCTTATTTTTTCACTTTTCTTTCTCTGGCAGAGGTTCTCAGATTATTCAGTGGGGTCCCTGAGAGCAATATTATCACACACATTGAAGCATGAAAAATTCACTTTCTATGTCCTCAATCCTAGCAAAATCATTTAACAGGCACTTTGTTACAAGTTATGGATGTGATTAGCAGACTATACTCTAAGTTGATTTCAACTGCATGACTACACAAATCTATATAACAGAGGGATATCATCTGTTATCCCTGTTATAGGACTTTCCCGGTGGCTTAGACAGTAGAGAATATACCTGCAATGCAGGAGATCCTGATTCGATCCCTGGTTTGAGAAGATCCCCTGAAGAAGGGAATGGCTACCCACTCCAGCATTCTTGCCTGGATAATTCCATGGACTGAGGAGGCTGGTGGGCTACAGTCTGTGGGGTCTCAAAGAGTTGGACCCGACTGAGTGACTAACACTTTCATTTTATCATCTGTTATACTCATCAGTTAGATCTCTAAGTGTTCTATAGAAAACATCCTTTATAGAAACTACAAAAAACTTACATAGAATAATTCAAAATAAGAAAATGGAAGTATTTATATTTTAAAGTTAAATCTGATACACGCAAAATTTTACAGTAGCTTTGTTTATTTATAGCCAACAAAAACTGGAAACAACCCAAAGGTTTTCAACTAGTCAAAAACTAGTCAAAAAATAGGGCTTCCCTGGTGGCTTAGTGGTAAGAATCTGCCTGCCACTTCAGGAGACATGGGTTTGACCCCTGATCCTGGAAGATCCCACATGGAGCAACTAATCCTGTGTGCCACAATTACTGAGCCTGTGCTCTAGAGCCCAGAAGCTGCAACTCCTGAGCCCACGTGCCACAACTCCTGAAGCTCAAATGCCCTAGAGCTCGTGCTCCACAACAAAAAAAGACACCACAATGAGAAGCCTGTGCACCACAACTAGAGGAAAGCCCATACAGCAACAAAAACCCAGCACAGCCAAATAAATAAATAAAAATTCTAAAAAACAGTCAACAACAGTTGAGTCGCTCAGTCATGTCCGACTCTTTTCAACCCCATGGACTGAAGCACTCCGGGCTTGCCCATCACCCACCCCCAGAGCTTACTCAAACTCATGTCCACCGAGTCAGTGATGCCATCCAAACATCTCATCCTCTGTCATCCCCCTCTCCTCTTGCCTTCAATCTTGCCAAGAATCAGGGTCTTTTCCAATGAGTCAGTTTTCACATCAGGTGGCCAAAGTAATGGAGGTTCAGCTTCAGCATCAGTCCTTCCAGTGAACACACTAGAGTACAACTACCTAATGGAATAGCATTCAACAAGAAAAAAGAGCAAACTATTGATATACACAACATGGATGAATCTACAATACAATCTGGGATGTTGAAGAAGCAAAATTCAAAAGGCTGTGTGGTATATGATTCCATTTATATTACATTCTAGAAAAGGCAAGACCAGGACAGAAAACACATCAATGTTGGCTAGATAATAGGGAATAGGGAGTGAGGTAGAGCACTTGATGAAAAAGGGACAGAGAGGATTTTTGAGAGATGATAAAATTGTTCCATATCTGTACATATGAATAACTTTCCTGTACATCTGAAAATAACATTGTAAATCAATTATATTTCAATCTTTAAAAAGAAAAAAAAATACACACCTGCTCCATATCTGGATAGTGGTGCTGGTTGTCCAACAGTAGACATTAATCAAAGTTTATAGAACTCTACACTACTAAAGAGAGTGAAGTTTACTTTGTGTGACTTATACTTCTATAAACCTCACTAAAAAAATGAAAAACCTTTATTTTAAAACCATGCACTTCTTGGTATGATGCTCTAAAAAGGGAACAACATCACATCTATAGCTTTCTTCCAACTGTGTTACCTCAATCTAATGAGGAAAACATAGTGACAAATTAATGGGCATCCTACAAAGTAACTGGCTAGTACTCATCAAACTATCAAAACCATGAGAGAGAAACTCAAGAATTGTCACAGTCTTGAAAAGGCTAGAAGATCTGACAAGTAAGTGAACTTTAAAGTTCCAAATGCTGGACAAGAAAAAGTATTAGTAGGTCAACTTGCAAAATTTAAAGAAAATGCATGGAATGGTTAGTAGTATTGTGTTAACATTAATTCCCTGGTGCAGATCATATTACTGTGGTCATGTTAGATGTTATCATCAGATAAATCTGGGTGAAGGATAGGGCAACCATGCACACCATTTTCAGCTATTTGTGAGTCTAAAATTATTTTAAATGAAAAACAATAAATGTAAATTGGTCTAGAATTTCTCTTTCTTGGTAGAATATATTTGACAATGGCATTTAAAAATGATATCTTAAAGTTGTCATAGAGTTGTGAAGTCAAAAAGCACTAGATGACCTCAAATACCAAACAGGACAGGGAAAATACTTCCTTGTATGAGCTGCTAACAGCTGGCTCTTTTATTTTTGAATATTTATTTATTTATTTGACTGCACCAGGTCTTAGTTGTGGCATGTAGAATTTTCGATCTTCATAACAATATAGGGTTTTTTTTCAATAGTAGCATGTGGACTCTAACTCCCCGAATAGGAATCGAACTCAGTTCCCCTCCATTGCCCATGCAAAGTGTTAGCCACTGGACCACCAGAGAAGTCCTTGGCTGTTTTACTTCTTCAGCAAATTGGGCATTCCTTGACATGAGATGTGAGCAAACTTTTTTTTAGACAAAAAAATGTTCTAAAAAGAAGACAGACCAACGGAGATTTTGATGGTCATTTGGGCTGAATCTAGTGGATGGTCAAATATATCACTTATTTTATCAACTAGGACATTTGCTGAGTTCGAGTTGGCAGAGGAGACTGGGAATGTGAGCCTAAAATGTAAAGTGAAATCTCTCACAGTCTTGAGGCAGAACCCCTCAGCAGGATTCTAGGTGTTTGTACTGTATTGTCCTCTAAATATTTCCAGAGAGTCAACACTTTTTCTTTATATGCCACAGATCTCTCTAATACCATGAAATACTACAGGTATTATGGTCAAACCAAGTCCCCTGGAAAGCCTGAACATGAAACTGAGAAAGTCACACCACAAGGAATTGCAACAAATCCACAAGCGTTCTCTCCCTCAAGATATTTGTCACATTTTGAATTCACACATGTGACTGTCTTAAAAGCTAACTTAAAATATCCAAAGGTCATAACTTTCCTGATGGGAGAGGCAGGAACTACTTTTATTTCTATGAATGGATACAGTCAGTCAGTGATTGAAAGAACACAGCAATAAGATTCACCAGAGGAAACCACTTAGCACCAAAGATAAAGAGAAAAATATTTTTTATGACCACAGGAAAAAAGACATTTTACCTTTAAAGAAGCAACGATCAAAAAAAAAAAAAGAAGAAGAAGAAGCAGCAATGATCACAAGTGTTCAGAGTTTCAAGTGTACTTGAGGCATAGAGTAAGAGACCCCACAAGTTGGGCAAAAAACAAGACAATAAATTTCAAACAATTGAAATTTCTGACTATAATACAATTAATCTATAAGTAAAGAACAGAAATACAACTAGAAAAATCCCTAAATATTTGTAAGTTAGATAACACATTTCTAAATAATCTAAATAATTAATGGACCAAAACAGTACTCTCCATAGATAAAAGAAATATGGTAACTGCATGATAACAAAAATATAGCAGAGGAAACATTGTGCAAGGAGCACTCAAAAATAAATGGATATATGCTAAAGATGAAATATCAAAAGTCAGTGATATAAGTTTCCATTTTATGAAACATGGTGAAAGCATAACAAATTCAATGCAAAGAAACTTAAATCAAGGACATAGTATGGAAAATAGGAAAGCAAATTAGCAAAAATAACAGCAAGTGTACAACAGAGGAAATCAGTAAGAATAAGACATATACTCAATATGAAAAATGGCAAAAGACTTGAACTGAAATGTCACAAAAGATGAAACCTAAATGGTCCAGAAACATGAGGAGTTGTTCAACTTCTTTAGACAAGAGCGAAATTCAATTAAAACCACAATGTGATAAAACTACCCACTGATTAGAATGACTAAAAAAGAAAATGCAGAAAAGAGTATCCAATTTTGAGCTTATGGAGTACTGGAATTAGTTCAACAACTTGGGAAAGTTGTTTGACAGGTGTCCATAGGTTTTCCATAAACCTATTAAGGCTAAGCATGTGCATGCCTATGATCCAGAAAATTCCACTCCAAAATAAATACCAAGCAAAAATGCATCTTTATATTACAAAGGTAAGAACAAATGTCCATTACCACACTATTTGTCATAGCCAAAAACTAGAAATAAGCCCCAGATCTGTCAACAGTAGTATGTGTAGATAAATTATTCATGTAGTGGAATACTACAAAGCATTGAGGATGAATAAATACAGTTACATGAAACAGCATGAACATGTAACAGGATTTACAAACATGATACTGAACAAGGAGAATCCATCATGATACTTATTACATGACTGCATATATGCACTGCAAAATCCAGCAAAACTGAACACTGGATGTTTACATGTTCATACACTGAAACTAAAATTTTAAAGAAAATTAAATGAAATATTACAAAACCTAAGACTGGTCAAGGAGAAAGACTTGGTGTGCTCAAAAGTACTAGTATTATGTCAGTTATCAGCCTTGGTAATGGTTTTAGTATCATTCTAATTGTCTTTTAAAGTGCTCAATATCTATTTACTCTTCACAAGTATGGTATATTTCACAGTCAAAAACAATGTTAAGAAAGTGAACAGTCTTCTATAATAATAGCCATACTTGATACATTTTCAAAGTAAAAATCACATCTTAGTTGTATATGAAAGGAAATTTTGAATGCCTTTCAAAGCTATTCCAATTCTATGATACCGTTATAAAAGGTCTTCTTGCTACCAAAGTTACTATTCAGAGAAGGACTGGATTAAAGTTTTAACTAGAAGGAAATATTGATTTTCCATAGATTTTAATCAGAGCTGAAAATTAGATGGGAATTAACAAGCTTCAATGTGGCAAACATTAAGAAATTAGTATTTCCTGATGAATAGAGTTTGAGGCAGAAATGGTAAGATTCAACAGATAAGAAAGGGCCTGATTATGGAGATCAAGAACCTCTTCTTGGACTTTTCTGGTTGGCTCAGACGGTAGAGAAAAAGCGAAAGTGAAAGCTGCTCAGTCATGTCTGACTCTTTGTGACTCCATGGACTGTAGCCTGCCAGGCTCCTCTGTGCACGGAATTCTCCAGCCAAGAATACTGGAGTAAGTTGCCATTCCCTTCTCCAGGGGATCTTCCCAACCCAGGAATCG
The DNA here is from genome assembly GCF_054371585.1 of Giraffa tippelskirchi. Taxonomy (NCBI): domain Eukaryota; kingdom Metazoa; phylum Chordata; class Mammalia; order Artiodactyla; family Giraffidae; genus Giraffa; species Giraffa tippelskirchi. The sequence continues at coordinate 94,912,657 of NC_137286.1, read as the reverse complement.
AGCCCAGGTGTCCGGAAATGCAGCGGATTCTTTACCTTCTGAGTCATCAGGGAAGCTCTTCTCAACTCAGGAATGACACTTTATCTGGCACGTGCTGTGAAGTCACTGAACCCTTTGAAACAGAGACCTGCTGTGGTTGGATGCGCATTTTAGGTAAATTAAGCTGGTGGCAGTGTGGAAGCCTAAATATGAAATGCTAAACAGCAACAGATTTTCTCATTCTAAAAGAGGCTATAAAAGCTACAGTGATAATTTCTCCTTAGATTTTTTGAATCTGTATAGTTTAACTTTCAAAGACTTAGTAGTGCCAACAGAATAAAAGAAAAGAAAAAAAAAGAGATCCTTGCCAATTCTAAATCCTCCGTTCTCTTTTCCAGGATCATTTCCTGGTGCAGAGTTTCTCAAGACTGAATCAAGGACCTCAAGACTCTTTTTTTGTCTAGGCAAAGTCCATTTTCTACTCTATTGAAATCCTCATCATCTTCCCTTTCTTCCACTGGGTATTTCCTTGTTCTTCTGAATCAATCATTTTGTCCCTCAGAACTGTTTCAGCCTCTGTGGGTACTTGGTGTTTCAGTCACTTGGTCATGTCTTACTCTTTGCAACTCCATGGGCTGTAGCCTGCCAGGCTCCTCTGCCCAAGGGATTTTCCAGGTAAGAATGCTGGAGTGGGCTGTCATTTCCTACTCCAGGGGATCTTACCCAGGAATCAAACCTGCACCGTAGGCGGATTCTTTACTGACTGACCTACCAGAGGCTCAGCCTCTATTGTGTACCTTACTTTACCCATTTCTCATATTTCACTTAGTTGCTTGTGCAGTCCTTTCTTTCACAAAATTTCTGCGTCACTATTTTCATTTCTGGTATCTCTCCTCAGAACTTTATACAGTATAATTTTTCAACAATCTTTAATGAATAATCCTCTATTTAGTTTTTGAAATGAGGGCTTTCTTCTGTTAAAGGAATTTTTTTAATTAATGAAAACAGATTATATATACATATAATACATATACATTTACATATGTAATAGGCAGATATGTATTATATATAATATAGATAGGCATTATATATATAATATGTGCTATGGGCTTCCCTGGTGGCTCAGATGGTAAAGCGTCTGCCCGCAATGCGGGAGACCCGGGTTTGATCCCTGGGTTAGGAAGACTCCCTGGAGAAAGAAATGGCAACCCACCCTAGTATTCTTCCCTGGAGAATCCCATGGACGGAGGACCCTGGTAGGCTACAATCCATGGGGTCGAAAAGAGGTGGACAAGACTGAGCGACTTCACTTCACTTTTTTTCTACATATACTATATACACCAAGCACATATCAAACATTCTTCTAGATCATACATGCTCCAAGAAGACAATATTTCCCCCAAGGAGACAAATTTGGACCTGAGGAGAGGGGAAACTTAGGTATTATATGATTTGTAAACCTCCAAAGGTCCTCTGCTTCCTGAATTTGAACATAACACATTCCTTCTTCCTAATCTTCCTAACCTTAGCAAGCAATCCTCTATGAGAGGATTTAATTGTCCTATTGTGTAGCCTTTTAGGGGAGCTGATGAATCACTTCATATCCTATGGACCTTTCATCATCATCCCTAAAATCAGAAGACACCCAAAATCCAAAATATCAGATAAAACAGGAAGATAATCCATATCCTTTCCTGAACCCCAGTGCTACGCTGACATATCTCTTCTGCTGTTCCCAACACTTAGCAATTCCAAACGTATTTAGCAGCTTTGCTGCTCAGCATAGTTGAGATGAAAAGTGAAGATATCACTTCTCTTAATTATGGATTGTATCTGGGACTCCCTTTACTCTCTTTCATGTGAAAATATATTGCACTTCCATCATCTATATAAATATAAAAACATGAAGAAAAGTACAAATAAAAACTATAAGAAATAAGAAAAAAAAAAGGACAAGTGACTTTTTCTAATGGCTTGGGGTCAGAAAGAGACAGTCCGGATCTTCTAATTCATGTTTCATCACCCTTATGAAGGCCTCCAATAAGCACTGTCATTGATGATCTAGCATCTATCCTATGAGATCTGGATAAGAAGTGACCCCAAGGGAGAAAAATGAGATTTAAAGATCGATGCTTCAATTTATGACCCCAACCAAACATTTTATATACCTCCCAATTTTATTACCAAGACACAAAGGGGTGGTAAAAATCACTTATATATATTTTTAAATTTTGAGAATATTTTTCAAAAGTCACTACATTCACATGCCTAAATTATCTATATTTAGTGTTTCTTTCCCAGTGGCTCAGCAGTAAAGAATCCACCGGAAATGTAATGTAATACAGGAGACATGGGTTCAATCCCTGGGTTGGGAAGAGGCCCTGGAGAAGGAAACGTCAACGCAATCCAGTATTCTTGCCTGGGATTTCCCATGGACAAAGAAGCCTGATGGGCTGCAGTCAAAAGAGTCAGACATGACTGAGCAACTAAACCACAACACGGTCTCTGGAAACTGCTTGTTTCAAAATTCTAAGGAAACATGTCCACGCCTTCTTCCTTCATGCCCTTTATAAAAATTTATGCTTGTAAGAGTTTGATGCCCTCAGTGTGCAACAATGAGCAAAAATAATAAATAATAAATCTGTATTACGTGTGCTCACCAAACTTATTCACAGATGCAGTAAACAGTTTTCTGCAGATTAGCTCTCTGGGGAAACCATACAATTTCCCACATCTCTAAACAGTGGGTATTTAGAGAAGTTCACGCTCAGTTTCACACGTCAGCTCTAAAAGCAAGTGAGAATCTTCACGCTGTTGTCAAAGACGTTAATAAATAAATCCCAAGGCACTCTAGAAAATAAAATTCATTTTCTTCAGGCTTGGAGAGAAAGGAGCATCAATAAAGAAAATAAGTGTTAAGTTGGGACCTAAAACAAAAGTAAAAATCTTCAGGGCAGGGAAGAAGAAGAAGGGAAAAATACAGCCCTGGAATATGGCCGACTTAGAGCAAAGCAGAAGAAAACAACACATTTGGTTAGAAAAGCACCTCAGGATGTAATATGAGCTGGATTGTTATCACTTATGTTTTGCATGCAATTGCAGTGTGTACATACTCTGATGAATCCAAAATATGTTTTCCCAATCTAGTTCTCTCTAAAAGACTCAGAGGAATATATCCAAATCCTACTGAATGAATATCCTCACCGGAATCTCAAATTCAGTTGTGTCAGAATTGATATCTTTACCTGCTTCCTTCTCAAGTCTCTCTCCCCTCAAATGTGCTTCCTTTTTCAGTTGTTTATTTTACACTCTAATCACTTATTTCTTCTATTACAGTGGCAGCCACCTAAATTATCTCCTTGATTCTCAAGGTATTTCCCATAAGCCAGTGAGTCTTGACCTTTACTGGAAGCACAGAATTCTTTCTCCAGAGAGAGTAAATACTTTGTCTACCAAAATGTACGTATGCCCTTGTTGTGTTGTGCTGTGTTAGTCGCTCAGTTGCATCTGATTCTTTGCTACCCCATGGACTACATACTACCTGGCTCCTCTGCCCATGGGACTTCCCAAGTGAGAATACTAGAGTGAGTTGCCATTCCCTTCTCCAGGGAATCTTCTCGCAAAATCTTCAGCCCAGCATGGAAGGTCTCTCATGATGTGAATGTTCTCCATTCTCCTTGCTCTGACTTGCCACTCATCCTCCTTTCTCTTCTGAACTGTGTTATGTTCCCGGAAAGTAACTTCCTTGATATTTCCACTGCCTTAGCCAAATTTCCCTGCTGGAAATGGCCCCTTCTTCCATACCTGGACACCTTCCTTTTTTTTTTTGTTTTTTGATGTGGACTGTTTTTAAAGTCTTTATTGAATTTGTTACAATACTGCTTCTGTTTCATGTTTTGGGGGGTTTTTTGGTCATGAGGTATGTGGGATCTTAGTTCTCAGACCAGGGATCGAACCCACAGCCCCTGCACTGAAAGGCGAAGTCCCAACCATTGGACCACCCGGGATGTTCCCTGGACACCTTCTCATGTTTAAAAGGTGAGCTTGGGTATCCTGTTGTCCCGTTACATCTTATCAAATTACCTTTGTTCACGTCCATCCTCTGTCTGGGTTAGTTGTCACTCCTATAAGCACACTCTGGTCCAGAGTAGAGCTGCAGGTTTTCATATAAACCCCTCGAATCTATCAATGATTGACTGGAAGCTTCCTGAGTTCACTTGGCTTGAGAAGAAGATGAGGATTGCTATAATGGAGAAAAATATCCCTTTCTTTTTCCCTTACTGTGAGGAGAGAAGAGAAAATTTCTGACCATCTCTAAACCACAAGCATTGCTTTCCCCATAAAGCCAATAGATGACGCACAGTGTTCCCTTCCTGCCTTCACCGATTTTCTAATAAAGAATGGGGGGGGAAAGTTTTCTAATAAAGAACAGGCATAGTGCCATTGCCTCAAACTAAGTCTTTCAAGAATTGTATCCCTAATTCTTAGTAGCAGTCTTAGCAGTAGAGAATCTGCCTGTCAGTACAGGAAATGCAAGAGATGTGGATTCAAAACCTGGGTCAGGCAGATCCCCTGAAGTAGGAAATGACAACTCTCTCCAGTACTCTTTTTTTTTTTATATATAAATTTATTTATTTTAGTTGGGGGCTAATTATTTTACAATATTGTAGTGGTTTTTACCATACATTGACATGAATCAGCCATGGGTTCACATGTGTTCCCCCTCCTGGACCCCCCTCCCACCTCCCTCCCCATCCCATCCCTCTGGGTCATCCCATTGCCCCGGCCCTGAGCATTTGTCTCATGCATTGAACCTGAAATGGTGTTCTGTTTCACATATGATAATATACATGTTTCAATGCTATTCTCCCAGAATGTCCCACCCTCACCTTCTCCCTCAGAGTCCATAAGACTGTTCTATGCATCTGTGTCTCTTATTCTGTCTCGCATATAGGGTTATCGTTACCATCTTGGAAAATTCCTTGGACAGAGGAGCCTGGAGGGCTCCAGTCCCCGGGGATTGGAGACGGGGAGGTGTATACTCTACCTGATTTAAGCTAATTAAGTTGAACTGCAGTCACACCCTTCACCACTTCTTCTGGCGGGGTCACAAAGAGTCAGACAGGACTGAGCGCATGCACACACACACACACACACACACACACACACTCTGACACACATCAACTGCCTTTATGTATTCAGTTATCTTTGTCATTTGACCTCCAAAGTTTCCCTTCTTGGTTCCCATGTGTCATTAAATCCTTTGTTAATGTAGAGATTTTTTTTCCCTTCTCCATACACTGTGTCTCTGGGTAAGACTCATATCTAACTTATGAGGCTAACAACACACTACGTCATCCCATTCTATTACTCTATTCTTTCCTATCGGCATCTGTGAATAAATATTCCTGCTCCCCCTAGGTCAAAATCCAAAATCTCTCCTGCCTATTAACTTCTGTCAGCTTTCTTCTGTTTTCCCCAATTTTCCAAACATTCATGAACCAGCCATGGAATATACTAAACTGAAACCCAGATCCTTGCTATGGAGAGCTATTAGTGTATTTTCAGAATGCAAAGTAATTATTTCTCCATTTTACAACAGATGAGCTCATTAAGATGGACAACTTCATACATTCTCGATATCCTAAAGCATAAATCATGTGACTGGCACATTTATTAGAATAATGGTTAGAAGCACCATGTTAGGAAAATTAAACAAGACAGTGATTATAAAAACCAGTGACTGGTACACAGTGAGCATTCAGTAAATGTTTGCTTTATTATTAGAGTTGGCAATGATTAAATGTTTGCTGATTTTCAAGGATAAATATAAAAGAAAAGCCTTAAACTATTTTGTGTCTCTTATAATTATTATATAACTTTGACAACATCCAAAACATATTTTTTCTGATTCTAGTTCCCAGTTTGTCATATTTGTTCAGACTCCAGGTGTCCATGTGTCTTAAACAAAGACATGTCTCAGTAGGCATTCGTGTAAAATGGAAAAGTCTCACTAAGAATTACAAAAATGTAGTAGCCTACACCTTTTTACAGCTGGGCCCAATTTCCTGAGGCTGTGCAGTGTGTACTGCACAGTGACACTCTTAGAATTAGGTTGTTAAAATATTAACAGCCTGGGGCAAGGGAACAAATGGAAATTTATAATGCATCTAAGAAATACAGTGAATTGGAGACTTTGCGAGCAATAATGACAAGAGTGTGAGTGTTGTGAACTAACGTGGCAAGTATTCACATATCTGATCCAGAAAACAACTTAGACACCTATGGGATTGCATAGGACGATATATTGGGGTGGGTTGATAGATGTTTTTTCATTTTTATAATGTCTCTATAGACCAGAATTGTGATTTTTCTACCACTTTTTCTTTAGCAGCACAATCTTTTCAAAACTTTTTACATAAAAATTTACATACAGCTCCATCATATAACAGGTAAGTGTGAAGATTTCTACAGGTTGTATTTCTTTTTGCTTGTATTCTTGCTTCTCAAGCACTCATTCTTCATATATCTCCCAGAAAAAATCAGATTATTTTCTTCCTCTACTTAAAATTGCCCAATAGATTTGTTATGCACGTAGAATAAAAAGTAGACATCTTATTCTGTCCTACAGAGTCCCATAAGATCAGGCCCCTGCCCACCTTTCTAATTTCCTCTCATCCTATTTCCCCACTGGCCACAAACTATGGGCTCCTTTACTCACCTGCTCTGTCACACCTGGCTCCAAAATTTGCTCACAATTTTGCACTGGTTCTTTTCTCTGCCCCAAACACACTTCTACCTAATTTGTGCACAGCTGAGTTATTCCTGTAAGTGCATTCTTCACTTAAATGTCACCTCCTCAGAGAAGCCTTTCTTAACCACCAAAATAATGCCGTCGCCCAGCCATATTCAAACACGGGAACTTATTTTTCCTCTCCACATGGTACTTACCGCTGGCATCTTCTCAGTCTGGGAATGTGTTTGTATTATTATGTCTTCTTCCACTAGAATGTGTGTTCTCTGAGAATAGGAACCTTATCTCTTTTCTCCACTGGTCAATAGCAGTATCTTGTACAGTGCCTGGCATAGTGGATACTGATGGAAGGACAGAAGGAAGGAAGAACGAAAGGATGAACGGCTCTTTGGGTATCCCCCTCCTTTATTTTCCTTTCTCTAAATTCTGCTGGACAGATCCTCTCAAGCACTCTAAGGAATTTGATAAATACACACGACTTTCAAATCCCTCCACATTCTCAGGAAGAGGCCTCCTAGCCCTCTGCAGAGAGAAATGCTACGTTTACATGTTGAGAGGAATCAGTTCTCATATTAAGACACAGCATCCCACAACCATGCACGCCCATGCCATCCCTTCTACATGAAAACATTTTCTGTTATGTAAACATGACTTTTCAACCATATCAGTAGACAAAGACTGCGATCGCTGTCAGGAGTCTCGTCTTCACACATTAAGGATAATGGGAAATTGATTTGCTCCAGGCAGCTCCGTTTGTTCCTGTAGCTTTAGTGAAAGAGCAGGAGGTAGAAGGAAACCAGATGGCTGTGACTAGGAGGAGGGATGGCTCTGGAAAATAGAGTCAATGCAAATTGTGCGAGAAGTACTGAATATTTGCAGATGACTTTTTTTTACTCCTTTCTCCAGTTACATAAAATTTCAAATTATATGTGAACGATATAATAGTGGAGCTATTACCATATTTTTAAAAATCATCCTAAGTACATAATGGAAATTTCTTCTGAAAAGAGTATAAAGCACTTTACTGATTATGATATATTTATATTTTCCAACACTCCTGTAACATAGAAGCTGAACTTGAATCATGCAAACATACATTTTTAGTTGATCTTGTCCTCCTTTTTAGCCCTACAATCTTGGGTAATTTATTGTCCCTTCATCTCATTTTATTTACCTATAAAATCATGAGATCAATAGCTCTGCTTTATGGCTGCCATAAGCTATAAGTAAACCAATATAAATATCTAGCCATAACCCAAGACTGGGCATAGAGCAGAGGCTCAGAAAATACTAAAGGACTCCTGATGTTTAGATGAAGTCAAAACATACAATTTTGAAGTCCCGATGTAATAATGAATTTTAAATTTCTTAATTTCTAGTTCAGGAGCACAGCTCTTCATTTCTTTCTTATTGGCTTCCTTACAACAATTTAATCCCCCTCCAACTTCCTTCCTTAAGGAATATAACTCTAAACTATTTTAGGAATGTACTGGACCCTGAAAACTGTGGTTACTTCTGTTCAATTGATTATGACGTTTTATGAGTATTCTTTCTATCAAAAGAAAAATCTCTCCACATGCATCTTTGGTTCCATAATTTCATACCCTTTCAAAATCCACTAAGAGCTACACAATCTACAAAATCTCTTGCTTCTTTACATTCTTCCTCTTTACTAGAGCCCTTCTATCATCATACAAATATGGCCTCAGGATCTGGTGGTTCAGTGGGTAAGACTCCTTCTTCCAATGCAGGGGGTGGGGGTTTCAATCCCTGGTTAGGGAACTCAAATCTCACATGCTGCAGGGTATGACCAAAAAAGAAATGTTGAGTTCAGCAAGACTGGTAAATAGAAGATCAACCTACTAAAAAGCAATTCATTTGTATACATTCGCCACAAAAATCCAAAAACAGAAAAAAATCAAATATGACTGCAAACTTCCCTTCCTTAAACAAAATTCATGAGCCCATATACATTGCTCACTATTTTCATATCTTTCTATTCCCTTCACAGGAGAATTTCCTATAAAAAAACAACAACACCAAACTAATCTTTTTATTTCATATTGGGGTATAGCCAATTAACAACGTTATGATAGTTTTAGGTGGACAGCAAAGGGATCGGCCATACATATATATGTATTCATTCCAAGAGAACTTTTTTAAGTTGGCTGCATAGTTAAATTGTTTTTTTCTTCCTTTTCTCGCATCTCACTTGCTCATCAACTTTCTCACATGAGTCCTGATCCCCCATTTCACTTGAACCTCCTTGTTAGCTTCACCAGTGATCTTTATATTGCCACTCAGTGAACCATTTGCAAATCTCTCTTGATGTTTCAGCATCAGTGGACATATTTATCAATATATTCCTGCCTTGTTGTCTGTGGCACTCATATTTGGTCATTCTCCCACCATCTCTCTGAATCTCTATAGTCAGTACCTGAAGGTAGCTGCTTCTCTCTCTGATCTAGAAATGTGAGTGGTTGCATCACTTTGTTCCAAGTTCTCTTCCTCTTTCTTGTCCTAATGGAACTTACCCACCTCCTTGATTTTGATGCTATTCATATCAACTTCCAAATTTAGATCTATAATTATCCTTTTTCTTAGCTCCTCCTCTATGCTTAGTTGCTAAGTTTTGTCTGATTCTGCAATCTCATGGACTATAGACTCCCCCAGGATCCTCTGTCCATGGGATTCTCCAGGCAAGAATACTGGAGTGGGTTGCCATGCCCTTCTCTGGGGGATCTTCCCAACCCAGGGATCCAACTCAGGAATCAAACTCAGGTCTCTCTCATGCTGGCACATTCTTTACAATCTGAGCCACCAGGGAAACCCAAGAATACTGGAGTGGGTAGCTTATCCCTTCTCCAGGGAATCTTCCTGACCCAGGAACTGAACTGGAGTCTCTTGTATTGCCGGTGGATTCTTTACCAGCTGAGCTACCAGAGAAGCCCTTCTAAGCTCTAACCTCATGCAATTACTTGCCCATTGGGGCTTTCCCGGTGGCTCAGACGGTAAAGAATCTGCCTGCAATGCAGTAGACCTGGGTTTGATCCTTGGGTCTGGAAGATCCCCTGGAAAAGGGCATGGCAACCCACTCCAATATTCTTGCCTGGGAAATTCCATGAACAGAGAAGGCTAGAGGCCTATAGTTCATGGGATCGCAAAGAGTCAGATGCTACTAACACTGATACCTTTACTTAAATGTTTTTACAGGTATCTCCAACTTGACGTATTCAGAAGTAAACTATCTTTTCTTCTTCAAATCTGATTTTTCTATAGTCTTTTTTGTAAATTGCACCCTCTTCTATGCTCATTCGAGATTCTCATTCTTCCACAAGTCTAGCTATTATGCTAAGACTTAGTGTGATGGCAAACAAACTCAATTATTTTTCCTCCAGGGTCCAGTCAAATCTGATACTTCTTCCAAACTCTTTGGTCAAAGTCTCAGATAGATGACATGGCTATTTTGGCCACTTTCAGCTAAAACTTCAATCATTTAATCTCATAAAAGTTCATTTTGGTAACTGTATACCAAGTCTCATGAGATAGTTACACAAGACATTTCATCAAATTGAAACTCTTCTTTCTTCCTCAGATCTTATTTTAGTTGGAAATCTGCATTGGGAAGAAGCATATGGTAAACTTTTCTCTAGTCCCCTTATGTGAGGCTCCTCTACCCTCAATTCCCAGCTGACTTCTGGGTCCTCTGAATTTGGAGGTTAAACTGGTCTAGAAGTAGACCAGGTAGAAAATAACTTATTCGACTGTTATTTTCATCATATGGCTTTAATGCTTTCTGGAATTTCAGGTATACAAAAATCTGTGTTCCTAACAATATGTTCAGATAAGACACTGTTTTTCTGTATGAGTATATTATAATAAATTCAAACATTTTGCAATGTACATAGAAAAAAATTCTAAGTATTACTACCCAGATATAGCCTTTGCTATCATTCCAGAAAGTTTCCTGTGCATGTACATAAAGGACAGAGAATAAAAGTGTTAGTTGCTCAGTTGTATCTAACTCTTTGCAACCCCATGAAGTATAGGACGCCAGGCTCCTCTGTCCATGGAATTCTCCAGGCAAGAATACTGGAGTGGGTTGCCATTCCCTTCTCCACGGGATTTTCCCAACCCAGGGATTGAACCCAGGTGTCCTGCATTGCAGGCAGATTCTTTACTGTCTGAGCCACCAGGGAAGCCCCTAAAGGACAGAAAGCAGATTATATGTTCATGTTTATCTTTTCAGTATCCATTACTTTCTTATTCTAAGACTAGCCTGTGTTCAGATATTCACCTGTCCTCTGAAAACTAATCACTCTTCCCCCATCCAAGCCCGACTTCCCTGGTGGCTCAGATGATAAAGAATCCCCCTGCAATGCAGGAGACCTGGGTTTGATCCCTGGGTTGGGAAGATCCCCTGGGGGAAGGCATGGAAACCCACTCTAGTATTCTTGCCTGGAGAATCCCCATGGACAGATGAGTCTGGCAGGCTAAAGTCCATGGGGTCACAGAGAGTCAGACATGACTGAGCAACTAAGCACTGCACATCCAAGTCAAGATATTACATTTAGGGGAAGATGATAGGGATCCAATGCTTTCAGGAAGAAAGATCTCTTCATTTAATTTACCAGCATGGCCCCTAAGAAACTAGCTAGGCCCTTGGGAAAGACTAGAGACTGCCACAAGCTCAACCAAGTAGTTCCTCTGATTGAAACTGCTGAGCTGATAGATCAGATCAATCATATGACTATGCTAATACAGTAATCTGATATAAAATCCTAATATGAGAGCTCACAGATTAGTTAGTGCCTCGGGTATATGGTACACAGCTATTGATCTGTTGTTGTGTTCTAAAATCCACAAAAACCAAACCAATCTAGTAGATGCTGATCTTGGTTCTTTTTCACTGTCTCCTTTTGTAGAGAGTGGAGTGGGAGTAGGTAATGAAAGATGCAATATGCAACAATTTGCCTTTTACTTTAGGGAATGCCACTAACCACTGGACATCTAAAATCTGTACTTAATGGCAGCTCTTGCAGTCTGCAGAGTTTATTTCTCACTCTTTGGAATCCATGCATCTCCGCCATGCTGTCCTGCACTGTCAACATGAGGCCGTGGATGTAATGGCTCAATGTGATGCTCTTTGGGCTGTTGAGACGCCCAAGATCTCTCTAGCTTGTATTTTGACAGAGGACCACAGTTACACATGTACAGTAAATGAATATCACTGTTAATTTCATGTTAAAGCAAATTATTTCTCTTTCCTGATGGGGATAGAAAAGAAGACAACACAACCAGTTACTTAAAGATGAGTTGACAATATTATGTCCTTTTCATATTGGAAGGGCCAGTGGTTCATTAAAACAGGAAGAGAAACCTATGACAGGTATGACCATAGACAGCAAGTATTACTATCCAGAGTCTTATTGAGTGCCTGACACACAGGAGTAGAATTCCACACAATACAGCATCTAAGCAGGGGACCCACTTCACTGTGACGGAGGTTCAGGAGTGGGCCTATAATTATATATAAGACCAACCAGAGAGTGGAATTACTTTATCATGATCCAATACTGCATTGAGGATTCAAGAGAGGCAAAAAAGATGACTCTTTCAACAAGGATATACCCTTAAGTCTATCCAGATTTAAGGTTTTATTCAGAAATAATTATATTTTCTTTTAAAATCAGTTTTCTTACTTTGGCACATTTCAGTGGTTATTTTGTTGCTATTTATGTAGAAAAAAAATCTCAAAGTTCAGAGAAAAGTTTGTCATCAAAATCTTTACTGTTTTCTTAATAAATACATTTTCTAAGCTTGACACAGAGTCCAAAACATGTTGTTTATTCCTTTTTAGTAATTTATACCTAAGAAGAAAAGGAAAACATACTTTTTTTAAAAGCTGTAACTTTTGTAGCCTGTAAATAACTACCACTAAGTGGTTTTCCTGACTCATTTAACTTTATGATTAACAAAAGCATTTAAAAACATTTATCTTGTTAAATACATAAAACCAAACAAAATGAATTTCACCACAGAGTCTGTTGAAGTACTATTATAAAATCTGAAAAGGAAATGAATAGCAGCTAGTGAAAATTAGGCCTTGGTAACAAGTCATGCAAAAAAAAATCAGGCCAAATCAGAAGCTAGAGAGTAAAGTAAGTTACAGTTTAACATAGTTATACTGTCTCAGGTGAAAATGTTCATGTACCTACTTTAGACTTCAAGTCCAACCACGTACATCTGTGGTACATGTCAAGGATATTGCCAAGGAAAAGGGAAGGGGTGGCTGTCTAAATTATAACATCTGGAAAGAAGGTAGAAAAATAACCTTAGGTTTCTATCAATTTCTAAGGAAATTTGATCATAATTTTATCAGTTTTGGTCACAGCAGCAAGAATATACGAGCAGAATCAATAATTTTGTAGTCAAATAATTATCCTTGTCCTGATTCAGGAAATCCATCTTGGTTGGACAATAACCTTGGGAAACCATTAAGGGTAATGTAACCAGGGAAGCAGATTGATGGAGCTTATTATGATTTGTTGTTGTTTAGTTGCTAAGTTGTATCTGACTCTGTGACCCCATGGGCTGAAGCCTGCCAGACTCCTCTGTCCATGGGATTCTCCGGGCAAGAATACTAGAATGGGTTGTCATTTCGTTCTCCAGGGGATCTTCCCAACCCAAGGATTGAACCCATGTCTCCCGTGTTGGCAGGCAGATTCCTTACTCCTGAGCCACCAGGGAAGTCCTCTTATAAGGATGTGTGCTGTGCTTAGTCGCTCAGTTTTGTCTGTCACTTTGTGATAGGCCGCACCTAAAAGGACTGATTACCAGAGAAAATTACATCAGGATTTTGAATACACTCTGAGTACTGACAGACAGCTCTGGCCATCAGGCATAAGATAGAACAGAAGTTACAAAGAAAGCTCTAGGCAGAAGAGTTTATGAAGAATGGCTCAGTGTCACAGAATATGCATTTAGGATACTGGACCTAGAACAAGAAATGCCTGCTTATCGGGATTTAATCAGTCATTTATAGTTAGGGCATTAGATACATATCATATGTCAAAAGTACTAGTGGTGGTTTAAATCCAATGTGGGAGATAAACATGAAGCTTTCTAGGTCAAAGCCGTGACCTAGAAAAGTTAGGAGCTGGGAAAAGGAATTCCATTACTACAAATCAGAGGACAAATGTAAACTGGGAAAATCTCTACTGGGAAGTCACAATAGAGGAAAAGAAAACAGAATGAATATGGGTAAATTCATTGCATGAGGCAGGTGACTGCCAACACAGAAAGGCTATTTCAGGCAGCAGTTATGTAGATATAAGTTTGGTTCTTGTTTGAATGATATATTATGTTCTGTGTGTAAGCATTTGCTGCCAAAGACTTTTATGCTATTCATAGATCCTTCTTGTCCCCTCCATATGCTGCTGCTGCTGCTGCTGCTAAGTCACTTCAGTCGTGTCTGACTCTGTGCGACCCCATAGACAGCAGCCCACCGGGCTCCCCCGTCCCTGGGATTCTCCAGGCAAGAACACTGGAGTGGGTTGCCATTTCCTTCTCCAATGCATGAAAGGGAAAAGTGAAAGTGAAGTCGTTCAGTCGTGTTTGACTCTTAGTGACCCCATGGACTGCAGCCTACCAGGCTCCTCTGTCCATGGGATTTTCCAAGCAAGAGTACTGGAGTAGGGTGCCATTGCCTTCTGCACCCCTCCATATAGTTTTAAAATAAATCTAGAAGTGACATCTCACAGCAACATTCTCCAACTCACATCCTCAAAAACTTCTGGTCTGCTCATGTTTCTCAACCTGCGTGTTTGCTTGCTCAGTCACTGTTGTGTCTGACTCTTTGCAACCCTATGGGCTCTAGCCTACTAGGCTCATCTGTCCATGGGATCTCCCAGGTGAGAATACTGGAGTGGGTTGCTATTTCCTTCTCCAGCGGATCTTTCTAACCCAGGGATCTAACCAGCGTCTTCTGCATTGCAGGCAGATTCTTTGCCATTGAACCACCAGGGAAGCACCTTTCTTAACCTGGTGAGGTCTTAATGATGAAGAGAGTGTAATTACTTCATCATGATGTAATACTGCATGGTATTATAGTATTGATTGGTTACCTGACATATACACACTACTATATACAAAAGAGATAACTAATAAGACCTACTACATAGCACAGGGAACTACTCTGGAATGAACTATATGGGAAAAAGATCTAAAAAAGAATGAATATACGTATATGTATAACTGGTTCACTTTGTTGTGCAGCAGAAACTAACACAACGTTTCAAGTCAACTGTATTCTAATAAAAAATGTTTTTAAATGAAAAAAGAAATTAGATAGCTATGTGGATGAAAAAAGTTCAGGCAGCTAGATCCCAGAAGAAAAATTATAACAATGGAATGGCAACTCCAACTATCAACCAAACCTCCAAATTCTACAAAGATGGTGTTGTTAAGTTGCATGCAGAACTTCCATATCTAGAAAACACACTGAACTAGTTCATGATATATGCCAAGATGCCACCAAAATGGATAACCATAGCACTATAATCTAGAAAGCCCTCCCAAAGAAAGTTATATCAGTTAGCTTTTGCTGAAAAAGCAAACTCTAAAATGTAGTGGTTTAAAACAACAACTATTTATTTACCTCATATCTCTGTGGGTTTAAAATCTTACTCCTTAATATTTAATTTCATAGGGATGATAATGATTAGAATAGAATATCTGAAAAGGCTCCTTAAGAGGGTGGTAATGAAGAAAAGTTGAGAAACACTGCTGTAGCCCTTCATCCCTTTACTTAACAATAATTATGGCACACTCTGTACTTGCCAAACACTACCCTAGGCACTGGGGACATAGCCAGGAAAAAACAGCAAAATCCTTACCCTGGTAGAATCATCATATTTCAAAAGACATCCTAGAATCTTTTTAAATTTTTTAAAAATTTATTTTTTCTTGGGCAATTTGACTATATTATTTGTTTTTTTAAGATTTTTTTTAAGTGGACCATTTTTAAAGCCTTTAATTTTTTACAACACTACTTCTATTTTTTTATGTTTTTGTTTTTCTGCCATAAGGCATGTGGGATTATTGCACCCCAGTCAGGGATCAAACCCATACCTCCTGCATTGGAAGGTGAAGTCTTAACCACTGAACTGCCAGGGAATTCCCTGGATACTCTTATTTGAAGGCAAAGAATCCTTAACTAAGGCTATGAACCATTCTTTCAGGCAGCCAGGAAGATATTTAATCTGGTTTTACATGTAGCTTCTTTGATTCTAATCATTGGAGCTATAGTTTACTGAACATTCTCTGTATGTCGAATATGAATCACCTCCCAGCTTTCCTAAGGGTCCTAAAATTAAGCATGAATTTTCACCATTTTAAAGACGAGGAAATTGAGCTTACTTGCTCAAGACCTCACAGTTACCAAATAAAAGAACTAAAATTTTTTCATTTATACTGCCAGGCTCCAAAATATGCCTTTTCTACTGTAGCAAGCTACTTTTTGCATGTTGAAGCTCTGCACTAAAAGATA
This sequence comes from Giraffa tippelskirchi, assembly GCF_054371585.1. Taxonomy (NCBI): domain Eukaryota; kingdom Metazoa; phylum Chordata; class Mammalia; order Artiodactyla; family Giraffidae; genus Giraffa; species Giraffa tippelskirchi. The sequence continues at coordinate 94,896,374 of NC_137286.1, read as the reverse complement.
AAACATCCAAGTTGTTTCCATATCTTAACTACTGTGAATAATGCTATGATAAACATGCGAGTGTATACAAAAGATGAAGAATATGTGTATAATGAAATATTGTTCAGCTATGATAAAGAAGGGAATGCTGCTGTTTGCAACAACTTGGATGAAGCTTGAGGGCATTATGCTAAGTGAAATAAGTCAGATAGAGAAAGACAAATACTATGTGATATTACTTACGTGTGGAATATTGAAAAAAAGCCAAACCTAGAAATGCAGAGTGTAGAATGGTGGTTACCGAGGGCAGGGAGTTGAGGTGAGGGGGTGGGGGATGGTAGGGTAGATGTTGTTTAAGGGTAAAAGCTTCTGACTTGTATACAAATAAGTCCTGGAACTCCACTGCCCAACATAGTGATTATAGACAACAATATTATAAACTTCAAAGTTGCTAATAAACTAGATCTTAATTGTTCTCACCACACATACACAAAAAGAAATAATTATGTGAAGTGATAGGGTGTTAGCTAATGCTATGGTGGTAATCATATTCCAAATATATGTGTGTATGTGTATTAGTCACTCAACATGTATTAAATCAACACATTGTACACTTAAACTTACACAAAGTTATGTGACAATTATATCTCCATAAAAAAAATTTCAATGTCAACCCTCTTGTTTATAGCAGGGCTGCATGGCCTAATGGATAAGGCATCTGATTCCAGGTCAGAAGACTGAGGGTTCAGATCCCTTCATGATCATTGTGTAGTTCAGCTTTGGAGAAGGAAATAGCAACCCACTCCAGTATCCTTGCCTGGAAAATCCCATGGATGGAGGAGCCTGGCAGGAGGTCGCAAAGAGTCGGACATGACTGAGCATCTTCACTCACTCACTACCCATTTATAAAAGATAGCTAGGTTTCTTCATTCCCTCTGAAACTTTGACAAGTCATCAAATTTCTCTGAGTTTTATTATCTCATATATAAAACCTAGGAATAAATGTAAATATACAGGAGATGATTTCTTAACCTAAAATTATTTATCATTTCCTATAAGTTTATGATATAACTAAGTTAAGCTTAAGGGACCTCATCAAAAATTCTTCAATGTAATACAACTCACATGAATGGCACCTTGTGATTTAGGAAATTTTTCCTCTGAAATAGAAACCAATATTATTTCTTCAATTGAAGAAGTTGATTACTAGCACATTTTATCTACTGTTCAATGAATAAAAGCAAGACTTATCAGTTTGTGTATGGTGTCAAGAATTAGCTCATAAACCTTCTATAGTTACACATTTTTCCATGAGATAATACTATACTTCATTTGCTATTATATCAGTATTTAATTTTGTATTGTAAAAAATCAGAACAGACCATCCAAGATCTGTGGGACATTTTCAAAAGATGTACATACCATCGATGCAATTGGAATACCAGAATACCAGGAGAAGGAAGAAAGAACAATGTGGAAGAAACAGTTGAAGTAATAATGGCTGAGAATGTATCAAAATTAATGACAAACACTAAACCCCAGATCTAAGAAATTCAGAAAACACCAATCAAGGGAAATACAAAATAAACAAACCAAAAACATTATTATAACACCTATGCATATCATATTCAAACTGCAGAAAATCACAGGCAAGGTAAAATCTTGAAAGAAACACAAGGAGAAAAATACTTTATCTGTAGAAGAACAGGAATTAAAAATTACAGTGAACTTCTCATCAGAAACCATACCAACAGGAAGAAAATGAATGAAATATTTTTTCTTTTTTTCTGAATGAAATATTTAAAACATTGAAAAAGAAAGATCAATAACCTAGAAGTATATAACTGGTGAAATTATTATTCCAAAATGAAGAAGATATAAAGACTTTCTTGGAAAAGCAAAAACTGAGGGCATTCATTACCCATAAACCTGCACCACAAAATATGTTAAAAGAAATTCTTCACACAGAAGGAAAACTTGGTCAGAAATGTGAATCTCTGTAAAGAAAGGAAGCACACTGGAAAAGAAAAAAGTAAAAATAGCATATGTTATTTTTATTATTCTTCATTAATTTAGAAATAACTGTGCAAAATAATAATAAAAGATAATTAGGCAATTATGACATACTGTTCCACTGTGTGTGTGTGCTCAGTCATATAGTCATGTCCAACTCTTTGCAACTCCATGGACTGTAGCCCATCAGGCTCCTCTGTCCATGGAATTTCCCAGGCAAGAATACTGGAGTGGGCTGCCATTTCCTACTCTAGAAAATGGCATAAAGATAGGTGAAATGAAGGCTAGCAATATCCCACAGGATGGGGTGGGGGAGTAATTGGGAATAATATTCTAAGATACCCTAAGAAACAAAAACTAAGCAGCAACTACACAATCCCAATTAAAATTCCAGTGGGACATTTGTTGAAATATCCAAGCTAATTCAAAAATTTATATCCATAGTGTTTAGAATAGACAAGAGAATTTTGAAAAATAAAAAAGAGAGGTGGAATATTTACCCCATCTGGTTTTTGGAATACCCTGAAGCTACAGTAATTAAGACGATGTGGCACTGGCCTAAGGGCAGATGCATAAAACAAAAGAACAGGACAGAGTCCACAAGTAGACCTCCACATACACAGTCAATTGATCTTCGGCCATGTTGCCAAGGAATACAGAGGGGAAAAGGTTGCTTACTTTTTCTTTCCATTTGTTTTGTTCTCAGTAAACGGTACTAGAATAATTTGATACTTCTATGAAAACAAAACATTTAACCTTGACTCTGGCCTTAAACCACTCACAAAAATGGCTTTGAGACAGATTATGGGCCTACTTTTGATTTTCCTTTGGGGTAGAGCCAATTAACAACATTGTGATAGTTTCTGGTGGACAGTGAAGGGACTCAGCCATACATGTGCATGTATCCATTCTCCTCCAAACTCCCCTCCCATCCAGGCTGCCACGTAACATTGAGCAGAGCTGCCTGTGCTATACAGTAGGTCCTTGTTGTTAAATACAGCAGTGTGTACATGTCCATCCCAAACTCGGTAACTATCCCTTCCCCCTTCCTTCTGCCTGGCAACCATAAGTTCATTCTCTAAGTCTGTGAGTCTCTTTCTGCTTTGTAAGTTCATTTGTATCATTTCTTTTTAGATTGTGCATATAAGGGATATCATCCTGAGTGAAGTAAAACAGACCGAGAAGGAGAAATATCATACGGCAATGACATCTTATACCAGATAAAAAAGTGCTAACAATAAGAAAAAAATATATTTTAATAGCCCAACAAAGTAATAGGCAAAAGATTTGAAAAGATATTTCCCTCATGTGGATATGTAATTGCAAAATAAGCACATGAAAGAATTCTCAGCATCATAAGTCATCTTAAAAATACAAATTAAAACCACCCATAAGTTACCACTACACAATCACTGGACTGGCTATTTTTTCTTTAATGACAATGCCAAGTATTCATGAGGGAAAGAAACAGTTGGAACTTCATATGTAGCTGACGGAATTGTAAATGGTAATATCACTTTGGAAATCTATTAGGCAATTTATTTTAAAGCTAAACCTACAGCTACCAAGCCATTCCTCTTCAGGATGTATAAAATATATATATAACCAAAGTGACTTATAGAAAATGTTCATAGCAGCCTTATTTATAATAGTCAAAAAAACTAGAAGCAACCAAATGAACAAAATAATAAACAAATTCTATGTATACAAACAATAGTACACGAATCAGCAACATGCTGATAATGTGGGTTAATCAATCGTTATATCAAACAAAAGAAAGCAGACACAAAAGATCATATACTATATTACTCCAACTATATGAATTTTACAACAGCAAAGGCTAAACTGTGATGATAATCACAAAACATTAACAGTCACCCTGGATGAGAGGAACTGACCAGAAAAGAACACAAGGGAAGTTTCTGGAGTCATGAAAACTTTCTCTATCTTTATGAAGTGGTGGTTTCATGAATGCATACATTTACCAAAGCTTATTGAATTGTACACTTAAAAACTTTACAATTGTGCATTTCATATGTAAATTATGAATCAACAAATTAAATAAAATTAACTATGTATACTTAAATGTATTCAGCATAATTCTCATACCATTTTTCTTAGATAGGTTTCATGTACCTGCAAGTATGGTTTCAAAACCCATGCACTAGAGACGGAACTTGAAAACTAGTTGCCTGGCTCCAGAGGCTGTAGACATACTCCGTGTAGGATGCAAGAGAAATTTACAAACTTTATATTCTTTAATTCAGTCATCACTAGACATTTAACAGAAGCCAAAAACTTCAAGCAAGAATTCTCCATTTACTAAGAAATAAAGTTTTTAGAAGACAAACACTCACTACACATAAACCTTGTTAGCAGTTAGGGAAAAGATTCAAGTTCAGTTCAGTTCATTTGCTCAGTCTTGCCCAGCAATATGTGACCCCATGGACTGCAGCACGCAAGGCTTCCCTATCCATCACCAACTCCGAGAGCTTACTCAAACTCATGTCCATTGAGTCAGTGATGTCATCCAATCTTCTCATCCTCTGTCGTCCCCTTCTCCTCCCACCTTCAATCATTCCCAGCATCAGGGTCTTTTCCAAAGAATCAGTTCTCATCAGGTGGCCAAAGTATTGGAGTTTCAGCTTCAGCATCAGTCCTCCCAATAAATATTCAGGAATGATTTCATTTACAATGGACTGGTTGGATCTCCTTGCAGTCCAAGGGACTCTCAAGAGCCTTCTCCAACACCACAGCTCTAAACCATCAATTCTTCAGTGCTCAGCTTTCTTTATAGTCCAACTCTCACATCCATACATGACTACTGGAAAAACCATAGCATTGTTGGCAGAGTAATTTCTCTGCTTTTTAATATGCTGTCTAGGTTGCTGATAACTTTTCTTCCAAGGAGCAAGCATCTTTTAATTCCATGGCTGCAGTCACCATCTGCGGTGATTTTGTTGTCTCTCACTGTTTACCTTTTTTCCCCATCTATTTGTCATGAAGTGATGGGACCAGATGCCATGATCTTAGTTTTCTGAATGCTGAGTTTTAAGTCAAATTTTTCACTCTACTCTTTCACTTTCATCAAGAAGCCCTTCAGTTCTTCTTCACTTTCTGCCATAAGGATGGTGCCATCTGTGTATATGAGGTTACTGATATTTCTCCCGGCAGTCTTGATTCCAGCTTGGCTTCATCCAGCCTAGCATTTTGCATGATGTACTCTGCATGTAAGTTAAATAAGCAGGGTGAAAATATACAGCCTTGACGTATTCCTTTCCCAGTTTGGAACCAGTCTGTTGTTGCATGTCCAGTTCTAACTGTTGCTCCTTGACCTGCATACAGATTTCTCAGGAGACAGGTCAGGTCATCTGGTATTCCCATCTCTTTCAGAATTTTCCACAGTTTGATGTGATCCACACAGTCAAAGGCTTTGGCATAGTCAATAAAGCAGAAGTAGAAGTTTTTCTGGAATTCTCTTGCTTTTTTGATGATCCAGTGGATGATGGCAATTTGATCTCCAGTTCCTCTGCCTTTTCTAAATCCAGCTTGAACATCTGGAAGTTCATGTATTGTTGAAGCCTGTCTTGGAGAATTTTGAGCGTTACTTTGCTAGCTTGTGAGATGAGTGCAATTGTATGGTAGTTTGAACATTCTTTGGCATTGCCTTTCTTTGGGATTGAAATGAAAACTCACCTTTTCCAGTCCTATGGCCACTGCTGAGTTTTCCAAATTTGCTGGCAGATTGAGTGCAGCACTTTCACAGCATCATCTTTTAGGATTTGAAATAGCTCAACTGGAATTCCATCACATTCACCAGGTTTGTTCGTAGTGATGCTTCCTGAAGCCCACTTGACTTCACATTCCAGGATGTCTGGCTCTAGGTGAGTGATCACACCATCATGGTTATCCGGGTCATTAGACTTTTTTTGGTATTGTTTTGTGTATTCTTGCCACCTCTTCTTAATATCTTCTGCTTCTGTTAGGTCCATACCATTTCTGTCCTTTGTTGTGTCCATCTTTGCATAAAATGTGCCCTTGGTATCGCTAATTTTTTTTGAAGAGATCTCTAGTCTTTCCCATTCTATTATTTTCCTCTGTTTCTTTGCATTGATCACTGAAGAAGACTTTCTTATCTCTCCTTGCTATTCTTTGGAACTCTACATTCAAATGGATATATCTTTCTTTTTCTCCTTTGCCTTTATCTTCTCTTCTTTTCTCAGCTATTGGTAAGGCCTCCTCAGACAACCATTTTGCCTTTTTGCATTTCTTTTTCTTGGGGGTGGTCTTGATCCCTGCCTCCTGTACAATATCACGAACCTCTGCCCATAGTTGTTCAGGCACTCTTCTTTAGGCACTTTAGTCTATCAGATCTAATCCTTTGAATCTATTTCTCACTTCCACTGTATAATCATAAGGGATGTGATCTAGGTCATACCTGAACGGTCTTGTGGTGGTTTTCCCTACTTTCTTTATTTAAGTCTGAATTTTGCAATAAGGAGTTCGTGATCTAAGACACAGTCAGCTCCCGGTCTTTTTTTTTTTTTTTTTTGCTGACTACAGAAATCTTCTCCATCTTTGGCTGGAAAAGGTTAGTGAATAATAATGTTAGTCACCACACATTTAAATCTATTTATATTTCGTATCTTCAGTGATGGCTTTCTTTCTATTTATTCTTTTCCTGTCTAATCTGAATTTATCAGAAGCACCGTATTTAAATTTCCAAAAGAGGGAGAAAGAAATTCACAAGAGACATCTAAAATAAAGTGTCCTAAGTTCTTATACTTTCTTGAAAAACAAAAATAAGAACTACACTGATAATATCAGTTACAATATGAAAGAAAACAATCACACAAGTGTTTTATAACCTGTGACTATTTCCTTTTTTATGTTTTATCATTCCAAGCAGTTTGCTCAAAATTAAATACTGAAAAGTTGCTAATCAGGTGCCTCAAAGCACCTAGTTAGTGAAAGTGTTTTAATAATAAAAAGTGTCATCTTCTTACATTGTTATCACTTTGCACTAAATGAAAAGAATCCACAGAGAAAGGAAAGATGTCAGTTGCAATATTGAAGAAAGATGTACTTAAATTTACTCATATATAGCAACTGGATAGATGATGATCAACTATCAAAGCTATTTCAATTTTTGTTGTTGTTGTTATTTGGTTGCTAAGTTGGACACAACTCTTATGTGACCCTGTGGACTGTAGCCCATTAGGCTCCTCTGTCTATGGGATTTTCCAGGCAAGAATACTGGAGTGGGTTACCAATTCCTTCTCCAGGGGATCTTCCCAACCCAGGGATCAAACTGGAGTCTCCTGCTTGGCAGGCTGATTCTTTACCACTGAAGCATCTGGGAATCCCATTATTTCATTTTTAGTTTTCTTTTAATCAAGGTTATGAAAACTGAGACTGATTTACAGAATTATTTTTTAAATTTTCTCTTCACAAAGTAATAAATGATGTACACATGTAAATATGTATGTCAAGTCCATATGTCTATGTCTGCTTACCAAGAAAGCCAAAGTTTTTACTGCAATACATTTTTAATGAAAATTCCAAAAATTGTTACTTGAATTTTGTTACTAAAAATATTTGTTATTGGAAATCATTTGTTAGAATATTTGTTGCAGAAGGGCTTCCCAGGTGGTCAGTGGTAAAGAATCTGCCTGGCAATGGAGGAGATGTGTGTTTAATCCCTGGGTGTGGTAGATCCCCTGGAGGAGGAAACAGCACCCTACTCCTGTATTCTTGCCTGGAAAACTCCATGGACAGAGGAGCCTGATGCGCTGCAGTCAACGGGGTTGCAAAGACTTGGACATGACTGAGCAACTGAACATGTTGTTAGTGTGTTTGTATACAGGTTAATTTTACCCCCAAACCTTGTGGTAGTTAACTCATTACATTCTTATTCTAATAACTCAAGCATTAATAAAAGCATGGTGAATTTTCTTAAAATTAGGAACATGGTTAAATGTTATACAAAACATGGTTAAGTTTACACAAATTTTTACTTAAAAAAAGACTCAAAAACATTCATTTTAAAATGTGCAAAACTCATTTTGCCTGGTGTTCTGGCCTAAAAGGGTTAATGCAGTATTATGTCGAATGAAGTATTACATCGAACTCCCCAGGTTGGTAGGTGCCCAATATGCTACTGGAGATAGGTGAAGAAATAACTCCAGAAAGAATGAAGAGACAGAGTCAAAGAAAAACCAACACCCAGTTGTGGATGTGACTGGTGAGGGAAGTAAAGTCCGATTCTGTAAAGAGCAATATTGCATAGGAACCTGGAAAGTTAGGTCCACGAATCAAGGCAAATTGAAAGTGGCCAAACAAGAGATGGCAAGAGTGAACATCAACATTTCAGGAATCAGTGAAGTAAAATGGACTGCAATGGGTGAATTTAACTCAGATGACCATTATATCTACTACTGTAGGCAAGAATCCATTAGAAGAAATGAAGTAGCCATCATAGTCAACAAAAGAGTCTGAAATGCAGTACTTGGATGCAATCTCAAAAATGACAGAATGATCTCTGTTCATTTGCAAGGCAAACCATTCAATATCACAGTAATCCAAGTCTATGCCCAGACCAGTAATGCTGAAGAAGCTGAAGGTGAATGGTTCTATGAAGACCTACAAGAACTTCTAGAACTAACTCCCCAAAAAGATGTCCTTTTCATTATAGGGGACTGGAATGCAAAAGTAAGAAGTCAAGAAATACCTAGAGTACCAGGCAAATTTGGCTTTTGAGTACAGAATGAAGCAGGGCAAAGGCTAATAGAGTTTTTCCAAGAGAGTGCACTGGTCATACCAAACACTCTCTTCCAACAACACAAGAGAAGACTCTACACATGGACATCACCCGATGTTCAATACCAAAATCAGATTGATTATATTTTCTGCAGCCAAAGATGGAGAAGCTCTACACAGTCAGCAAAAACAAGACCAGGAGCTGACTGTGGTTCAGATCATGAACTCCTTATCGCCAGATTCAGACTTAAATTGAAGAAAGTAAGGAAAACCACCACGAGACCATTCAGCTATGACCTAAATCAAATCCCTTACGATTATACAGTGGAAGTGAGAAATAGATTCAAAGGATTAGATTCGATAGACAGAGTGCCTGAAGAACTATGGAGGGAGGGTCATGACATAGTACAGGAGGCAGGGATAAGACCACCCCCAAGAAAAAGAAATGCAAAAAGGCAAAATGGTTGTCTGAGGCAGCCTTACTAATAGCTGAGAAAAGAAGAGAAGATAAAGGCAAAGGAGAAAGGGAAAGATATATCCATTTGAATGTAGAGTTCCAAAGAATAGCGAGGAGAGATAAGAAAGTCTTCCTCAGTGAACAATGCAAAGAAACAGAGGAAAACAATAGAATGGGAAAGACTAGAGATCTCTTCAAAAAAAATTAGCGATACCAAGGGCACATTTTTTGCAAAGATGGACACAACAAAGGACAGAAATGGTATGGACCTAACAGAAGCAGAAGATATTGAGAAGAGGTGGCAAGAATACACAGAAGAACAATACCAAAAAAAGTCTTAATGACCCGGATAACCATGATGGTGTGATCACTCACCTAGAGCCAGACATCCTGGAATGTGAAGTCAAGTGGGCTTCAGGAAGCATCACTACGAACAAACCTGGTGAATGTGATGAAATTCCAGTTGAGCTATTTCAAATCCTAAAAGATGATGCTGTGAAAGTGCTGCACTCAATCTGCCAGCAAATTTGGAAAACTCAGCAGTGGCCACAGGACTGGAAAAGGTGAGTTTTCATTTCAATCCTAAAGAAAGGCAATGCCAAAGAATGTTCAAACTACCATACAATTGCACTCATCTCACAAGCTAGCAAAGTAATGCTCAAAATTCTCCAAGACAGGCTTCAACAATACATGAACTTCCAGATGTTCAAGCTGGATTTAGAAAAGGCAGAGGAATTGGAGATCAAATTGCCAACATCCACTGGATCATCAAAAAAGCAAGAGAATTCCAGAAAAACTTCTACTTCTGCTTTATTGACTATGCCAAAGCCTTTGACTGTGTGGATCACATCAAACTGTGGAAAATTCTGAAAGAGATGGGAATACCAGATGACCTGACCTGCCCCCTGAGAAATCTGTATGCAGGTGAGGAAACAACAGTTAGAACTGGACATGGAATAACACACTGGTTCCAAGTCGGGAAAGGTGTATGTCAAGGCTATATATTGTCACCCTGTCTATTTAACTTATATGCAGAATACATCATGAGAAACGCTAGGCTGGATGAAACACAAGCTGGAATCAAGACTACTGGGAGTAATATCAATAACCTCAGATACACAGATGATACTACCCTCATGGAAGAAATTGAAGAGGAACTAAAGATCCTCTTGATGAAAGTGAAAGAGTAGAGTGAAGAAAGTTGACTTAAAACTCAACATTCAGAAAACTAAGATCATGGCATCTGGTCCCATCACTTCATGGCAAGTAGATGGGGAAACAAAGGATACAGTGAGAGACAAAAAAATCACCGCAGATGGTGACTGCAACCATGAAATTAAAAGATGCTTGCTCCTTGGAAGAAAAGTTATGACCAATCAAAACAGCATATTAAAAAGCAGAGAAATTACTTTGCCAACAATGGTCCATCTAGTCAAAGCTATGGTTTTCCGGTAGTCATGTATGGATGTGAGAGTGGACTATAAAGAAAGCTGAGTGCTAAAGAATTGATGCTTTAGATCTGTGGTGTTGGAGAAGACTCTTGAGAGTCCCTTGGACTGCAAGGAGATCCAACCAGTCCATCGTAAACGAAATCATTCCTGAATATTCATTGGAAGGACTGATGCTGAAGCTGAAACTCCAGTCCTTTCACCACCTGATGCAAAGAATTGACTCATTGGAAAAGACCCTGATGCTGGGAAAGTTTAAAGCAAGAGGAGAAGAGGACAACAGAGGATGAGAAGATTGGATGGCATCACCAACTCCATGGACATGAGTTTGAGTAAACTCTGGGAGTTGGTGATTGACTAGGATGCTTGGCTTGCTGCAGTCCGTGGGGTCCAAAGTGTTGGACATGGCTGAGCTGACCTGAACCTATATCGAATGTGGCAAAAACCACACTTTTTTAATATGTAGTTACCAATCTTTGTAATGGCTGCCAAATGATAGGAGATCAAAAACATATATATTTAAAAGGTAAATATGGCACTTCCTAGTAAAAGCAGGAAACAACCTATTAAAAGCTTATGAACTAGTCAAGAATTGTAGTCTCATGATCCTCTGAAAATTGTGATCCATTTTACAAGTCCAAAATTAAGAAAATTTTATTAAAATTTTGAGAAAAAATACTTGAAATTATGATTACATTCATATCAAAAATTTTCAGGGTAGATTAATTACTAAGAATTTGAATTTTGTAACATTCAGGAAAAGATGAAAATTCTAAAAAAGAAAGTAAGAAAGTGTTAGAAGGCAAAGCAATTAATGTTTATAGCCAAGAATTTCAATGATTTTTGGCTTGCATTTCTAATCTCAGACTGCTAGACCATACTTCCATAGCTCCTAGAATAAAAAAATCAATTAAAATTCATTTTGTGTCATATATATTCTTTCTAAATTATACTATTAAGCCAAATGTTTAAATCTGTTTACTTTACCACAAAGGAAAAAAAGTCTTTCAGAAAATCTTTAAATCTTTGAATATCTCACCCATTAGCTGCCAAGCAGCTGGTCAAGAAATACTCAGTAAAAAAAAAAGAAAAGAAAAAGAAATGCTTGGTAGTACAGAAAATTTCAATTTTAGAAACTATTCTCAATCAACAGCCTTGCCTCGGGTATTCAACATATCTGGAAAGTATCCCAACAATGGAACAGATGAACTATTTCTTTTTTCTCCTGCTTAGCTACAGGCAAAATCTAAAATTATAAAAATGATCACCACCCAATTCTTAAAAGAATATGATGCAGAAAATCACAACAAAACAAAACAGCTGCACTCCTTCCAAATTTTCAGATCTCATTCCCTAACTTTTGTGTAAATTCCTCTCAAACAAAAGTTTAAAGTGTAGTCAGGAACTAAAGTGCCTTGTATTAGGTCTATATGGTCTTACACATGAATTTAGCAACTCCTTTATATGAAGAATTATATACTCTCTTAGACAAGTTTCTGTATAGTTATCTGAAATTTTTCCATTTTATTCTCTTTGGAGGTAGGTTTATCTTAATCACTGCATTGTTATTGATGTGTTTAAAACATTTACATTCAATTTCATTATCAACATGGTAAAATGGGTAAATCTATCATCTTGTTATTTATTTTCCATTTGTCACTTTTTTCTTGTTTTCTTTTTTCCTACTTCCTTTGGGACTGATTGAATTTTTATGATTATATTTATATCCATTATTGGCTTATTATTTAAATTATTTTATGTTGTAGTAGCTATGCTAGTGTTTGCAATACATATCTTTTACTTATAGTCTACTTCCAAATAATATTGTATCATTCACTTATACTGAAAGAGATTACAATGTTACACTTCTACTCCACACCTACTTAATTAATGTTCATTGTGCTAGTGACCTCATACACACTCTTTCTGAATTTATCATCTAACTGCAAGACATTTTTAGAGAAGGCAATGGCAACCCACTCCAGTACTCTTGTCTGGAAAATCCCATGACGGAGGAGCCTGGTAGGCTGCAGTCCATGGGGTCGCTAAGAGTCGGACACGACTGAGGGACTTCACTTTCACTTTTCACTTTCATGCACTGGAGGAGGAAATGGCAACCCACTCCAGTGTTCTTGCCTGGAGAATCCCAGGAACCGGGGAGCCTGGTGGGCTGCCGTCTATGGGGTCGCACAGAGTCGGACACGACTGAAGCGGCTTAGCAGCAGCAGCAGCAAAACATTTTTATTATTTTTGCTTTGAATGATCATCTTTTAAAGAGCTTTTAAAAATTAGACAAACTCTCTTGTATTTTATTTACATAATCACCATTGCTAGCACTTTTTATTCTCTTGTGTAGATTAACATTCCATTCTAGTATCTAGCATTTTTTGACTTCTGCCATAAGAACTTCCTATAGTATTTCTTGTAATGCAGGACTGTTGGCCTTGAAAGCTCTTTTGTTTATCTGAGAAAAACCTTTATTTTTTTGTCATTTTTGAAAAATTTTTTTGCAGTTATAGAATTCTAGATTGACAGTTTTTTCTTCCAGTACATTAAAGATGTCACTCTATTTTCTTCTGCCTTGCAAACTCTTTGGCAAAAAGTGGGCTGTTTTTCTTGGTTTGGGTCCTATGTTCTTCCTCTCTAATTGCTTTTAAGATTTTGTTTTTCTGTATTAGCAGTTTTCAGCAATTTTATTTTTATGTACCTTGTTGAAGTTTTTTTTTTTTTTAATGTTTCTCCTACTTAAGTTGGTTGAACCTCTTGAATTTCTGTCAATTAAATTTTCATCAGATTTGGAACACTTTCATCTATGATTTCTTCAAATATATTTTTATACTCATAAATTTCTGCCTAGCACCCTTTCTCTAATATATAAAATATATTTGATATTTCCCATAGATCATTGAAATTTAATTCATTTTTTCTGTATTTCATTTTGCATAGGTTTTATTGCTATTTTTTTTTTGCAGTGTCTAATCAGTTAAGTATTACTGGTAAGATTTTCATTTTAGAGAGTGTCATTTTCATCCAGATGTTGGCATCTGGATCTTTTTTATGTATTCCATTTCTCTTCTCATTGTGTTTGATTTTCCTCTATCTTCTTGTACTTACAGAGATAATTATAGCAACTGTTGAAGATCATCATCTGCCAAATCCTTTTTCTATTGTCACATGGGTCTTTTTTAATCTCCACTTCTTTGAAATCCTGCTAGGGTTTTTATTGGATGCTGAACCTTCTGGGTGCTACATTGTGTTGTATTCCTTTAAAAAGAACAGAGTGATTCTATAGCATATAATTAAATTACTTTGAATTAGTTTGAACCATTTGAGGTCTGGCTATTGAAGCTTGTTTGTATGAGTAAAGTACACCGTTGTGCCTATAGTTAATACAGAACTACTACTAAGGGATAGCCCTTGAGAAGATTCTAATTAATGGCTCATGTATTAAGGTCTTTTCACTAGGTAAGTGGAAACACAAATTGTTTCCACTTCTTTGTGCACTGGTGGCTGTTAGGCTTACTCTGTCTGTAAGTTTCAATCCCCTCTGCCGTATCCCTAGCCTAAAGGAATTTCCTCATATGTATATGCAAATAAACACTCAATGAAAGACCCTCTGACAATCTTAGACTTTCTCTTTGCAACACTCTCCTCTCTGATTTCTGCCCTGAAAATTCTGTACATTTATGACTCCTTAAATTCTAATCTCTGATCTCCTGAGAGCACTGGACTCTGCTTGCATTCCTCTCCCTGTGTCATGGTTCATAAGCAGAAAGCTCCAGTATTCAAAGGACTCACCTTGCTTGTTTTTCTATCATCTATAGAAAATAGTTGTCTCACAGATTTTATTTAGTTTTCTAGTCGTGTAATTGCAGGGGAGTAGATCAGATTCTGTTGTCCTACTATACTCAGAAGTTTTAGGTTAGTAATAAAATTTCAACTCATTTATTTCTATTTTTCATGCTTTTTAAAATTTCTGTTTAATCTGTATATCTTTATTTTCAGAATTTATCTTTTTCTATTACAAAATTTCCTGTTTTCATAATGTATTATCTTTTTTTAAGATTAAAATGATATTTTGGTTAACTAATTCTTCAAATTCTTGGGAGGCTAAGTTTGTTTATTTCTTTTACTACAAAGTCATTGCTCATGTTTTCTTTAATGCTTTCATCAGTGTTTTCAAAGGAAATTTAGACAGGATGTTTTACAGATAATTGGGATCATACTTTATTAACCCGGAAATGTATTTTGGTAATTTTACAAGATAATGAATTGTTATTCCTTTACTAAAGACAATGTAAATTCAACTCATTTATCAAATAATGTCCCAATTATTGTACCCATGGGATTTTCATTTACAGAGATAACTGAATGATGACACAAAGAGGTTGATGCCATTAAAAATTTTTCAAATCACACTTCCCCTGAGAGGGGGCACACCAACCACACAGGGCCAAAGGAAAATCACCAGGTTTTGGTCAAGAGGCATAAACAGGAAGGAGTGAGGGGGAAACGCCTCGACCAGAGCCTTCATGGGAATTTCTGCAGAAAAGGCAAGGCAGGGGTAGGTAAACAGCTTAGGATTGGCTAGTTTGAATAGTTCTGGTAAGCTTTGGGCTATGGGAGTGGTCTCTAGTTGCCTGGCACCTGGGTTGATGTCGGTAAATCATATCATTCACACTAAGGGTCAGAAGCTCAAATGACTGCAGGGGATCAATAGAAAACATGAAAGTGTGATTAGGACAACAGGTGCTGAGCCATTTATATCTGCACCAAATGATAATACTCACTTAGCCACACTGTATAGGCCAAACACCAAACTCCTCCGGGGCCATAACCCCTGCTATCCCCCACCACCACCATACAAGAAAGGTGGTGCTAATATCAATATTAGCAAAGCAATTGCTAATACCAGTGAGCAATTCCTCATCTCTAAGAAGTATATAATCCTAAGAAAACCAATAATGAGATTTCCAGTGCAAGGTCTCTGATTCAGCACAAACATGTCACATAAAGTAATGCTGTGGGAACATGTGAGGATATTCATGTAATTTTTTATTTAAATGGCTTCTATATTTTATAATATCTGATAAGAATCTTTAATTAGCTTTTTCTAACCTCTGCTGACACCAGTAGCTGTAAATTGAGTGAGGAGTCTGTCCTTTGAATAGATAAGCCTTAAAATAAGAACAAAGCAAGAATCAAAGTGCATAGTCTACTGCATTAAGAACATTGATGACTGCAGTTAATGGAATGTAAAAATATTACTGTAATTAGGAAGCATCTACAACATTTTAAAAGTAACATTAATTAATTCAACAAATATTGATTGAGTACCTGCTATATGCTAGATACTGATGGGACATAAAAACTGAGTAAGAACTCCTTGAGAAGCTCATCAGATGAGTTTACCATTCAATTATTTGTATTTTACTACTAAAAATAAACTTTGTATATGATCAAATTTTGTAAAGAAACGTCAACTACTATGCTTTGTCACTGCTGCTGCTGCTGCTGCTAAGTCGCTTCAGTCGTGTCCGACTCTGTGCGACCCCACAGACGGCAGCCCACCAGGCTCCTCCGTCCCTGGGATTCTCCAGGCAAGAATACTGGAGTGGGTTGCCATTTCCTCCTCCAGTGCATGAAAGGGGAAAGTGAAAGTGAAGTCTCTCAGTCGTGTCTGACTCAGCGACCCCATGGACTGTAGCCTACCAGGCTCCTCCGTCCATGGGATTTTCCAGGCAAGAGGACTGGAGTGGGGTGCCATTGCTTTGTCACTATTTCCTCACAAATCATGTGTGTTTCTCTAGGCCTGTTCAAAGCCTCTTTTGTCCATTTTCTCATTTTTAAAAAAGATAATAGTACACATCACAAGTGCTTTGTATGCTTTATTTTAGACATAAAATAAGACAGTGAATGCAAAACTTTTCAAAAAGAACAAAATGTATAAATATAAGAGAATATTATCAATGACCATTTCTTGCTCTGTTTAGGTATGATGGAGAGTCATAAATAATTTTAAAATATATTTAAGGCCAGCAATATCAATTAAAATAATATTAATATTTTAATGGTCATCAGTGGTGTGACCTTGAAAAAATTACTTTGCGTTTTTGTGTCTTAACTTCTTTACTTGTGAAATAAGGATAAAAATATTTCCTACCTCAAAGATTTGGTTGCCACTAGTTGAGGATATGACTTAAATCCTTAACCTCTTGTAGTGTTAAAACTCAGTTTTTAATACCAGATATCTGAGTTCAATCTCATTTCAGTCACTTACTTATATTTAAGATAAGTTATTTAATTTCCATGAGCTACTTTCCTCTCCTGAAAATACAATATTACTAGTACTGACCTCATAGAGCTACTGGTATGTAGAAAAAACACAATCCTGTGTTTGGAGTAGATTTGTGAGCGAGGACTCCAATTTTTTCCAGTAAGTGTATTTCCATTAGACAGATAATTCACATAGTATTTAGAGAGAAAATTTTAATTATGCAAGACTAGTAAATTCCTCCTTTATACGATTTAAATGCTTTTTGGTAATAAAGGTATTCTATAATTTCAGTAGTTAAAATACTGAAAATTTTGTGATTAAGTTTCACACTTATAAGCATGATAGTCAAACAGTGACCTTCCTAGAAAACTCTTGTTCATTTTCCATCATTAAATTTCAGGAAATAATTGGGAAATGTATGTCACCATAGTAATCTGGGGCAGCACATTTCAGGGTGTAATCTCCTCTAAGGCCATTGCCTGGCCTTGCTAAACTCTAATCTCAGCTATATTTCATTGCTCTCAGATTTACAAGGATATAATGGCAACCCACTCCAGTATTCTTGCCTGGAGAATCCCAGGGACGGAGGAGCCTGGTGGGCTGCCGTCTATGGGGTTGCACAGAGTCGGACACGACTGAAGCGACTTAGCAGCAGCAAACACTCTCTAACCTTATAGTACTTACAAGGATCAACATAGTGTCTACATATTTTCCCGTACTTCCGTCTACCAGATCATTCTTTTTGAATAAGACTTCTTGTCATTGAATTATCATAGCAAAGGTCAATGAAAGTTTAAAGTCTATATTTTGTGATTCCACTTACACTAAATGTTTAACATAATACCTAGGACAAAAAATCTTGATACATTTTGAGCCATTATTATTATCATTTCCCCAGTAATACCAATGCTTGCTAGAGGATTGCAAGGGGGGATATGACCAAATTAAACCTCTATAAAAAAACTCAGTTATTGTTAAAGCATTGGTATATAATTTGTTTCCTGTAATATAAAATGTTTGGAGTAGAAGACCCTAAGATTTACCCAAGCATAAACCTTCCAGGATTAAAAAACTTGACTATCAGGTGATTTTAGTCATAATTCCATATACAGTCAAATTAGGGTCAAAGAGTTAGAAAGATAAAAATGAATTGGCATCTAAATCTGACATGTTTTCTATTTTATTTAAATCTGGCTACATAAATAACTGGTAAGAAGAATTTTATGACTCTGTCAGCATATTCTTTTCATCCTTAAGTAAATTTAATTTCCCTCCCATTTCTTTCTAATAATGAGAGCTGTATATGCTTTTGAAAAAAAGAATATTGGGATGTTTCAATGATGTTTAATGAGTTCTAATATGGTCACACCATGCAGTTCCACAATCATTTCTGCCTCTGCATGATGCTAATTGGACCCCTTCCGAAACACATTAGTCCACTTATGCTGTTTGTTTTCCTAAAATGTTACATCTGCCAATAGCCTCCTAAAATCCAGTTAATTTTGTTTAGAGTTATTAAATATATTTTGACACATCAACTTTTCAATAAATAAGAAGATCCTTCTTTTGTTATATTTGCCAAATTTTGCTAGATGTTTTAGCAAAGTTTAAAAAAAAAAAGAGTAATATTGAGCTAGTGCTATAACTGTTGATCCCCAAATCTCCCAGTAGACATTTGCTTCTATGCTACCACATATATGGCAAGACCTACATTTTTAAGTGGAGAAGACAGTGACTGTCATGAGAATATCAAGGCCTTACTTTCCTACAGTTGGAATCATGCATGGATAGATACCAATACAGAAAAGTAGTAATCTACGAAATTAAGGCAAAGATGAAATTTGTTTTCAGCACTGCCACTACAGTTGCTCCCCTATTCCTCTCTTATATTCCTCTCCTTAAGAATGTAACATAATATACTAAATATTAACCATTTTCTCCATTATATTAGTCTATTAGTCTATATTAGTCTATTCCCATTTTGTCTATTCATTGCAATGTTTCTTTTAAAGGGGCATTACAGACATCGTAAGAGGATGTTTTGTCATCCAGACATAGATGCTTGGATTTGTAATAAAAATTAGAGGAAATACAGTCTTCTCTCATTATACAAGAACTTCAGTTAGATCCCAGAAGGTTGGACCTACCTACCTTATTCAGACCAGCATACTCAGCATTTAGCTTTAGTGCCTGACACATAGAAAGGATTAAAATTTGCCATTAAGCTGAATAAATGTAACTGATAATAGGCAACCTTACTCCCTGGTTTAATCCTATTAGATCACAAAGTATTGAAATCTGTTCACAGGATTTCTCTTCTCAACTAGACTTCAGGTTCCTCAAGTGCAGGGATCTTGTCTTCCCCACCAACTTGGTAAGTTTCTTACCCGTGGAAATTAAAAACGTGAAAGCTAAGTTACGAGAAACCTACAACATGATTAGGCAGCTCTACAGGTAGAAAATACTAATATTAAAGCTGGGTGAGGATTCCCACTTCTTGAGCATCACTGGAGCGTCTCCGCGCTCAGGTTGCCTCGGCAACTAAGGAGCGCGCCCGCCTCCGGCCCCGCCCACAGCCCGGCCCACCGCTCAGCTCTTCCCCGGCCTCCCGGGATCCAGACTTCCGCCCCGACTTGCAAACCGGGACCTTGAGTCTCGCTGTCTCTGTGCTGCCTGACTAAAAATACGGCAGAAACACAACTTCAAGTAAAAGAATATCCTTTCCATACGACCTGCAATTGTGTTCAGAGATATAAATACAAAAGCATTCGCTATTTTGATCTTGTAAGCTCCTCCCAGCTTGAGCATCTGGGTCCAATTTTCAGGCAGTGCTTTGGACAGCCTTAACCTCGGAGGACCCCCAGCTTGCGGAAGGAGACGTGGACCTGAGTTGGGAGAGACGCCGGGCCGGAAGTGGAGCTGCCGCACGGACTTGCTGCGAGGTTTCTGTTCCGAACGGCGGTACCATGTAAGTGTTGGCTTTCCAGCCGTCCCATTCCGCGGTCCCGCTGCCCGGCCTTAATCTCTCCCTCTCTCTTCCTCAGGTCGAAAGTTTCTTTTAAGATCACACTGACGTCGGACCCGCGGCTGCCATACAAAGTGTGAGTAGCTCGGCCTAGGTGGGGGGGTGGAGGGGCTCTCCAGTCAGGGGGAAGGCGACTCGGGCCTTCCCAGCAGTAGCTACCTCAGCGGTGCGCGTTCCTCTCCTCTCCCCGAGGCCGCCCCACTCTCACCTGAACAGAGTTATCGTGTAAGTATATCAGCTTGCCCGGGGCGAGGCTGTGCGGGTGTGTGTGATGGGAACGTCATTGTTGGATTCCGAGCTCTCTTCGAAACTCGTTTCGGGGGTGGTGGAGCGGGGACACGTGTGGCCTGGGCTCTGGTGACTTGCTGGGATCCTTAATACAGTCTGGAGTCTGCTTATAACGTGACAGGCCTTTCACCGCTTTGAGCAGCTGTTCGGGAAAGTAAGGGAACGCCTCCCAGCCCAGGTTCCGAAATGACCAGAACGTCAGGCATTTGATTCCCGTTGGTGTGCCTCCTACGATAGTTGGGCTTCACAAAGTAGAGCTCTTAACACCCTCTTCTCATCGTCTTCGATTTCTCCCTTTACACCGGGGTATTCTCATGAGTGTGTCAACTGGCTCTGGAAAAGAATGAGAAGGAAGGAAGGAGGAAGGCAGCATCAGTAACTATGTAAGAGTGCGTGAAAGTAGTACCAGTTCGCTTAATACGCGTTGACTGAATTGGTTGGCACGCCTTTAGCTTAGTGTGTGTGTGTGGTTGTATGTATAATCTGTATATGGATATGTGTATATAAAATGTGTATAACATGTATGACGGAGAAGGCAATGGCACCCCACTCCAGTACTTTTGCCTGGGAAATCCCATGGACGGAGGAGCCTGGTAGGCTACAGTCCACGGGGTCGCGAAGAGTCGGACACGACTGAGCGACTTCACTTTCACTTTTCCCTTTCATGCACTGGAGAAGGAAATGGCAACCCACTCCAGTATTCTTGCCTGGAGAATCCTAGGGACGGCGGAGCCTGGTGGGCTGCCGTCTATGGGGTCACACAGAGTCGGACACGACTGAAGTGACTTAGCAGCAACATGTATGATTTCAGTTCAGTCGTGTCCGACTCCTTGTGACCCCATGGACTGCAGCACACCAGGCCTCCTTGTTTGTCACCAACTGCCAGAGTTTACTCAGACTCATGTCCATCGAATCAGTGATGCCATCCAACCATCTCATCCTGTGTCATTCCCTCTCCCATCTTCAATCTTTCCCAGCATCAAGATCTTTTCCAGTGAGTCAGTTCTGAATATCAGGTGGCCAAAGTATTGGCGTTTCAGCTTTAGCATCAGTCCTTCCAGTGAATATTCAGGACTGATTTCCTTTAGGATGGACTGGTTGGATCTCCTTGCAGTCCAAGGGACTCTCAAAAGTCTTCTCCAACACCACAGTTCTAAAGCATCAATTCTTCGGCTCTCAGCTTTCTTTATAGTCCACTCTCGCATCCATACATGTCTACTGGAAAAACCATAGCCTTGACTAGACAGACGTTTGCTGGCAAAGTAATGTCTCTGCTTTTTAACATGCTGTCTAGGTTGGTCATAACTTTTCTTCCAAGGAGCAAGCATCTTTTAATTTCATGGCTGCAGTCACCATCTGCAGTGATTTTGGAGCCCAAAAATATAAAGTCTGACACTGTTTCCACTGTTTCCCCATCTGTTTCCCATGAAGTGATGGGACCAGTTGCCATGATCTCAGTTTTCTGAATGTTGAGTTTTAAGCCAACTTTTTCACTCTCCTCTTTCACTTTCATCAAGAGGCTCTTTAGTTCTTCACTTTCTTCCATAAGGGTGATGTCATCTGCATATCTGAGATTATTGATATTTCTCCTGGCAATCTTGATTCTAGCTTGTGTTTCTTCCAGCCCAGCGTTTCTCATGATGTACTCTGCATATAAGTTAAATAAGTAGGGTGACAATATACAGCCTTGACGTACTCCTTTCCCAACTTGGAACCAGTGTGTTATTCCATGTCCAGTTCTAACTGTTGTTTCCTCACCTGCATACAGATTTCTCAGGGGGCAGGTCAGGTGGTCTGGTATTCCCATCTCTTTAATAATTTTCCACAGTTTGATGTGATCTACACAGTCAAAGGCTTTGGCATAGTCAATAAAGCAGAAGTAGATGTTTTTCTGGAACTCTTTTGCTATTTTGATGATCCAGCGGATGTTGGCAATTTGATCTCTGGTTCCTCTGCCTTTTCTAAATCCAACTTGAACATCTGGAAGTTCATGGTTCATGTACTGATGAAGCCTGTCTTGGAGGATTTTTAGCACTACTTTGCTAGCATGTGAGATGAGTGCAATTGTGTGGTAGTTTGAGCATTCTTTGGGATTGGAATGAAAACTGGCCTTTTGCAGTCTTGTGGCCACTGCTGAGTTTTCCAAATTTGCTGGCATATTGAGTGCAGCACTTTCACAGCATCATCTTTTAGGATTATGTAAGTAAAAGCAGCTCTGAAATTTGTGGGAAAACATGCTTTAACTTTTTAAGGCCACTTTTCACTTGTCAGGCAGGTAAACATGTACTGTAATAGAGAAATGTCCTTTTGAGTTGCTAACTGTTGCATTCTAGAAAGGATGTTGCAGTTGTAGATTTATTCTGGGGGGAATGCCCCAGTTTTTATGGTTAGTTTCGTTTGTTGATTGATTCCTTGTTGACGTTGCATCTTGGTTATAGAAATGTTGAAATCAAACATTCTCTGTCATGTACAGGATGCATTAGAAACACCTTTGACTCTTGCAGCTCAGATGGTAAAGAATCTGCCTACGATGCAGGAGACCTAGGTTCCATCCCCCGGTTAGGAAGACCCCCTGGAGAAGGGAATGGCTACTTACTCCAGTATTCTTGCCTGGAGAATTCCAAGGACAGAGGAGCCTGGCAGGCTACTGTCCATAGGGTCACAAAGAGTCCAACAGGACTGAGCGACTTTCACTCTGACTCTTGCAGTCTAATTCCAGTCTGTCCAGTCTTACTCCCTGCCTCACCTCCCCAGCCCCCTCACTACCACCACCATTTAAAGTTTCAGCCATCCTAGTTGTATATTGACAGCAAATCTTTTGAATTCTCCCTGCTCTGGCACACATTCTCTTCTGTGCTTGGAATGTAGTTTTGTGAGTACCACTTCCTGATAACATCCTTTAATGATTAAAATTTCACCTCTGTGACAGTTTCTGTGATGGTATAGAAAGTTCATCTCACCCCTCTCTAGTGTCCTATACAAGCCTCATTCTTTATAACACTGGTCAGGTTATGCCATACTTCTGTTTATGTGAGACTTTTAATTTTAAAAATGCCAGTAGTTTACTTTAAAAGTTCACCTCAGTATACAGGATGGTTCTCATCTTTTCAAAATACCAATATAATGTAAGAGTAAGTGATGTGACTGCCAGCACAAGGGCGTCACATCCAGATAAGGTCTCTGGAGTGATATTAACTCCCAGTCCCTGTGCAATTTTCTGTCACACATGCACTAAAATATGCTCTTATTTTATGTTTTATTGGATTTTCTTTGGATAGTCTCACCAATTTAATCTATGGAGAGAAACTTGTGTTAATGATTATCAACATGGCATTTAATTATATGGTACAGGGACATTTCCAGTCTCTAGTCCAAAAGTGAATTGAAACCCCAAAGTTTTAGAAGTTCTCTACAGGCAAGGGTTTTAGGACAGCGATTCTCAGGTTCTGAACTGTAAGTAAAGTATAAAAATACTTGCGAAGTAGTATTCCTGGTTTTGTAGATTTCTACATTGCCAGTTTATTAGGTATTTTTTAAATAAATGGCTATTCTTTATAATTTTATTTTTCTCTTTTTATTCCATATAAAAAAGGAAAGGGAAAAAAACATGATGTGTTTTCACTCTTTAGCAGTATTTTGAGGGAGTGGAATATGGCAGGTAAGAAATTTATTCACACTTTTCTTATTGAAAGTCACTGTAATGTGCAATGTCAGATACAGTGATTTTTGTATTCAACAGTTGATCTGTAGACTGAGTGAGGAGGTGGTATATATACCTGAGAATGTTACATATGGTAGTTGGTATTAAATCATTAGAGAACAGTACAGTGGTGACAAATAGAGAAGTTTCAAAGAGAAGTGGTAACTTTCTCTGCTTTGAAAGAGAATCTATGTTTCTGTCTTTAATCACTGTAATTTATTTTATATTAGGAATCTTACATAGCTTATTTTTTAACCTATTTCTCTGCTTTCTTAAGGTATAATGGCAATTCTTTTTTATGGTTAAGTTGAACAGTTGATACAGGTTGATTGTTTATCAGTGATCTTAAATATACTTGCCACTATTCAAGTCAAAACCACACATCACTCTTCAAAATGTTATTTCAGATTGTGTTCTATGAGCCCTTTTTCATATATTATAAAAGTGGAAAAATCGCTTCGCATTTTGCCATAGTAAACATACTCATTTTTGCCAACTTGGGCTATTATTTTTGACTTGATGATTGAAAATACACAGAAAGGTTTGTGAAAAGATAATGCTCCCCAGGGAACCTGCTCCTCTAATGAAAACAATCACATTCCTGCATAGGATGAACTGTAGGTGGCAAAGTGTGCTTAAGATTGAGGAGAGATTCCACTTTTTGAAACCCATCTCTGGAAACAAGTGCAACCTACATGCTAGACCTGTTTGTATCAAAGTATTAAATGTGTACAAATCCACACCTGTATAGGTTATACATTTTTCAAGTGGACCTGAGGACACCATGTCAGCTATAAGACTAATTGTTGCTTTCTTTTTTAGAGTTAATGCACATAGTGTACAATCAGAAGAGCCAACCTCAGACTCAAAAGACAGCTTTGCCAAGGTCTGCTACAATAGCTGAAATGAGTAACAAAGGACTTAAAAAATCAGCCTTTCAAAAAAATTTTTTTTTAATTCTTGCAGACTCAGTGTTCCCGAAAGTACACCTTTTACAGCGGTCTTAAAGTTTGCAGCAGAAGAAGTAAGTATAGAAATGGGAACAGCCTGTAGAGAATACAGTTTGTGTCTCAAAATGAGTCTCAAATATTTGCATGTGTCTTGACCTCCCACTTCCTGATAAATTCATTGCTAGGTTTATGCTGTCAAAAGGTACACCTCACTTACAGGTAAAAGAAGAGTGAGAGTTGAGACGCACAGATACAAGAACGGGTGACACAGATAGACACATTTATTTAACGTAGCTGTTAGATTATAAGGAGAATCCTTACTGAAATTGAAAAGATAGTGATATGTCAATTTTTTAAAAAATCACACTGTATGCTTGTATTTTTACCAACTTTGATTCTGAAGTATAATTTTATTGTATATTTATCATATTTTTCAACTTTTCTCTATAAGCATGTGGAGTGTCAGTAAAATTTATTGTTTTTGAAAATATGATTGGGTTTCTGTTTTTAAGAAATAAAATTTTTCCAAGGATTTTCATCAGAGGCATCTATAAAGTAACTGTTTATACTTGACAATTTGAAGAGAAGCCTGTGACTTGGGAGACTTAGGGTTCCTCTTTTAACTATGTCATTAATTATTTGTTTGACATGACAGTTTCTCTCTTCCTGAAATTTCTTAATCTGTAAAATGGAAATGGTTAATGCTTATCCTTTCTGCCTGATTACATGATTTTGAGTGAAGATATAATAGCATTTATATTTAATGTTGTGGAATCTTACAGTAAGAGTAAGAGTTGGCTTGAGAAACCAAAAGTCTGTGGATAATAAAACCCTAGTATAATTCTCTTAATAAAAAATAAAATCCCCCAACATAGGGCTGGACATTAATTTAAATAATGAGTTGTCAGAGCCTAAGAGGAACTTCTTAGCATCCTAAATTATAAAATACAGTGGGATCTGAAGTAGAAAACTGAGGAACATAAAATACACTTCTCATCTAGGAAAAAGCTTGGCAGTACTGTAGAAAGAAGTGGTAGTTTCTGTTTGTACATCACTAGTAAAGCCTCCCCAAATTTCAGTTAAACAGCATTGTTGCTATATGCTGGAAAAGGGAAAAATTGTGTCTGTAGTTGCTTTTGATTTTTATTGTCATGTAATAGGTTACCACTAAGAAAATGCATAACTTAAAATGGACATAACTAAGAATAACAACTAGAAACTTCTGTCATATTCAAGTTTTATAAATCTGAGATTGCCTATAATTTAGGTGTTTTATCAAGGTTTTAAAAAGTATTCAACCTCTATAAAAACTTAACTATTTTAAAATTTATTAAAGTACGTTTTGGAGTTAATTTATTTAAAATTTTTAAAACGTAAAGGACATTTACAATGAAGAATGTGCCATATGGACAGTAAAATTGTTTTTTTAGGTTCACAACAAGTAATTGTTCTCATGTAGTTAAGTTCTTATTTTAAAACTTGATTGTTCAATTGATAAATTAAAATGAGCTCATAGTTTTTTCTCAACTATGGTGTGTGATTATTATAAATACTGAGAGCAGCATTTCCCAGAGAGAATGTTTTCCCCAGACCATGAGAACCACCAAAAAGAAAACCATTAAAAACTGAGATTGGGGTCAGTGGTCCAAAAGTATGGGATGTTGTTGACTTTTTTATTTCCTGGAGTCAAATAAACTATATTCAGTTTAGTCGCTCAGTCGTGTCTGACTCTCTGCGACCCCATGAATCGCAGCATGCCAGGCCTCTCTGTCCATTACCAACTCCCAGAGTCCACCCAAACCCATGTCCATCAAGTCGGTGATGCCATCCAGCCATCTCATCCTCTGTCATCCCCTTCTCCTCCCACCCGCAATCCTACCCAGCATTAGGGTCTTTTCCAGTGAGTCAACTCTTCGCATGAGGTGGCCAAAGTATTGGAGTTTCAGCTTCAACATCAGACCTTCCAATGAACACCCAGGATTGATCTCCTTTAGGATGGATTGATTGGATCTCCTTGCAGTCCAAGGGACTCTCAAGAGCAGCATACTAAAGGATTTTGAAAAGATTCCCGCTTTAGATTTTCCAGACTTACTCAATCACAAAACTCAACTATAATATTTATAAAGCTAGTCTGTAGCATAGAAGTGCTTATTAAATTATTGGAAAAATGAATAAGCTGTGAACACACTTTGACAGATGAGAGCATGAAGAGAATAATTCTGCCTTTGAGCTCCCAGTAAGCTCCACACCACATTTCACTGACTCATAAAGCACTTCACCTCTGAATAGAGATGACTGGGGGCTGTCTGTCACGGTTGACCATAGGGCAGTCACATCGTTGTCCAGCGGATATCACCTGCACCCCTACTTGTACTTAGAGGTACTTCTTGGTGGCATAATTGGACTATTGCAAACCCATATTAAACACAAAAGAGCATTTGTTTGAACTGACTATTTCTACCAAGAAATTTTAGGACTATTCTAAGCAGTTACTTTGCTTTTATTTTCACTTGTGCCTGAGTGTTATATATGACCAAAGTAAATCGTGTCTAAGTCTGAAAGATCAAACATTGGGTTGTAGATTCATTGACAGTGTTTTTCCATTTATATGGTGCATAAAATAAGATGCCTTTTACAGTCTATGGTGTCCTAAATACAATGAAGTGCAATTTTAAGAAAACAGGTGGCACGAGTGGTAAAGAACCTGCCTGCCAACGCAGGAGACGTGGGTTCAATCCCTGGGTCGGGAAGATCCCCTGGAGAAGGAAATGGCAACCCACTCCAGGGTTCTCGCCTGGGAAATCTCATGGACAGAGGATTCCGAGTAGTACGGTCCATGGGGCCGCAAAGAATTGGATACAACTGAAGCGACTTTGCACAGCACATTGTTCTTTAAAGATAAAGCAGATTGTAATACTTTCTTTGATGATGTTACTTATCCTAAAAGATAAATTACAATTAGAATTATAGAATTGATTATATGTACCCTACCATTACTGTCTTTTATAATTAGCATTTTATACGCTTATATGTATTTTTTCTTTTCTTTTTAGTTTAAAGTTCCTGCGGCAACAAGTGCAATTATTACCAATGGTAAGAATTCATCTTAAACCTGTTTATTAACAGAGCTATTAGCTGTTTAAAAGAAACCAAATTGTTAAAATTGACTTAAAATACAAAAACCCTAAACCTTACATCCACATAAATGATATACATAATTGTAAACACTAAATCAAAGTTATTGTTCATAATTGTATGTTCAGTTTTTTTCTGTGCTTTTGTTATGTAGTACAGTACTTTATAGGCTTCCCTGGTGGCTCAGATGCTAAAGAATCTGCCTGCAGTGTAGGGGATCTGGGTTTGATCTCTGGGTCAGAAAGAGTCCCTGGAGCTGGGCATGAACCCATTCCAGTATTCCTGCCCGGAGAATCCCACATACGGAGGAGCCTGGCAGGCCACAGTCCACGGGGTTGCCAAGAGTCAGACATGACCAAGCGACTAAGCACAGCACGTTATAATATCATGTGTCCTTATGCCAAATTATTGCTGAAGATAACTTGTCATTTAACGAAGTGTTTTCTATTGTATCATAAATGGTTTTGGAATATAGGAAGCTAAGCAGGAAAGTACCTTTGCTATCCCTTGCTATTGCTTTCCTGATAGAAAACAATCCTTATAGGCCTGGTGGCTCAGAGGTTAAAGCGTCTGCCTGCAATGCGGGAGACCCGGGTTCGATCCCTGGGTCGGGAAGATCCCCTGGAGAAGGAAATGGCAACCCACTCCAGTATTCTTGCCTAGAGAATCCCATGGAGAGAGGAGCCTGGTAGGCTACAGTCCACGGGGTCGCAAAGAGTCGGACACGACTGAGTGAGTTCACTTCACTTCATAGGCTTGCAGTAATGAGGATTTTATCCAGTTAGATAATATAAATTAAATTCTGACTATCTTTGGATACTACGGATAATTAATGGAACCAGCCCCCAAAAAAAATACTGAAATAAGATGAGGAACAAAGATGGCAGGAAAGACTTAACCATCAAGAATACAAAGTCATGGTCCCAGGTACTGGTGAGTAGTATCAAGTGTCAGTGGAACTTACATGACTGGTTCTTCAGCCTTAAGATTTGATGCCTCAGAGCAGTGCTAAATGATAAATAGCATACTTAATGTATTTTGGCTTTATTTTTCACTGGATGTGGCAAAACAGTATGAAAAACTATTCTCTGTCAAACTTAACAGGGTCGTTGCATTGACAGACGTTGTCTAGTCCAACAATATGTGTAAAGACATAATAGTGAGAGGTTGCAACAGATAACCCACCTGCCAGATTGTCATTTATGTTCTTGGTATAACTGTTTGGCTTATGCCTATATACACAGCAGCATTATTTTGGCACATGAACTTCTTGTTACTGTTAAAGCCTTTTAGCTTCAGAAATAACTAAGGTCATTTTACAACTTAATTCTAGATGGAATAGGAATAAATCCTGCACAGACTGCTGGTGAGTATCTGCAATTCATGGCAGTGTGGTGAGGCTGTCTACATCAATTGATACTGAATATGTAATTCATTCTAATTAGTCTTGACAGGATTTTACCAAGATAATGGGTGATTTTCAGGGATTATGTGGCAGTCTTTACCTGAGTGTGTGAATAATTTGTTACATTCTGTGTATCAGTTATATGCTTTTGGCTACAAGAAAGAAAAAATCTGACTAATGAGCATTAAAGTTTTTTAACTGATACATGTAACAAAAAAATCTGAAGGTAAGATTGTGTTCTAATGGGAATAATGTGCTGTATTAACCTTCTCATTAGGTAGTTGTGAGGTTGTACTTGTAAGTGCTTAGAAGTTTGCGTTATTCTTAATAAACAGTAAGTACTGACTATTATTATTTTGAAGAAGTACAGTCGTTTAAATTTCATGGGACTTGCCTGCATTGTGAGTTTCAAGCTGTTAACATTATGTAGCTCTACATATTGATACCCTAACAAGCAGGAAGGGTAAAAGTAGTCTTAAACTTTTTAACCGGCAGTTATGTATTTGTTTGAGACGTACCTTCCTAAGCTTATAGTTCGGTTAAAATATTTTGAAATTAAGCATGATTTAATGATGTAAATTTAGCCGTATTACAAATAAAGAGGGATTTAAAATGATAATTTCTTTTTTACTCAAGTCAGTTGTTCTAAGTGTATAATTTATTAAATCAAAAAGGCTATTTTTTTAAAATTGTGAGGCATTTTGTTGTGTAGGTACTTTTAAACTTGGATTTAAAGATTTTGCGTTTTCTTACTCTGTAAATGTCCAATAGTTTATATTAATTTGAATTCCTTCTTACTCTGACATGTTGCCTGTTGGATTCCCCTTTAAAGTTGAATTGTGGACATCCATCATAAAATGTGAAGAAAATCTCAGTAGCCAACCCAGACCCAAAATAGGTCAGCATTGCTAAACTTTTGTCACTTGTGATAATTTACACGTATTTTTCCTACTCCCAATTATGTTATTATATATTAAAGCAAATATTGATTATTGTGTTTGGTGGTATTTCTTTAGGTAGTGTCCTTTATTTTTTTTTTTTGTGGGTAGTGTTCTTATTTCAAATTTTCAGACTTTTGTTGGGTTGTGAGGATGTGAGAGGAGTCAGAACAAGACATAAGAAGCCTCAACTTTGGTTTTGAGGATGTAAGAAGTGTGAGAGCAAGACTGAAGGAGCCTAGACTTGGGTTCTAATATTTTTGAGCTTTGCACCTACTTGACACTTCTTTGTTTCTTCTGCATATTAATTGTTGAAATGTTAATGATAGTGTCATTTTTTAAATACCTAACTTTTTGTTTTGTCTGTAGGAAATGTTTTTCTAAAGCATGGTTCAGAACTGCGAATAATTCCTAGAGATCGTGTTGGACATCGTTAATATCTGCTTCTTGGAACATAAAACCCCCTTCCAGAGTAAATATTGGTATTGTTATTATTGTAAAATTGGAATCAGGCATTTGAAATCCTATAAAAACACCAGTAATTGATGACATAATGAAAGGTGACTGTCCATGCTTGTTGTTCACACTTCACATGAGGAGAGAACGCATCCAGGCCTAGGGCACCATGACCACAGAGGATCAGTCTTTCATTGCTGCCTCGCTGTAGTTCATCAGGGGTGAATGGATCAACCATCTGTGTCTTTTAACCAGAGGATGCTTCTGGTCATTCTTTCTGAGAACATCTGGAAAATTAAAATTTACTGAATCTTCCTCCTTGTCCCTGAGTTAAAAATGTAAAAAAGATCATGGATCCACACATGACGGTTGGCTTGATAGCATCTGACTCACAGACACAAACATAGTTGAATTCCTCCTTATATATCATTTATGATAAAGGATCATATCAATGAATAACTGTCTTATCATTTAGCTTGTTTTAAAGTTTCAGACTTCTTGAGTTCTTATAAATTTTAATTTGACATCAAAGAGCCCAAAATTGCATTTTCAGTCTAGCCCTTATGGGTAAAACTGGTTGGTATCCCACACCAAAGAATTTTAGCAATGATTTTGCAGACTCCAGTACTTGTAATGATGAGAATTAAGAATAAAGTAGAAGCATCAGTTGCTGAACTATGCATTCCTTTGTTGATATCTTTTAAACAACCTTTAAAATAGGAATCCTCAAGAAGCCATCATCTTTTTGAGGATAATGCTAAATAACCTTCAGGGAGAAAGTGTAAAGAAGAACATCTGAAAGTTCACAACAGAGCTCATAGAAATGGTAATTTAAATTCTGGTTTGTTATACATAATGAAGAGTGTCACAGAAAATGCCAAACTGGGTAGACAGAACCGCAGAGGCTATGGAAAGAACTGAAGGGAAAACAAAATACTTGACATTGTTATAAGGAGCTGAAGATGATCAGAGAAAGCACACCATAGGCATCGTCAACATACGGTTTTCAGAATTCCCCTTAGTTGAAAGAAAGATATACATAAGGGAGATTATGTTTGCCCTTGGTGAAGGCAGCAGTATGTATGCATATCTTGAAAGGTGAAGGCGCATAGTGATTGAGAACCAGCACTTGACTTGCTGTATTCTAGATGCTGAGGTCTCTGGAGGCAGGCCTGGTGGTTGGTATCTGTTTTGTACTTTGGAGGCCTGGAAATGTAAGCTTCAAGATACAGGTGTTGAATTATTCATGAATAGAGTATTTCTAAAACCAATCTTTATTGAAGTGTGCATAGGCCCTAGGTTCATTGGGGGAAAAAAATTATGCAATAGAATCCATATCCGAAAGATGATATTGGATAAGACTAAGACACGGTTCGGATATTTGACAGTGACTAGTAGTCTTCTGAATTGTAAAGGGCAAAAAAATTTGTGCTAAGGTAGAAAAGTATGTTACTAATGTTCGTGGAATTTTTTATTTTTATAAGCAAATTTTTATTTTCTGAAGCCTAAAGACTCCTGGTCTTTAACAACATTAAACCTCCATTAACAAGAAATTTAGGAATGCCTATTTTCTGAATTTTTTGTCTTATTCAGATTTTCCCTCATTCTCTTTCTAGCACAGAATTCTGGCTGATTTGTCACACACATAGGTTTTATGATGTCTCATAAATTATTTAATATTTTTGTTCTTTGGTTAGAAAATTTTATTGCAGTAAGGTCTTAAAAATATTGTCTTATATAGAACTAGACATGTTGTTATTAAACATGATCTGTAACTTCTTTGTGCAAAATGTTTCAAAGTGATGTATTTAGTTTAAAGTGCTTTATTGATACATGATTCATATCTTGTGAAAATACATTTTCTTACACCATAAACCATATTGTCTACTCTTATTTTATTATTAAAGTGCTTAATTAACACACCTGTTGAGCCAGTATCTAACAAATGTAACCCAAAAAAGGGATAGGGGATAAAGATGATTAATGGCTATAGGTCTTAGAAATGAATGTATACTTCCAAACGCCAGTCCATTTTCAGATAACATTGAAAGTGTAGTTAAGTGTCTATAGTAAGTGTTTAGGCTGGTAGGTCCTAAACCTGTGTGATTATCAAAGTGACCTAGGAAATTATGAATACAGACTTCTAGAAACTACCCCTAAAGTTCTTACTCTTTAAATCTGGAATGATGTGCAAGCATTTCTGTATATAAAAGCAGTCCTGATGATTTCTGCTTTTCAGCTTAACTTGAGAATTTATAACTTTTCACTTTGTGTGTGTGCGCTTAATTGTTCGGTCCTGTCTGACTCTTTGCAGCTCCATGGACTGTAGTCTGCTAGGCTCCTCTGTCCATGGGATTTCCCAAGTAAGAATACTGGAGTGGGTTGCCATTTCCTCCAGGGGATCTTCCTGACTCAGAGATGGAACCCGCATCTCATGTGTCTCCTGCACTGGCAGGCAGATTCTTTACCACTGAGCCACCTGGGAAAGCCTTTCACTTTGTAGATGAGTAAAATGAAGTCTAAGGGGTCAGGGTGAGTAGAACATGTTCTAGGGTCTTGGGAAACATTCTTCCCTCTGCCTGCTGCTTCTCCAGGAGCTGAGTGCAGAGATGCTGTAACAGTCTCTTGAGACTCACTGGGAATAAAGCCTCCTTTTATAGTGTTCCAAGTCCAGTTGTGTTGGTTTGTTTTTTTTTTTTGGATTAAAAAAAAGTGTTTTAGTATCATTAGTTATTTGAAAGAAAAGCCAATGGAAAGAAAATTCAGTCCAATTTAAGCCCCTAGTACCCAAATTAAGATACTAAGGATATCTACCATGTCTCTACCCAAAGACCTAGAAATATTTATAACTTAGAAGCATTTATATACTGAAATGGAGCACTTGTAAGTTAACTGAGTGTATATTGGTGTTCCCAAGGCTATTTATAAAACTGCATATTATGTAGGTAAATTTTATATGTGTGTGTATACTTAGGAGCCTGTGGACTACAATCCATGGAGTCTCAAAGAATCTGAGCGACACAGCTGAGCGGCTAACACTTCCTTGGGTTTCCCGGGTGGCGCTAGTGGTAAAGAACCTGCCTGCCAGTGCAGGAGACATAAGAGACATGGGTTTGATCCCTGGTCCCTTGGAGAAGGGTACAGCAACCCACTCCAGTATTCTTGCCTGGAAAATCCCATGGACAGAGAAGCCTGGAGGGCTACAATCCATGAGGTCACAAAGTCAGACACAAGTGACTTAGCACACACACATATACATATATATTTTTTATGTATTTAACTATAGAATTAGTGGATATATGTACATATATATGAATTACATGTGTAACTCATCTGAAATGTATTGCACACATATATTGACTATGAACATGAATACACATTTTCAATATATTGAACATCAAAACATTTTGATAGATACTTTCACGTGTCTCATTCTTCACAACAGTGCCAAATTATTATTTTACTGAAGAAGGAAGATGCTTAAAAGAGGTTGAGATTTAAAACTTGACTCCTCGTTTGACTTTGGAACTCTCCATATACTGGGAATTTTTCAGTATCTTTTTCACAATATACTAGATCTATATTTAATTATAAATTAAAAGTAGAAGTGTGTCAGGCTTAAATTCTCATTTCAGAGTATCAATTATGTATGTAATCATGAATGGCATTTTCACTTGTTGGGGTTCCCCAGGTGGCTCAGATGGTAAAGAATCTGCCTGCAATGCAGTAGACCTGGATTCAGTCCTTGGGTCATGAAGATCCCCCTAGAGAAGGGAAGGGCAACCCACTCCAGTGTTCTTCCCTGGAAAATTCCATGGACAGAGGAGCCTGGTAGGCTACAGTCCATGGGGTCGCAAAGAAATACAACTGAATGACTGACTTACTAAAATATGGTGTAAATATGGTAAGATTGTAGGACATTAAGTAAAAGCCAGTCAAAGATAACTGAGTCTGGTGCTGCTCTAGAAGGTGGTACAGAAACCTTGTATGTCTTGATGATACAGCTACAAGATAAGTTCTTGTACTCTGCTCATCCAAACCAGACTGTTGCATATAAGCCCCTCCAGTATAGAAATTCTGGAATTACACTCTGGTAGTGCCAAAGATAGATCACTATATAAACCATGCTATTTAATTAAACCATTAATTAAAATTAACATTCTTAACTCAATCGGTCCAGTCTATTAGCCACATCCTAATTACTTAAGCCAGGTATTTGAAGCTCATTAGATTCTTGACTTCTCTTGCCTTAGCAAACCAATCAGTCACAAAGCTGACAAAAAATTGGATTGATTCTGTTTAAAGAATATAGCTCATAACCATCTCCACCGTCCAAAGCCCTCATCATTTCGTATATGCTCTTATAGAAGCATTTAGCCTCCATTTCCTTTTCCACACAGTTATCATGAGATATGTGACATGGAAACGTAATCATGTAGTTCCACTAGTCAAAAATCACACTGAACAAAAATCTACGTTCTTCATGACATATGCAGCCCTTCATGAACTGGTCTTTGTTCAGTCATCTGTTACTGCTGCTGTCTTCTTACAGTGTCTTTCTCCAGTTCACACTGCAGCTACACTGAACTACCAATAATATTCAGTATCTTTGATGTGCCTTTGCTTTCTCCATTTGTCTGCCTGCAAAACTTGGGACTCATTCATCAAGTCTGAAAGATGTGAAGTCTTTCCTCAATCCTCCCAAGTAGAGTGAGGTATTTTAGCTCTCTTAAGCACCCATTGCATTTTGTGCACTCCATTATAGCCATTATTAAATGCAGAGTTATATTTGTCTCTGATTTAAACTATATATTTTATAAAAGCAAAAAATCATGACTGAAACTGGATGTTCAAATTGCCTTGCTCATAGCAGCTACTCAATAAAGATGTCAAAAGATTATGTTAAAGAATGAAAACTGAAAATTCCCAACTCTTAGTCCCCTACAAAAAACTTTTTTAGCCAGAATAGTTAATGAACTGATGCACCCATATTTCCTCACTACTTCTTGAAGCAGAGATTTACCCAGTCTCAGAAATGAATTAATCCTTTCAAAAGTGTGGTACATTCTCCCATTTTAAAACAAATACATTAGTCATTAGCTGTATTATAGATGTAGGGTGTCCCTTGTAGTTCAGTGGTAAAGAATCTGCCTGCCAATGCAGGAGATGCAGGTTCAATCTCTGTGTCAGGAAGATCCCTGGAGAAGGAAATGCCAGCACATTCCATGGAGAATCCCATGGAGAGTGAGGAGCTTGGTGGGTTATAGTCCATGGGGTCACAAAGAGTTGGACATGACTTAGAAACTAAATAACAACAAAAAATCATGGCTATTGGTAAATACTATAGATGAAATGCGATTAAGATTCATTCCTTTTTCTTGGGCACTCCAAAAACCATTTCAAATCCAGCAAAATCTACCAACAGAAGTAATTACATGGAAGTGAGGCTATGTATCAAAATCTTTTTTAATAGACTGAGCACAGCTAGGAAATGTACATACCTTTATCTCATTTAATCCTTACTCTTCAAAAACTACCATGTTCATTCCTTTACTGTTAAGGGAGTCAGGATTTAAGTTAATCTGGTCAAAGTTACAATAAGATTGACTCCTAGGCATATTTTTGCTTATAGGCTATGATCTTTCCTAAAATTATACTGAAATATTTTTCCAAAAAGAGAAAGGATACATCTGGGAAGGCTCCCTGATTGATGCTTTTGAACAGGAATTGATGCTTTTGAACTGTGGTGTTGGAGAAGACTCTTGAGAGTCCCTTGGACTGCAAGGAGATCCAACCAGTCTGTGAATATTCATTGGAAGGACTGATGCTGAAGCTGAAACTCCAATACTTTGGCCACCTGAAGTGAAGAACTGACTCATTGGAAAAGACCTTGATGCTGGGAAAGATTGAAGGCGGGAGGAGAAGGGGACGACAGAGGATGAGATGGTACTTTGCTTGAAAAATTGAACATTCAATAATCTACAGACACATTGAAGACTTCTAGTAAATATATGTATACTGACAACTACAAAGAGATTGTGAACATTGGAAAAGTAGGTTTGTGGCCCTGTAATATCCTGCTTTGCTGTATCAAAGGTGTGTGGAAATTCTGTCTGGATGCAAATCACTGGCCAAGGTTGGCAGACATATGCAGAGAGCCAGTTTTTTGGCATAAATCTCTGATTTTCTGACAGAACTCTTTAGCAATGTAAAAGCTGTTATTGAGAGCATATTGTGATGATACATCATGTCAATATTTGTTTGGCTGAGTAACACTGGGTTTAATAAATTAATTCTTAAATGCACAATTTATAACTGATGAGCTGTTTAAGAAAAAAATTGTGATGTTTGTTGTGAGTGCCACAAACATTTTGATGTTTTAAGTGGAGATGCTAGCTTCTGTGATTTTTCTAAATAAGTATTGGACAGATTAGGGCTTTTAAAAATTATCCTTAGGTGTGCACATTTTGTAGAAATAACACATAAGAGACAATGACTAAATGAGTAAGTCATAGAGGTCTTTATCCTTTCCAACCTCTGCTATGAATCCATATTAACCTGCTAGACTATTTTACTCAACATTTTCAGTTCTGGCATAGCGTTAGAAAATGGTTAAAATTTTGTTGAATAAATCAATTATTTATTGGGTTTTGTTTTGTTTTTTCTTGTATGTGGGAGGGATACACCTGGCACTTTGAGCCTTAAACCTGAAGTCTTAAAAAGGAATCATCACTATTAGCTTCTTCTTCCTGAAAAAGATAGTACACATGGACAACTGATATCTACTGAGCTTTAGCTTTGTATAAGGTACTTCTGTGTTTTACATTCTTATTTGACCCTCATTATAGTCTACAAGGTAAGACTTTTTTCACAAATTTGAGATTAGGAAGCTGTTATGTTCAAATAGATTTGGTAATTTTTCCAGGGTTACACAACGAATAAGCAGCAAAGGTATATGTAACTCAGACTCTTCCCATGAAGCCCCAGGACACAGGACACAGCTGATTGGGGCCCTGGCGAGTTTATCTAGTTCAAAACCCAGAAAGCTGGTACCTGCCCAGTGCCACCTCTTTGGCCTCTCTCCACTTTCTTCATTATTCATCCTGACCTAGCTCTAACCCTTCCATGTAGCTTTAAGCCAGTAAGAAAGGAAGGTCATATGAATAGAAGACTCTACAGTTGCATCCATACTTCACGCTGCTTCATATCTATCTCTCTGACATTTTTTCATTCCTTTATTCAGGCATTTACTTACCAAGGATGCAAAGATGAATTAGACCAATCCACTGCTTTTCAGAGTTAAGGTCCATGCTCCGAGGCTTGGGGAGAAGGTGTGTTGGCTGCAGTTTCTAACCCCACCATTTTTCGTAGGTCACATTGGATGTTCTCATTCCTTGTTTAAAGCCTGATGACCCCCACACCCACCCCTCGGCCATCACTGCTTCCTCTTCACAGTTGGCCTACACAGTTGGTAATGTAAATGGTGTTTACGGAGACTTCCCTGGTGGTCCTGTGGTTAAGACTTTGCCTTTCAATGCAGGAGGGTGTAATTCCATCCATGTTCAGGGAGCTAGGGTACCACATAGCTCACGGCCGGAAACACAAAACATAAAACAGAAACAATATTATAACAAATTCAATAAAGACTTTAACAACTGGTCTACATGGAAAATAAAACATAAGTGGTGTTTACTAAAGAGTTGAAGATAACTGAGGCCAACCAAGGTCAATGAATCTGGAGAAAAAGTAAGAAGCCATGTTTTAAAGCAAAGGGGCTTTCCTGGTGGCTCAGATGGTAAAGAATCCACCTACCAAGCAGGAGATGTGGGTTTGATCCCTGGGTCAGGAAGATCCCCTGGAGAAGGAAGTGGCAACCCACTCCAGTATTCTTGCCTGGGAAATCTCATGGACAGAGGAGCCTGGTGGGCTAAAGTCCATGGGGTCACAAAGAGTCACACATGACTGAGCGACCTAACACATGTAAAGCAAAAGGCAAGGAGGTAACCAAAGACAAGGGGCTAAAGTAGGTAGAGCTTAGAATTCAGGAACTAAGATGGAATTTGAAATCCTAAACTGGTCAGGAATCAGGAGTCACACTGGTAATAAAAAGGTCATGACACAGTGGGTATTTGGGGGGTATGATTTGGCAAGAGAAAGATGAGTGAATTGGTGTAGGTCTGTTTCAGGCAGTTAAGAAATGTGAAATCTAATTTGACACAACTACTGTCCCAGTCAAGAAGCAGGAGAAAATCTGAAGCCAAGAACCCATTTGTTCAATGTATCCTGGTGGGAACTAAAGAACCACATCAGAAAGATGCTTAAACAGGTTGAATATTGTATAGGTTGGGCTTCCCAGGTGGCTCAGCAGTAAAGAATCCAGCTGCCATTGCAGGAGATGCTGGTTTGCCCCCTGGGCCAGGAAGATCCCCTGGAGAAGGAAATGGCAACCCACTCCAGTATTCTTACCTGGGAAATCCCATGGAGAGAGGAGCCTGGTTGGCTACAGTCCATGGGTCACAAAAGAATCAGTCATGACTTAGTGACTAAGCAGCAACAAAAACAATCTATCATTCAACTATCCATTTGATATAAAACAGTGTGGCACCCAGAGCATCCTCTCAGAGAACAAACAGGGAGAAGCAGTAAAGGTGGAGGCTTCATATTCAATGGGAAATGGAAGCCACAGAGCCAATTATAGGTACATTTCTGCTTGTTGAAAAGCCTTCAAAATAGAAAGTTTAAAAAATCTGCCTCTAAAGTTTTCTTTTCAGTGAAATTGGAAAAAAAAAAATGTGATAGGCCATATATAAAAAAGAAGATCCATTCTGCCTGCCAAAGTAATCGTTTTCTTCCTCTTACCAGATTCAAGGCACAGGATAATTGCCTCTTCATGATGCTTTGTTATGAATGTTCTAAATAAACCACTCTCAAGTGGCCCCCTTAAGGGCAGCACCCCCTAGCAATGTACCATTGAGCCTTGAAACTATAATTTGTTGCAGGCACTCTGAGAAGAATGCATGCTTTCCCAATGTCTAAACTTGATAATTAGGTGTGTTTAGTTATAGTTAAAAATAAAATGAAGTGGAAAGTTATCCAGGTGCAAGTTATTAATCTGGGGGTGACAGCAGGCGGAGAGGA
The DNA here is from genome assembly GCF_054371585.1 of Giraffa tippelskirchi. Lineage (NCBI taxonomy): Eukaryota > Metazoa > Chordata > Mammalia > Artiodactyla > Giraffidae > Giraffa > Giraffa tippelskirchi. The sequence goes on along the minus strand of NC_137286.1, from coordinate 94,856,406 downwards.
ACTTCAAAAAGCAAGCTCACATTTTTGGTGCACATTATGTGACTCAGACAGTTTGCTAAGCGCTGTAACAAACGTACCTTTTCATCCTTCACGTTGATCCATTTAGACGTTTCTTTTATGGATCACGAAAGAGGTGAAATTGACTTATTTACCAAGTAAACAGTAGGACAGAACTCAAACCCATGGTGGTTTGATTCTAAAGCTTATATTCCTTCCACTGAGTTCCAGCAACTGAGACATAAGTAGAGAATGTGCACAGCAGCACATCAGTCTAATTTCTCAACCCATCAAGTTTCTTCACATTCTGGCCCCTGGTGTCTTTATCAGAATTATATCTCTGCTATACCTCCCCCTACACCCTTTTCTGTAACCCTTCTTGGGTAACCCGTCATCCTTTTGGTCATGCTGTTCTTGCCTGGAATGTCCATTTCTACTCTTCTCTGCCCGCAAGGTTCAACCAGGTACAGTACCACTCTCCTAGGAGATGTTTGGAAATGTGTACCGCTTTCATGGTTGTCAAAAGGGGGCACTACTGGCAGTAAGCGCCTGGAAGCTTGGGGTAGCAGCAGTCTGCCATGCCCTGTTGTGTGGATGGCCGCACATGACAGAGGACAGAAGACTGCTCTGTGACAAGTACCCATTGAACCCCTCTGAGAGCACAGATCGTGAATCTTGCTTATCCCTCCAGCCCCATCACCTTCATGAGCTTTTTGACATTCTGCATCCTTGGGCCTGAAATGGTCCTTCCCTTTTCTAGAATGCAGAAAGATTTCTTGTCTTATTAGTCTGAATGTTTAGTGCTAATGTAGTTTGACCTCAATTATGAGTTGTCCTTTCTTGTTACATATATTCTTTGTGTTTCTAGTAGTTCTTTGAATGATCGTTGAGGTCAGGTTCATGTCATATGTCCCTTTAATTGCAATCACAGTAGCAAATATTTCTATAGCTTATGTAGCATGGATATGCCAGCCACAGTTCATATATATATATAAACTCATTTAATCCTCCCCAAACACTATAGAATATTATCATTCCCATTTTATAGGCAGAAAAACGGAAGAACAGAGAGGTTAAGTAACTCATACAAAGTCACACAGTTAAGCCAGCAGTTCAAATCCAAAGAGTCTGGCTTCAGAGTCTGATGCTTTTTCTATCAAATTCAGTGGAATTTCCTAACAAACATGTCCTGAGCACGTACTATAGATCAAATGCAAAAATAAGACTTCTAATTTTTAGAAAATATTAATAAAACTGGTTAACTATAATAATGGAGTAACATACAAGAGATCTAAAGATGGGCACTTGACCCAGTTAAAGGGGAAAAGGGAGGCCTCCTAAAAGGATGAGGTAAACCTGGAGCATCAAGTTCAAGCCAGGGTCAATGGAAAAGCAGGGTAGAGAGTAGGCAGAGACAGTCACAGAAGAGCCATGTCAATTAGCTTAAGCTTAACCTTGTAGATAGTAAGTTTCAAGCAATGGGTGACCCAGTCAAGGAGAGTTTTACCAATGGCATCTTGGAATCCAAGTGAGGATGATCCGAGGAGAGAAAGTTTATAACACTGACAGTGGTTGGGAGGCTGTGGCAGTGCAGGTGATGATGGTGATGGTGATGATGATGATGGTGATGGTGGTGATGATGATGATGGTGGTGATGATGGTGGTGATGCTGATGCTGTTAATGGTGATGGTGGTGCTGGTAGTGATGCTGATGATGGTGGTGGTGGTGGTGATGATGGTGATGATGGTCATGGTGGTGATGATGGTAGTGATGATGGTGGTGATGGTGATGGTGGTAATGCTGATGATGGTGATGATGGTGGTGGTGGTGATGATGGTGATGGTGGTGATGCTGATGCTGATAATGGTGATGATGGTGGTGATGGTGATGGTGGTGGTGGTGATGATGATGGTGATGGTGGTGATGCTGATGCTGATGATGGTGGTGATGATGATGGTGGTGGTGGTGTTGGTGATGGTAGTGATGATGGTGATGATGGTGCTATGGTGGTGATAGTGGTGACAGAGACCTGCCTGAACATGGATATCTCTACCTTGTTGTTGTTCAGTCGCCAAGTCATGTCTGACTCTGCAACCCAGTGGACTGCAGTACACAAGACTTCCCTGTCCTCCACTATTTCTACGTTACATGTCCTATTGTGGACTATCCCCCTCAGGCTACACTGAATTCCCCTTCTTTCACTCACCAGCATCCTCCTAGAATACCAGCATCCACCTAGTATATCCCCATATGGCCCATATACCTTTTCTTGGGTAGATGGATTGTAAATCAAGCCTACACTTCATGTACTTCAATGGGAAGCAACATGGTGCATGAAGATGAGCACTAAGCCGAGGATCGTAATATTTGGATTCAGCTCCAGTGTTGCTTTTGACCACCTGTGTCACTTAAGCTGTATGAGTATGTTCTCTTTTCCTGGGTAATTGAGGATACCCTTGAAAAGGCCAGAAAATGTTAGAAAAGAAGGTGTCTTATCCCTTTGCCAGGGACAAATGTTACTTATCCTCTCAACACTAAATTGTTATTTTATTATAATCCTGGAAAATATTTGTGTTTCTTATTTTGACACAGACACCTCCATTTTATCATTTTGTGACAAACTAGTTTCGTTGTTATTATTTTTCAATCTGCCAACGAGCCATGCTGTGCCCTTGGTTCACTTCTTTGGAAATTCTGCTGAAGTCAGTGGGACGTGGAATGATTATCTTACAGCTGGGCCTGGCCTGTGTTCCTCTGTGATTAGCGTGGCAGAAGGCCAGAGAGAACTTGGGAAGCAAAGAGCTGTATCTGCGTGAACAGTGTCTCTGGAACATGAATTCCAAAGGGGCTGCAGGAAGGAAATAATGACTCTAACAGACCCGTCTTGTCCTGTTTCCATCATCACTGACCGTGCTGCCTTTTCTGCAACATCTGTAAAAAGAATATATGAAGGGAGGTTGTGTGTGTGTGTGCTCTGTGTTTGTGTGGTATGTCTATCTGTGTGATGTCTGTGTAATATGTATACGAGTCTATCTTCTGAGAAAAATAAGGTTTAAAGGGAATTCAGTTACAACCAGTTGCCCTCACTTCCCCAGAGAAGCCTCATAGCATGTAAATATCTCAGGCCTTAGCAACATTTCTTAATTAGCTGTTTATGGACCTGCATCTCCCCATGTCTAGCATATGACAGGAGCACAGGGTCCTTGTGTTTGCACTCTATACCCAGTGTGGTTCTTGGCACATAGAAAGAGATCAAAATTTGTTGAATTGCTTGTGATCAAGTCAACCCAAATTTTGGTAATTAACTTGGAGCAAGCAGTTGCTTCTCATCTTAGTATGAGCCCCAGAAATTTCTGTCAAGCAGGGGAAAAAAGTTGCTTTTAATAAGTATGGCAAGTTTAGTGTCAATCTTAATATGTATGAGTCTTTGCAATTCAGTGAGAGAAAAAGTACTCATTGAGGAATAAAAATTCATGAAACAGGAATTCAAATGGCTTATGTGTTTTTAAACATTTTCAAACTCACTAGAAATCAAAGCGGAGAAGGCAATGGCAGCCCACTCCAGTACTCTTGCCTGGAATATCCCATGGACGGAGGAGCCTTGTAGGCTGCAGTCCATGGGGTTGCGAAGAGTCAGACACGACTGAGCAACTTCACTTTCGCTTTTCACGTTCATACATTGGAGAAGGAAATGGCAACCCACTCCAGTGTTCTTGCCTGGAGAATCCCAGGGACGGCGGAGCCTGGTGGGCTGCCATCTATGGGGTCACACAGAGTTGGACATGACTGAAGCAACTTAGCAGCAGCAGCAGCAGCAGAAATCAAAGAGCCAAATAATATAAGTATACTATATATGTATATATATATGTGTGTGTATATATATATATATATATATGGTAGTATAAGATGCTATTTTATCCATAAAAATATCATGGATTAAAATTAATAGATGATATCTGAGTTGATAAAAGATGCAAGACATAGTCCCCCTTATACAGAGGGGGTGTAAATGTAAAGTGATTTGATCTTTCTGGAAGACCACTCCTAATATTCTCAAAAATCTTAAATAGATAATTTTACCTGGTGATCTCCATTTCTAGGGAATTATTCAATGCAAGTAATCAGAGATGTGAACAAAGGTTTCTGCACAAGCATATTCATCATAACATTATTTATAAAAGCAGAAAACAAAAAAGAAATAACCTCAATGTTAAATAATAGAGATTTAGGTATAAAGTATATTATGTAAAAATATAGTAATACCATTGGGAAAATTAGTGATAGTTATATGTAATATTTAATTAAAATTATATTTTGAATATTAAATATTATACTAAACTAAGTAAAAATAGGGTATAAGATTGTGTGTGTATATATAAACACTGAATATTATAGACATGCTTATATTCTAACAGTGGTTAGGTGATTTTAATTTTTTTATATTGTCTAAATTTTAAGTTTTAACAGTTATTGTTATCTCTTACTAAATACCAAAAGAATATAAGTTATTGAGAATATGTTAAGATTTTGGAGATCCTAAATATTTAGTATATTATCTTTAAATTTCAGGAGGAAAGTGCCAGAGGCAATCTCTTTTCTTCTACTTTCTTGCACAGTTTCTAATGTGTCAATTGCTTGCTGAATACCACATCAGCTAGTAATTTGTTTTTACTATTCAGAACCTACTTCTAGATGCATTTTTTAATCTTTTTTAATCCTTATATATCTCTAGCTATGGCCCTACAGATGAGACTCTTCTCCGTAACGTCTAAGGAAAATATTTCTTATGCTAGTTGCTCACAGAATGACAACAGAAGTAAACTCTTCACTTTGATCTGGACCAAACTTCAAGAAAATTGGTTGAGCATGTATGGTGTTAAAAAGGCTCTGTCTATAAACATTTTTCTTACCTTAAGTGAAGAATCAAGCTCTGTATCTTTGACCTTTGAAATGGGCTCATGCTGCCAAGAATGTTATTAGTGTTTCAGACAGGAGACAGCTTTGAGTACCAGTAAGTCCATGATCAGGAAATTTTATCAGATACTTATACTTGTGGATGTGTGCATGCATGCTCAGTCAGTTAGTCGTGTCCCATCTCTTTGCAATCCATGGACTGTAGCCCACCAGATTCTTCTGTCCACGGGATTCTCCAGGCAAGAAGACCGAAGTGGGTTGCCATTTCCTCTTCCAGGGGATCTTCCCAACCCAGGGATGAAACCTGCGTCTTCTGCATTGGCAGGTAGATTCTTTACCACTGAGCTACCTGGGAAGCCCCATATGTATGCATAGTGAAAGTCGCTCAGTCCTGTCTGACTCTTTGCGACCCCATGGACTGTAACCTGCCAGGCTTCTCTGTCCATGGAATTCTCCAGGCAGTTCCACAATTCTACTGCTGTTCCCTTCTCCAGGGGATCTTCCCAACCCAGGGATCAAACTGAGGTCTCCTGCATTGGGGGCAGATTCTTTACCAGCTGAGCTACCAGGGAAGCCTATATGTATGTATACATACCTATAAATCATGGAAATATATGTCTGCCTATCAAGACATTAGAAGTCTTTGAATAGTTTTAGCTATGTATTCTCTTTGTATATTGAATTTCCAAATAAATCCTTCACCTTAAAGTCCATATCCTGAAACTAATCAGCAAACAGTTAGAAAAGTGGAAAGTTGAAAGGAGTCATTTTGTCCTATCTCTATAGTGATTCACAATGAAAGAGAACATCTGATTGTCTGAGCTTTTGTAGTAAGGCACATTTTTATTCAGGTGTGCTTGATAAAAGCAGTTAAAAATTGGCATGACTGTGAATCTTTTCTTACAGATTTTATTGACAGATTGTAATGGCTTTATCTTTTTACTAAAGGGGCATTGTCATAATGTTTATCAGCTTTGTGCATGTTGTGAATTGCTTTATCTTGATTTTACATTATTTGCACATGCATTTTATAGATAAATAAAAATCAGTTTTCTTTCATAAAGAATAGTCTTCATTCTAAATATTGATTTCTCCTTTATAATTTTACTGAGTCCAGTTGATCCAAGTTGTCTCTATTTTGATTCCATGTTTTATTTTTGGCCAATTATGACACAGCTGCCTTTAAAACTTGGAAAACAATCCTTGCTACCAGGTCAGTGTCACTTGTTAGGCTGGAGATGTCATCCTAGATCCTTATATGGAGAAGGAATGTTGCATAATTGAAAGACAGGTTTGGAGTCAAATCACAGGTTACTTTGTTTCTTCCTGAGTAAAATAAAATTTTTAAATGATGACACCAGGCATGAAGCAGCACTTGTGGAAGTAGCTGGAAGGGTACTCAGTAAAAGTTAGCTTAGTTCTTTGTCCTGCATTACCTCTCCTTGCCCCATCCTCTTCGCAACAAGATGAACAAGAATTGTATTTTTATTGTCTTGTAAAAACAATTTAAAAAATCGGACATTTATATTCTCACTTAAAAACATGTAAGTGTCTTTCATTCCTTTACCATCTGTACTCCCATAAATCCTCTGAATCACACATTAGATTTTCTGTGATGCGATTTCTTCTTTCCCTGGTTAAGTAAATGAATGATTGCTTTATTCCTTCTTCTTTCTCCTATTTGATTTTTTTAAATGTTAGCTCTGTTCTCAGGACCTAAGAAAAATACATATTACCAGTTATGGTAGAAATATATTTCTCTACAAAATAGGTTTGTTTGCAAAAATGAAGCTTATTTTTCTTCATTAATAGGAGGGGTAGAGGAACAAGAAAGACCTCTAAGAAGCAAAGCTGCAACATCATTTCTTATTACATTATATATAGGACTCCTGGATGGGAAATTTGGCAACTAAATTTCTAAATAAATAAATATGTATATATAAAATATGACACTATATTTTGCTTTTAATTGATCATTCTGTCATAAAGCCTTTCATTAAGAATTTTTCTAAATTATTGTATAATTCATTCATTCTTCTGCTAGCTAGTTTACTAATCCCTACTAATTAGCAACACTTTATTTGCTAAATCATTGTGTGACACTGTTATACATGTATTCCTGTTTTAAATTGAAAGTAATATAAAGATATTTATATTAACTAAATATTCTCTTAAGATGCAAAGCCTACACAATTATGAACTCATGAGTATTAAAAATGTGTATTGTTATCATATATATTCTGACTGTCTAGCAAGAACTCTGTAAATATCTATTAAACTAGTACATAAATGAATGTGTAAAACAGGGGCACCAGAACTACCCCTGTGATACATTTGCAGAGTAACTAGAGGCTGAACACTGTAGATTATATCTTAAGGTAAACAAGCTTAACAAATGAGAAAAACTTATGAGTTAGAGCAATTGAAGAAAATATAATGAAGAGGTAAACTTAAATGTATCTTTAAATCTCCATTTAAAAGTACAACTTATATATTTGAAATGAACTCTATTAGATTCTATATCTTTTTTTTTTGGTTTATTTTGTCCTTTTTCATCTTTCTGCTCTGTAAAAAGTTATGTACTTGAATTACAAATAAGAATGCATTTTTCAGCATCCAAAGAGAGGATCATTATACCACTGTCGTAGAAAGATGACACGTACAACCTTTCAGAAGTAAAAGCAAAAAAACTAAATTAATCCAGGATAATCATTGTTCCTAGTGTTTCATCTTGTTAATTAACAATTAAAAAATCTGATTAATTAACTATATTTCCAAGTAATGATGAAACTAGAGAATAGTCATATCTTATTTTCCCTCTGTGAAAAATTCTTTTTCATCATTACATGAGCAATAGCAATGAACAGCAATTATCCCAAATACTGGTGAGGAGGGAAGCAACTTACTTTGCACAGTTTTTTAGGAGAAAAGTAGATCTCTCCTGGAATGAACCATTAAAACTTGCTCCAGTTGGATCTATATGTAAGAGTTCTGTAATTGTGTGGATTTTAGAATTTTTTGTATCATAGGGTTACAGGGGTTTGTTGATTTATGGAATTATAAAAGTGTATTGTATCATGAAGTTCTGCTGTTGTCGTTCAGTCGCTAAGTCATGTCCTACTCTTTGTGACCCCGTGAACTGCAGCACGCCAGGCTTCCCTGTCCCTCACTATCTCCGGGAATTTGCTCAAACTCATGTCCATTCGGAAAAGGCAATGGCACCCCACTCCAGTACTCTTGCCTGGGAAACCCCATGGACGGAGGAGCCTGGTAGGCTGCAGCCCATGGGGTCGCGAAGAGTCGGACACGACAGAGCGACTTCACTTTCACTTTTCACTTTCATGCACTGGAGGAGGAAATGGCAACCCACTCCACTGTTCTTGCCTGGAGAATCCCAGGGACGGCAGAGCCTGGTGGGCTGCCGTCTGTGGAGTCGCACAGAGTCGGTCACAACTGACGCGATTTAGCAGCAGCAGCGGCATGTCCATTCAGTCAGTGATGAAGTTTTAGTTTGTTGTATCATGAGTCATAGACTTTCGTTCCATCATTGAGTTGCAGAGTTTTATTATGTCATGGAATTATAGAAGTTTGTAGTCTTGTGAAGTTATAGAAACTTTTAATGTTATGGGGTTAGAGAATTTTGGGGGTAGAGAAATCATCTAGTCTGAAGCCGTCATTTTGGAGCAGGGGAGCTGAGCCCTGCCTCAGAGTAGGATAGCTGGCCAAACCAGGGTCACACAGCTAGTTGAAACTGTATCAGAATTTGTTTCTTTTTTCTCCTCCTACATAAAAATCTTACATTTTATTTAAATTTTTATCTTCGTTTGTAAAACCAGAGCAAGCTTATATGTTTCTATATTAGGAACTTAATTCTGTTGTTTTAAGGTTTATTTTCAGTTTCAAAAAAACTAAATCCCAACGATCTCTGCCTTTTTCTTATTAATGTTTTTTCAAGATCAATAATCTGCATATGACATCCTTGTTCAATCTACTTCAGTACTTGCATAATTTTAATTAGCATTCTGTCTATAGAAGGCATTTAAATAGTACATAAATTAATTAAGGTATAAAAAAATGATAAAAGATAGTCAATTTAATTTGAAGGAACCATGAATTAAATGCTATTTGAAACCTGAAAGGAGTTGTCAGTTTAGTATTAAATCTAAATTCTGAGTTTCCTGGCATGTAAGAATAGAGAAAAAGTATTGAATAGCTAAATTCCCTTTTCCTCATAAAAGTGCATATTTAATCAATGTTTAATATAAAACTGGTACATGCATATAGCCCTATCTTGAGAAAAAAAACTTTGGTAGCAATTATTTTAGTGAAAAATTTCTCTTATGAATCTTTGATTAAAAAAATAAGTAATATCTTTGGGCTTCCCTGATGGCACAGCAGGTAAAGAATCCTCCTGCAGTGCAGGAGACATGAGTTCAGTCCCTGGGTCCGGAAGTTCCCCTGGAGAAGGAAATCGCAACCCACTCCAGTATTCTTGCCTGGAGAATCCCATGGACAGAGGAGCCTGGTGGGCTACAGTCTAAAGTGTCACAAAGAGTCCGGGAGGACTGTAGCCATTACAGAGAAACTAAGCAAGCACAAACGATATCTTTAAAAATGGCATAGCCATAAAAAAGAAAAAAACCCACAAATCAAATAACTTCTCCTTATAAAAAAGAGAATGTTAATCTTGCATCATAACTCAATGAAATTCTTTCTCCTCTTCCTACATGGTCCCGTGATCTCATGAATGCAGCAATTCAAATCACAGGATATGAATCTGGACATTTTATACATTCAATGAGTGGGACAAATGTTTTGCAGTCAAATCAAAGATGATTTCTCTGATGAATGCCGTCAGTGCCTATTTGCTATTTTATTGATTACGAAGAGCTTCTTTTATTTCATAAGCAGCTTGCAGGCCATGAAAGAAACTCTGTTTCATGAAAAATGGAGTCCAACCACAGATGCACTGCTTTGGTAGGGATAAGACCAGAGGAGTAGCTCTAATTAAATCCAGAATTTTCTTCCCAGATGGACTTTGATTCTTCTGAAGCACTCAGAGAAATGTGTAATCAAAACCCCAGAGTTCTGTTATTATGGCATAAAACATTCTCGCCCCAAAATGTTCAAGGCTATTTGTTGTGAGTTAACGGCCTTGATAAAAAAGAAAATCAACAGGACCACAAAAGAAAATCTGAATTACATCTGTGATATACCTGAATCAGTCATCTGAAAAATAAAGCTCATAAAAATGTTCAAAACCTACCTTTAGATAATGATTAATGCAAACTGTCCATGAAGTGTTAGAAAATATTAATTAAATGCAAAGACTGTGGTTCTATAATATTTTGTGTTAATACTTATTAACTCTAACAATTGTTAACTCTAACAATTATTGACAAGAATCTGGTGTATATTTCTACTTAGGAAAAAAGATTATCACCATTAAAAAAAAGCATCAGTGCTTCTGATTTCTACTACAATCAACTGTACAATCAAATTCTACTACTGTGAAATGCCATGCAATTCATGATAAGAACTTACATTTGTAAATTACTTTGAAATGCTTATATATCTATTATCTTGATAAATCCCAATAAGCACTCTATGAATAAGATATTATTTGCATATCACAAGTAAGACTGCTAGGGCTCAAAGTAATTAAGTATCATATCTAGTTTATTAGTTGAGATTAAGATTGACTGAAAGAGAAACTCAAAATGCTTTGGCCTAAATAAGATAAAGTTTCTTTCTTTCTAAAACCTTTACGTTTATCTTTTTCTCTCAAGTCCAGTGCTACAATCGTGCTCCCCAGGTGTAGGATTCAAGACCCTTTTATCTTATTACTCTACAATATAAGGCTTTCAGAACCAAGGTCACTTCATGGTCAAAGAAGGCTGCTGAAAGTCTGGGAATTATGATCACATTCTAGTAAGAAGGAAAAACAATGTAAGGGAAGGTTAGTTTCTGGAAATCATACACCCCTCCTGGTGACAGGATCACACATGACCGCACCTGGCTGAAAAAGGATCTAGGACATCTTATTCTGGGTTCCATTCATCTAGTTGAAAATGGGGGATTCTGTTAATATGAAAACAAGAATGAACCCTTATGGAGAATCAACTTTCAGTCTCTGCTATAGTTCGCACTTCATAGCTAGTAAGTAATAAAACCGGAATTGGAATTCAGGCTTTCTTGTTACTCACCTCATAGTCAAACTGCATGTGGTCATATACGTAAGAACAAAAGGGGATGAGACATAGCCTTGCTTTTCACCATTTAGAACTGTAATGGTATCTATCATGAGACCATTTCTGCTTGCCATCATTTTGCCAGAATTGTTTAGAAATAATCTTTGAAGAAACAATCCTAACAGTACTGCTACTGTAAAAGAGTCTGTTCAGAGTCTGTCTGTAGAATTAAAACCCCAAAATTATTTTTCTGAGTTTTGTGAAAAGTCTTACAATGTTAATTGTTTTCTTGTTAGGAAAGACCTTAGCTCATCATTGTTGTTGTTGTTTAATCACTCAATCATGTCCAGCTCTCTGTGATCCCATGGTCTGTAGGCCACCAGGCTCCTCTGTCCATGGGGTTTCCCAGGCACAAATACTGGAGTGGGTTGCCATTCCCTTCTCAAGATCTTCCCAACCCAGAGATCAAGCACACATCTGCATTAGCAGGCAGATTCTTTACCACTGAGCCACCAATGAACAGTTGTAAAATGCATGTTTTCATCTATTCCATGCAAGATTTTAGGTCAAGACTCATTTAGTTTCAGTGACTGAATAAATACCATTTGGAGGGTTTACCAAGGATGAATAAGTCTACAATTCTAGAGTGATAGAGGAATTTACATCTTGTAGTTGGTATGGCCCTCCTTTGAGACGAATCATAGAAATTATGAATAATTTTGCCAAAATTTGGGCTCATAATTCAGAATTAGAACCCTCAAGTTCTCTGAGAAGGCTACATGATTTCTTGAGTATTTTTATGTTTAGATAAAATATTAATGTTAAAATAGGTTTAAAAGTTTGCTCAGTGATTGGCTGAAAATAGAAGTATATTCAACAGAATTTCAGCACTTACATACAGAAATGGCCTACACTTGGCATTATACCTTCAGGCCCAGATTCCATAAATGTCCTGAAGATGTGAGAAAACAAAACAGAAATTGTTGAAGGAAGTAAAAGTTTTGATAAATGAAAAGAAGGGAAGAGAATGCCTTATTTTATTGCTGTTAGCTGAGTAGAGGAATTTAAAATGGGTAAAAAGCCTGAGGAGCTTCCCTGGTGGCTCAGATGGTAAAACGATCTGCCTGCAATGCAATAGACCAGAGTTCAATCCCTGAGTCTGGAAGTTCCCATGGAGAAGGGAATGGCAACCTACTCCAGTATTCTTTCCTGGAGAATCCCAGGGACAGAGGAGCCTGGTGGAGCTATAGCCATGTGGTCCAAAGAGTCGGCCACGACTGAGCGACTAAGGACACACAAAAAGCCTGAGCATTTGTGTTTGGAGACATAAAAGAGACACCAAAGGAATAAATTGTTTCTCTTGGTTCAATGAGTTACAAATGCAATTCATACCGAATTGAGAAACAGTTCTGGAAGTTTAGACTTTTTTAATTACAGCAGTGATCTTCATATTTTAGGGTACACCAGAATCACCCAGAGGGTTTAATAAAACACAGATGACTGGTTCTCAGTCCCATGGTTTCTAATTCAGTGGAAAATTCTGAAGGAGATGGGAATACCAGACCACCTGACCTGCCTCTTGAGAAACCTGTATGCAGGTCAGGAAGCAACAGTTAGAACTGGACATGGAACAACAGACTGGTTCCAAATAGGAAAAGGAGTATGTCAAGGCTGTATATTGTCACCCTGCTTATTTAACTTATATGCAGAGTGAAAGTGAAAGTGAAGTCATTCAGTCATATCCAACTCTTTGTGACCCCATGGACTGTAGCCTACCAGGTTCCTCTGTCCATAGGATTTTCCAGGCAACAGTATTGAAGTGGGTTTCAATTTCCTTCTCTAAGAGATCTTCCCGACCCAAGGATCAAACCCAGGTCTCCTGCATTGTAGGCAGATGCTTTACCATATGAGCCACCTGGAAAGTCCCTTATATGCAGAGTACATCATGAGAAATGCTGGGCTGGAAGAAGCACAAGCTGGAATTAAGATTGCCGGGAGAAATATCCATAACCTCAGATATACAGATGACACCACCCTCATGGCAGAAAGTGAAGAAGAACTAAAGACCCTCTTGATGAAAGTGAGAGAGGAGAGTGAAAAAGTTGGCTTAAAGGTCGACATTCAGAAAACTAAGATCGAGGCATCCAGTCCCATTACTTCATGGCAAATAGATGGAGAAACAGTGGAAACATGGCAGACTTTATTTTTTTGGGCTCCAAAATCACTGCAGATGGTGACTGCAGCCATGAAATTAAAAGATGCTTACTCCTTGGAAGGAAAGTTATGACCAAACAAGATAGCATATTAAAAAGCAGAGACATTCCTTTGCCAATAAAGGTCTGTCTAGTTAAGGCTATGGTTTTTCCAGTAGTGATGTATGGATGTGAGAGTTGAACTATAAAGAAAGCTGAGCGCTGAAGAATTAATGCTTTTGAACTGTGGTGTTGGAGAAGACTCTTGAGAGTTCATGATGGACAGGGAGACCTGGCGTGCTGCGGTTCATGGGGTCGCAAAGAGTTAGACAGGACTGAGTGACTGAACTGAACTGAACTGAGATCTGCAGTAAGGCTTGAAATCTGAATTTCTTCCAAGTTCCCAGGTGATGTAAATGCTACTGGTCCGAGGATTGCATTTTAAGACCACTGCAATATGGAATAACTGTTGGGAGGAAACAATTGAAATTGCACGTAGGAACGGACAGAATAAAATCCTATACAGTGTTTTCAGTTCTAAAGAAAATGAACTGGCCTTTATTGACAAAGTTGGTAGATGTTTTCATTACCAATAAATGCAATTTTGTGAAATATGACTATTCAAGAAAGATTCACTACAAACTCTGTGACCAGATAGAGCAGACTCTAGCTTTTTTGAAGGAGAAACAAGAGAGAGATGTTGAGATTGCTCACCATCTGGGAGAAACTGGATGTTTATGGCAACTCCACATCTCTGGCACAACACCGAATTACATGTGGGAAAAGACACAGCACACAATTTATCCAGATGTTTAGTCTGTAACTTGCCATATGGCCAGACATTCAGAAATGGCGGTTTCAAGTAAATGAACCATCTGGATATTTGACTGAGTTTTTTACATTCTAATCTGATAATTTTAGATGATGCAGACTCAATCTTGTCCTTAGAGGAACTGTTGGATTAAGAAGTCACCCCCTCCCATGTGTCTGTCTACTGCTGTTTTTTTTAATATTTATTTTTATTTAATTATTTGGCTGTGCCTTAATTTCAGGCTCTTTAAATTCAGGATTTTTAGTTGCAGCATGTGGGATCTAGTTCCTTGATCAGTGATCCAACCCAGGCCCCCTGCAGTGGGAGCTTGGAGTGTTACCCACTGGACCACCAGGGAAGTCTTATCCACTGCTGTTTTTTCCAACATATAGCATCTATGTCACATTGATCCCAGATGCACTTCTGTGTCTTTGAGGCTGGTCATCTGCAAGTCATTATTTCAATTGTCTTCTCACTGTGCTTTCAGTTCAGTTCAGTTTAGTCGCTCAGTCGTGTCCAACTCTTTGCGACCCCATGAACCGCAGCACGCAAGGCTTCCCTGACCATCACCAGCTCCCTGAGTCCACCCAAACCCATGTCCATCGAGTCCATTGACTGGAGAGGACTAAGGTATGCTGTGGTCCTAGAAAGATGAAAGTTCAATATCCAAGGGGCCACTGGGTCATAAGTAGAGCCATGGTCACATTAACTATGAACAATAAGACCCCAAATTTCAATGCACTGAAACTCAAGTGATGAACAAGAAGTCCAGTGATTTCCGGAAATGCCCAGGATAACTAATTACATGTGAAATCCGTGTAGGAAGTACAAATCTAAGTCTACAACTCAGCCAGGACTTGGGAACCAAGTTCGTCTGTAGGTTGAGGAAAAGCCAGCTGGCCAGTGCAGGTGACTCAACACGTAAGAGGGGTACACTCACACCAGAATTCACTTCAGGGATCGATTCTGGGAACTGACAACCAAGGTGATCGAAGATGAGTAAAAGAAGTAAAGATGGAACACAGGAATTAGAAAGTGATATATTGGAAGGGGGCTTTCCAGGTGGAGCTAGTGGTAAAGAACCCACCTCCAATTCAGGAGACATAAGGGAGGCAAGTTACATCCCTGGGTGGGGAAGATCCTCTGGAGGAGGACATGGCAGCCTGCTCCAGTGTTCTTGCCTGGGAGAATCCCATGGTCAGAGGAGGCTGGTGAGCTACAATCCATGCGGTTGCAAAGAGTCAGACAGGACTGAAGTGACTTAGCCCACATGGAAAGGTTGGAAGGACTCAGAGTCCAAAAGGGAGAAAGTGTCACCCAGAGATCAGGAAGTTGCTCTCACGACTAGGCTGAAGCTCAGGAGTCCATACTTTCCGCTGACTGGCTGGAGGTTCTGCCACTGAGGCAGAGCAGGAACTGCTATTGGTGCTGCTGAAGTTACTGAAACTCTAACTCCTGATACCCGTTGCTGACATCATCCCTGCCTCTGAGCAGGGGCAATTGTACCTACTGAAACTGGTGTTTTCTGATGCCCTCAATCACTTACATTTGTCTGCTACTTCTCGCTATGGAACAGGAGAACATGTTACTTCCCTTCATATTTTAATCCCTTAACTGATAGAACCTACTCAAAATCCAGCTGCCTAGCGAGCCTTGGAATTGTGGTTTCCAGTCTTTCAGACCCTTGGAATACAAAGAAAGCAGGAGCTTGAGTAGCCAGGGACCATATGTGGAACAGTGTACCCTTTTGTCTTCTCAGCATTCACAAACCGTTATCTGTATTTCACTGCCAAACAGCAAAAATAGCAATGACACCATGACTCAACTAGTCTTGATGAGATTAAAGAAAACCACATTCTTCCCAGAAAGGGATGATCCAAGTCCTTCTAGTCACCACATCTTTATCTAAGTAGTACTTCCTTTTTTAGTTCTTTCAACTGCCTTGGTATTTTATACCCTGAAGATTTCATTCTATTATTAATCACCACCAGTACTCCTTAAATAAAGGAATAGGAAAAAGAGATGGAGGAAATATTAGAAAATACAAGCCCTATGAACACTTCAGCAGATATTTTGTTTTCTGTACCCATTGTTATGCATCTGTGAGATCAGACTGTGTAAACCATCTTACATACTTTTTTCTAACCATTATCATATCATAAGCATTTCCCCATATCATTAAACATCCCTTGTAAATAATCTTTTTAATGACTGCATTTTATTGTCATATAGTCATAACATTCTTTACTAATCAAAACTCTATTATGGAAATGTGCTTGTTATTACTATTATTAATACATTTTTAAATTCATTTTAATCCGTTTCTTAGCCTCTCAAAATAGCGTTATTCTGTCAAAAATGTACTTTTTAAAAGGTCCTTGATACATCCTGTGTATTCCTTTCCAAAATGTGTCTCCATCTATGTTCCCCCACACCAACTCAATGGACATGAGTTACAGTAAACTCCGAGAGTTGGTGATGGACAGGGATGCCTGGCATGCTGCAGTCCACGGGGTCGCCAAGAGTCAGACACGACTGAGCAACTGAACTGACTGACTGACCAATAAAGAATTTGAGGTTAAAAGTTAAAAATATTTCCATGATAAATGAAAATATCAGCATTGTTTTATTTCTGATGCTGACACAATGTGTGGCATATATAGTGGGCATTCAGAAAATATTTTTGAATGAGTAATTGAATTATTTCTATTCAGGCAAGCATGCTAGAGCAGAAAAGAAGTTATAATCCTTTAGAGTACAAGAAGGTGTACTTATTTTTTAAATGGATCGATTAAGTGATTTGTCAAAAATCATACAGCTATTTTTGAAAAATCCCTAAGTAAAATACAGTTTATTGCCTCTAAACTTTATGCTCTTTCTGCAAAAGTTCAGTTCAGTTGCTCAGTTGTGTCCAACTCTTTGACTGCGGCACACCAGGCTTCCCTGTCCATCACCAACTCCTGGAGCTTACTCAAACTCACGTCCATTGAGTCGGTGATGCCATCCAACCATCTCATCCTTTGTCATCCCCTTCTCCCACCTTCAGTCTTTCCCAGGATCAGGGACTTTTCCAATGAGTCAGTTCTTCGCATCAGGTGGCCAAAGTATTGGAGTTTCAGCTTCAGCATCAGTCCTTCCAATGAATATTCAGTACTGATTTCCTTTAGGATTGACTGACTGGGTCTCCTCGCAGTCCAAGAGACTCTCAAGAGTCTTTTCCAACACCACAGTTCAAAAGCATCAATTCTTTCTACAGAAACAATACCTAAATATATAATCAATGTAGTTTTTTTCTAGTTGATGCTGTCTCTGTGTATCAACAATCTAAAATAACATACAATTTTAAACTGTATATTTCATTTAGCATAAAATTAAAGTCTAATTTAGTATACTCACAAAATTTAGCATGCACACCCACACATCCATACAAATCAGACTGGTCAATAATTGACCACAAAATAAAAAGAACTGACAAGTTGAGCCATTTATCTTGATATATATTATTTCTTTTATGTGGATTTTCCAGAGGGAATTCTCCAAACCTGATGCATTTGGATATTAGAACTTCAACAGAAATCAAGTCAGATGATGGAAATTGGGACTGTCGGGATATCTAATAGTTTAACAACAACAACAACAAAAAATCCAGTGAGAAGGAACACAAAAGAGGAACTACCTTCAAATACACACATAATATTTAACGAATTTTGGTCTGGATCTCTGAATGTGAATTCCTGGGTGATCCTCCAAGGGTCCCAGTTGGGGAAAATAAAGGTAGAAGGCAGAGAAGTGGGTTACAATTAAAAGCACCAGATTGGTACTTCCTGGTGGTCTGGTGGTTAGGACTCCACACTTCCACTGCAGGAGGCAAGGGTTCAATCCCTGGTTGGTAAACTAAGATCTCACATGCCTCGTGACCAAAAATAAAAAATAAATAAATAAAAATAAAAGTGGTAGATAAAACACAAGATCAACCACCTGAGGATTCCAAAATTTGAACAAAAATATATGGCTTATGAAGGGAAGCCAAAACTTGGAAAAGCAACCCAGATGGGATGTGAGGTGTGTGTGTGTGTGCATGTGTGTGCGTTCTATGATTTTTTACACAGCTCGGTAGTAGAACAGTGGCGTGGGAAGCCGAAACTTCTATAGAATCCTGTATATCTGACTATAGGAATCTGAAAAAAGAGCAAATTGCCTCAGAGTGCAGGAGGTGGCAGGGGTGGGGTTTCCAGACAGGAAACTTGAAGAGGGAGATTCTCTGTTTACGAACCTGCACACGTCTCAGGCTCACCCCTTAGTGGTGCATGAAGGAGACAGACTCAAAACATGGTAACAAAGATGCTGAGAAATGAACTGGTTGAAACATTGGCCCCAGTCTTGGACTAACCCCTGACTGTTACATGTGTGTGACAGACCCAAAGCAGCATAACAAAAGCTTTGAAAACTGAACTGACATGAGAACCACCACCGACAGGAGGCAAGACAGAACTTGTGATCTAAACCCCAGATGGTAGGTTGCTACTGTCGCTGTTCGGTTGCTAAGCTGTGTCTGACTCTTTGTGATTCCACTGACTGTAGCCTGTCAGGCTGCTCTGTCCATGGGATTCTCCAGGCAAGAATACTGGAGTGAGTTCCTATTTTCTCCTCCAGGGGTCTTCTCAACCCAGGGATCGAACCTGCATCTCCTGCTTTGTAGGCAGATTCTTTACCACTGAGCCACTAGGGAAAGAGGGAAACCCTTATTAACAGGTTGATTACATACTAAAACAACAACAGCATTCTCTGAAGATCTTAACAGAACCTACAGTTTACAAACAGAGTTGCCATTCAAAATGTACAGAATCTATATCAAATATGCTTAACATAAAAAGACCTAGAAAAACATGACCAATTTTCAAGAGAAGCAACAATCTGGGAAAAGGGCCAAATGTCAGAATTTTTCAATCAAAGAGTGTAAAATAGCTAATATAACAGTTACATGAGGTCAAACGGAGCATGCATGAAATGAATAAAAGATAAAAATACTCAGCAGAGACATAGAAACAATGTTTTCAATTGGAAATTTCAGAACTGAAAGTATAATACTTGAAGTAAATAATTCATTGGATGGGTTCAATAGAAAAATGAAGTTGACAGAAGAAACAGTCAGTGAAGTTGAAGACAGATTAGCAGAAATTCGTATTACCATCCCAATGGATGCAAGAAGGACATTTGGAAAAATGCAAGGTCCGTTTAAACTCTCAGTAACAAAAACTAGAAGAGATCTCTCTTGATCTGATAAACTGCATCTATTAAAGCAAAAACACCTCCCAAGCAAACATCATTCTTAGCAAATATCTGCAAAACTGTGTGTGTACAGGCACCACTGCACTGAAAAGAAAGAAAGTGAAGTCGCTCAATCGTGTCCGACTCTTTGCAACCCCATGGACTGTAGTCTGTCAGGCTCTCTGTCCATGGAATTTTCCAGGCAAGAATACTGGAGTGAGTTGCCATATATTCCGAGTTGGTCCCCTCCTCCAGGGGACCTTCCCAACCCAGAGATCAAACCCAGGTCCCTGCACTGCAGGCAGACTCTACCATCTGAGCCATCAGGGAAGCCCACTACACTGATGTAACACATAGAAGTGTGAACTTTGACATGAGATTTAGAGGTATCCTCAGTGCATTCCACCAATGGTAAGACTTGAATTTGCATGAATCCCATCTCATCCCATCAGTGTAGTGGGCTTTCCTGGTGGTTCAGATGCTAAAGAGTCTGCCTGCAGTGAGGAAGACCCGGGTTTGATCCCTGGGTTGGGAAGATCCCCTGGAGAAGGAAATGGCAACCCACTCCAGTATTCTTGCCTGGAGAATCCCATGGACAGAGAAGCCTGGCAGGTTACAGACCATGGGATCACCAAGAGTCAGACACGACTGAGCAACTTCACTTTCTTTCTTTCTTTCTTTCATCTTCACCCCTGTACACAGTCTGTTTTCATTCCCATAGGGACCTTGGACAAGGCCATTACACTGGGCTTACATTACACTGGCCATCACGGTTGTGCTTCACTGCAGGGGAACCTGCACAAACCATGATAATCCTTGGAGAATCTGAGGACGTGCTTCGATTTACCTCGAATGGGGAACTTAGAGGCAGATTTTGGGGCCTCCATTCTGCTAATTGACTTTAATTTTAAAAATAAAAAGATTTATTTTCTCTCTTAGATCTTAAATGAATTTCCCCAGGCTACCAGTTTTGCTTGGTTAAGGCTACAGCTCACTAAAAGGTCTGAATCCATCATTAAGTATTCACTTTGTGATCCAATTTAATAAAAATAATTCTATAATCTTTTATCTAAAACTATTTTGTATGAAATATCATTAGATAGAAGCTGTGGAAATTTTCCATTTACCTTTTTTTTATTATTCAGGGGAAAATAGGTACTCTGACACACAATTTGCAAAAGATAGAATTTGTTTAAAGTTAGAATTTCAAGTAAGGATTAACCAAAACAATATACCGTTAGGGAGAAAAGGGATTTTCATTTAGGCTTTTTCTCTAAGGTTCTCTAGTTCTGCCCAGGAGCAGTGTCAGTGCTGGATACAGAGTCCTTGTCATGTTAAACTAAAGAGAATGAAGAAAAGATTTACTGGTCTCCGTAAGTCGAGAGTAATATCCCTGGTTCTAGGAAATTTATTTTAATTGAGACTGACCTTAGCCATCTACCTTTTTTTCACAAAGAGATAAAGTTCTTCGATTTACCCCAACTGAAATGAGAGTTTTATTTTATCATAAAACTGCCAATTACCTTGTGCTCATTGAGTTTATTTTATATTATGAAGTGAAACTAGTCCAACAATTCACCAACTAATGAGTTGAGAGTCTTGGTTTTCCTGATTAGTAAGTCAACATACCTCCGGAATGAAATTCTGCCTTTGCCAATGAGGCTGACATTTTTTAATTCTTGTGTCTGATATCTAGGAATAATTAATAGTCTGTAATTCCTGACTCTCTGAGAAGTAGTATTCTCTTCCTTCTACAGTAAATCTGCTACATATGAACAAGTTCCATTCTGAGAACATGTTCATAAGTCCTATTTGTTTGTAAGTCCAACAAAGTTAGCCTCGGTATCCAACTAACACAATGGGCTATATTGTACTGTACTGTAACAGGTTTATAATACTTCACATGCAAATAATACAAAGAAAACAAACACAAAAAATAAAAATTTTTAATCTTGCAGTACCTTGAAGAGTACACTACAAAAGTACAACAGCTAGCATACATTGGCTGGCATTGAGTGAACAGGCAAGAAGAGTTACTGACTGGAGGAGAAAGAGGAGGTAGGAAATGGTAGAGATGAAGGGTCATCAGCAGCAAGAGACAAGAGGACAAGCTGCAGGCTCACTCTTGCCTGACACCGATGGCACAGGTTCTGGTCCCTTCCTGGAACCAGATGCATGTTCACATCTTTGAAATTTCACAACTGAGGGTTCATATGTAGGGGACTTACTGGGTGTGTAACAAACTGTTGGATTCTCATCTCCTGAACATAATACAGTGCCTCTAATTTTACTCTGTTCCATCATTTAATTTTCTCCTCACCCTAATTTTTAGCCCATGCATGTGCATTGCATGTACATGACTTAGATGGCTTTGCTTCTATCACATTCAGTTATAATTCTAGAAGAACTGTCTTATGAATCTCAGTGGATTACTGTGAGAATTAAGTGAGATAATGCCTGCAAAGTGCTTAGCACATGGACCTGCACATATGAACTATGCAGTGAACATAAACTATTATGTCTGATAAGCTCCTTGTGAGGAGGGTCCTTGTGAGGAGGATCAAAGACCCTCTATCACTTTGTGTAGGGTGATCAGTGTAGATCCTTGCCATCACTCCCTAAATTAATGTTGTCCAATAATTTCATGTGAATGATTTAAATTGTGAACATATATGATGATTTTTATTTAGTACTTCCTTTCCTGAAATTATCGTTTTTTTCACCTAAGAATGTTCTCAACAGTTAAGTGACACTTTTAAAAAATTGCTTCCTCATTGGTGGGAGAAGGGACAGCAAATGAAGAAATGCGCCTAGTAGGGGAGATGAGCAAACAGCACGGCAAACTCAACATGAGTCAGCTAGACAGATATATAGTAATGTCATGAGCTCTGTAACCTGGCTTAATTCATTATCATAAATTATCTTTCTACTCTTTAATAGCTGTTCAGTAAACCAAAGTGGGCTTCCCAGGTGGCTCAGTGGTAAACAGTCCATCTGCCAATGCAGGAAATGCAAGAGACTCCGGGTTCGATCCCTGAGTTGGGAAGATCCCCTGGAGGAAGAAATAGCAACTCACTCCAGTATTCTTGCCTGGGAAATCCCATGAACAGAGGAGCCTGGTGGGCTACAGCCCATGGGGTTGCAAAGAGTCAGACAAGACTGAGAACTGAACACTTTGAGTTGAACCAAAGTAAAATTTTAACAGCTTTGAGGCTTTATATTAAAACAACTCTGAAAACTTTGTTTATATTTTATGTTAGATTCCCTTCCCCTTAATCTCAGCCTGGGTAGCATTTTCTCTTTCTTATAACACAGAGAGGTGTAAAATAAACAAAGTTGACAGGACAAATATTTGATAGGGTGTGTGTATTACTCTTTTTCATCAAACATGCTTTGTGTCAGAATACAAAATATTTGAGAAAGAAGAGGTATAAGCTACACATACAGTAAGTAAGCTACAATAATATACAGCACAGGGAATTGAACCAGTATTTTATGGTCACTTTAAATGGAGTATAATCTATAAAAATTTTGAATCACTATATTCTACACCTGAAACTAATATAATATTGTAAATCAACTATGCCTCAATAAAAAAATAAACGAATACTTTAAAAAAAATAGTAAAAGGTGGAAAAAAGAAAAACATATTTGAAGAAAGTAATGTTTTCTTTTGGTTATCTTTTCTTACTACAGAAACCCATCACCTTAACAGGAATCCTCCAAAATTGCTTAGGCCATATAATTTTTTTTTTTTTTTTTTTTTTGCTCACCGGCAATATTTCATAGTATAGCACTATGCTCAATTTTCTAAGTCATTCATTTTCTCCAATCTAGAAGCTGCCTTTCTTTTCTCTGACTTCAAAGCAGCCAAGTCAGTCTTTTAGTGGTAACTAAGTGACCCACTTCAACATGTCCCATTGTTATCACACTAACAGTTTCCTGTTAGAGACAGCGTCAACCACCCTGGACACGAGAAGTTCTTTGGTAAAAACGCTGAGAGAACTTGAGTAGAGATTATTTTTTTTTACCAGTCTACAGAAGTAGTACCTAATGGATCCTTAGCTGGTATTTCTGGATGTCTCAAAATATAAACATAATACTTTTTCAGAGGTTATTGGGACTACCTGTTATTTTGGGGCAGTAAAATCAAGTAATCATCGTCAACTAGTTTGCTATGGCTTGGATAATTTATTCTTTTTTGTATATGAATTTTTATAGCAAGTATATACACAGTATATAAACAATGTTCATGTTCATCAACAGGAAAATGGATAACAATTGGTGATATATTTATACAATGTAATACTAGAGAGCAATAAGAAATTAACTACTGATACATGCAATTAAAAAGCTAAATCTCAGAAATATGATGAAGGAAAGAAACAGCATGCAAAAGACTGTAAGCAGTATGATTCCCTTTATATGACCCTCAAAAAAGACAAAACTATTTTAAGTTGAGAGAAATCAGAACAGCGGCTGTCTTTGGGGGAGAGCAATATTTACTGAGAAAAGGAATGAGGGAACTTGAATGATTTGTTCTTTGGACAATCACATAAAAATAAACTGTCATTAAAATCTCATTCATTTAAATCCTATTATTATTTGAGTCTTCCTGGAGTATATTATGACTAGTATTCTCTATTAGGATATTTAAACATTTGTTTCATAAAAATCTATAGTCATGCTAGTCTTTCTATGGCCTTGGAAAATTGCAAACTTGAAATGAAAAGCAACACAGTAACAGCTGTACTTTGCTACCTAAAATTGGAGACTCATCATATGTATCATCACCTGGTTCCAAGTTTGCATGTGTTGAACATACTGCTTGTGTTATCAATCATCTGAATGTTTGCAGGTCCTAGAGAATCGCCTCAAACCTTTATTGGTAGAAACTACAAGGAATTGATCTTCAGTTCTACTTCCCTTATTCAAAATGTGGATATAAACACCAGACTACTTTGAAAGTTATGTAAAAGAATGCATATAAACTTTTTTGCATAGTGTCAACCATACAAGTTATCTATCGTTATGATAATTACTGACAGTGAGTACCACACATTTCTGTCACATCAGGAACAGTCTACTTTGTAAAAAAAAAAAAAAAGAAAGTGTAATGTTAAGAAGTAAGACTATACGGTATAATGAGAAGAATCAGTATTTCACATTACAGTCATGGAACTCATACTCCTGTCAAGATATAGACTATTTCCCTCACCTCAGTTTTCCTTATGTGTCTTTTTTTTTTAAGATGTTTTGATGTGGACCATTTTTAAAGTCTTTATTGAAGTTGTTACAATATTTCTTCTTTTTTGTTTTTTTTTTGTCTATGAGGCATGTGGGATCTTAGCTCTCTGACCAGGAATAGAACCTGCAACCCTGGTGCTGAAAGGCCAAGTCTTAACCACTGGACTGCCAAGGAAGTTCCTCCTCGTGTCTCTTTTTAGTCAGTTTCCTGCTGCCAATCCTGGCCACTGGACCACTGATCTGCCACTATAAGTTTGGCTTTTTTAGAATTTATCATAAATTAATTCAAATAATCTTTTGTACCTGTATTTCCTTCATGAAACACAATACTTTAGAAATCCATCCTTGTCAGTTTTTTTAATAGATGAGAAGCAATATTTTATTTCACTTCTGTTTTTTGCATTGAAAAGTAGATATTATTAGTGCTCTACATATACAATCAGTATATGTTTAGACTTTCCCAAAAATGTATTAATTTTATTCTTCTTCGTTCTTTCCTGCATCTTAGATCTTCCATCTGAAGTCATTTTCTTTCCTACTAAGGTACAATTTACAGAAATCCCTCCAGTTTCATTTAAGGATTATCTCGGTTTTTGTCTGCCTGAAAAAATTCTTTATTTTACTCTCATTCTTTAAGTTAATTTAACTAGATATAAGATTAGAAATTGACAATTAGAACAGAGACAACTATCCATGAGAGATGTCTGTCCCACTGCTACGGTACAGAACTGTCACGGGGTAGTAGCTGCTCGTGCAGAGATTATATTTATCAGCCTCCTATGCATCTAGGTGGGCTCAAATTTTTAGTTCTTTCCAATGTATTGTGAGAAATAAAGTCTTTCAATTCCAGTCCAAAGTGTTTATGATGGTTTTGCTTTCTATACCCAGTTTTACCCCTGTCTCTTGGCTGAAAGTCTGAGGCTCCAATTGAAGAAGATGCCCAAGATGGAAGGAGCCTAGTTAATTCACTGTATAGAAAACCATGAGAACTTAATATATTACATGACTGGGCATAAGGAGGCTTTTGTTCTTTTTTTCTCCCCACAGAGTCCCGAAGATGATCTATGAATATCACAAAAGAAAAGGTTTTTTTTTAACTTAATTAATGTGCTGTTGTTGTTCAGTTGCTCGATCAAGTCTGACTCTTTGCGAGACTGTGGATTGCAGCACATCAGGTTTCCTTGTTCTTCACTATCTCCCAGAGTTTACTCAAACTCCTATGACTACTCAATTATACGTTCAAGGCTAGTAGGTAATTTGAATGATTTCTGTGTTTGTTGCAGGACCGATGTATAGCACTGAGGAAGCTCTTTTTTTTTAATTTTTAGTATAGTTGCTTTACAATGTTGTATTAGTTTTGATTATACAGCAAAATGAATCAGTTATACATATACGTATATCCCCTCTTTTTTTGGATTTCCTTCCCATTTAGGTCACCACACAGCATTGAGTAGAGTTCCTTGTGCTATATAGCAGATTCTTATTAATTATCTATTTTACACATAGTATCCATATTGTATATATGTCAGTCCCAATCTCCCAGTTCATCCCAACCCTACCCCTTTCTCCCCTTGGTGTGAAAAAAAGTGTTAGTCGCTCAATCGTGTCTGATTCTTTGTGACCCCATGGACTATAGCCCACCAGTCTCCTCTGTCCATGAAATATAGCTCCAGGCAAGAATGCTGGAGTGGGTAGCCATTCCCTTCTCCAGGGGATCTTCCCCACCCGGGGATCCGACCTGGATCTCCTGTATTGCAGGCAGATTTTTTACCACCTGAGTCACCAGGGAAGCCCTTCCCCTGGTATCCATAGCTTTGTTTCTACATCTGTGACCTGGCACTGGGATGAAGGATTAATTTAGTGTAGACAGTTAATTTTTTTTTAATTTAAAACAAACATGTACAGCTATATTTTATCAAAATATTGCACTTTCAACTCTACACTAGTGTACAGTCTTATGTATTACTTAAAATAAATGTATGAACATACATTCTGTTGTTTATATTTAATGACATTTAAGTTATGAAACATAAGATTTTTCTACAGTTCACAACAAATTGGAAATGTAGCTTTAAATACTGAAATGAAAATGACTTTGTTACCACAATACTGACTTTATAAGAACCCTGAACTGACTTGAAAATAATCTTCATCCATGCTGTTGCTTTTTTTGCATAATCAATCAAAATGCTCTCAATATAAGTCAGTCATTACACATAGTATCCATATTGTATATATGTCAGTCCCAATCTCCCAGTTCATCCCAACCCTACCCCTTTCTCCCCTTGGTGGAAAAAAAAAGTGTTAGTCACTCAGTCATGTCTGATTCTTTGTGACCCCATGGTCAGTAGCCTGCCAGTCTCCTCTGTCCATGAAATATAGCTCCAGGCAAGAATACTGGAGTGGGTAACCATTCCCTTCTCCAGGGAATCTTCCCCACCCAGGAATCTGACCTGGATCTGCTGTATTGCAGGCAGATTCTGCAATACAGATTCTGTATTGCAGGAAAAATCTGGAAAATCAAATAAAGCACCTTTCAGTCAAGAACATTTTAACTTCATGTCCCTGATCTTAGAAAAAATTGCCAAGTTGAGAACTCATAATGACCGCATGGAGCTTCTAAAAAGAAACCCATGTTGTAGAAGATGCAATAGCTCAACATAAAACCTGAGTTTGTCCCAAGATAGATGTTATTGCTACTTCTTGAAGACTTCATCTTGTTGAAAATGCAATTAAAATAATGATTAGAAGTCCACTTGTATTCACTTAACACAATTTTATTGTTGACCGCCAGCCATTTGGAAGTCTTTGTTCAACGATGTAGAGAAGGTTCAAATAGGAACATAATCTCCTCCTTCTTTTTCAGTTTTACCCATAGCAAATCTAAATACCACTGATCCTTGACATTCATCCATATATAGGCTTCCTATCCCCTTCATTCCAATTAGTTTCCACTTGGAAATTATCATTTTCTCTTTACAGTCCATGGAATATTTGAGACAATATTAGCATTAAGTAATTTTATATGCAATTCTAACCACTAGAATCAGAAATGCTGGTTTATCCTAAATACTGATTTTTCTCCCAGTCTTTCTTTAAAAGTACTTTTCTGTGGTACTGTATCCAAAAAACTCATGATATATTTATATTATAGCTTTTTAAAAATCTCATTTACATTCCAGTCCCATATTTCTGAGAATGTGACTTATTTCCAAAATAGACACATGGGAAGTATTTTGGTCTCATCCTCTAAATATGTACGAATCAACATTTAGCTTTGGTTACTATGCTGATGATGACTAAACTCTTGCAACCCGTGTGAATAGCATGGGATTTAGGTTGGAACAGATCTGGTCAAATCCCAACTCCAGCACTTACTAGACTTGTATCCATAGGTAAGTTAATTAACTTCTCTGAGGGTTTCTTCATTTGTATTGGGGATCCCCAGTACAAATCCCCAATAAAATTGGGATAGAAAAAAACCTTTTTATGGAATTCACATGAATACCATATTTGAATGTTCAGCAAATTTGAAACATCTTCATTTCTGGCTTCATTTTCAGTGGATGATATTTCTAGACACAGTTTCCCCATTCCAGGGGCACAATCTATTGTGTCTTGTAGCTCCTATGACTTTCGGTACAATAAACAGTAATCATACAATAGCTACTAACACTGGTGGCCCAAATTTATTTCAGCAGGAATTGCTCTTGACTCTTCCTCAATGCCTAAAATTTTACTGCTCACTTTCCTAATTTTTTATAAAAGTAGTATTAGATTTGCATTTCTCTAATAATGAGTGATGTTGAGCATCTTTTCATGTGTT
Source organism: Giraffa tippelskirchi (assembly GCF_054371585.1). Classification (NCBI taxonomy): domain Eukaryota; kingdom Metazoa; phylum Chordata; class Mammalia; order Artiodactyla; family Giraffidae; genus Giraffa; species Giraffa tippelskirchi. The sequence goes on along the minus strand of NC_137286.1, from coordinate 94,827,959 downwards.
TGTTAGCCATCTGTATGTCTTCTTTGGAGAAATGTCTGTTTAGTTCTTTGGCCCATTTTTTGATTGGGTCTTTTATTTTTCTGGAATTCAGCTGCAGGAGTTGCTTGTATATTTTTGAGATTAATTGTTTGTCTGTTGCTTCGTTTGCTATTATTTTCTCCCATTCTGAAGGCTGTCTTTTCACCTTGCTTATAGTTTCCTTTGTTGTGCAAAAGCTTTTAATTTTAATTAGGTCCCATTTGTTTATTTTTGCTTTTATTTCCAATATTCTGGGAGGTGGGTCATGGAGGATCCTGCTGTGATTTATGTCAGAGAGTGTTTTGCCTCTGTTTTCCTCTAGGAGTTTTATAGTTTCTGGTCAAAACCACAATGAGGTACCATTTCACACCAGTCAGAATGGCTGCTATCCAAAAGTCTATAAGCAATAAATGCTGGAGAGGGTGTGGAGAAAAGGGAACCCTCTCACACTGTTGGTGGGAATGCAAACTAGTACAGCCACTATGGAGAACAGTGTGGAGATTCCTTAAAAAACTGGAAATAGGACTGCCATATGACCCAGCAATCCCACTGCTGGGCATACACACCAGGGAAACCAGAATTGAAAGAGACGTGTGTACCCCAGTGTTCATCGCAGCACTGTTTACAATAGCCAGGACATGGAAGCAACCTAGATGTCCATCAGCAGATGAATGGATAAGGAAGCTGTGGTGCATATACACAATGGAATATTACTCAGCCATTAAAAAGAATACATTTGAATCAGTTCTACTGAGATGGATGAAACTGGAGCCCATTATACAGAGTGAAGTAAGCCAGAAAGAAAAACACCAATACAGTATACTAACGCATATATATGGAATTTGAAAGATGGTAACGATAACCCTATACATGAGACAGAATAAGAGACACAGATGCATAGAACAGTCTTATGGACTCTGAGGGAGAAGGTGAGGGTGGGACGTTCTGAGAGAATAGCATTGAAACATGTATATTATCATATGTGAAACAGAACACCATTCCAGGTTGGATGCATGAGACAAATGCTCAGGGCCGGGGCAATGGGATGACCCAGAGGGATGGGATGGGGAGGGAGGTGGGAGGGGGGTTCAGGATGGGGAACGCATGTAAACCCATGGCTGATTCATGTCAATGTATGGCAAAAACCACTACAATATTTAAAGTAATTAGCCCCCAACTAAAATAAATAAATTAAAAAAAAAAAAAGGAGTATTAGAGTAGGAATGATTTCTCTCTGATTCTACTTCTGTCTGTAACCAGTTTGAATGGCAGATGATTTAATCAGAAGTGTCTCTCACCGGTAAATCATCTCCTCCCAACTTTTTTTTAAAGGAACTGGAAGAAATATCTGACTGTTATGATAGTTTTTGAGTCCATTCAGTTTCAGAGATTAGTTCTGCCATATCTGAATGCTGTTTTGAACTTGGGTATAATAAACCTTAAATAGTTGAATTAGGCACAAAGAGACAGATCAAGGGAGAGATGTCCACAGCTTTCAGACCATGCTAATCTGAGATTTAGCCTGGGTCCTGTTTTTTATTTTTATTTTTTTTTAATTAATTTTTATTGGAATATAGTTGCTTTTGTCGACTAAAAATATGCACAATGTGAGAACTGCGAGTTGTTTTATTTGGGGCAAAATGAGGACTGCATCCCCCAAGACAGCACCTAAGATAGTTCCAAAAAACTACTCCAAAGAGCCTGTAGGGGAAGGTCAATATATAGGATTTTGTTGAAGGCATGCTGCTGCTGCTAAGTCGCTTCAGTCGTGTCCGACTCTGTGCAACCCCATAGACGGCAGCCCACCAGGCTCCGCCGTCGCTAGGATTCTCCAGGCAAGAATACTGGAGTGGGTTGCCATTTCCTTCTCTATGTTGAAGACATAGTTCAATGCAATTAAGAGCTTATTTTACAAAAGTTTTTCTCCTAGTCACAAGGAGCTGATGTCACCATGAAGGGATTTAGTGCTTTTCTATATAGGAGGAGACCCAAGGATTGGGATCATGAAACCAGTTCCTGAAAATATCTGAAGACTTGTCCTACCAGATTCCCTGGAGCAAGAGTGCCTCACTCCACCCTGAACTCCCTCAGGGGGTGTTGAAAGTCAACAGCAGCTCACAGGGTTCAATCTCTGCAGAGGCAAATGCCCTTGTTGTTGCTCTTTAGTCTCTGGCAAATGCTCTTGGCAAGTGCCAGTTTGTAGTGGACAGGCAGGTGCCAATTTGTAGTTGACTCTTTACAATGTTGTATTCGTTTCTGCTGTTCAATGAAGTGAATCAGCTATATGTACACATATATCCCCTCTCTTTCGGATTTCCTTCCCATTTAGTTCTCTACAGAGCACTGAATAGTGTTCCCTGAACTACACAGTAGATTCTCATTAGTTATCTACTTTATCTGCAGTATCAATAGTGTATATATATCAGTCCCAATCTCCCAGTTTGTCTCACCCACCCCTTTCCCCTTTGATATCCATATGTTTGATCTATAAGTCTGTGTCTCTGTTTCTGCTTTGCTTCTTGATACATTCTTTTATCTTGGTATATCAGCCCCTTCTTGACTCTTGGACTAACACCTTCTGAAGAAATCCTGTCCCTGTTAGTGCTTCTTGAAAAGTTTTACTGATTTTCTCCACATTTCAAAGGTTTTATGCCATAACTTCTGTATTTATTAGGGTTCTTTTGGATGCAAACTACAGAAATCCATTCAAGCAATCTTAAGTGAGGACAGGGAAGAAGAGTAAGAGAAAAGGAATTAATCTGAAAGATACTGAAGTATCTCAAAGCAACAGAAAAAGCTGAGTAACAAAGAGGTGGGTAGGGAAAGAATCGGTACTGCTGCAGGGACTAAATCACAGGCATGGCAGACAGTTTTTTCCTTGAACATGATCATTCGCTAGAGTTGGCTTCGATGACTAATTGTCTCCATTTTCTGGGTCCATATTTCAGTCTGGGAAGAAAGTATCTGTTTGATCCACTTTGAACGGAGTGTCTATTTTCAGACTCATCAATCATAAAGCACAATTCCAAGAAAATAAGGATTTGTTGAATAGCAAGTATCTACTCTTCCTATCCATGTTCACAACTCCAAATTCTTTCTTTTTCTGCTGCAACTATATGTTTTGTCTCTTTTGTCCTCTCTTCCCACCTGTGAACAATGCAGGCATCACCTTGCCAAGTAAAATATCTTTAGCCTGAGCCAAAACAGATTATAGTTTCTTATTCTTATGGATAGAAAGAGTTAATTGTTTTCTCTCCTGTGCAGTGTTCCAGTGGAGTATATTTGGAGATGATTTTTTTTAAGATTTTTTTTTTAATATGGACCACTTTTAGTCTTTATTGAATTTGTTACCACATTTCTTCTGTTGTTTATATTCTGTTTTTTCAGCTGTGAGATATGTGGGAATCTTATCTCCCTGACCAGAGATCGAACCCATACCCCCTGCATCGGAAGGCTGAGTCTTAACCACCGGACCACCAGGGAAGTCCCTGGAGATGATATTTAAAGGATTGTTTATTGCAGGAATCTTGATTTCCGCTTGTTTCCAATTTTGTGGGGTAGAACAGAATACATCCTCTGGGGAGATATACCTAAAGCCTGTTATGTGGAAGAAAGCCTTTTTCCTTATTTCTTCTCTTTATTGGATTTATACTGACATACCTATTTAATTCAAAATAACATTCGTTTCAAAATAGATGAGGATGGTAGTTCAAATAGATTTTCAGTTTCTATGATTGAAAGCAAGGAGTTTCTATAATTTTTGGATAGTCTTAACTCTAGGACTCTTAGGTCTTAAGGTTGGGGGTGGGTGGAATTGAAATAATTAATGTTTTAAGGTTTAATCAGAGAATAAAAGAAAATGCTGTTAGTATTTACATGAAATCACACTTTATGGAAACTAAACCTCTAGCCTTAATATTTAAAATATATCCATATTGTGTAAAACCCTTATGCGGTCTGATTTTACACACTGATGAGTTCAAATAGCTCATATTTATAGCAGCACCTCATAACTCAATGCCCTAAGTCCCCACACTTAACTAAGAGATGACCAAGATTTTTTTTATAACCTGGGCTGTAGCCAGCAACTTTCCAATTCCGACATCTTGGGATCCATTGCTTTTACATTCTTGATCACCGTAGTTGGCTGTCCTTGGGACTTACATGTTGCTAGCTGGGCTGGTTTTCATCCTTAGTGTCTCTGACCACTGCCACAAACATGCAGCTACTTTGTACCATTGCCACTGACTCTGCGGCTCATCTCCTTCTCCTTTAGGTAGGCGGGCTCCTCTTTCTTTTCCTGACCAGTTCATATAGGTTGCTTCTCAGAGAGTAGTTGACCCTCTTGTGACATTTTCTTTTTTCCCTTTATACCACAGCCCTCTGTTCCTCAGGCCACAAAGCAGGGGAGGGAAAGGAGATGGCCAAGTATAGGATGTATTCCATGAAACCTGCAGGCATTACTCCTGCCAATAATAATTCCTGTTTTCTGTCTGACCTGTCCCATGAGACTTCCTTATGGACAAGAACACCATTGTTTTTCTGCATCTTATTGCTATTAAAAAATTCTGTATCCCAGTTATAGAATATGACCAAGTTTTTTCTTTTCTTTTTTTTTTTTTTATGAGATCCTTGAGCTCCATATAAATTAAGAGGTGTCCCAGGCCTTTTGTCTCAGTCTCACGAGAGTAATGTTTCTAGTTTCCATTCTAACTTTACCCAGCTAAAAATGTTCTAATGTATGATTATCTCTACCATCTAGAGACTGTCTGTGTAACATGTTGTAATACAAGTTTTTAAATTGTGGTAAAGTATACAGAAGCTCCAATACTTTGGCCACCTGATGCAAAGAACTGACTCATTGGAAAAGACCCTGATGCGGGGAAAGATTGAAGGCTGGAGGAGAAGGGGATGACAGAGGGGAAGATGGTTGGATGGCATCACCGACTCAATGGATATGAGTTTGAGCAAGCTCCGGGAGTTGGTGATGGACAGGGAAGCCTGGTGTGCTGCAGTCCATGGGGTCACAAAGAGTCAGACACGACTGAGTGATTGAACTGATACATAAATATAAAGTTTACCATTTTTAGGAATACAGTTCAGTGGCATTAAGTACATTCATGTTGTTGTGCAACCACCATTGCTATCCATCTTTAGAAAATTTTCATCATTCCAAACTAATGCTCTGTCTCCATTAACTACTAACTCCCTGATCATCCTTCTACCCAGCACCTGGGAACCACTATTCTACTTTCTGTCTCTGTGAATTTGACCACTCCAGATATAAACAGGATCATATAATATTTGTCCTTATGTGTCTGGCTTATTTCACTTATTTAATGTTTTCAAGGTTTATCCCTATTGTAGCATATATCAGAATTTCCTTTTTTAAATTAATTAATTAATTTTAATTGGAGGCTAATTACTTTACAATATTGTGGTGGTTTTCGTCATATATTGACATGAATCAGCCACAGGTGTCCATGTGTCCCCCTGCCCCAAACACCCCTCCAAACTCCTTCCCCATCCCATCCCTCTGGGTTGTCCCAGTGCACTGACTTTGAGTGCCCTGTTTCATGCATCAAACTTGGACTGGTGATCTATTTCACATATGGTAATATACATGTTTCACTTCTATTCTCTCAAATCATCCCACCCTTGCCTTCTCCCACAGAGTCCAAAAGTCTGTTCTTTACATCTGTGTCTTTTGCTGTCTTGCATATAGAGTCATTGTTACCATCTTTCCAAATTCCATATATATGTATAAATATACTGTATTGGTGTATTTCTTTCTGACTTACTTCACTCTGTATAACAGGCTCCAGTTTCATCCACCTCATTAGAACTGACTCAAATGTGTTCCTTTTAATAGCTGAGTAATATTCCATTGTGTATATGTACCACAGCTTCCTTATCCATTTGTCTGCCAATGGACATCTAGGTTGCTTCCATGTCCTGGCTATTGTAAACAGTGCTGTGATGAACGCTGGGGTACATGTGTCGCTTTCAAGTCTGGTTTCCTCGGTGTGTATGCCCAGCAGTGGGATTGCTGGGTCATATGGCAGTTCTATTTCCTGGTTTTTAAGGAATCTCCACAATGTTCTCCATAGTGTCTGTACTAGTTTGCATTCCCATCAACAGTGTAAGAGAGTTCCCTTTTCTCCACACCCTGTCCAGCATTTATTGTTTATAGACTTTTTGATGGCAGCCATTCTGACTGTTGTGAGATGCTACCTCATTGTGGTTTTGATTTGCATTTCTCTGATAATGACTGATGTTGAGCATCTTTTCATGTGTTTGTCAGATCCTATTGTATGTATAGACCATATTTAGTTTGTCCAGTCATCAGTCAATAGAGATTGGAGTTGTTTCTACCTCTTGTCTACTGGGAATAAAGGTGTCAGGAGCATGGATGCAGAAATCTGCTCCTATCCTAGTTTCAACAGAAAACAAGCAAACAAAAAATAACCAAAAAGCCCAGTATATGAATATACATATTTAGATCCATTAAAATTAAGAGGGTGCCATTCAGTTATTTCATTTAAAAAAGATTCTAACTGGGTTATTTAGATTAATGAATTAAATTGCTTATTAATAGAGACGTATTCATGCACTGAGATTAACTAATTAAATCGTTCATTCAAATTACTGAGAAGGCAAGAATATAAATATGAATGAGATCCTTTTCTTGCACTGAAGTTTCTTACAATCCAACTGGAGAGACAGGCAAGGAGGCAAGTGCTCAAAACAATTTGGTAATTTTTAAAATAGGAATATACAGGACTTCCCTGGCAGTCAAGTGGTTAAGATTTTGCCTTCCAATGCAGGTGACATGAGTTTGATCCCTGGTAGAGGAACAAAGATCCCACAGGCCTCATGGCGAAATAAAAAAAAAGATAAGAAAACGTAAAGCAGAAACAATATTGTAACAAATTCCATACAATATTTTTAAAAAATCTTTTAATAAATGGTAGCATCAAATGGTAGCATCAGGAATACAGGACAGGGCACCTGAGAGATTCAGGAAGGCTTCCTAGGAGAGATGATGTGTGTGTGTGCGCGTGTGTGTGAGCGCGCACGCGCGCTCAGTCATGTCCGACTCTTTGTGACCCCATGGACTGTAGCCCACCAGGCTCCTCTGTCCACGGGGAGTCTCCAGGAAAGAATACTGGGGTGGGTTGCCATTCTCTTCTCCAGGGGATCTTGCCGACCCTGAGATTGAACCCACGTCTCCTGACTGCATCTCCTGCATTGGCAGGCGGATTCTTTACCACTGAGCCACCTGGGAAGCCCCAGGAGAGATGATACTGAAACAGAATTTGAAAACATAAGCAGGATAACCTCTTTTGAGATTGGGAGAAATGGAGAGAAAGTTGTCCTGGCTAAGAAGAAAAATACTAAAAAATCCTGAAACCCGTGGAAGTAGTCAGGAAACACAGCCACAGCGTCATGAAAATTGAGAAGCAGTGGAGGCAGACAAGTACAAAATCATAAAAGGCTGTATTCCTGAATGGGCTGAGGCAGTTTGACTTTTACTCTAAGAGCAAGTCTGACAATACAGCTCATTTTCCTCTATGTTTAAATACACTTTGATAAAGAAAATGCTTCTTGCGTTCCTTTGGATCCAATCTTATTTCCCGACACACTGGGCACAGCACTGCCACCTACTCAGGAACAAATCGTGCCAATACTTAATAACAGTCCACCCACATGGACTCTTAAAATCTGTATAATTATGAGAGATTATAGCACTTTCATGCTAGCAATTAATTTGTTCACTGTTTTTATCATTGATAAATGAAGAACAGATTACCTAAAAAGTGCACCAAATTCTAAATAGAATGTTTAAAGGAAAATGGTTTGAAAATTCTATCCTGTTCTGAGTCAGACCAAAGCAATTTCGGGAAAGATCACCATGTCCTGCACACCAGCTGCTTGTTTTCTGTTTGACAGACTCCACCTTCCTAACCAACGAGCGTCTCTTGCATTCGGTATAATCGTAAGGTAAAATGTTGACAGATGGACAAAATTAAGGGATTACATGATAAAAGGTATTCAACAGAGCATCCATTTTATCAGCTCCACTCTGTAAATTCAGGACCACTGTATTCCGGTGAGCCTCCACTGACCCAAAAATCACGCGGTGACAGTGTGTCATACAGAGTGAAGTAAGTCAGACAGAGAAAAATAAAAACTGTATAGCAATGACTATATATGGAATCTAGAAAAATAGTACAGATAAACCTATCTGCAGGGCAGGAAGAGATGCAGATGTAGGGAACGAACTTGTGGACACAGCGGGAAAAGGAGAGTGTGGGACAAGTTGAGACAGTAGCACTGATGCTAGCTTTTACACTACCATGTGTAAAGCAGATAGCTAGTATATTAGGGAACCTGCTATGTAATACAGGGAGTGCAGTTTGGTGCTCTGTGATAACCTAGAGGGGTGAGAGGAGGAAGGTGGGAGGGAGGTTCAAGAGGGAGGGAATATATGTATACAAACAGCAGATTCACTTCATTGTACAGCAGAAACTAGCACAACACTGTAAAGCAATTATACCCCAATAATAACATTTAAGAAATAAATAACAACAAAACCAAATATATCCCCTGATGGTATGATTTGGAAATAAAAAGTTGGGGCAGGGAGAGAGGATCTGTGGGTTGTTAATTACATTTTTTCCCACAAATCTATCTTGGCTAATGAGTACTCTTTTGAAATGATAGATAACATTATCAGTCCATATTTCATAACATGATATTTATCCTTGTTGTTGTCCAGTCACCCCATGGACTGCAGCACGCCAGGTTTCCCTGTCTTTCCCCATCTCCCGGAGTTCGCTCAAACTCGTGTCCATGGAGTCAGTGATGCCATCCAACCATCTTATCCTCTGTTGCCCCCTTCTCTTGCCTTCAATATTTCCCAGAATCAGAGTCTTTTCCAATGAGTCAGCTGTTTGCATCAGGTGGCCAAAGTATGGAGTTTCAGCATCAGTCCTTCCAATGAATATTTAGAGTTGATTTCCTTTAGGATTGACTGGTTTGATCTCCTTGCAGTCCAAGGGACTCTCAAGAGTCTTTAACAGCACCACAATTTGAAGGCATCAATTCTTCAGCATTCAGTCTTCTTTATGGTCCAACTCTGACATCTGTACATATTTAGATAACATTATATAGAGAAATATGGCACAGTCACCATACTATTGAAAAGTAACTCTGATAAAGGAGTGTGTGCATGCATGCTAAGTTGCTTCAGTCATGTCCGACTTTTTGCAACCCTATGGAGTGTAGCCCGCCAGGCTCCTCTGTCAAAGGGATTCTCCAGGCAAGAACACTGGAGTGGATTGCCATGCCTTCCTCCAGGGGATCTTCCTGACCCAGGGATTAAAGCCATGTCTCTTACATTTCCTGCATTGGCAAGTGAGTTCTTTACCACTAGCGCACCTGGGAAGCCCCCACAATGAAATAGTTATTCAGTCAAGTCTAGCTCTTTGAGGCCCCATGAACTGTAGCCTGCCAGACTCCTCTGTCCATAGGATTCTCCAGGAAAGAATACTGGAGTGGGCTGCCATACCCTCCTCCAGGAGATCCTCCTAACCCAAGGACTGAACCTAGGTCTTCTGCATTGCAGGCAGATTCTTTACCACTGAGCCACAAAGGAGATGGCCTGTCTAACACGAAACATTCAGGAGGAGTCAGTCTGCTCAAACTTATTCACTCTGTAAAGCAATAGGCCTAGTTTATAATCCTGAGAAGTCTCTTACTGATATATAATTTGAAGGGCCTACAGTAAAAATTACATTGGAGAGCAGTAAACATTTTTTAAAAATCCATATCTAAAAGGGACACTGAAGATGAATGAATTACTTAGATGATAAAAACCTTAGAGAATTTACAAGAGAATCTCTTTCTGAACAGCAAAAGCATTGATACAGTCCTACAGATAAAAATAAGCACATTAATGCATTGTCATATACAGAATGCACAGAGTACTTTCTTTAAAGCACATCTGGCTTATAACTTCTCTATGCAACTCTGTGTGTTGTAGGACAATTTTTTCTAAGGTACATTTCTTAACTTAGAAACCCCTAAAACAGAGCCACACAGAGAAAATTATACACAAGTATCCAGAAGAAAAACTTGTTACATACAAATGGATTTCCTCCAATATTTTGAGGAAACATTTAATCTCTTTTAATCATGACTATCAAACCCAATACCATATAGTGTAAATACCGTAAGTTGTTGTTGTTTATTCGCTAAGTCGTGTCCAACTCTTTCGCCACCCCATGAACTGTAGCCCTCCAGGCTCCTCTGTCCACGGGATTTCCCAGGCAAGAATACTGGAGTGGGTTGCCATTTCCTTCTCTAGGGGATCTTTCCAACTCAGGGATTGAATCCACATTTCCTGAATTGGCAGCCAGGTTCTTTACCCCGGGCCAGTAAGGAAGACCTGAAGACCATAAGAACTAGATTTATTATTTATTTAGAACTTATTTATTTTCTCATCAGAATCCTCACCACCTAGAATTAAGCTAGACACTGTAAACACTCAAAAAATTTCAGAGTATATAAATAACATACAAAAATTGAACAAACAGGTTTTATGATTTTTTGACATTCTCTGAAATGTCTGTACTCTCTGACCAAAGGTCTCCAGAAACACACAAGTAGTTAAGTGAATTGGGTTGACTATTAACAGCAATGACAGGAAATACACAGCATGGGTGAAATGCAAGACATCAGGTATTAAGGTATTAAGAAGGAATTACTCCATGGCGGGTCTGGGCTTTGGTTAGGTGGCCTTATGGAGGATTTAAGGGAGCAGAGCTTCACTCTGGATAAAGCATTGTCAGGAAGCACAGATAATTCTTTAACTTAGTATCTCAATAAATCTTATCTTGGATGAGGGTAAATTAGAATGAAGCAACTCAATCCATAGTTAGTAAAGAAGCCCTATTTCATCATATCAGACAAGATAGAGGAATGGAGGGAGGCTCAGAACATTTTTTTTTTTCAAGTGTTCATAATAATTACAGAGTAATCTTATTTTTGTCTTGATCCAACATATTCACAGAGTGGCCTCTGCTGACATTGGTGCTCTTAAAACCGTTGATATTTAACAGGAAAACACCAGGGACAAGCTAGCGGTGCCAGGCCAGCCCCTCATAATACCAAGGCCTGGCTGACAGTACCTGACAAGTCTCTAGCTGCCTAAGGCCACTTTGGTTTTTCTTAACATTAACCTAGTATTTACTCTTTCAGCTGTGACTTTCATCCCTAAAGTGTTTTCAATGCAATAATTTCAAATTAAATGCCAACCTCAAGGTATACTTTGAAGATAATTGGCTAAAATCTTAAAATGGATAGAAAGTCGGAAAGGTGAGCACCAAAAGTTTTAAAAAATGGTTGCTTGCATAACTTAAAATAATGTGATGGGATAATGACATGCTTTTTTCTGAAGTTTTTCTCTATTTTCTAATGAAAACTATTTTTCTGAAGTGTGTGAAATGCTGTGAATAAGGTGTTAAATGTTCAGAGTACTCAGAATTATTTTTATTATGAATAATTCCATGGCAGTGATTAGTAAACAGAGTTTTTTCACTGTACAAAGTATTTCAGATGAATACAATGCCAATTTTCACAGCCCCACTACCTCTGAAACAAGGTGTTTCGATGTGACTGTAGGAGGGAGGGGTCCCTGCAGATATATGATTATAAGCAGTACTAACTGAAAACCATTAAGTTAGAACTGAACAGCTTGGTGGAGAAAGGAAAAAGAAAATGTTGAGATTTCTAACTCCAAATGAGAGCCCCTTGGGTTTTCTGCTCAGTCTTTCTGCAGGTTTTCACAGGCTTTGGTTTCAGACTATATTTTCAAGGCTTATGTTCTAGGACCCATTCATTCTATTAGAGTCTTTTAAAATGGCAACTGGAGTGATTTACAAGACGTAAATTTTGTCCTCAGATGTAAGAAAAACAGCAGGGAAGTGATCTGCTAATGGATATCCACTTAAATATCTGATTACTAACATGAAGCCTCCCAATTAGCCGTTCTGTTTTGTCTGCCCAAAAAATCACTGTCAATTCCAAGTATGAGACCATTAAAAAATTATGTAATAGGAAAAAATAAACTTGGACAACTAAAAGTAACCTTTCATTCATTTATTTGATTCAACAAGTATTTTCCAAGTGTCTACTGTATTCTGGGCACCATGCTGGATCCTGGAGATACCAAACTGGATCGGATAAGTTTTGATCAGAAATTACTATGCATTCAAGGTGCAAGGAAGGGAGTGGAAGTTGGGGTATACATAGTCAGTTTCACATGCTATCTGTGTTAATTTCCTATCGCTGCTGAACAAGTTCCTACAATCTTGTGGCTTAAAACAATGCAAGTTTATTCTCTAACAGTTCTGGAGAAGTCCAAAATGGGTCTCATTGAGCTAAAATCAAGGTATAAGTAGGCTGCATTCTTTCAGAGGGTCTAGGAAGACAGCGTATTGCATTACTCATTCTTCTGCTTCCTTCTTCCATCTTTTAAAGACACTTGTGATTACATTAGGTCCACATGGGTGATTCAAGATACATTTTTAAAATTAGAATATAATTGCTTCACAATGTTTTGTTAGTTTCTGCTGTACAACATTGTGAATCAGTTATAAGCATACATATATCCCCTCTTTCTTGAGCCTCTCTCCCACCTGCCCATCCTGCACCTCTACGTCATCACAGGGCATGGAATTGAGCTCCCTGTGCTATAGGGCAGCTTCCCACTATTTGCAGGGCATTCATTTGACTTCACAATATATTTATTTCTATTTAATATTTCAATTTCAGCTAAAATTACCTTTTAAATGTGAATTCCCTTTAGTTAAGAGTCAAATTCATTTTGCCACTACAACGTTAGAGAGTAATTAACACATTTCCAGTTAAAAAATATTAATGTATTTTCACTTGGTACACATTTTAAAACACAGATGTATTATAATGTCACATTTCTTATTGTTTCTCAAATCTCAGAAATGTACTAGTGTCTCAGAGCAATCATCTATATTTTAATTATATAAACACCATAAACTCAATGGAATAGAAATTCACATTCTACTAGAAATTATCATAACAGAAACACTTTCAAAGATATTTTTCTGAAACAGTTACTTGAGACTGAATATTGTGGAAGATTTATGTGATAGAAATTCTCTAAAGAGTTTAAAGTGTTTCCACATACTGATTCCACTCTCCTGCATTTTAAAAGAATGTGTAAATATTTGAAAATTAAATTATTCAAGGTGAAGATACTGTCAGAGTGACTGTACTGATCATATTTTACATTTGTAGCATATATTTTAAATTCTTGGCAGTTTTAAGTTTAGAAATGTATACTATTTTCTCCTTTCTCTTAAAAAAAAAACCTTTTTCTTAAATTTTATATAAAACAAGCCTAAACGATTTAACATTAGCTTCCCAAGATATTTTTAATAGTTTTAACGTGCTGTTATTCACATACCATACAATTCACCCATTTAAAGTGTACAACTTATTGGGTTTTAGTATATTCACATGTTTTATTTTTTAATTTTTAATTAATTTTTATTGAAGTATAATTGTTTTTGTTGTTGTTGTTCAGTTGCTCATATGTGTCTGACTCTTTGCAATCCTATGGACTGCAGCACACCAGGCTTCCCAGTCCTTCATCACCTCCCAGAGCTTGCTCAAACTCATGCCTATTGAGTCAGTGATGGCATCCAACCATCTCATCTTCTATCATCCCCTTCTCCTCCTGTCTTCAATCTTTCCCAGCATCAGGGTCTTTTTCAGTGTGTTGGCTCTTCACATCAGGTGGCCAAAGTATTGGAGCTTCAGCTTCAGCATCAGTCTTTCCAATGAACATTCAGGGTTGATTTCCTTTAGAATTGACTGGTTTGATCTCCTTGTTGTCCAAGGGACTCTCGAGAGTCTTCTCCAAAACCACAGTTCAAAAGGCTCTATTCTTTGGCTCTCAGCCTTCTTTATGGTCTAGCTCTCACATCTCTACATCTAGTAGTAGTACATGACTACTAGAAAAACCATAGCTTTGGCTATTCGGACCTCTGTCCACAAAATAATATCTCTTTTTAATATGCTGTCTAGGTTTGTCATAGCTTTTTTTCCAGGGAGCAAGTGTTTTTGAAATTCATGACTACAATCACAGTCCACAGTGATTTTGGAACTTTACAATGTTATATTAGTTTCTACTGTACAGCAAAGTGAATCAGCCATTCATATACATACATGTCCACCCCCCACCCCCCACCACCTCCTTTTGGACTTCCTTCCCATTTGGATCACCACAGTGAATTAACTAGGGTTCCCAGAAGGCACATCAGTTTTAAAATGCTTTAGGTACCCCCAACAGAAATCCTGGAACATATTAGCAGTCATTCCCCATTGGCCCTCAATGCCCACAGCCCCAGACAATGATTAATCTATTCTCTCTCTTTATATTTGCCTATCTGAACATTTCACATAAGTAGGCTACACAGTATGTGCTCTTTTATGACTGGCTTCTTTCACTTAGCATAATATATTCAGGGTTCATCTATGTCCTTACATGTATCAATATTCACACATTTTTATTGTTGAATAACATACATTTTTTCCCACTCCAGTATTCTTGCCTGGAAAAATCCCATGGATGGAGGAGCCTGGTAGGCTGCAGTCCATGGGGTCGCTAAGAGTCGGACACGACTGAGCGACTTCACTTTCACTTTTCCCTTTCATGCACTGGAGAAGGAAATGGCAACCCACTCCAGTATTCTTGCCTGGAGAATCCCAGGGACGGCGGAGCCTGGTGGGCTGCCGTCTATGGGGTCGCACAGAGTCGGACACGACTGAAGCGACTTAGCAGCAGCAGCAACATACATTTTTATGGATACTCTACATTTTGTCATCAGGTGATGAACATTTGGGTTGTATTTGTAGTATGGCTATTATGAAAAATGCTGCTGTAAACATTCCTGTACAAATTTTTGTGTGTTTTACTTCTGTTTTCTTTGGTGTGTTATCAAAGAGTGGAATGGCAGAGCTATATCATAACTCTATATTTAACCGTCTAAGAAACTGCCATACTGTTTTCCAAAGTGGCTACACTATTTTGTATTCCTACCAGCAATGTATCAGAGTTCCAATTAATCTACCTCCTTATAAACACTTGTTATTGGCTGCTTTTTTGTTTATAACCATCCTAGTCTGTGTGAAGTAGTATCTTGTTATTTTGATCTGTATATGCTAAATGATTAATAATGTTGATCACCTTTTTAGATGTTTATTGGTCAGCTATATATCTTTTTTGGAGAAATGTGTATTCATATCATTCACCCATTTATTAGTTGAATGATTTGATTTTTTATGGAGTTATTGGAGTTCTTTATATATTTCACATACATGTCTAAAAAAAATTGGACAGATAATTTGCAAATATTTTCTCCCACTCTGTGTGTTATCCTTCTATTTTCTTGATGGTGTCATTTGAAGCACAAAAGCTTTTACTTTCAATCGAATCCAGTTTATCTAGTTTTTCTTTGTTGCCTATGTTTTCCATGTCATATCAAGGAGATCCAACCAGTCCATCTTAAAGGAGATCAGTCCTGGGTGTTCATTGAAAGGACTGATGTTGAAGCTGAAACTCCAATACTTTGGCCACCTTATGCGAAGAGCTGACTCATTTGAAAAGATCCTGATGCTGGGAAAGATTGAGGGCAGGAGGAGAAGGGGATCACGAGATGGTTGGATGGCATCACCGACTCATTGGACATGGGTTTGGGTGGACTCGGGGAGCTGGTGATGGACAGGGAGGCCTGGCGTGCTGCGGTTCATGGGGTCACAAAGAGTAGGACATGACTGAGTGACTGAACTGAACTGAACTGAACTAGGAAGGCTTTGTCTAATTTAAGTTCACAAAGATTTTCTACTATATTTTCTTGCCGAAATTTTATAGCTTGATGTGTTACTTTAAAGTCTATAATCCATTTTGAATTAAAATTTTTGTAGAATGTGAGGGAGGAGGTGAACTTCATTGTTTGGCAAGAGGAAATCCTGTTGTCTAAGCAATCTTTGATGAAAAGACTCTTCCTTTCCACTGATTTGTTGAGTACCCTTGTCAAAAATCACTTGACCACAAAGGACTGTTTCTGGAAACTTCATTCTATCCCACCAATCAATACATTTATCCTATGCTATGCTATGCCACACTGTTTTGATTACTGTAGGTTTGCTGTAAGTGTTGAAATCTGGATGTGTGACTCTTCCAAATTTCCTCTCTTTCAAGATTGTTTCGGTTTTTCTGGACCTTTCTGTTACCTTATAATTTTTGACAAACAACTTAAACTAATCGTATACGTTACTGAGAGAGTATTTGAATATCTGTGCTGTGCTTAGTCAGTTGTGTCTGACTCTTTGCGACCCCATGGACTGCAGCCCACCAGCTCCTCTATCCATGGGGATTCTCCAGGCAAGAATACTGGAGTGGGTTGCCATGCCCTCCTCCAGGGGATCTTCCTGACCCAGGGATCAAACCCAGGTCTCCCGCACTGCAGGCAGTTCTTTACAGATTGAGCCACCAAGGAAGAATTTGAATATCTGTTATTTAGCAAAAAGTTCTCGGTAGTTCTTAAATTTTATCTGAACAGAGTACCCACTTTGATGCCTGACTTTGATGCCTGAACAGGGTACCCAATTTGATGCCAGAAAACACAATGAGTCATCCTTGCTGGTATGTACATTAGTTTCCAAGGAATTGATTTTTAGACAACTGATTTATCCCCTATTACTTATATTAAATATCTTTCATACTTGATTGTGTCCCACTGGGGTCTTACTTTGTCAAACAGAAAACATGCCTGCCAGACATATTATACTTTTTAAAAGCTATTTAATATTTTTAATATCATACTTTTTAAAAGTTCTCTTTGAAGATACTACAGATCAATTCCTTATGCTAGTTCATTGTTTTTCCTGTAGTTTATATTTAACTAGTTAGTGATTTGCTAAACCTAGTTTCATAGTCTAAGAAGATTGAGCACTACTTGATTCTTTTGTATATTTGTTATATTGGCTAACTCTGAAAATCTGCAAATTGTAAAAGTATATCTGTTGGGTCTAAAATTATTTCTAGAGGAAATGGAAATATTGTTTATAATTGGGGAATGTAGAACATTCTTATCATATAATGAAAATAACTTTACATCCTTTGATTAGTATGATAATAATTTCCCATCACCAAATACTTATAGATTGCTCATATAGCTGAAAATAATAATTTACCCTTTAGTATGCAAAGTAGAGGCATTACTTTGCCCACAAAGGTCCATCTCGTCAAAGCTATGGTTTTTCCAGTAGTTGTGTATGGATGTGAGAGTTGGACTGTAAAGAAAGCTGAGCACCGAAGAATTGATGCTTTTGAACTGTGGTGTTGGAGAAGACTCTTGAGAGTCCCTTGGACTGCAAGGAGATCCAACCAGCCCATCCTAAAGGAAATCAGTCCTAAATATTCATTGGAAGGACTGATGTTGAAGCTGAAACTCCAATACTTTGGCCACCTGATGCGAAGAACTGACTCATTGGAAAAGACCCTGATGGTGGGGAAGATTGAAGGTGGGAGGAGAAGGGGCTGACAGAGGATGAGATGGTTGGATGGCATCACCGACTCAATGGACATGAGCTTGAGTAAGCTCCAGGAGTTGGTGATGGACAGGGAAGCCTGGCGTGCTGCAGTCCATGGGGTCTCAAAGAGTTGGACGCGACTGAGCAACTGAACTGAACTGAACTGATGCAGGTAGATCATTGAAATTAATGATTCTGAATATTTCAAAAGAATGGGAAATGCTACATACTATGTTTTTATTCTTTGTTGGTTCAATTAATTGGAGGCAAAATACTCTCTTGAAAAGACTTATCTAACAACAAAGTAACTGTTTAAAAATGGCCTATTTCAGACTCCACTGTCCATGGGGTTTCTCAGGCAAGTACCCTGGAGTGGGTAGCCATTCCCTTCTCCAGAGGATCTTCCCGACCCAAGGATTGAACCCAAGTCACTTGCATGGCAGGCAGATTCTTAACCTTCTGAGCCACCAGGCAAGCCCCTTTCATTCCATTTCAAAGCATCAGTATGAAAGATGGAATAGCTGTTGACAGGCAAGATTTAATTATTGCAAACAAGTAGTAATTGTTTGAAATATGTAATTAAAGGGGGAGGCTTCTTTTATTTTTCTTGCTGTTTTTTGACACTCTCTGTGATGACTCTGGATTTTCTTTGGTTTGTATGAACTCCGTAAATGGTTGTTTTCCTTCTGGTTCTCTCAAAAAAATTCTCCAGACTCTCAACTAAACAAATATGAACTGATTTCTTAGAGCAATGCTTCACACATGTTAATGTTCATGTCAGCAACAAAGTAGCTTTAATGAGATACAAATTGTGATTCAGTGTATCTGGAGCAAGGCCTGAGATTCTGCATTTCTGACAAGCTCACAGGTGATGTCAACTTGGCAGGCAGCAAGGACTCAGAGGATTAAGGATTCCAAGAATTTCCCTTTCCTGATAAGACAAACATATCTTGGGAAGACACTGCAAGTTCTACAATACATTATCTCCATTAAACAATTTCTGAGTTTTTTCCCAGAGATAAATTATGCATGCAAAATATGATTTATAAAATTTTAAACACAAAGAGTAGCATCTGATAGTGTTTTGTACCTTTTTTCCATTTAATATAGAGAATTTCTGGTACTGTTTTTTTTTTCTTTGAATCTCCTTTTTAAATCATTAGCCCTTATATAGCTATTAAGTTTGTATGAGTAATGAACCCAGACAGCCTGCTGGACTCTGCCACTCTTCGTGTTTTTTTTATAGTTAAATCTCTAGAATTTGGGGGTTGTATAATTTCAGTTTAACACAGAGATAAATTTATTTTCCCTCTCCAATATTTATACTTCTTATTTTTTTCTCTTGGTTAATAATTCTGGGATAACGTTAAGTTACAGTGATAAAAGGATCTTTGTCTGTGTCTGGCCTTAATAGGAATGCTTCTGCTTTTCACTAAAGGCATGATGCTGATGTTAGGAGCTCTCCCAGTAAATATGTCTCTTATGTCTCTTTCTCTCATACATGTCTTAATGGGTGTATATATATATGACTATGTATCCTTCCTTTATATTATGAGTATTGAAAGCTGAGCCTGGACATTATATCTTATTAAATGACTTTCAAGCATATGGAAATGATTTCCTTTTAAATATAGTATTATGTAAAATGAGAAAAATATTTCAAAATATTAAAATTTTTTCTTCATTATCCTTATGTGTTCTTCATTCATGGGAGAGATTTCTTTTTGGTAGTAAATTTATTGAGGTAAAACTCACATTCAAGAAACTGCACATATTTAGAATATACAATTTGATGAATTTTTCACAATGTACACTTGTGAATACCACCATCACAAACAAAATATAAAATTATTACATCACATTGGAAAGTTTTCACATACCTCTTCGTAATTCATTGCTGCGTTCGTTCCTGATTCCCAGTAACCACTGGTCTATTTTCTGACATTATACATTAATTTTCATTTTGGAATTTTATATTTTATATAAACGATATCATACTATATATGTACTTTTTTGTCTGATTTCTTTCACTCAACATAATGCTTTTGAGATGAATATATTGTTGCATGTATAAATAGTTCATTCCTTTTTATTGCTTTGTAGTATCCACTGTATGGATACACCATATTTTGTTTATCCACTTGCCAGTTAATAGATATTTTTACCCAAGTGTTTTAAATTACAGATAAAGGCAATATGAGCTTTCTTGTATAAGTCTTTGTATAGACATGGGTTTTCCCATCTCTCTCGCTAAAAATTTTCCTTTTTTTAAAATTTTTGGCTGCAGTGTGTCTTTTTTGATTTGCACAGGATTTCTCTAGTTGCGGCACATGGGCTTCTCACTGTGGTGGCTTCTCTTGTTGTGGAGCACAGGCTCTAGGCGTGCAGGCTCAGTTGCTGTGGCACACACATTGAGTTGCTCCTCGGTATGTAGGACCTTCCTGGACCTGGTATCAAACGCTTGTCCCCTGCATTGGCAGCTGGTTTCTTGTTCACTGAGCCACCAGGAAAGTCCCGTCAATGAAAATATTCAACATATAGAAAGCTGTGATTTTTCAAACATTGCACAAGTAGCCCAAGAGCATGATGCTGATCAAAGAGTAATAATTGATGTGAGTGCTATCATCATACCTGTAGTATCAAGAGTATTTAAATATATACCTACAATATGATCAGGCATCTCACATAAGAAGTTGCTCAAAAGATGGGGATGGGGCTTTACAGATAAAGGCAATATGAGCTTTCTTGTATAAGTCTTTGTATAGACATGGGTTTTCCCATGAATATTTTCCTACTTATTTAAGAAGGGAGAGTATATCAGGATTTTTTTTTATCTCCTCACAACCAGTATTAAATTTTTAGAATGACATTTTGATAAGTGCATTGAAGTCCAGTATTGAAAATACTGGAATATTTTCTACAATTATATATGTACATATTATTTGTTCTATTATTTTTGCTGCTTTCTGTCAGGACATCAGTTACAAATATGTTATCTTTGTCTATGTTTCATATCTAATTTCTTTTTTTGGCCATGCCGCACAGCATGTGGAATCTTAGTTTCCTGACTAGGGATCAAATTTACTCCCCCTACTGTGAAGGCCTGGAGTCTTAACCACTGCATGGCCAGAAAAGTCCCATATCTAATTATTTTTAATTTAAAAAATCTTTGCTTATTATCAATATTACCATTCCTTCATCCATGTTCCTCATCATTCTTTTTCACAATTTTCTATTTTCATATGTGCTACTTTAAATATGGCTTTATTTTTTGTCATTATTTTCTTTTCTATTTCTCTCTTGAACTCTTCTAATATATTGTATCACATTATTTGGTTGCACTCTATTACCCTTGAGCTTTTGTGTCTCCGTTAAAAAGATTTATATTTTTTATTAGATTCTTTGAATTCTTGGAACTACTGAAATGTAACAAAATATAAAAATAGTTGATTACTTTTTAAAATTAATTAATTAATTTATTTATTTTAATTGGAGGCTAATTACTTTACAATATTGTGGTGGTTTTTGCCATACATTGACATGAATCAACCACGGGTGTACATGTGCCCTCCTTCCCAAACCCCCCTCCCCCCTCCCCCCTCCCTCCCCACTCCATCCCTCTGGGTTTTCCCAGTGCACTGGCTTTGAGTGCTCTGCTTCATGCATCGAACTTGGACTGATCATCTGTTTCACATATGGTAATACACATGTTTCAATCCTGTTCTCTCAAATCATCCCACACTCACCTTCTCCCAAAGAGTCCAAAAGTCTGTTCTTTATATCCGTGTCTCTTTCGCTGTCTCACATACAGGGTTGTTGTTGCCATCTTTCTAAATTCCATATATATGCATTAATATACTGTATTGGTGTTTTTCTTTATGACTTACTTCACTCTGTATAATAGGCTCCAGTTTCATCCACCTCATTAAAACTGACTCAAATGTGTTCTTCTTAATAGCTGAGTAATATTCCATTGTGTACATGTACCACAGCTTTCTTATCCATTCATCTGCCGATGGACATCTAGGTTGCTTCCATGACCTAGCTATTGGAAACAGTGCTGCAATGAACTTTGGGGTGCATGTGTCTCTTTCAATTCTGGTTTCCTCGGTGTGTATGCCCAGCAGTGGGATTGCTGGATCATATGGCAGTTCTATTTCCAGATTTTTAAGGAATCTCCACACTGTTCTGCATAGTGGCTGTATTAGTTTGCATTCCTACCAACAGTGTAAGAGAGTTCCCTTTTCTCCACACCCTCTCCAGCATTTATTGTTTGTAGACTTTTTGATGACAGCCATTCTGACTGGCGTGAGATGGTACCTCATTGTGATTTTGATTTGCATTTCTCTAATAATGAGTGATGTTGAGCATCTTTTCATGTGTTGGTAGCCATCTGTATGTCTTCTTTGGAGAAATGTCTGTTTAGTTCTTTGGCCCATTTTTTGATTGGGTCATTTATTTTTCTGGTATGGAGTTGCATGAGCTGCTTATATAAATTTTGAGATTAATTCTTTGTCAGCTGCTTCATTTGCTGTTATTTTCTCCAATTCTGAAGGGTTTCACCTTGCTTATAGTTTCCTTTGTTGTGCAAAAGCTTTTAAGTTTAATTAGGTCCCATTTGTTTATTTTTGCTTTTATTTCCAATATTCTGGGAGGTGGGTCATGGAGGATCCTGCTGTGATTTATGTCGGAGATGTTCAAAATAAAGTGATTTCCATTTCCTGAGGTTTCTGCATATGATGTTTAGGCTCAGATTTACCCCCAGGAGACTCCAAACCAAGAAATTTTAAAAAGTGAAAAGTTATCTTTGGTAGGAAACATCTCTGAGACATCTGGAAAGAAGCAAAACTAGAACATTTTGGGAGAGATTCCTCCTACCCCAACTTAAGCCACACAGGACATCCAGCAATGACACCCATCCAACGTGAGTTAAACATAAACACTTAAAATTTATGTTTTCAAATTATAAAACAAATGCTCAAGTAAAACTCCATAAGTCATAGTCAGGAGAATCAACTGACAGCAGATCTGGACTGTTAAGGACTTCATATACTAGGAGAAGGCAATGGCACCCCACTCCAGTACTCTTGCCTGGAAAATCCCAAGGATGGAGGAGCCTGATAGGCTGCAGTCCATGGGGTCGCTAAGAGTCGGACACGACTGAGCGACTTCACTTTCACTTTTCACTTTCATGCATTGAAGAAGGAAATGGCAACCCACTCCAGTGTTCTTGCCTGGAGAATCCCAGGGACGGGGGAGCCTGATGGGCTGTTGTCTATGGGGTCGCACAGAGTCGGACACGACTGAAGCAACTTAGCAGCAGCAGCATACTAAAAGCATCAAATTCAGAATATAAATATGTTTAAAAGAAAAATAAATATTTAAATAATAAAATTATTTAGAGATGTCTTTCAGCAGTTTTTTGATCTTTTTAAAGTCTTTATTGAATTTGTTACAATATTGTTTCTGTTTTATGTTTTGGTTTCTTGGCCACAAAATATGTGAAATCTTAGCTCCATGACCAGGGGTAGAAGCTGCACCCCCTGCATTAGAAGGTGAAGTCTTAACCACTGGACCACCAGAAAAGTCCCTACTCCAGCATTTTAATTTAAGAATTCAAGTTTTGCTCTAAAATTATAGATGTTTAAAAACTTTGGTGCTAAACATCTAGAATAATGAACTGATCATAAGGCACTATGAAAATGAAGTGTAGGTAAAATTAATAACATTATACCACTATAAACAATTAGACATCTTATTATATTACTGTTGGTTACTATTTGTTGATTATGACAACTGACTATATAATGATATATCTCCAGGTGAAAGAATGCATCTCTTCAGTTCAGTTCAGTAGCTCAGTCATGTCCAACTCTTTGTGACCCCATGAATCGCAGCACGCCGGGCCTCACTGTCCATCACCAACTCCCTGAGTCCACCCAAACCCATGTCCATCGAGTCAGTGATGCCATCCAACCATCTCATCCTCTGTCATCCCCTTCTCCTCCTGCCCCCAATCCTTCCCATCATCAGGGTCTTTTCCCATGAGTCAACTCTTCACATGAGGTGGCCAAAGTACTGGAGTTTCAGCTTTAACATCAGTCCTTCAAATGAACACCCAGGACTGATCTCTTTTAGGATGGACTGGTTGGATCTCCCTGCAGTCCAAGGGACTCTCAAGAGTCTTCTCCAACACCACAGTTCAAAAGCATCAATTCTTCGGCGCTCAGCTTTCTTCACCATCCAACTCTCACATCCATACATGACCACTGGAAAAACCATAGCCTTGACTAGACGGACTTCTGTTGGCAAAGTAATGTCTCTGCTTTTAAATATGCTATCTAGGTTGGTCATAACCTTCCTTCCAAGGAGTAAGCATCTTTTAATTTCATGGCTGCAATCACCATCAGCAGTGATTTTGGAGCCCAAAAAAGTAAAGTCTGACACTGTTTCCACTGTTTCCCCATCTATTTCCCATGAAGTGATGGGACCAGATGGCATGATCTTAGTTTTCCGAACTAAGCTTTAAGCCAACTCTTTCATTCTCCTCTTTCACTTTCATTAAGAGGCTCGTTAGTTCTTCTTCACTTCCTGCCATGAGGATGGTGTCATCTGCATATCTGAGGTTATTGATATTTCTCCCAGCTATCTTGACTCCAGCTTGTGCTTCTTCCAGCCCAGCGTTTCTCATGATGTACTCTGCATATAAGTTAGATAAGGAGAGTGACAATATACAGCCTTGAGGTACTCCTTTTCCTACTTGGAACCAGAATGTTGTTCCATGTCCAGTTCTAACTGTTGCTACCTGACCTGCATACAGGTTTCTCAAGAGACAGGTTAGATGGTCTGGCATCCCCATCTCTTTCAGAATTTTCCAGAGTTTATTGTGATCCACACAGTCAAAGGCTTTGGCATAGTCAATAAAGCAGAAATAGATGTTTTTCTGGAACTCTCTTGCTTTTTCGATGATCCAGCGGATATTGGCAATTTGATCTCTGGTTCCTCTGTCTTTTCTAAATCCAACTTGAACATCTGGAAGTTCACGGTTCATGTATTGCTGAAGCCTGGCTTGGAGAATTTTGAGCATTACTTTACTAGCGTGTGAGATGAGTGCAATTGTGCAGTAGTTTGAGCGTTCTTTGGCATTGCCTTTCTTTGAGATTGGAATGAAAACTGACCTTTTCCAGTCCTGTGGCCACTGCTGAGTTTTCCAAATTTGCTAGAATATCGAGTGCAGCACTTTCACAGCATCACCTTTGAGGATTTGAAATAGCTCAACTGGAATTCCATCACCTCCACTAGCTTTGTTCATAGTGATGCTTTCTAAGGCCCACTTGACTTCACATTCCAGGATGTCTGGCTCTAGGTGAATGATCACACCATCGTGATTATCTGGGTCATGAAGATCTTTTTTATACAGTTCTTCTGTTTATTCTTGCCACCTCTTCTTAATATCTTCTGCTTTTGTCAGGTCCATACCATTTCTGTCCTTTATCGAGCCCATCTTTGCATGAAATGTTCCCTTGGTATCTCTAATTTTCTTGAAGAGATCTCTAGTCTTTGCCAATCTCTTGTTTCCCTCTATTTTTTTGCATTGATCGCTGAGGAAGGCTTTCTTATCTCTCCTTGCTATTCTTTGGAACTCTGCATTCAGATGGGAATATCTTTCCTTTTCTCCTTTGCTTTTTGCTTCTCTTCTTTTCCCAGTTATTTGTAAGGCCTCCTCAGACATCCATTTTGCTTTTTGCATTTCTTTTCCATGGGGATGGTCTTGATCCCTGTCTCCTGTACAATGTCATGAACCTCTGTCCATAGTTCATCAGGCACTCTATCTATCAGATCTAGTCCCTTAAATCTATTTCTCACTTCCACTGTATAATCATAAGGGATTTGATTTAGGTTATACCTGAATGGTCTAGTGATTTTCCCTACTTTCTTCAATTTAAGTCTGAATTTGGCAATAAGGAGTTCATGATCTGAGCCACAGTGTGCTCCTGGTCTTGTTTTTGCTGACTGTATAGAGCTTCTCCATCTTTGGCTGCAAAGAATATAATCAATCTGATTTGGGTGTTGACCATCTGGTGATGTCCAGGTGTAGAGTCTTCTCTTGTGTTGTTGGAAGAGGGTGTTTGCTATGACCAGTGCATTCTCTTGGCAAAACTCTATTAGCCTTTGCCCTGCTTCATTCTGTACTCCAAGGCCAAATTTGCCTGTTACGCCAGGTGTTTCCTGACTTCCTACTTTTGCATTGCAGTCCCCTATAATGAAAAGGACATCTTTTTTGGGTGTTAGTTCTAAAAGGTCTTGTAGGTCTTCATAGAACCGTTCAACTTCAGCTTCTTCAGCGTTACTGGTAGGGGCATAGACTTGGATTACCGTGATATTGAATGGTTTGCCTTGGAAACGAACAGAGATCATTCTGTCGTTTTTGAGATTGCATCCAAGTACTGCATTTCGGACTCTTTTGTTGACCATGATGGCTACTCCATTTCTTCTAAGGGATTCCTGCCCACAGTAGTAGATATAATGGTCATCTGAGTTAAATTCACCCATTCCAGTCTGTCTTAGTTCACTGATTCCTAGAATGTCGACGTTCACTCTTGTCATCTCCTGTTTGATCACTTCCAATTTGCCTTGATTCACGGACCTAACATTCCAGGTTCCTATGCAATATTGCTCTTTACAGCATCGGACTTTGCTTCTATCACCAGTCACATCCACAGCTGGGTATCGTTTTCGCTTTGGCTCCATCCCATCATTCTTTCTGGAGTTATTTCTCCACTGATCTCCAGTGGCATATTGGGCATCTACCAACCTGGGGAGTTCATCTTTCAGTGTCCTATCTTTTCGCCTTTTCATACTCTTCATGGAGTTCTCAAGGCAAGAATACTGAAGTGGTTTGCCATGCCCTTCTCCAGTGGACCACATCTGTCAGACCTCTCCACCATGACCCATCCGTCTTGGGTGACCCCACACAGCATGGCTTAGTTTCATTGAGACAGACAAGGCTGTGGCCCATGTGATCAGATTAGCTAGTTTTTTGTAGTTATAGTTTCAGTGTGTCTGCCCTCTGATGCCGTCTCGCAACACCTACCGTCTTACTTGGGTTTCTCTTACCTTGGACGTGGGGTATCTCTTCATGGCTGCTCCAGCAAAGTGCAGCTGTTGCTCCTTACCTTGGACAAGGGGTATCTACTCACGACGGCCCCTCCTGACCTTGAATGTGGAGTAACTCCTCTCGGCCCTCCTGTGCCCACACAGCTGCCGCTCCTTGGACCTGGGATAACTCCTCTCAGCCACCGCCCTCGGCCTCTGGCCCCAGCTAGCTCCTCTCGGCTGCCGCCCCCAAGTTCATGCTCTAGTGAAATTAGTTTTTCCTACTGGAACAAGAAATAAAGCTCTCATTTGCCAGAAACTAAACTCTCTGCCTTTGGGTAAATCATGTAGTTTCTTTGTGTCTTGGTTTGTAAAACGAGGTGTTAAATTTTTAACACACTGTTCAGTTCCAAATTTTGACCATGTGATACTTTTGCTAACTTAAGTAAACAGAGCATTCAATATCTCAAAAATGTGTTGTTGTTTTTATTAAGGAGGTGCAACCCCAAGGAATAGAGGGAGGAAAATAAGAAATGGGGCTTGAAAGGATTAGAAGCAACACAACATGATGTGCTCCTGCTTGAGTTCCTGCTTCACGGTGAGCAGAAAAACACAGCCAGTCAACCATCAGAGGCGTCTGCTCTTAACTCTCAGCTAAGAGCTCAATTACGGCTTCCCAGTGGTAGAGAATCTGCCTGCCAATGCAGGAGACACAGGTTCAATCCCTGGGTCAGGAAGATCCCCTGGGGAAGGAAATGACAACCCGCTCCAGTATTCTTGCCTGGAAAATCCCATGGACAGAGAAGCCTACGGGGAGCTACAGTCCATAGGGTTGCAAAGAGTCAGACATAACTAAGTGACTGAGCAGGTAGGCAGACAAGAGATCAGTTACATGGGGCATCTCCACAAGGACTGACTGGAAACAAACCATTATAAGGAGGAAAAATAAGGAATTTATCTACTTAGTTCCCTTTAAACCCCTTTTTGCCATTTATCAAAGTTGGCCCCAAAGGAAGATAATTACCCTGTACTTCTGAGTTTGTATTGTCCAGCCCTTCACAGTCCGCTCAGGAAGCTGGACCCTGTAATGTGCCATTACATCCAAGTCAGAATAAGTGTGAGTGGCCAAGGGCCCTGGGAGTAGCAGCATCTCATAGCCCACAGACAGTGAATCTCCCATGGCAATGGCTGGAGTGGTATGAATCTGAGTTTCTTGCAAATACAAAAAGTCAGGAGACTTTGAGAAGACTTGTATGATGTACCAACACCAAAGGCTTCAATTCACACTTGTTTATTGATGGTTATTTTTTTTTTTTTGGCCATGCTGTGTGACATGTGAGATCTTAGTTCCTCGACCAGGAATTGAACCCATGCCCTGTGTATTGAGAGCACAGAGTCTTAACCACTGCACCACCAGGGAAGTCTTGTCACATTTTTTTTTCTAAATATATGCAGAGTTATGCTATATTCTGATTGTGCTATGAGTATCTTATTAGCAAAAAATCTGTTTTGAAGAAGTATAATTTAAGACATCCTTTGGATATCAAATCAGTAATGTTGAGGATGATATTTTATAAATATATATACATGAATTTGGAGATTAAGGGAGAAATTTAAATTGCAGATATAAATTTAGGTGCCATTAGTTACTATTTAAAACCATGGGACTAGAAAATTATATTATATTCTTGGGTTCAGGGGAGGCCACCCCAAAATATGCTCCAATAGCATATTCATTATTTTGAGCTAAAGTTACTTAAGCAATGGCCAATGAATAGGGATGCTCTGAGCCTTCTCTCTGTCTCTCTGAAAGTAGAAACTAATCTCTCATTCTTCTCTGAATCTGGAGAAAGAAGAGCACTTTTATCTCCAGAGATAGGGAATTTGGCCAAGAAGTCAAACAAGTCTATGATGCTTGATTAATTTGCTAACCCAAGCCCAAACTCTGGTTAGATTCTTCACTAATTGAGCACCCAAAAGCCAGGTTTTTTTTTTTTCTTTTTGTCCTATCAATTCCTCATAAATGTATTACTTCTTTGCCCTAAAAGTATAAAAGCTCCCTGCTTCGACCACTACTTAGGTCCTATTTCTATGAGACCTCCATGTGCATGAATTAAAATTTTTCTCCTGTTGATCTGTCCTGTGTTAGTTTTATTATTAGTCCAGCCACAAGAACTCAAGAAAGGCAGAAGGGGAAATTTTCCCCTCCTTGACAATACTTTTAAGTTGCTGTATAACTTATCATGTCTATTGCTCATTTTCTTTCTTAGATACAAGGAATATGACTGTTCTGTTTACCTATGTGTTCTGGGAGTTTAGAAGAATACCTAGCATCAGAAACATATTTCTGAATTTTGTTGATTGGGAAAAGGTTATAACTTGAGAGTAGAGAATAGAGAAAGGAATGTTGAAGATTCAAGGAGAGAGAACTTATAATGTTTTAACTTGGAGCATAAATTGGGGAAGTTTCAAATTGCTGCAGAAGGCTAAGATTTAAGACTTGTGATCATAATTTAATGTGAGTCCATTCATTGTGGATATCTTCTCCAACCACATCTGGATTAGCATTAGAGGAGCAGACCTACAAAGAACTCTGTTCAATTAAGGTAGGAGCATCAAAGTGATTAAAACAGGCTGGAGAGAGGGAAATGAGATAATTACAGTGATGGTTCATGAAGTCTGAACTGCCTAGACAGCAAAGAAACCCTCTGTCTGAAGGGATGAAAAACAATGAAAAGACATAGGATAGATCCAAACTTCCGGTCAATGATAAATTGTTCAAACGTGGGGTTAAGGGGACTCGGTCTATGAGTTAGGAAGCCAAAGATTAGTCATCTGAGAGTGGGATGGCTGAAACTATAGTGCCAGGTGTGATGTGATTATTGAAGTATTGATATGACTTGCAGGAAGAAACGCTTAGATGCAAGGTCAACGAGCTGGAATGGTTACCCAGAGCTCAGATTCCAGATAACTTCTGCTAATAAGAAGGCCCTGGTGCCTCATGTTGTTCAACAAAATGGTGTAAATCTTATTCAGACAGCTGATCAGACTTGTGCTTTCACGTATAGGCCAGTTTGTCCCCAAAGTACACAGTAATTACAAAGCAGAATACAAGTGAGCTCTCTGTTTGCAGAGTCCCAAGACAAGATTCTCTTTTAGATGCCAGAAGGGAGAAAATTAAACTCATCCTTCTATTGTAGTTAGAATTTCACCTAATTAAATTAAAGAACAGATTGAATAGTTTAACATATTTCAACGTTCATATGGCATTGAAAATCCTGGGTTGGTAGCTGTGTAAATCAGCAGGAAACCAGAGGAAGGCCGGAATGAAATGAATATTTAGAAGTGGGAATAACAAGCAGTGCTATTTCTAAAACATCCTTTGCTGCTTACATGGCAGTGCCAGTAATTAAGACGTGAATTTAATGTTATTAATATGCTATCAAGACATAATAGTAACGAAAACATCATGAGTTTTAACATATACCTACTTAATTTTATTTATAATCTCAGGAGCTGAACACATAAAAGAGAAGCATATATCTTGAGCTCTTCATTTCTCTCCTTTATCCATTAAGTTCCAAAAATATAAACAACCACTGTTATGATTATCATACCCAGACAACATCCAAATGTGCTTTGAGATGTGTAGCATAAAAATGACTTTGACATTCAGCATCGTCACTTATACACAGATGCATAGTTACGTAATTCCTGGGACTTTAAAGTGAGCTAAAGCCTCCACATCTCACTATTTACCATTTTTCTTGTGTGAAAATTCTCTTAAGTGCTGAGAAGCAGAAAGAATTGTATGATGAATCCCTCTACATTCATAACGCTAATTTGATAACTACCAAGATTTTACCACAATTTTATTTATTTTCTGCATTTTTTAATTGAAAGTTTTGAAGAAGAGTGTCATATCATTTTATTTCTACACATTTCAGAATTATATAGCTTGGCATTCTAGTGTTATGAGGCTTCTCTGGTGAGTCAGTAGTAAAGAATCTGTCTGAAAAGCAGGAGACTGGAGTTCAATCCCTGGGTTGGGAAGATCCCCTGGAGAAGGTAATAGCAACTTATTCCAGTATTCTTGCCTCAGAAATCCTTCAGACAGAGGAGTCTGCTGGGTTACACTCCATGGGGTTGCAAAGAGTCGGACACAACTTAGCAACTAAACAACAACAAATAGAACTCCATAGTATGAAAGTACCACACCTTGTTATTGTACGGTTATTCACACACGAAAGGACACATGGGGCTTTTATAGCTATGCTTTTGGTATCGAGCCAAAAAACCCTTTGGCTAGACCTAAGATTTATGTTAAATCAGATATCCTTGCCTTGCTCCCAGTATTTAGGGGGAAAGCATTCAGTCTTTCCCATTAAACACCATGCTGGCCATAGATTTTTGTAGGCGTTCTTTATCAAGTTAAGGAAGTTCTCTGCTATTCCTATTCTTCTGGAAATTTTTATGCATGAAAATGTGTTGAAATTTTGTCAGATGCTTTTTCTCTATTGATTGATATGATTATATGACTTTTATTATTTAGCCTGTTAATATGGTGAATTACATTGATTGATTTTCTAATATTGAGCCAACCTAGCATCCCTGGTGGAGAAGGCAATGGCAACCCACTCCAGTACTCTTGCCTGGAAAATCCCATGGATGGAGGAGCCTAGTGGGCTGCAGCCCATGGAGTCGCTAAGAGTTGGACATGACTGAGCGACTTCACTTTCACTTTTCACTTTCATGCATTGGAGAAGGAAATGGCAACCCACTCCAGTGTTCTTGCCTGGAGAATCCCAGGGACGGGAGAGCCTGGTGAGCTGCCGTCTATGGGGTTGCACAGAGTCGGAGACGACAGAAGTGACTTAGCAGCAGCAGCAGCAGCAGCAGCATCCCTGGAATAGACTTCACTTGATCTTGATGTATATAATTCCTTTTACACTTTACTTAAGTCTGTTTGCTAATATTTTCCTGAGAAATTTTGTGCCGTATTTATGATCTGTAGATTTGTTTGGGTTTTGGTGGGGGTTTTTTTTTGGTACTGGTTTTGGTATCAGAGCAATATTAGTTTCATAAAACAAATTGGAAAGTATTCCTTCCTCTCCTACATTCTGAGATTGTGTAAATTGGTGTCCTTCTTTTCTGCGAACATTTGGTAAAAATTTCCAGCGAAAGCATCTCTGCCTGGAGGTTTCTTTTTTGCAAATTTTAAAATTATGAATTCACTTGCCTTAATAACTATAGTTACATTAGGTGAGCTACGACACTGTGTTTTTCAAGGAAATGATCCATTTTCTGGAAGTTGTCCAATATATACATGTAGAGTTGTTTATAGGATTCCCTTATCATTCTGGGCTTCCCTGGTGACTCAGATGGTAAAGAATCTGCCTGCAATGCAGGAGACCTGGGATTGATCCTTGGGTCAGGAAGATCTCCTGGAGAATGGAATGGCTACCCACTCCAATATTCTTGCCTGGAGAATTCCACGGACTGAAATTTCCGGGCTACAGTCCATGGAGTCACAAAGAGTTGGGCACAACTGAGCGACTAAGACTTTCATACATTATCATTCTTAGGTATATGCAAGGTTTGCAGTTATATCTCATGTTTTATCCCTGACATTGGTGTCTTCTCTCTGTCAGTCTTAATAAATGCTTGTCAATTATATTGACCTTCACAATGAACTAGCTCTTTACTTTATGAATTGGGTCTATTGCAATACTGTTTTGAATTTCATTGGATTTTTCTCTTTCACGTATTACTTCCTTCTGCTTGCTTTGGTTTTATTCTGCTCTTATTTTTCTAGATTGCCTAGATGGGAGATTAGTTTATTGATTTGAGACTTTCCTCTTTTATACTGTCAGTACTTCGTGCTATAAATTTCACTTTCACACTTCAGCTGTTTCCCACAAATTTTTATATATGGTATTCTCATTTAGTTTAACATATTTTTTTTTTATTTCCTTGGGAATTACTTTTGATCCAAAGATTATGTAGAAGTGGTTTTTCTTGTTGTTGTTGTTGTTTTCCAAATGTT
This sequence comes from Giraffa tippelskirchi, assembly GCF_054371585.1. NCBI lineage: Eukaryota > Metazoa > Chordata > Mammalia > Artiodactyla > Giraffidae > Giraffa > Giraffa tippelskirchi. Next base: position 94,795,156 of record NC_137286.1, on the reverse strand, counting down.
TAGGTATTTTTCTAGTATCTTTCTATTCCTGATTTCTGGTTTGGTTCCACTGTGATTTTAGAAACACATTCCATAGCTTCAAGTATTTTAAACTTGTTGACATTTGTTTTATGGCCCAGGAGATGGTTTATCTTGTTGATCGTTCCATGGCCATTGGGAAAAAAATTATATTGCACTGCTGAATAGTGTATTTTGTAAAATGTCAGTTAAACCCTGGTGGTTTAATGATATTGTTGAGTTCTTCTATAACCTACAGATTTTCTGTAGAGTTGTTCTATTAGTTACTGAGAGAGGGGTGTTTTAGTCCCTGTCTAATTATGGATTTGTCTAATTCTCTTTTCAATTCTATTGTTTTCTGCAGTTTCTTATATGGTAGTGTATACTTAGGATTGCCACATCTTTTTGGTGGACTGACTTTTTATCATTACATAATGTCTGTCTCTGGTAATTTTCTCTCCTCTGAAGTTGACTTTATCTGATATTAATATAATAATTCCTTCTCTCCTTTGATTAAATGATTAAAGTTTGCAAGATATATCCTTTTTCCATCTTTTTGCTTTCAACCTGCCTATACTGTTAAAGTTACTTTCTTTTAGACAGCATGTACACGGCTTATGGTTTTAAATTCACTCTGAAATCTCTTTTATTGATTATATTGACCACTTGTTGTTGTTTAGTTGCTAATTTGTGTGCAACTCTTTTGTGATCCCATATGGATTGTAGCCCGTCAGGCTCCTCTGACCATGGGATTTCCCAGGCAAGAATACTGAGTGGGTTGCTGTTTCCTTCTCCAGGGGATCTCTCAACCCAAGGATCAAACCTGTGTTTCTTAGGTCTCCTGCATTGGCAGGCAGATTCTTTACCACTGCACCACCTGGGAAGCCCTTAAAATACACATGGAGTTTATTTATTTCTTACCTAGGTTATTTTGTTGCTTTGTAGCTCAGAAAAAGTTATCTGCTTTTAGATCAATTAATTCTTAGCAATCTTGACAATAAATATGGTTTTCTATGTCATTTGTTAGGTTCAGTTATATAGATGGTCAAAAGCACTAAAATAATAATTATTTGTATTTCTCACAGGCAGAGCCAAGATCATGAACCCTATGAGAATAAATTTAAATAGGGGTTTTCTTATCCACTAACAATCCTTTACTTAGCATTCCAGTCCTTATTGATTTGCAAAATTGAACAATTCTATTCTTCTAAGTTTGTGTTCTATTCTACTATAAATATATCCCCAAAATATGATGGCAAAAGGGCTACAACTTTTAGATCTATCTACTTCCCTTTTAATTTTTAGACGATCTTTGAAGAAACATTAAACTCAGAGAAGTATCAGTAAAATAGACATATGATAATATGGTCTTTCCTCTTTCCTGAATTTGGGATTCTTAAAAACCAAAGTATTTGCTTGCTCTCCAGTCAATGATACTTTTAGATACTCTTCCTCCTCTTTCTACTGTCTTCGATTTTCTCTGTCTCTTGATTTGGTATATAAACTACTTTTATCACAGTAGTCACTTATAACTCAGTTTTATACCCCCTACAGTTACTGGTGAGTTAAAGAGTATTTCTAAAGAAAGCTTTTTCTCTCATCCAAAAGTCGAGAAAGTCACGTTAACAGTTATTGTGCTGAAGACTTCCCTGGAAATCCAGTGGTTCAGACTCTGCACTTCCAACACAGGGGGAACATGCTGCCAAAAAGTTTTTTTCTCTGTTTTTAAATTTTTTAACCATTAAAAAAAAAAAAGCAGTTATTGTGTCCATAAGTATCCATATTTAAATTCCAAAGAAGAGTGAGAAATAGTTAAAATGTCGGGTGTTGTCCAGAGAATCAGACCAATAGTGTATATATAGATCAAAGGAGATTTGGGCTCCCCAGGTGGCACCAGTGGTAAAGAACCCACCTGCCAATGCAGGAGACAGACATGGTTTTGATCTCTAGGGTTTGGAAGGTCCCCTGGAGAAGGGCATGGAAACCCACTCCAGTATTCTTGCCTGGAGAATCACACAGGCAGAGGAACCTCGTGGGCTACAGTCCGTAGGTTCGCAGAGTCAGACATGACTGAAGCCAATTAGCACGCAGAGGAGGTTTATTTTGGGGATTGACTCATGGTTTTAGAGGCCTCAGTATGCCACAAATGCTCTCTGCAGGCTGGTTAATTCGGAGGGCAGCAAGTCTAAGTCCTCAAGACGGAGGGCCCTATATAAGGGTGGGAGAGGATAAATGTCCCAGTCAAGAAGAGAGATAATTAACCCTTCTTCTTTTTGTTCACTTTGGGCCCTCAACAGATTGGATAACCCCGGCTCATATGGATACTGAGCAGGTTACTGATAGGTTCCTGGGTACAAAAGCCTTTCTACGTCCCCCATTTCTTGATTACAGGAAATAGGCTTCATTTAGCCTCCAGGACCTTCCCTGAATCCCAAGGGGCAGATTCAAACAGATGCTAATTAAGGGAGGGAGGTTAAGTGGAGACAAGGAAGGAGCAGTCAGGAAACAATAGTGCAGCCTTGGGGCAAAGTCCTGGTCCCTCCTCTCCCCCACCCACCCCAAACACACAAACACTCAAGGGATATACAGAACAATATCTTTTGAGCTGTTTTCAGTTCAGTTGTTCAGTTGTGTCTGACTCTTTGTGACCCCATGGACTGCAGCAAGCCAGGCTTCCCTGTCCATCACCAACTCCTGAAGCTTGCTCAAACTCATGTTCATCGAATTGGTGATACCATCCAACCATCTCATCATCTGTTGTCCCCTTCTCCTGCCTTCAGTCTTTTCCAGCATCAGGATCTTTTCCAATGAGTCAGCTCTTCCCATCAAGTGGCCAAAGTATTGGAGCTTCAGCTTCAGCATCAGTCCTTCCAATGAATATTCAGGACTGATTTCCTTTGGGATGGATTGGTTTGATCTCCTTGCAGTCTAAAGGGAGCTGTTTTGTAGCTACTGAAACCCCCACTAGGTGGGAGAAGTATGCTGCTCACAAGCACATAGACCCCAAATCAGTTGTAACCGTAAGGTTTATGATGCTGACTCCTACTTACCTCACCACCAACCAATCAGAAGACTGTCCATGAGCTGATCACTCTTTGAATGATTATCCTCACAATACCCTCCAGATGTGGACACACAGTACTGGGGGCATTATTCCTACTGGTGCCATTTGCCTGACAACACAATAAAACTATTCTTTACTACTTTCCCCAAAACTGTCTCTGAGGTTTAAGTTAGAAGATATCCAATGGATTCTTTGAGGAGAGTTTCACCTTGGTGAATTACGGAACTAGGAAAGAGAAATATTGGAGAAGGAAATGGCAACCCACTCCAGTATCCTTGCCTGGAAGATTCCATGGACAGAGAAGCCTGGCGGGCTACAGTCCATGGGGTTGCAAAGAGTCTGACTCGACTGAGCAACTAAGCACCTGTGCAAAGGGAAATATTTCTATTTCATACACAAAGTTTGGCTGTCTTAGTCACTCCAACACAAACACAAAAGAGAATCATTCTAGTATTGGTTATTTCTCAGTGAGTTTTTAGCTCCTTATATTTATTTCTAACCCAATTTGGGATCCTGTATGTAATTCATTAAGAGATCCTGTACGTAATTCATTATCCCCACTTTATCCGAGTGGATCTACATTTGACCCTTCAGCTCCTGACATTTTAGTGCATGCTGAATCTGAAATCAGTAAATATTAGCAGTACTTTGCTTCAAACCAGGTGTTAAGGCTTACAATGAGAGAGGAATTCCTGAACTCTGATTTTCTTTAGTCTACTATTCCCAAGTCAAAGAAAGAAGCAAAGAAAGTCATTTGATGTGGGGTTCTTCAGTTTAAAGCAATTGACATGGCTGATGCACTCTCACTTTGGACTTGGCTGACCCTGCATACTTCAGAACAGCAAAAGTGCCACCACTGCTTAGCCTCCCATTCTGCCGGCACGTGGTCTGCAGATCAGTGCTCAACACGAAGCTGATGCTCCTGTTTATTTTCTCATCTAGCTCATCCTTCCCATCACCAATTACAACCACACGGATGAATCACAAGCATATAATTTTCTTTTGCTTGATCCTTAAAAGCACCTTAGGAATTCTTCCTCTCCACACCTGTACTTTTCAAAGAATATAAATGGACTTGAGAATCTATAAATAACCCAATCAATGCTAAACACTGCCTTCAATTGCTGACAAGCTGCTGTTCACTAGGTTCTCATACTGAGCCTTCATGCTGTTTGCATCAGCAAATCTTTTTTTTTTTTTTAAGTTACTCAGTCTATACTCTTTGTGCTATTTATTTTGAAGTTTGAAAAAGAAAAATAAAAGAGTCTACCTACTAATCCTTTCAAAGCAGCACTAGCTAGTAACAGTTTACCTGGTTAATATAATGGAGACAGCTATGTAGTGGTAATGGGGATATTATTTTTAATCATAGTTATTTGTGTAAGAACATTGATTTTATATCCTTTGTGTATGCTTTTTAAAGTTTTTATGACCCATAACAATTTTTAATATTATTGTATGAAACATTGAAAGTCTGTTTAATTTAGCTTAATGAAACATCACAAAAATGAAGTTGTTTAACGAACATTATTGAGTGTCAAATGCCTGCTTCATTTTAAACTCCTCGATGCTGCTACTGCTGCTAAGTCGCTTCAGTCGTGTCCGACTCTGTGCGACCCCATAGACGGCAGCCCACCAGGCTCCGCCATCCCTGGGATTCTCCAGGCAAGAATACTGGAGTGGGCTGCCATTTCCTTCTCCAGTGCATGAAAGGGAAGAGTGAAAGTGAAGTCGATCAGTCGTGTCCGACTATTTGAGACCCCATGGACAGTAGCCCACCAGGCTTCTCTGTCCATAGGATTCTCCAGGCAAGAATACTGGAGTGGGTTGCCATGCTTTTCTCCAGGGGATCTTCCCAACTCAGGGACTGAACCCAGATCTCCCACATTGCAGACAGATTCTTTATCGTCTGAGCCACCAGGGAAGCCCTAGATTAATTTATAACCCCCTTTCAGAAAAAAAGCAGTGTAATGTTGGTGTCAAAGCTCAACCGTGACTTCTAATTTGAAGAGGGGGCAAAAGTGAGGGTAGATTTTGTGAGAGACACTAAACATTACCCTGGAGTAGCAGAAATATGTTTCCTGAATATGTCAGCAAAAACCATGACATGAATGAATGTTAAAAATTTGAGATTAAGATTTGCATAGTTAGTTAATTACCAATCGGGAGGATCATCTCAGGAATATTTGAGTTACCTAAAATTTACATTGATATAAAGGAAAATTTGGGAAAACTGCAGAAGAATAGATCAGAATTTTAACATTTTCTTTTTTTTTTTTTTTATAAATTTATTTATTTTAGTTGGGGGCCAATTACTTTACAATATTGTAATAGTTTTTGCCATACATTGACATGAATCAGCCATGGGTTTACATGTGTTCCCCTTCCTGGACCCCCCACCCACCTCCCTCCCCATCCCATCCCTCTGGGTCATCCCATTGCCCCGGCCCTGAGCCCTTGTCTCATGCATCGAACATGGAATGGTGTTCTGTTTCACATATGATAATATACATGTTTCAATGCTATTCTCCCAGAACGTCCCACCCTCACCTTCTCCCTCAGAGTCCATAAAATTGTTCTATGCATCTGTGTCTCTTATTCTGTCTCGCATATAGGGTTATCGTTACCATCTTTCTAATTCCATATATATGCATTAGTATACTGTATTGGTGTTTTTCTTTCTGGCTTATTCCCCTGGCTTTCAGTCTTATTCTTGCAGTAGCCTCAAGACTTCTTCCATACAGCCTCAATAATAAAACTTTTAGGTTAATGGTGAAAAGATTCTCCACAGTGAGGGATACCCAGAAAGGTTCACTGAGTTACGTGGAGAGATGAGGTGGGGGGGGGGGGGTTGAGGTGACCAGGAGGGGAAGAGGGGAATTCAAATGTGGAGAGAGCAATCTAGCCAGTAAGCACTTCCCTCTGTGCTTTCCACAGTTTGGAACCCTCAGAGTGGTTCACAGAGATACACAGAGAGGGGGGAGGAAGGTAATAGAGGTGAGCATGAGTAGAAAGGGAGGAATCAAGAGGTGAGAGAGAGATCTGGGCAGTATCCTGTTCCTGAAGTGTTCTCCGGTACCCAGAACACCCTCAGAGATTCACAGAATTGGGTTGAGAAGAGAAGGAGGAGGGTGGGAGATAGAGGTTCCAGTTTGTATTTTGTTACTTTTCTAACTTAGGGACTGATTTTTATTTAATAATCCAATTTGCCTTGTAAGAATGTAAACAACAACTAAAAATAAATTTTAAAATTGTATGTAAGTGGTTAAATATGTTCAGTTTCGATTTGAACACAATTTCTTTTTAGTCACACATAATATTTACTAAAGTGAAAATGATGTAAAGTAACTAATTAATAAAGTTTTCATAATTGAATGAATAAATGAATGTTGTGTACAAATGCCAGAAAAGGGAAGATAATTTGTATCTGGAAAAATAAAGGCACAGTCAAGTATTTTCTAAGAATCATAAACAGTTTATCTTTCCTTTGTATCACCTATTGAAACCTATTACCTATGAAATTACTTTTCCTAACTTCTAGATTTAAAGGCCCTAAATATATACATTCCCTTCCTTCTTCTTAACATTAACTTCATACTAAAATTTATTTGCATAGAAGGTATTTTTTAAAAAATAGTTTGTGTATAGCAGTATGTTGGTTATTCCACTATAGCATTGAAGTATTTATAGTATATTAAAATACTGAAATTAAAAGCAAATAACTTACTATAGCTCTTTATTTAAAACTTGAGAGATTACATGATTTCTGACTTTGACTTAATATTTAAGAAGTTAATATTATAAGGTGTATTTAATTTAAATGCATATAAATATATGTCACTTATGGAAAGGTGTTTATCCAACTGTTATAATTTTTTAAAGTAACAATTTATTTTATTCCTTACTTAAAAATCTTTTCTCTTCTAAAACATCAGAAATGGATGACTAGTATTTGTTTCTAAATTCTGCCATAATTTTCCAAGGCAATAGACAGGATTTTTTCCATTGCTTAGGAAGGAAAAACTTGGTATAATTTGTTTGCTCAGAGGAAATGTTTCTATATGAGAAAACACAACGTTTCCATGGTGATACATCAAAAAAAGCATTTAATAAATACAGGACGACATAAAACCTATTCTGTTTTTAAAAATAGTTCATATTTTTAAAATATATGAAATATATGCAAGAATTTTATTTTTGAAAAATCTTTATAAGGAAACAGTTTAATAAATAATAATAATGTTAGATTTGATAGCAGCAGCAGCATAAAAAGAAAACTCATTAGATTTAAAATAAGTCTCTTTATCTCCTTTTACTACACTTATTAAAACATAAGAAAAATATCCAATATTCTGTGGGTACTGTGAAGGGATCGCATTTTATGGGTCTGTGGAGAAATGGCAGAGAATGTATAAATACACTGTAAAATCCATTCAGTCCAGACATTGGTGGATTCCTTTTCAGTGTTTTACCTAAAAATGAGCATTATTTTGTTGACTACATTATTTTCCTAAGCCCTTAGCTAGTGGTGTGAAAGGTAGCTTATTCAATGCATGAGTAAGTGAGTAGAAAATGGCATTTGTTTCCCATCAGAACCAAAATTTGATTATTGCTAACATTTTTGACTATAGCACTTACCTAGGAAAATAAGAGAGAAAAAGACAATAAAGACAAAAGCAAAAAATAAAATAAAAATAAAAAGTGTTCCACTTTGACTTCTCTGTAAGTGGAATGAGCCAGTCTATAATAAAACTCAGTTCCTGGGCCTCTTGGACATGGATGCCCCATTTAGTTCTTCCAAATCAGTCTTTTCAGACCCTCACAGATCACGGCAATTCTCTCAAGTTCATCTGGCTTGTCTAGCTTTCAGTGACACTGGCTTCCTGAAAACAAGCAAGAATTAATCAATCGAAAATGGCTTTAAACAAGTATCTCATGAATCCTTATTAAAGATAGGAACTTTGTTGAACATGGCTCATTTAAGAGAATATCTTAGTGTCTGTAAGAATTATACGTGGCAGGTGGTGTTAGATGCTTTTTTGAGTAAAAGAACCATTTGTTGTTGTTCATCGCTAAGTCGTGTCCGACTCTTTGAGACCTCAAGGACTAAAGCATGCCAGGTTCCTCTGTCCTCCACCTTATCTCCCGGAGTTTGCTCCAATTCATGTCCTTTGAGTCTGTGATGCCATCTAACCATCTCATCTTCTGCCTCCCCCTTCTCCTCTTGCCCTCAGTCTTTCCCAGCATCAGGGTCTTTTCCAATGAGTCTGCTTTTCGCATCAGGTGGCAAAAGTGGAGCTTCAGCTTCAGCGTCAGTTCTTCCAATGAATATTCAGTGTTTGATTTCCTTTAGGATTGACTTGATGTCCTTGCACTCCAAGGGACTCTCAAGAGTCTTCTCCTGCACCACAATTTGAAAGCATCAATTCTTCAGTGCTCAGGCTTCTTTATGGTCCAGAATTTAACTGAGAGAAGAAAATGTAATAGCTTGGGGTGATAAAATAATTGAACACATTCAGCACCTGAGACAAATATATCACTACAGTTAGTTTATTTGTGTGGCGATGCTCTTAAGCAGCAGCAAGACATAGAGAAGGAACGAAGCATTGAGCTCAAGGTATCTTTTATACCAAAACCTCCAGTACTTGGTAAAAATGAGTACTTGAAGTCACCTGATACCTTTGTGATTCCTAATACCTAGATTCATAAGCTGCAATGTTCTCAGTTCTGTCATTCTTAGGAAAACCAGAAGTACTGGTAAATGGTGGTGCTTTAGACACAGGAGAATTTCAAATCCCAGTGATAAAACTGAGGCCATATGATCAACCTTTACAGAAACCCTAGAGGTGACAACATAAGTCACAAACCAAAGCCTCACAGGACGACTCCTAGCAGATGCGCTTCTAATGTCTCAGCATTCTCCAGGGCCAAATAGAATCCCAGAGGTATTTTTCCAACAGTGTAAATCACTACTTGCTCACTTTCCATCAAGATATGCATTTTGGTCTTTTTCTTAGAAAGGAAAACTCAGGGGAATCTTGACATTATTTCCTTTCTAACCAAAGTGATACTGTCATAACTATGTCTATATCATTAATATTTTCATGGGACATCTATGTGCAGGGAGGTTTCAGGTATATTATTTCTTGTAAGTCAGTTAGATAGGTCCAAAGGTATTATTTCCACTTTAGGAGTGGGAAAACCAGTCTTCCTAGAAGTTGAGTGACTTGGCTGATACCTCATGGGATCAGAAATAGTCCCCAGATTCCACATCCCAGTTCTACTGGATCTCCCTAATGTGGGTGGACTGGGTAACAACACCTCTCTCCAGGGAAAACGCTTGTCTATTGTTAATTCTGTATTATCAAGTTACCTTTGTAACTTGATATAGCCTGAAAAGAGTAAACATTTTTAGAGAAAAGTGAACATCCCTAGGACCACTTTCTGATCTCCAATGGAAAGGCAGGGCTTATTTCATTTCTTTGTGATGAATCAATTTAAATCCTCGGATTAAAAAATTTATCAAAATAGTCATTATGTAGAAATTTTAAAAATCACAAATCCTGTGCAAATGATTGGGTCTTAATGGAGTAAGTGAAGTCACTGGTTCTCTTGGCTAAAGCAAACGTCTGGTAAATTTATAGCTCGTTGTCCCATAGTTTAATGGCAAAAACAAAAATACTGTTATCACATCAATGATCGACCAACATAAGGAGCAAATGCTGTCATCCAGAAAGTAATCCCCTAGGAAAATGTTTTTCTAACTGATTAGCAAAGCTGGAACATGAGGACCCTGCATAATGAGACAACTTTGTTTCTTAGCAACAGGAGAATAAAGCAGATTGAAATATGATGAGTCTGACGCTGACAATGAATGGGGGAATCAGTGTAACTAAGAGAAGTTGACATGTATAGATGAAACCTGCTGAATGCTTTTCATTTTAAAAGATTTTGAGGGCAAATCCAGCATGGAGAGGAGTATGATACTTGTGGCAAAACAAAAATCTGAAGAAAGAAAATTTGTTTTGCAGAAGAAAATGTTTCACTGTCTTTTATTATATTTGAAAATATTGCAATCAAACAAACAATAAGGAGTGAGAGTAAAGAAATGAAACATATGCTTTTTGAAAGCTATACTGGTGAAATAATCATAAAATGAAACACATCTTACAGATTAACATCAATTTTAATATACTAGGAGGGAATTTTCCCTAAAGATCATAATGTATCAAAAATGTTACTGCATTTTCTCAAAACTCACTTGAAGTTTCAATGGAATGGGGAGAGTTTAACACACATTATAAATATCTAATTCAATTCAATGAACACTTCTGGTGAATAATAATAATTTGCTGGGTACTTACTATGAACCAAACTCTTCCTAATGAAATTATATATATTACTTTATTTGATCTTTACAGCATTAGTGAAGGAGGTGCTTATTTTTCTCGTTCCCCAAAGGAAATCAGACACCTAAAGAGCTTGGTCTGTGGTGGGCAGAATTCTAACATGACACAAGAATCCTGCCGTGTTGTGTGCATACTCCCTGCCTCTTGTGGTGTGCATAAACCTCTACCTCTTAAAAATCAGTAGAGGGCTTCTCTGGTGGGCCAGAAACTCCGGGCGTCCACTGCAGGGGAGCAAGGATTCCATCCCTGGTCAGGGAAGATCCCCTACAAGCTGCGCAGTTCAGCCAAAACAACAACAGAAAAAAACAAGCAGAACAGTGAATATGGCTGGTAAATCACTTCTGTGTTTAGGTCACCAATTCATTCATTTTGAGTTAATCAAAAGGAATATTATCTGGATGTGCTTGATCTAATTAGGGAACTGCTTTAAAGTGTCTGACCACTTGAAGGTAGAGAGATTGGAAATGTGAGCCAGCCTGTGGAGGGGCCACGTGACAAGGGCTTGAGGGATGCCTCTAGGAAATGAGAGCGATCCCTGCTGGCAGGGTGACGGTGACCTCAGTCACACAGCTGCAGGAAGTGAATCCTGCCTGTGACCAGTGAGCTAGGACGAGGGCCTGGAGCTTTAGCAAGGAGACTTGGACCTGAAAGTCACCTTTGGTTTCACCCTGTGAGGCCTTAAGAAGAGGACCGGTACACTGGAAAATGACATTCAGAAATGTTTAGATGATATATGCATGTTTTTCAGATTGGATTTGTGACAATTTGTCATGTAGCAATAAAATAATACAGTACATAAAGTTCTATTGTTATAATGTGAGTGAGGCAGAAACACTGGGCAGTCTGCTTGTGATGGTCTTGACTTCAAGCATCTTCATATCAACCCCATATATATGAGGGGTTTTTGTTTGTAACCTATAGAAACTGACTTCCAGCTATCTGAAATAGAAATAAAAAGATTTCTTTTCATATGAAATGCTGAATATCTCACACAATTTTTTTATATAAAAAAATGGAAAGTTAAAAAAAAGGCAAGCTAACAAACAAATACCCTCAGGAAGAACAAGATAGAAAGCAGTTTCTAGAATTCCAGCTGAAAAAAATCTGCAGTCTTTGGGGAGGAGCTACTGTTGGAAGATGACTGTTTCAACTGCTTCAGTCCCGAAGCTCAAGACGCAGATTCTCCAGAAAGAAAGCCGCACCTTGGTCACAGCCCCACACCTGCAGTCAGAAGGGAGGGAAAGATGATTGCCAAACTTCCAGAATCACAAGTAGCAGAAAAGGAAGTAATCCTGAACTGCTTTTCATTTCTATTTCAGAAGAGGTGGGGATATACCAGGGTTTTCCAGAGAAAGAGAAACAAGGGTATGTATACAAAGAGAGAGATTTCTTTTAAGGAATCAGTTCTATGCTTGGGGGTGGAGTTGGGGCTGAGAAACTGGGAAATCTGAAACCTGTAGAGCAAGGTGGCAGGCTGGAAATTCTGGCAAGACTCCATGTGGTCTTGAGTCCAAAAGCAGTCTGGAAGGCAGAATTCTTTGCTCTTCTGGGACTCTCAGTCTTTCCACTTAAGGCCTTCAATTAAGTGGATGAGCCCACACACAGTATGGAGGGTAATCTGCTTTATTCAGGGTCCACCGATGTAAATGTTAGTCACATCCAAAAACTACCTTCACAGCAACATCTAGACTGATGTTTGGCCATACAGCTAAGAAAAGCAGCCTAACAGAGCTGACACATAAAATTAACCATCACGGGGAATGGGGGGCTGGTTAAAGATGGGGGAGGCTTCCAGTGCTTCCACGTGGACTTGTTTATATGGTAGCCTTTTATTCTGGGCCAGGGAACCAATGAAAGGACTCTGAAAATTAGAGAGGACATCTTTCTAGAATGAATGCCACAATATTATCAGAGTTTGCATTGAAAATTATATAAACACCATAAATATTTAGCTTTAGCAAATTTATATTGATAGGAAAAAGAAGCTATCTAACTGAATTCTCAAATGGGAGGTGGAAAAATATTGCAATCGGAATGAACCATTTAGCTGAAAATGCCTTTCCCCTTATGTCCAATCTACTACTAATATTAACTAAGTAAGCATCATGCTTGAAAGAAGCCTTGTAGTAGCTTTAACAGGATTTGATCAAAACATCCTTGGGATTTGACTTTGATTTGTTATCAGAATTATAGTCAAGAGTTGAAACAAGCTATCTTTGAGTAAAAATTATATTTTGAATTCATGTCCATTTTAAATGTAGATCCCCTGGAGGAGGGCATGGCAACCTACTCTAGTATTCTTGACTGGAGAATCCTCCCATGGTAGCCTGGTAGGCTACCATTTATGGGGTCATAAAAAGTCAGACATAACTGAGTGGGCTGCCATGCCCTCCTCCAGGGGATTTTCCCAACCTAGGGATCAAACCCATATCTCTTATGTCTCCTGCATTGGCAGGTGGGTTCTTTACCACTGTCGCCACCTAGGAAATGAACAGACTTTATATTGGGGGGATGGAAAATCATTAGAATATGATGTGATTCACAGGATAGCAACATGATTAACTTAAACATTTTAAATGATGACTCTTGCTACTCTGTGGAGTATTTATTATAGGGCCACAAGGATAGAGGCAGGTTTGTACAATAATCTAGAAATAAATGACAATAGCTTGGAGTACTGAGATAGTAATGAGAAGCCGTCAAATATTTTTATATATTTTGAAAACTGAAAATGGCAAGATCTGATGAGGAATAAGATGTGGAATAATAACTATATTGGAGGATTGAGAACTAACTGAGATAAAGTATATCTACAACACAGTGCAGATGTTAAACAAGTGTTACCTTTCATTAATAATATATAGAATTATTTAGAAGAGGCATTACTTCTGAGACTTCCTGGTGGTCCAGTAGTTAAGACTTTGCCTTCTGATGCAGGGGTTCTGGATTTGATCCTTGGTTGGGGAGCTAAGATCCCACATAACTTGTGGCTAAAAAACGAAAACATAGAACAGAAGCGATATTGTAACAAAATTCAATAAAGAATAAAAATGGTACACATCAAAATTTTTTTAAATAAGAGGCATTATTTCTTTAAAGAATCTTATACAAAAGAGGCTTAACACCCTGATAGAATTTAAACATATACAGAAAGAAACAAAGTATTAGTCGCTCAGTTGTGTCCGACTCTTTGTGACCCTGTGGGCTACAGTCAACCAGGCTCCTCTGTCCACGGAATTTTCCAGACACGAATACTGGAGTGGGTTGCCATTTAATTCTCTAGGAGACATCTACAGAGTTTATTTTAAATCAAAACTGAGGTAATCAAAGACAAAGAAAAGAGCAGTAAAAATTAGGATTTTTAAAAGTTCATTTTTTTCCTTCTCACTGAATATTCGATGTACATTATTATTCTTTTTGCTTTATGCTCAACCAAAAAAAGGGAAGAGTGGTGATTGGATGCAAGATTCAACTGCGTTTAATTGCCCTCTTTAATGCAATCTGGCTTGTGTCTGAAAGCAATGGATTATACCAGAGAAAAATAGCTCCTTTCACCTGTAAGAGAACCTGTGAGACAGAAAAAAGTTCTGGCTTCAAATCTCAGTCTCTGGAGCACCACTAAAGTAAAAGGGTTTATCAGAACAGCCATAACCATGGGTCTCCATGCTCCAGCCCAGAACAATATTTCAGAATCTCTATTGTGTTTGTAAACAAGAAATCACAAGAAGCAAGCCAGCTCTCTCCCTAAAGGATGGCTTAAATTTAATGAGTCTGTGGCAGTAAGAGCTTTTATCCCCTAAGCATACAGGTTCTTAGAAGACATTTTCATATTATGAATATAATATAAAGAGGATGGCTTATCTGTATCCTTTTAGAAACAAAGATAATTATAATTTTTAAGATCAGAATTATTTTGAAGATTATAAAAATAGTTTCTCTTACTGGCTTTTTAGGAAACACATCCTGATGTTCAGTAATCATTTGTGAGAAGGAAAAGCATTCAGTAACCTTCCCTTTCTTCTCTATTAGTGAGCCTCTGCTTCAAGGCTGTCCTGTTTCTGTCCTCTCTCCCATAGTATAGATTTTCTCTCCACCAACCCCTGTGTCTTTCCCCAGCTACAGAATTTTCTATCTATTTTCTTGTAGCTTTGACTCTTAACTATACTTGGTTTGCCTCTATACTTGGTTAGTTGGTCATTTTTCCCCCCTTAAGTGAAATAGAAAGGCTAAAACCGAGTGGATTTGGGGAGATTCCTTTTTCTTACCTGGTATAAAGGTTCAGAATTGTGCCCTGGCCAAGTCCTTTCTCCAGAGTATGAGCCATTTTTATGGAGAAGCCTCTGAGAGTGTTTCCCGATGCTCTTCCTGCCAGAGACATGTGAGTATCTTTCTGAGCACTTTACCACGAGAACCTAGTAGGATTAATAAAGAGAAAGCTCATGAAAGTGTGGAGGGCTCCCACTAAAACTGAGCTCCAGAGGGTGGGAGGGAAGGTTCACTTTCATGCTAGCCCACACTCCGTCTCCAGTAAGTCACTGAAATTACCACTGAAGTATTTCTACCATTCTTCTTTGTTGGATGAAGGTTTTGGAAATGAGGAGGAAAGATAAAAAAAGAAAATGTGTTTATGACTTGATATTCACCAACCTCAGAACTCCTTGGTATGTCTAACTAAGTGAAAGTGTTAGTCGCTCAGTCGCGTCCAACTCTTTGCGACCCCGTGGCCTATAGCCTTCCAGGCTCCTCTGTCCATGAGATTCTCCAGAAAACAATACTGGAGTGGGTTGCCATTTCCTTCCCCAGAGAATCTTCTTGACCCAGGGATTGAACCTGGGTCTCTGCATTGCAGGCAGATTCTTTACTGTTTGAGCCACCCAGGAATCCCTATGTCTAACTAAATATTTAGGCTCTCTTTCTTCCCTCTGCTCCTATAACCACAGGATCAGCTCAGACTACTGATAACAGGATGTCTAGTTGTCTTGCAGATACAGCAGAAACAAAACTGCTAGTCTTGTAACCAGGGCATGTGCAGAGGAGGAAAGCCCTCCTCAAATAATATTTGGAACCTGTGTTTCCTTTCCAGAGCCAAGAAAGGTAGAATATTACCAGAACCTGAAAGGTGGAAACTTTTCAGAAAGGAGGGATCTTGTCCAGGAAGATCTGGTGCTGAAAACCATCTTTCCATATCTTCAATACCATAAATGGCCCTCCAGTGCAAAGAGTTTAAAAAAAAGAAAAAAAAAGAGTTTAAAGCCCTCCAGCATAAACCTCACCTGCCAGCAAATTCTGCATACCAGGCTGTCCTTCCTAACTCATAAAAGTTTGACCCAAGCCCCAGATCCCAGAGACAGATTTGAGACCTGCCTCCTGTCTCCTTGCCAGTAGACTTCTAAATAGAACTCTTTCTTTTCTCAAAAGCTGGTGCCGCAGTATTTATTGGCTTCTAGGTGCATTGGGCAGCAAACCTTTGCTTGACCAGACTCCCTTCCAAGCCCCTTGAGCACTGGTCTCAGGGTACTTATGCTCAGGAGGCTGAATGAGGGAACACAGCTGTGGAGATGTTCAACTCAATCACAGCAGAGCTCCCTACCCGTGTGTGTAGGGGGGACAGTGACCACCCTCTTTGAGTACCCCTAGCTACTTGCCTCTAAAAATAGCCTCTTATCTAGACTTCAGGGTATTCTACAAATATTACCATTTTCCTCCTGTGCCATGATGTGAAAAATGTTAGAAAACACTGCTTTGACAACATTGAATTTGGAAGAATTCCAGAAAGATGCCTGTTTTCTTCCAGGGCATGGCTGTTTTCCTAGCTTAATGTAATGGGAAATAGTGAAATTTTCTCATTTCTTCCACTGACTCAGTGTAACTTTAAGTAAAGGACTTCACCATTGTGAAATGAGAGGTCAAGAATAGATGATCTCTACGAGTTTAATGTTCTGTGTGTTTGTGGACATTTTACAATAAATGCAAGAACAGACATAAATTTGAGGCATGACCTATATGCCCATAGACCTAGCTAGGTCTTTGACGTGTTTTGTACAAAGTGGCTTCCTTTGATTTATGAATCTCACCCAAATAATGCTTTTTTTTGGTCATAGCTTTTAGCCTTTACTTGTCTATTTAAAGCAAATGTTAAGAAACTGATTTCAGACCACATCTAGTCATATAATGTCTTCATCAGTAGCAAAATCTGATTTTGATTTAATTTATTTTGATTTAAAATAAACTCTGTAGAAATTCAATCTGAAAGAGAAGACAAAGCGGTTATTTTAAATAAGATGCTAAAATAGATACGAGTAATTACAGACAATGTAAGAATGAGTTACGCAGATTTATTTTAAAAAGAATGCAAGCTGAAATATTCTGCTAATGCTTTTAATCAGTTTTTTTATTGAACGGATATATCCATTTGATAGAAAAGAGAAGAGGACGTTTCATCTTAGGCAGATGATTAGGATATTCTATTAGCAGTCCTTAGGTTGTAGCCAGTTCAATCATCTTTAGACAAGAACTCAACCCAAAGAATTCTTGAGAAGATGTTCATCATTTATCCTACATGTCATAAGTTCTAGGAGAAAATGGGCAAAGTTATAGCAAAAAAGGTTAAGGGAGATTCGTAGTACTTCTTTTGCATTAGTCTCATTGAGGGTTTCTAAATGTTTAGACTGCATCTCTGTCTTCAGAAATAATTGCATTCAATGGGGTAAATCCTGACAATGGAGAATATTCCTGTGACTAAGTGAATGAATTACAGAGAGGCATTAAATATTTGAGCAAAATGATGTTAATTCCAAATAGAGATTTCTCACTGCATTACTGTTTGAAATATGGGATGCCCATCATTAAGTACAAGATAATTTTAGGTGGTTCACAGAGAGCACTGAGTAGCATTGACTCACATGGTGAGAAAGTTACCAAGTGTTCAGTCCTTTTTCATTCCTTACTCATTAGTTGAACAGACAGTCTTAGTTTGATGCTAATTTCTTTCTCTTATTTTTAACTTACTGTAATTTTGAATATGCCATATTTATATACTGTTCATAAATCAAAACTTCAATAAAAAGTGCTAATCTAAACTGTCCATCTTCCCTCACTGGAGACCAATATTATTACTAACTTTATTTATAATTTTTTCATTATGCATTACTCAAATATATATTAATATTATTTTTCTTATCTAAATAGTGTTATATCATATGTAATTCTATGCCGTGTTTTTAATATTATTTTGGGATTTAAACATTTACTAATATCCCTTTTAGACAGAAAGATCTCAGTGTTTCATCAATTAATCAATTAGTAGAGTCAAGTTAAAATTTTATAACAACTTTAATTATATTAGTTTTAAGGTCACTATCTATGGCAAGAAAGAGTAATACCATACAATGCTTTCTTTATAAATACATTTAAATAAAATTCTTAAAACTTGAATTAATGTAAAGGAAAAAAAAGCCTTAATGGAAGTTCAAATAAGTATGGCCCCTACCATCACTGAAAGAATTTTTAAAGAATATACTCATCATTCATTAAGAAAATAGGAAAATTAACTGGGTAGAAGATAGGGATTATAACAAACAAATATGTAAGATATATGTAAGTCTATTGAACTATGGACTGTAGATACTACTACTACTAATATTTTTTCATAAAACTTGGGATAAAATTTCCTAAGGGATAGCAAGAACAAAACTACTTCTTATAAATGAACATTCTCATACATTATTCTTGGTGCAAATATCCACAGACTAATACCTAGGACTAGATTGCGTCGTTTCAAGTTGTTTGCCAAAAGTAGTTGTGGCAATTTATACTCCAAAAATAACACTTGGAAATTTCTGTTTCTCCTCAAACTTTAGTATTACCAGACTTTTAAATGCTCTCAATTTAATTGAGTGTCATTGTAATGTCAATTTGCATTTCCTGACTATTAATAAGGTTGGCTGAACAACTGTCATACCTGAATGGTCTAGTGGTTTTTCCTACTTTCTTCAATTTAAATCTGAATTTGGCAGTAAGGAGTTCATGGTCTGTGCCACAGTCAGCTCCCAGTCTTGTTTTTGCTGACTTGTATAAAACTTCTCCATCTTTGGCTGCAGAGAATATAATCAATCTGATTTCGGTATTGACCATCTGATGATGTTCATGTTTAGAGCCTTCTCTTGTGTTTTTGAGAGAGGGTATTTGCTATGACCAGTGCATTCTCTTGGCAAAACTCTATTAGCCTTTGCCCTGCTTCATTCTGTACTCCAAGACCAAATTTGCCTGTTACTCCAGGTGTCTCTTGACTTCCTGCTTTTGCATTCCAGTCCCCTATAATGAAAAGGACATCTTTTTTGGGTGTTAGTTCTAGAAGGTCTTGTAGGTCTTCATAGAACCATTCAACTTCAGCTTCTTCAGCATTATTGATTGGGGCATAGACTTGGATTACTGTGATATTGAATGGTTTGCCTTGGAAACGA
This sequence comes from Giraffa tippelskirchi, assembly GCF_054371585.1. Lineage (NCBI taxonomy): Eukaryota > Metazoa > Chordata > Mammalia > Artiodactyla > Giraffidae > Giraffa > Giraffa tippelskirchi. The sequence continues at coordinate 94,776,224 of NC_137286.1, read as the reverse complement.
ATAGAGATCATTCTGTCATTTTTGAGATTGCACCCAAGTACTGCATTTTGGACTCTTTTGTTAACTATAATGGCTACTCCATTTCTTCTAAGGGATTTTTTCCCACAGTAGTAGATATAACAGTCATCTGAGTTAAATTCACCCATTCCAGTCCATTTTAGTTTGTTGATTCCTAAAATATTGATATTCACTCTTGCTATCCCCTGTTTGACCACCTCCAATTTGCCTTTATTCAAGGACCTAACATTCCAGGTTCCTGTGCAGTATTGCTCTTTACAGCATCAGACTTTGTTTCTATCACCAGTCACATCCACAACTGGGTGTTGTTTTTGCTTTGGCTACGTCTCTTCATTCTTTCTGGAGTTATTTCTCCACTGATCTCCAGTAACATACTGGGCACCTACTGACCTGCGGAGTTCATCTTTCAGTGTCCTATCTTTTTGCCTTTCCATACTATTCATGGGGTTCTCAAGGCAAGAATACTGAAGTGGTTTGCCATTCCCTTCTCCAGTGGACCATGTTTTGTCAGAACTCTCCACCATGACCCATCCGTCTTGGGTGGCCCTACACAGCACAGCTCATAGTTTCACTGAGTTAGACAAGGCTGTGGTCCATGTGATTAGATTGGTTAGTTTCCTGTGATTGTGGTTTTCCGTCTGTCTGCCCTCTGATGGAGAAGGGTAAGAGGCTTATGGAAGCTTCCTGATGGGAGAGACTGACTGAGGGGGAAATTGGGTCTTGTTCTGATGGGCAGGGCCATGTTCAGAAAATCTTTAATCCAATTTCCTGTTGATGGGTTGGGCTCCAAATTGCAGATGGTGACTGCAGCCATGAAATTAAAAGATACTTGCTCCTTGGAAGAAAATTTATGACTAACCTAGACAGCATATTAAAAAGCAGAGATATTGCTTTACCAACAAAAGTCCGTCTAGTCAAAGCTATGGTTTTTCCAGTAGTCATGTATGGATGTGAGGGTTTGACTATAAAGAAAGCTGAGCACTGAAGAATTGATGCTTTTGAACTGTAGTGTTGGAGAAGACTCTTGAGAGTCCCTTGGACTGTAAGGAGATCCAACCAGTCAGTCCTAAAGGAAATCAGTCCTGAATATTCATTGGAAGGACTGATACTAAACCTGAAACTCCAATACTTTGGCCACCTGATGCGAAGAACTGACTCACTGGAAAAGACTTTGATGCTGGGAAAGATTGAAGGCAGGAGGCGAAGGGGACGACAGAGGATGAGATGGTTGGATGGCATCACTGACTCAATGGACATGAGTTTGAGTAAACTGCAGGAGTTGGTGATGGACAGGGAGGCCTGGCGTGCTGCAGTCCATGGGGTCACAAAGAGTTGGGCATAACTGAGCAACTGAACTGAACTGAACTGAACTGAACAACTGTCTGTATGTATAATGGCTATTTGGGTCTCCTCTTTTGTAATGTATATACTCTTGTACTACATTGTCTTTCCATATTAATTTAGAAGTGGCATTTCATGTATTTTCTGAATATAGGCTGTCATCAGTTATATATGTTTCAAATATCTTCATTCAGTATTTAGCTTTTTATTTCACTGTCTTTATTTGTGGCTTTTGAAAAGAAGAAATTCTTCATTCTAGTATATAAAAATCATCTTTTCCTTTGGTCCAGTTTCAGAAGTAAATATTACCAAGCTTTAAAGGAGCAAAATTTTTCTGCTCTTTAGAAATTGCTTTCAAGTATTAAAAATATAAAAAATCAAGTTAACTCATTATGGAGCATGAATACTTATTTTATGAAGTATATTTATGGAGTATTATGAAATTAACTTGACATGAAAATTGAATAAGGACAATACAAGAAAATTATATAACCAAATCTAACTTATATAAATACAAATATATTAATAAAATTCTAGAAAGAATGCAACTGTGTATTAAAAATATGCATCATAACCAGGTAATTTATTCTAGGATTATAAGGATGGTTTATTATCAGAAAAAGAAATTGGTATAATTCACTATAAAAGCAAATTAAGAGAGTGCTATGGACTGAATATTTGCATTCCCCTAAAGAAGCTTCCCAGGTGGAGCTAGAGGTAAAAATCCAGCCTACTATTACAGGAGACCTAAGAGAAGTGGGTTCGATCCCTGGGTTGGGAAGATCCCCTGGAGGAAGGCATGACAACCCCCTCTGGTATTCTTGCCTAGAGAATCCCATGGACAGAGAAGCCTGGAGGACTACAGTCCATGGGGTCACAAAGAGTCAGATATGACTGAAGAGACTTAGCATATAGGACACTCATGATGATCTACCTGAAAAAGCGAAGAAAAATTCTGTAAAGTAATAGGACCAATAAAAGTGTTAGGTGACAAGATTTATAAAATTTTATGGGTATTTCCATATAACAGCAATAACAAAATAGAAAATATATAGTAAACAAATATCTCCTCAATATAAGCATAATATCTAACATAGGTAATGGAAGAATACTTTGGAAGTTAAAAAAAAAATCATCCCTGAAAGACCTAAAATGAGGCCATCTTTTTTATCTGGATGGTTGCACTAGTTTCACAGCTAATTTCTTTCCTTCTGCAATATTCTTATCTCCAGCAGCCAGAGGGATCCATTTACAATGTGAACTAGATTCATGCAAAGCTTGCCAATGTCTTCCTTTTCCTTTAGAATAAAGCAGAGGTCGCAACAGATTTCTATGAGTCCTCAGATCTGGTCAACAATGCCCTTTGAACCTCATCTCCTGTGCTACCTTCACTCACTTTGCCCCAGTCTTTTTCTTCTCTCTTGAGCTCACTATTCAAATTTATATGGTTCCCTCTCTTTGAAATTGCCTTCCTTCAAACACTCCTGACTACTTAGCCATTTGTTCAAATGTCCCATTTTTATTCCTTTCTTACACAACAGGTTGCTCTCTTTTGCTCTCCGTCCTCTTTATTCTGTTTTCTGTTTCTCCACAGCATAATCTGCCATCTGATGTTCTATATGTTTACTTGTCTATTTGTCTCTTCCCTTCTCCCTCCCAAATTTCATCAGGACAGTAACTGTCTTTCTTCTTCTCTACTGTGTTCCATTCCCAGTACCTAGATGAATTTATGGATGGGAAGTGCAGTGATATTTCCAAAATATCACCAGAATAATCCATTTCACCTAACAAAACTCTCAAATCAACATTGATATAAGGTTTCATTTGATATAGGATTTCCATGTTGAAGAAACTAATTCTAAAGAATAACAAAGACTAAAGGCATAAAGGTCTATTTGAAGAAAAAGTAAAGCATAGAGACTCACCCCACCAATGCATTAGTATGCATGTTAAGTCATTTTAGTCATGTCGGACTCTTTGCGACCCCATGGACTGTAGTCCTCCAGGTTCCTCTGTCCATGGGATTCTCCAGTAAGAATCCTGGAGTGGGTTGCCATGCTCTCCTCCAGAGGACCTTCCTGATCTAGGGACTGAAACTGCATCTCTTGTCTCCTGCATTGGCAGGTGGATTCTTTACCACTAGCACCACCTGGGAAGCCCAGGGCATTAGCATATAGCTATAATAATTAATACTGTATTTTATCAATGAAGTTTCAATTAAAAATGGATTAGATTAGAGATCATAGAGACAGCAGGCAATATGTGAGGGCCTTGATGAATGAGAGACAGAATATTTTAATCTTTAAAGGGGAAGAAACATCTATATTGCTAAGATGACTGATTTTTCTTTAAAAATATAAATAGAACTTTATTTCACACCAAACAATAATCATACTGAATCAAAGATGTGAAAATAAACACTAAAGTGTTGGAATAAAATAAAGGATGCATTTACAGTATTGGAGTAGGTAGAGAAAGAATCCTTAGAGAAGAACCCACAAATACAAGTCACAGAGGAAAAGCAAGTAATTTCCACTATATCAAAATATACACTTCTTTGCCAAAAATAAAAAGACCTAACAAAACAAAAAGGCAAGTTATATTCTGGGAAAAGATATCTATAACACGTATTATAGATAGGCATTGATTAAACCCAAGGGGAAAAAAAGAGGTGATGCAAAAGCAATCAAAGGATTTGAAAAGGTAATTCCAAAAGAAAAAAAAAGGAAACCCAATGGCCAATTGTATATGAACAGGTATTTACATCACTGGTAATTAAAGAAAAAAAATCTAGGAAATAGTGAAATGCCATTGCTTAACAATTAGATTTGCATGCTGAAAAAAAAAAAACCAAACAAACCCACACAACTATTTTCAAAACTTTGGCAACTCAACATTTTTGTGAAGTTTTTTTTTGAGAATAAGAAAATCTAGTACATTGCAATTGTGAGGTAATCAGGTACAGTCACTTTGGAACAACTTGTCAATGTTTAATATATTTGAGAATGGCTGCCCATGCCTAACAGAAGACATTTATGAAGCTATTCATGGCAACAATTCTTGAAATAAAAAAGTGAGAACAAGCCATGTCTACACACAAGAGAATGGATAAAATGAATACCCTATGTCTGTGTGTATCAATTTGAATAGGTTAAAGGGTCTTACATTCGTGATACGGGGTTTTCAAACCTAAAAGATGATGCTGATAAAGTGCTGCACTCAATATGCCAGCAAATTTGGAAAACTAAGCAGTGGCCACAGGACTGCAAAAGGTCAGTTTTCATTCCAATGCCAAAGAAGAGCAATGCCAAAGAATGTTCAAACTACCACACAGTTGTACACATCTCACATGCTAGCAAAGTAATGCTCAAAATTCTGTTGAAGACAAGCTTCAACAGTAGGTGAACCATGAACTTCCAGATGTTCAAGCTGGATTTAGAAAAGGCAGAGGAACCAGAGATCAAATTGCCAACATCTGTTGGATCATCAAAAAAGCAAGAGAGTTCCAGAAAACATTTACTTCTGCTTTATTGATTATGTCAAAGCCTTTGACTGTGTGGATCACAACAAACTGTGGAGAGTTCTTCAAGAGGTGGGACTACCAGACCACCTTACCTGCCTCCTGAGAAATCTGTATGCAGGTCAAGAAGCAACATTTAGAACCAGACATGGAATAACACACTGGTTCCAAGTCAGGAAAGGAGTATATCAAGGCTGTATATTGTCATCCTGCTTATTGAACTTAACTGCAGAGTACATCATGCAAAATGCTGGGATGGATGAAGCACAAGCTGAAATCAAGATTGCCAGGGGAAATATCAATAACCTAGGATATGCAGTTGACACCACCCTTATGGCAGAAAGTGAAGAGGAACTAAAGAGCCTCTTCATGTAGGTGAAAGAGGACAGTGAAAAATCTGGCTTAAAACTGAACATTCAAAAAACTAAGATCAAGGCATCCATTCCCATCACTCCATGGCAAATAGATGGAGAAACAATGGAAACAGTGACAGATTTTATTTTCTTGGGCTCCAAAATCACTGCAGATGGTGACTGCAGCCATGAAATTAAAAGACACTTGGCTCCTTGGAAGAAAAGTTATGATCAACCTAGACAGCATATTAAAAAGCAGAGACGTTACTTTGCCAACAAATGTCGTCTAGTCGAAGCTATGGTATTTCCAGTAGTCATGTATGGATGCGAGAGTTAGACTGTAAAGAAAGCTGAGCACTGAAGAATTGATGCTTTAGAACTGTGGTGTTGGAGAAGACTCTAGAGAGTCCCTTGGATTGCAAGGAGATCCAACCAGTCAGTCCTAAAGGAAATCAGTCCTGAATATTCACTGGAAGGACTGATGCTGAAACTGAAACTCCAATACTTTGGCCACCTGATGCGAAGAACTGACTCATTGGAAAAGCCCCTGATGCTGGGAAAGATTGAAGGCAGGAGGAGAAGAGGTCAACAGAGGATGAGATGGTTGGATGGCATCACCAACTCGATCGACAAGAGTTCGAGCAACCTCCAGGAGTAGGTGATGGACTGGGAAGCCTGGCATGCTGCAGTCCATGGGGTCACAAAGAGTCGGACACGGCTGAGCAACTGAACTCTCTGATGGGGTTAGTTTTGGGTAACAGAACTGGGACTCAACAGGACAAAAGTGACATCCACTTCATGTGTATATTTAACTTATTTCATAAAAAAGTATGCAGCAGAAGTACAAAATTCAAATATTAGTAAACCTTAATTGTGGCATATACATATAACACAATTTAAGAAAAAAATGCAGATGTGAGACTCAAATGACTGAAGTAGCATTTTGTTTTTGTAACTCCTAATGGCTTAAATGTATTCATGTATCTGTGAAATGACTATTTTCTCCTGTGGATTAAATTTATATTAGATTTGATACAGCCATACACATAAACTTGATCTTTGGTTAAGTCTCTTATTCTATTAATTTAGCCTGTTACTGCCTCTGTCAAGTGACTGGATATATTGTGTTCACTAATTCATAATCGAGTTGCAATTACTTTGAAAGAATGAAGGACCATATTCAAGCCTTCTGCTGTTGTTATAGCTGAACAGCTGTTTATACACAGATTCAAACTATGTTTATGGTACCTTTCACACCACAATACAGCCTAGTCTCGGCTCAGTTTTGATTATCTTGTTAATTGCTTTGTTAATAAAGTGACCTGTCCCTATTCACTTGGGTACAATATCCAAATATAAAATTGTGCTACTCCTGAACTTTTTTCTTTTTTGGATCACAAATTAAAATCAGACCAATGCTCACCTCTATGCATGTTGAGTTTTCTCTCCAGGTAGGCTATATGTTGCCATCTTTATTGCTGTTGTCTTGGCAAATCTTTGATTGCTGTTGTTGTTGTGCAGTCCCTAAGACGTGTCTGACTCTTTGCAACCAGCTATGGGTGTACACGTATTCCCCATCCTGAATGCCCCTCCCACACCCCTCCCCATCCCATCCCTCAGGGTCATCCCAGTGCACCAGCCCTGAGCACCCTGTCTCATGCATTGAACCTGGACTGGTGATCTGTTTCACATATGATAATATACATGTTTCAATTCTATTCTCTCAAATCATCCCACCCTTGCCTTCTCCCACAAAGTCCAAAAGACTGTTCTTTACATCTGTGTCTCTTTTGCTGTCTCACATATAGGGTCATCGTTACCATCTTTCTAAATTCCATATATATGCATAAATATACTGTATTGGTGTTTTTCTTTCTGACTTACTTCACTCTGTATAATAGGCTCCAGTTTCATCCACCTCATTAGAAATAATTCAAATGCATTCTTTTTAATGGATGAGTAATATTCCATTGTGTGTATGTACCACAGCTTTCTTATCCATTCCTCTGCTGATGGACATCAAGGTTGCTTCCATGTCCTAGCTGTTGGAAACAGTGCTGCGATGAACACTGAGGTAAGATTTTCTTACTGTGTTGTGATCATAAAAGATGCTTGGAATGATTTCAATTTTTCTGAATTTACCAAGGCTAGATTTATAGCCCAGGATGTGATCTATCCTGGAGAAGGTTCCGTGTGCACATGAGAAAAAGGTGAAATTCATTGTTTTGGCATGAAATGTCATATAGATATCAATTAGGTCTAACTGGTCCACTGTATCATTTAAAGTTTGTGTTTCCTTGCTAATTTTCTGTTAGTTGATCTACCATAGGTGTGAGTGGGGTATTAAAGTCTCCCACTATTATTGTGTTACTGTTAGTTTCTCCTTATACTTGGTAACATTTTCCTTACATATTGGTGCTCCTATGTTGGTTGCATATATATTTATAATTGTTATATCTTCTTCTTGGATTGATCCTTTGATAATTATGTAGTGTCCTTCTTTGTCTCTTTCCACAGCCTTTATTTCAAACTCTATTTTATCTGATATGAGTATTGCTACTCCTGCTTTCTTTTGGTCTCCATTTGCGTGAAATATCTTTTTCTAGCCCTTCACTTTCAGTCTGTATGTGTCCCTAGGTTTGAGGCGGGTCTCTTGCAGACAGCATATATAGGGGTCTTGTTTTTGTATCCATTCAGCCGGTTTTTGTCTTTTGGTTGGAGCATTCAACCCATTTATATTTAAGGTAATTATTGATAAGTATGATCCCATTGCTATTTACTTTGTTGTTTCAGGTTTGAGTTTATACATCTTTTCTGTGTTTCCTTTCTAGAGAAGATCCTTTAGCATTTGCTGAAGAGCTGGTTTGGTGGTGCTGAATTCTCTCAGCTTTTGCTTGTCTGTAAAGCTTTTGGTTTCTCCTTCATATTTGAATGAGATCCTTCCTGGGTACAGTAATCTGGGTTGTAGGTTTTTCTCTTTCATAAATTTAAGTATGCCCTGCCATTCCCTTCTGGCCTGAAGAGTTTCTATTGAAAGATCAGCTGTTATTATGGAATCCCTTTGTGTGTTATTTGTTGTTTTTCCCTTGCTGCTTTTAATAGTTTTTCTTTGTGTTTTTTGATCTTTGTTAATTTGATTAATAGATGTCTTGGGGTGTTTCACCTTGGGTTTATCCTGTTTGGGACTCTCTGGGTTTCTTGGACTTGGGTGGCTATCTCCTTCCCCATTTTAGGGAAGTTTTCAACTATTATCTCCTCAAGTATTTTCTCATGGCCTTTCTTTTTGTCTTCTTCTTCTGGGACTCCTGTGATTCAAATGACTCCTATGTTGGGGCATTTGACATTGTCCCAGAGGTCTCTGAGGTTGTGCTCATTTCTTTTAATTCTTTTTTCTTTTTTCCTCTCTGCTTCATTAATTTCCACCATTCTATCTTCTACCTCACTTATCCTATCTTCTGCCTCAATTATTCTACTGTTAGCTCCCTCTAGAGTGCTTTTTGATCTCAGTTATTGCATTATTCTTTATTGATTGACTCTCTTATTTCTTCTAGGTCCTTGTTAAACATTTCTTGCCTCTTCTCAATCCTTGTCTCCAGACTATTTACCTGTAACCCCATTTTGTTTTCAAGATTTTGGATCATTTTTACTATCATTATTCTGAATCCTTTTTCAGGTAGACTCCCTATCTCCTCTTTTGTTTGGTTTGGTGGGTATTTATCATGTTCCTTTACCTGCTGAATATTTCTCTGCCTTTTCATCTTGTTTAGAATGCTGTGTTTGGGCTGGCCTTTCTGTATGCTGGAAGTTCATGGTTCCTCTTTATTGTGGAGCCTGCTCCCTGTGGATGGAGTTGGACAAGTGGCTTGTCAAGGTTTCCTGGTTAGGGAAGCTTGTGTTGATGTTCTGGTGGGTGGAGCTGGATCTTTTCTCCCTGGAGTGCAATGAAGTGTCCAGTAGTGAGTTTTGAGGTGTCTATGAGTTTGGTGTGACTTTTGGCCACCTGTATTTTAATGTTTAGGGTTATGTTGCTGCGTTGTTGGAGAATTAGCTTGGTATGTCCTGCTCTGAAACTTGCTGGCTCTTGGGTGGAGCTTGGTTTCAGTGTAGGTATGAAGGCTTTTGGATGAGCTCTTGTTGATTAATGTTCCCAGGAGTCAGGAGTTTTCTGGTGTTCTCAAGTTTTGGATTTAAGCCTTCTGCCTCTGGCTTTCAGTCTTATTCTTACAGTAGCCTCAAGACTTCTCCATCCATACTACACCAATGATAAGACATCTAGGTTAATGGAGAAAAGATTCTCCACAGTGAGGGACACCCAGAGAGGTTCGTAGGGTTACATGGAGAAGAGAAGAGGGAGGAGACAGATAGAGGTGACCAGTAGGAGAATAGGGGGAATCAAAAGGAGAGAAAGCATTCTAGCCAGTAATCAATTCCTTATGTGCTCTCCACAGTCTGGAACACCCCGAGAGGTTCACAGAGTTACATAAAGAAGAGGAAGGAGGAAGGAGATAGAGGTGACCAGGAGGAGAACAGGGGGAGTCAAAAGGAGAGAGACAGATCTAGCCAGTAATCCGTTCCCTAAGTGTTCTCCACAGCCCAGAGCACCCAAAGAGATTCACATAGTTGGGTAGAGAAGAGAAGGGGGAGAGAGGAGATAGAGATGACCTAAGGGAGAAAAATGAGAGTCAAAGGGGGAGAGGGCAATCAAGCCAGTAATCACACTCCTAAGTAAAACTGGATACTGAAGATTGGATTCTTAAATGCACAAAATTGATAACAAATACCAAAAAGCAAAGATTAAAAATCTAGAGTAGAGATTAGACTCTCAAAAATACAATATTAAAAAAAACAAAATTACAAAAATTATAAAAAATATGAAATTTGCTTTAAAAATAGTCTTTTTTTTTTGCAAGGTAATAGTAAGTTATAAAAATGAAAATTAAAGGAGTAATAAAGAACTTAAAAATTAAATTAATTTAAAAAATGATAATAGTAAAATATATCTAGAAATTTCTCTGGAGCTGTTGAGGGCAGTTTGGGGTCAGTTCAGTTTCAGATAGTTCCTTGTTCCAGCTTATACTTCTTCTCAAGGTTTATAGGCCCCTTCCAATGTAGTCAGTGTTAACTACAGAGTTTTAATCTGTTGTACTTGTCACTTTCAAAACGGTTCCCTCTTCTTTGTTTATTTTGGCTTCCTCTGTTTGCAAGTCTCTCTGGTGTCTAATTTCTGCCCTGACACACTGGAGCAAAGGTGGTCACTTATTTAGGCTCACTTGTTCAGTTGTGCTGTGGGGAGGGAGGAACACTGCAAACAAATATCACTGGCGTGTGTGTGGAGTGCTCGCAGTGTATTGACCACACTGTGTTTGCCCCCACTCACGGCGTGTGTGCTTCCCCGGTCTATACTGCTCAGGCTCCAGGTTGCTCTGCAGGGGAACTGTCTAGAGTGGGCCCTGGGTTGCATGCATTTCCCAGGTCTAAGCCACTCATGTTCAGGTTCTCGGATATTCCACAAAGGCACAGACTTGGTTGGGCCTGTGTTTTGTGCCCTTCCCAGGTCGGAGCAACTCAGGTGACCAGGTGCTTGGCGAACGCACTCTCTCCAGGTGGGCGGTGCATCTTATCACCTCCCTGGTCATGAATTCTATTCTATTAGTTATTTTTCATTACATTCAAATAAACTTAGACTGAGGTAGACATGATTCTCATTCGTATGATCAAAATATTTTTTTCCATGAATGATTTGAGTGGGTTATGGTGTCTTTTGTCATTATTAAAGAAAAGAACACACATGTTAGTGTTTCATTGACAAATGGAAGTATATTTAGGCATACTTATACAATAAAACAAGGCAATTAAAAATATCTAATAAACTGACAAAGGTCCGTCTAGTCAAAGCTATAGTTTTTCCAGTAGTCCTGTATGGATGTGATAGTTGGACCATGAAGAAAGCTGAGCGCTGAAGAACTGATGTTTTTGAACTGTGGTGTTGGAGAAGACTCTTGAGAGTCACTTGGACTACAAGGAGATGAAACCAGTCCATCCTAAAGGAAATCCTGAATATTCATTGGAAGGACTGATGCTGAAACTGAAACTCCAATACTTTGGTCACCTGATGCGAAGAGCTGACTCATTTGAAAAGACCCTGATACTGGGAAAGATTGAAGGTGGGAGGAGAAGGGGACACCAGAGGATGAGATGGTTGGATGGCATCCCCGACTCAATGGACATGAGTTTGAGCAAGCTCTGGGAGTTAGTGATGGACAGGGAAGCCTGACGTGCTGTAGTCTGTGGGGTCTCAAGGAGTCAGACATGACCGAGCGACTGAAGTGAAGTGAACTGAACTGAACTGAATAAAAGCCATGAGACTATTAAGTTTACATTTTTCAAAAGTGTGTTCTTTGTTTCAAAGCTACCTGCAGGGATTTAAAGCTTGATCTTCACGTGGCCTATCACAACACCCAAAGAGGCCTAAGTATATGGTTTTTTGTTTTGCAGAACATCAGGGCTGAAGGATACTAATAGTTGTTATAATACAATCAGGTCAAAGTGCTTGTGAGGTGCTCCCAGTCAACTGGCTACATTAATGAAAGCAAATATATCATCCAAGATCCCAGTGTCCTGAAAGAAGGCCTTGCCTCCCTGACATATCCATGAGTAAACAGACTAGATAGCAAGGAGAGAAAATGGGCCGTTTGCTCCTTTAAGTTATGTGGGGTCGACAGGGTCAGTATGATGCCTGCTTGCATCATAGCTTCAGCTACAACTTTAAGCAATGAGAGAAGAAAAGATGTGAGTTATGAATTCAGTTGCACCAAGGAATCTGAGTTAAGCAGAAGGCAACTGAAAGAGCCAGGGATCTGAAAAGCAGGTCTTTGTTGCCCGATATTTTATTGCATTTCTGCCAAGTGTTCATTTTAACAATTGTTAAACTCTTCACCGTTTTTACATATGAACTGCATTGTGTTAATACCTACTCTGCTTTGAAGATACCTGTAATAATTAAATGGTTGGAGCACAAAGAAGCAGATAGGATTATTATTTCAATCTTCTACCTGCCTGCCAAGTCACTTCATTTGTGTCTGACTCTTTGCAACCCCATGGACTGTAGCTCGCCAGGCTCTTCTATCCACAGGATTCTTCAGGCAAGAATACTGGAGTGGGTTATCATGCCCTCCTCCAGGGGATATTTCTGACTCCAGGATGGAACCCCCAGGGATCAAATCCCCATCTCCTCCCTTGCAGGTAGATTCTTTATTGCTGAGCTACTGGGGAATTCAATTTCAATCTACTCTGACACAAATGAATTTGGTATTTGCACCTGAAAATAGATATTTCATAGCTGGTATTACCAACTATCAGTTAACAGAAGAAATTTGTCCAGTTTATGGACTCCTCTTTTCTTTAGCTTTTTCTATATCTTACTTGGGATTTTACATATAGAGCACCCCAGCTGCTCATCAAATCATCTACTGGAGGTTAGCAAGTAAAACTAGGAGGTTAATAGACACCAGTTCTTGAAGAATTTATTTTTAAGGGGTATGAATGGAGACAGGCAGAAGATAATCAAAGTGAAAGTTGCTCAGTTGTGTCTGACTCTTTGCGACCCCATGGTCTATACAGTCCATGGAATTCTCTAGGCCAGAATACTGAAATAAGTAGCTGTTCCCTTCTCCAGGGGATATTCCCAACCCAAGGATCAAACCCAGGTCTTCCACATTGCAGGTGTATTCTTTACCAGGTGACCCACCAGGGAAGTGAAGATAATGAGTAATAATAATTTTATTATTTTAAAATTTACTTTATCTTGATAGGATCCAATTTATCAGTTGGGAGATTGGGATTGACATATATACACTGCTATAAATAAAAAAGAAAACTAATAAGAACCTACTCTATAGCAGAGGGAACTCTTCTCAATGCTCTGTGGAAGGAATCCAAAAAAGAGGGGTATGTAAACATATAGCTGATTCACTTTGCTGCACAGTAGAAACTAACACAACATTGTAAAGCATCTAGAGTCCAATAAAAATTAAACACACATACACACCCCATTAAGCTTTAAATTGGCTTGTAACACAGAAAAGGTCATTGTGACAGCCTCTTTCACATAAGTTGGGACAAAAAAAAAAACCTTTTATTTTTAGTGGGAGATGGGGTGTGGAAAATGACAAGTTAGACTTATTTTCCATTTTTATTAAAATATAAGGTTCAGAAAGTCTAATATCCACTTTTCCTTCCCCTCTAATCATTTTGGGCAGGTCAGGTAAAACTACCATGAAAGTGACCATTTGTCCAGATCGTAAATAATACCTTCTTCCTGAGAAATACTTAACAGTCAACAAATAATCTGAAGAAATGCACAAAAGAGGCAAAGACCCAGAATTAAAAAATGAAGCAGTGGCCAGGAGAGGCATTGTCATGTCCTATAGCCCAGTGGTGAGATGCTAAGGAGCGTGCTGCTAAGGACAATGGCAGGACTTCCCTGGTGGTTCAATGCTTAGGACTCTGCGTGTCCACTGCACCGGCCACTGGTTCAATGCTTGGGCATGGAAGTTCCACATGCCTCCCGGTGCAGCCAAGAAAAATAAATAAATAAAAACAATGGTAATATTATTTGAGTGCAGTGGGCTCAAAAAGAGGAATTTCTGTGACTCCTCAGCCGAATCAGAAAATTTGAGCATTTTCTATCCAACACTTGAACCGTGGTATTTGTTTGGGCTTAAAATGTACCTTTACAAGCTTTAAAGTCACAGAAGTATGACTTTTGTCAAATACCTGCTTGCTACATTTCCATTTCAACATTTAGTTATATAAGCTATTTTTAACATAAATAATTTCAATCATGTACTCAGAGTACCTATAAAAGGGACTTTTGAAACTTACAATAAATTTCTCCCAATTCCCCTTTATTCATCATTTTCTGATTATGATTTGAAAAATCAAAGTCATTATTTAAATTTGAAAGGCCATTTTACTTATTAAGTGTTGATGGGTCTTCCATCAGCCACAATAAAAAGCCACTCAAAAACTCAAAGGAGAAACAGTGATTAAAGACATTGGGTTCTGGAAAGATTAACAAGGTTACTTCAAATAATAGGACCTACATGTTCGCTGTGGCTGTCTTGTGTCTGGATGTCTTGTGTGCATAGCATGAAGGATGAAGAGGAACTGTGGATTTACGGTGACATGAAAAACCAGCTGCAATTTTAAAAATTAAATGCAGAATGTTTCAGCTTTGTAAAAACGTTTTTACAGAAGCCAAAAATGTAGAGTCCCTCATGCCCCCACCTAAATACTGATTCATTCTATATTCTCCTTGAAAATATCTACTGATATCTGAGAAAGGGTCCCCCTGCCTCCCAGATGCTAAAGGATGATGATTCATTAGTCAAACAAGGTGCTCACATGTCCTCCCCACCACATCAAATCTCAATGCAGCTTTTCACAAGATGTGAATAGTACGCATTGCCATGCCAGAGACAGAATACAAACGTGTTAGGCTTTCATTTTCATTTTAATGTCATGAGAAACTCACCTGCAAAATAGGCTGAAGCCTACTTTTGTGTTTTGTGAATGTACTCTAAGATGACAACTTAGCAAAAATATTTTTATCTATCTTTTTACTAGATGAAGAAAAACATTATCATATCAAAATTTCTCTTTTCCCTTTCTCTTCCCATTCTCTACCTGTTTTGAATGTCTGGGAACAATTCTGCACTTGTGCTTTCACTTAATAAATATATAATATACAGTGTGCATAAACTGAAAGTTTAGCATCTTTATCATATTTCATAATTTTCAGTAGAAGCAAAACAACATACTACAATACCAAGGCAAATAATATAATCTTAGTAAGGGAATTATTTTAAACTACTGTTCAGCCATTTATACCTTTATTCAAGTGATTTTGGATCTTGTCCTAAAATCAAAATATAGACAATAGCAGCTTGCTGAAGACCTAAGAGGAGTTTCTTTCATTTATCAGTCCATTTAACCAATTTTTTTAACACCTGCCACATCAAGCCCTGTCTTAGACAATTGGAATGTAGAGACTAACATATAAATTAGACATTTGCCCTCAAGGAGCTTACATTTTGATGTATGTAAAATACATAAATAATGTATTTTATTTCTGTAAAATACAGAAATAAACCTAACTGAACATAATTTTTCTAAGGTGAGGTCATTTTAAAACTTGCCAAATTTAGAGACAGCTAACTTTTTGGAGGCTATACTTTGGTTCTTTCAAGTGTGAGACAGAAATTTCAAAACTCCAAGTGCTGAGGTCTGGCTTTGTGATTTTTTGATGTTGCTCTTTTTCTTTTTTTAAATGTTTAATTCCTTCATTCTCTATCGAAGGCAATGCTAAATGTCATTCAGATATTCAGTCAGTTCAGTTCAGTTGCTTAGTGGTGTTCAACTCTTCACAACCCCATGGACTGCAGCGCGTCAGGATTCCCTGTCCATCACCAACTTCTAGAGCTTACTCAGACTCATGTCCACCGAGTTGGTGATGCCATCCAACCATCTCATTCTCTGCTGTCCCCTTCTTCTCCTGCCTTCAATCTTTTCTAGCATCAGAGTCTTTTCCAATGAGTCAGTTCTTTGCATCAGGTGGCCAAAGTATTGGAGCTTCAGCTTCAGCATCAGTCCTTCCAGTGAATACTCAGGACTGATTTCCTTTAGGACTGACTGGTTTGATCTCCTTGCAGTCCAAGGGACTCTCAAGAGTCTTCTCCAACACCACAGTTCAAAAGTATCATGACATTTAGCATTGCCTTCCCTGAATGTGGCTCTGTGTTAAATAAGTAGCTTTTTCAAATAGACTAGTCATCCTGCACACAAGCTGGCAAAGGTTTCTGGAACAAAGCCATGGCTGTGATGGTCTGTGAGAGTCATGACTAGTCCTGTAGGCACTGTCATTTCAGTGCCTCTAGAAATGTGTGTGTTCTTCTTCCCTTTTCTTCCTTTCTTCCTTTATTTCTTCCTCTTGCACTCTCTTCCTTCCTTCTTTCCCTTCTTCCTTCCTTCCTTTGTTTCTTTCTCTTTTTCTCTCTCTCCATTTGTTTATTTATTGATTTTTACAAAGCAGAGATTAGTTGATAGAATCTACATAAACTGATGAGAACTATTTGCATTTTACATTTAAAACACATTCAGTAAAATCATGCATCACTTTTGTGGGATACATACAAACTTTCACATTTCACCATCAAAGGAAAGGCCGCAAGAAAATATTTTATGTTTGTTAGTTTCTTTTTTTTTTCACTTTATGTTTTTACTTAGACACCAACCAGAACAATCTTTAAAAAATGTTTACTGAGAACCAAGTAGTGCTTAATGAGTGTGAAGCCCATGCTAGGTGCTTGAGATAAGGTGATAAAAGCCACAGGCCCTAAGGAACTCTGACCTTAACAGAGCTCCTTTAATAGCTAATGTTGGTTAGTTTCAATTTCCCTTTTCACTTTTAGTTCCACTGTACATACTGATGTTTGTTAGTCTCATCCCAGGTTATCTCTGATGACTGTTGCTCTCTGATTTGAGGACCTCTCCTCTCAAACTCTGCTTGTGAACTTGCTCCAGGTTCACTTTAAAAAGAAACTGTGGAAGTCTGCACCCTCTAACTCCACCTGGCCTTAGCCGCCTGCTGTAATCACTGCAGGAATATGACCATGCTTACTGGCAGCTGGAAGCTATCTCTCTTCTGGCCAAACTTAGTGTTCAAGCTGTTTCCCTTTGATTTTTCGCAATCCATTAAAATTCTATGTCCTACAACAATGCAAGGAAGGAGATATAAATGACTTTCACTGAGAAGAACAACTTCGAAATGACAAGTATATCACCATTATGTAGTATTGAATAGCAACAGAATTTGACTTTGATTGATGTGAGTTGAAAAAAAAATTAGGCATTTCACAGAATCAACAGGAGGGCTAGAGAACCAGGCTTAGTGTTACATACCTGGAAAAAACAACAGCCCACATCACACACAGAACTGATCTGCTGAAGAAACTTATTTCCACACTGAGCTCTGAGTATTGCAGCTTGCATCGCAAGCCCTAGTACTCTGAGAATGACCACTCCCATACAGACTCATGACTTTCTGCTTCTTTGGGTCCAGAGGGCTCCAATTCCATCCTTGGAGTAGGTGCTTGTGACTGGCAGAACTTCTAAGCCCAGAGGCAAAGGAAATGGGAAAGCAAGCCTCTGGCATTTTCAGTTTCCATAATATAATATAATATAAGTCCCCCTAGACTTACAAGACCTCAGAATATTACTCCAAAGATAGGCAGACAATTCAGATGCTGGACAGCTGAATAGAATGACAAATATCTGTTTCAACATCCGAATTGAAAATTGTCATCATATTGGTCAGAATCGTATATGCTGAGAAGCTGACAGGCTACTAAGGCCCTAAGCAGGTATTCTTATTTATCAGCATTTATGGTCAGTTTCCCACAGGACACACACTATGGGAAGCATACACACACACACACACACACACACACAGAAAATAAAATCACAAGCATACTTGCTCCTGAACCACAGCTAAAGAGTTAATTTTTCTAAATGCTGGACAAGTCTATGAAAAATAGAAGATGAATAGAAATTAACCATTTGGGATTTTCTTCATTTGCCTTTTTGCTTACTAATGACATTTTTAAAAATATTTTCCACGCTAATTTTGGTAGATGAATACTGGATTGAATGCATTGAATATATTCTTCAATCATATTCCCGAGAAAGTTTTTGTTGTTAAAACAAAATCAAAAAAATCATAATAAGTGTATGACATTCTAGCCTATGAAATGTATAAGGGCATGTACTTATTTTTAATATGGGAGCCTAAAATGTTAGATGTAATTGAGCAAGAGTACAGAATTTTAGTATGTATAGTTAGTAAGAGCTTTAATTTATATTCATAGAGTAGGATGCTGTATAGTAAACCCATATAAAGAGGAAAACTCACAATTTCCATTTTTCTCTTATTTTATATTCATGCTGAACATGCCCATACATTATATAACACTAAAGTTGCTGAACTTTTTGTTTTCTTTAGTGGGAAACTGCTTTATAGCTCAGGGAACTCAGCTTGGTGCTCTATGATGACCAAGAGGGGTGGGGTGAGGGGAGTGGGAGGGAGTCCCTAGAGGGAAGAGAATATGTATACATATACCTGATTCACTTTGTTGTACAGCAGAATCTCACACAACATTGTAAAGCAATTATACTCCAGTGAAAAAGGATGGCCTTCTCCGCTGGCTCAGATAGTAAAAAATCTGCCTGCCATGCAGGAGACCCAGGTTTGATCCCTGAGTCAGGAAGATCCCCTGGAGAAAGGAATGGCTACCTGCTCCAGAATATAGTGTCATTCTTTACTTCAGTTGTTTCAAGCAAGCCAGATAGTTGAAATAAATCTGATACCCTACTACTGTTCGCAACTGTTACTCTTGTATACAGAGCACCAGCACACTCTGTTGGCCACTTAGAATAATGAATGTGGTCTCCAAATCAGCGCTCTGATGTCATTAAGTTCTGCTAAAATGATATGATTTTCATGGAGAAATCTAGAATTTTGGTATTTAGGTAACAATAATGTAAAATATTACATTTTACGTGTAAAATATAAAATTTTTATAATAATGTAATAATTAAAGCTGGTGATGCATCTATACTGGCAGACCTAACCATCTGAAGGGCAATGGGATGAGGAAATGAGAAATACTTTTAGGTCGTTACTCGTGTAAGCAGACAGACCATGAGTAAGAAATTACAATCATCCCCTGATATCTGCAGTGCATTGATTCCAGGATCCCTGGCGATACCAAAATATGTAGATGCTGAAGTCTCTTATACAAATGGCGTAGTATTTGCATATCACCTATGTACATCTGGGTCTTCCCTGGCGGCTCAGATGGTAAAGAATGGTAAAGAATCTGCCTGCAATGCAGGAGACACAGGTACCATCCTTGGGTAGCAAAGATTCCCTGGAGAGGGAAGTGGGTTGCCCATTCCAGTATTCTTGCCTGCAGAATCCCCATGGACAGACAGAGGAGCCTGGTGGGCTATAGTCCATGGGGTCACAAAGGGTCAGACACAACTGAGTGACTAACACTTTCACTTTATATACATCTGGTATACTTTAAATCATCCTTAGATTACATAATATCTAATACAATGTAAGTGCTGTATAAATAGTTGTAAATATAATGGAAATGCTATGTATAATACATAGTTGCCAGCACTTAGCAAATTCAGATTTTGCTTTTTGGAACTTTCTAAAAATGTTTTTAAAAAATATTTTTGATCCAAGGTTGGTTGAATTCCAGGATGCAGAACCCTAGGATGCGGAGTCTTGACTGCACTCATTCAACTCAGCACTTTCTGAATACCTGCTGTCTGTAAGAGAGGCTAGCCATGTGGAAACAAAGATGGCTAAGATGGTTCTGCCTTGTCACTCTGTAAAAATGGTAGAGTTGAAATGTTTATGAAATACTTTCAGTACTAAGTAAGCAAAACCTAGATAAAGTTTAACTTTTAAATGTCCAGTACCATAATTGTTAGCATCGTGAGGAATTTAATTCTCAGAAATAAGACAGAGGTGAGCATGTTATTGAGCTTCCCTGGTGGCTCAGTGGTAAAGAACCTACCTGCCAATGCAGGAGACAAAAGAGACGCAGGTTTGATCCCTGGGTCAGGAAGATTCTCTGGGGGCGGGCATGGCAACCCACTCCAGTATTCTTGCCTGGAGAATCCCATGGACAGAGGAGCCTCATGTGCTACAGACCATGGGGTTTCAAAGAGTCAGACACGACTGAAGCAACTTAGCGCACATGCATGAGCATGTTATGAAGACCACAGGCTCTGGGAACTTACTATATCTACTCGTATCTGTCCATAATTTATTTTGATATCTCAAGAAAAAGGTTTCTAGACTCATTTGTGTACCTACAAATTATAAGCATATCTTGGGATGAAAATAATGCTGAGATTTTTAGTGCTTGTTATGTGCCAAGTTCTTCTCCAAGGGTCCAGCCTATGTGATCTCACTTCATTCTCACAACCATCCTATGAGACGTGACTCTTTTCCCACCTTGAAGAGATGCAGAGACCGAAAGCACAAAGGGCTTAAACAATCACCAGCAGATCACACGGCTTGTTATACTGGACAGAGTCAGAGTTCAAACCCAAGTACAGGATATAAGAGCTCTCGAGTTTATCCTGCATCGCAGGTGTTTGTGTTTAACCTATTGTATAAGAATGTGGGGAAGATAAAGAAGGCTTAGCAGTGACTTTTGGATCTTTAGAAAATCACTGATCTAGACAGCAATAGGGCATCTAGTTGTCTATGGCTGAGGACTAGTCATGATAACACAAACTAATAGGTGTGTAGCTTGTAGCTATTCAAGTGATTCCCTAATAACATGTCAGGCCAACATTCTTATGATGAACAACGGATATGTATAGTCTATGATAATCACAATGTTTCTTCCTTCAAACTTGACTAAATACAAAAAAAATACTAAATACAAAAAATACGTGTTTTTTTGCACCTGAAGCATTTGTGATATATATGTGTATGTTTATATACATATAATGTTTATATGTATAACATATAAAGCAACTAGAGAAGGAAGAAATGAAAAACCCCAGGGTCAGTAGAAGGAAAGAAATCTTAAAAATTAGGGCAGAAATAAATGCAAAAGAAACAAAAGAGACCATAGCAAAAATCAACAAAACTAAAAGCTGGTTTTTCGAGAAGATAAACAAAATTGACAAGCCATTAGCCAGACTCATCAAGAAACAAAGGGAGAAGAATCAGATCAACAAAATTAGAAATGAAAATGGAGAGATCACAACAGACTCCACAGAAATACAAAGGATCATAAGAGACTACTACCAACAGCTATATGCCAATAAAATGGACAACTTGGAAGAAATGGACAAATTCTTAGAAAAGTATAACTTTCCAAAACTGAACCAGGAAGAAATAGAAGATCTTAACAGACCCATCACAAGCACGGAAATCGAAACTGTAATCAGAAATCTTCCAGCAAACAAAAGCCCAGGACCAGACGGCTTCACAGTGGAATTCTACCAAAAATTTAGAGAAGAGCTAACACCTATCCTACTCAAACTCTTCCAGAAAATTGCAGAAGATGGTAAACTTCCAAACTCATTCTATGAGGCCACCATCACCCTAATTCCAAAACCAGACAAAGATGTCACAAAAAAGGAAAACTACAGGCCAATATCACTGATGAACATAGATGCAAAAATCCTTAATAAAATTCTAGCAAACAGAATCCAACATCATATTAAAAAGATCATACATCATGACCAAGTGGGCTTTATCCCAGGAATGCAAGGTTTTTTTAACATCCACAAATCAATCAATGTAATACACCACATTAACAAATTGAAAGAAAAAAACCATATGGTTATCTCAATAGATGCAGAAAAAGCCTTTGACAAAATTCAGCATCCATTTATGATAAAAACCCTCCAGAAAGCAGGAATAGAAGAAACATATCTCAACATAATAAAAGCTATATATGACAAACCCACAGCAAACATTATCCTCAATGGTGAAAAATTGAAAGCATTTCCCCTAAAGTCAGGAACAAGGCAAGGATGCCCACTTTCACCACTACTATTCAACATAGTTTTGGAAGTTTTGGCCACAGCAATCAGAGCGGAAAAAGAAATAAAAAGAATACAGATAGGAAAAGAAGAAGTAAAACTCTCACTGTTTGCAGATGACATGATCCTCTACATAGAAAACCCTAAAGACTCTACTAGAAAATTACTAGAGTTGATCAATGAATATAGTAAAGTTGCAGGATATAAAATTAACACACAGAAATCCCTTGCATTCCTATACTCCAATAATGAGAAAACAGAAAGAGAAATTAAGGAAACAATACCATTCACCATTGCAACAAAAAGAATAAAATACTTAGGAATATATCTACCTAAAGAAACAAAAGACTTATATATAGAAAACTATAAAACACTGATGAAAGAAATCAAAGAGGACACAAACAGATGGAGAAATATACCGTGTTCATGGATTGGAAGAATTAATATAGTGAAAATGAGTATACTACCCAAAGCAATCTATAGATTCAATGCAATCCCTATCAAGCTACCAATGGTATTTTTCACAGAACTAGAACAAATCATCTCACAATTTGTATGGAAATATAAGAAACCTCGAATAGCCAAAGCAATCTTGAGGAAGAAGAATGGAACTGGAGGAATCAACCTGCCTGACTTCAGGCTCTACTACAAAGCCACAGTCATCAAGACAGTATGGTACTGGCACAAAGATAGAAATATAGATCAATGGAACAAAATAGAAAGCCCAGAGATAAACCCACGCACATATGGACACCTTATCTTCGACAAAGGAGGCAAGAATATACAATGGAGAAAAGACAATCTCTTTAACAAGTGGTGCTGGGAAAACTGGTCAACCACTTGTAAAAGAATGAAACTAGAACACTTCCTAACACCGTACACAAAAATAAACTCAAAATGGATTAAAGATCTAAACTAAGACCAGAAACAATAAAACTCCTAGAGGAAAACATAGGCAAAACACTCTCCGACATAAATCACAGCAGGATCCTCCATGACCCACCAGCCAGAATATTGGAAATAAAAGCAAAAATAAACAAATGGGACCTAATTAAAATTAAAAGCTTTTGCACAACAAAGGAAACTATAAACAAGGTGAAAAGACAGCCTTCAGAATGGGAGAAAATAATAGCAAATGAAGCAACAGACAAACAATTAATCTCAAAAATATACAAGCAACTTCTGCAGCTGAATTCCCGAAAAATAAACGACCCAATCAAAAAATGGGCCAAAGAACTAAACAGACATTTCTCCAAAGAAGACATACAGACGGCTAACAAACACATGAAAAGATGCTCAACATCACTCATTATTAGAGAAATGCAAATCAAAACCACAATGAGGTATCATTTCACACCAGTCAGAATGGCTGCTATCCAAAAGTCTACAAGCAATAAATGCTGGAGAGGGTGTGGAGAAAAGGGAACCCTCTTACACTGTTGGTGGGAATGCAAACTAGTACAGCCACTATGGAGAACAGTGTGGAGATTCCTTAAAAAACTGGGAATAGAACTGCCATATGACCCAGCAATCCCACTGCTGGGCATATACACTGAGGAAACCAGAATTGAAAGAGACGCGTGTACCCCAATGTTCATCGCAGCACTGTTTACAATAGCCAGGACATGGAAGCAACCTAGATGTCCATCAGCAGACGAATGGATAAGGAAGCTGTGGTACATATACACAATGGAATATTACTCAGCCATTAAAAAAAATACATTTGAATCGGTTCTACTGAGATGGATGAAACTGGAGCCCATTATACAGAGTGAAGTAAGCCAGAAAGAAAAACAACAATACAGTATACTAATGCATATATATGGAATTTGAAAGATGGTAACGATAACCCTATATGCGAGACAGAATAAGAGACACAGATGCATGGAACAATTTTATGGACTCTGAGGGAGAAGGTGAGGGTGGGACGTTCTGGGAGAATAGCATTGAAACATGTATATTATCATATGTGAAACAGAACACCATTCCATGTTCGATGCATGAGACAAGGGCTCAGGGCCGGGGCAATGGGATGACCCAGAGGGATGGGATGGGGAGGGAGGTGGGTGGGGGGTCCAGGAAGGGGAACACATGTAAACCCATGGCTGATCCATGTCAATGTATGGCAAAAACTATTACAATATTGTAAAGTAATTAGCCCCCAACTAAAATAAATAAATTTATAAAATAATTGAAAAAAAAAAAAGTAAATTGTGGGAGTGGGTCTCGTAAGATCTTTACAACAGTTGAGACCTTCTTTTGATTTATTGTAGTAGCTATTTTAAAAAGTATATAACTCCCTTGCTTAGACTAGCAAGGGGGCACTCTCCGTCCCCCTTCTGATGTCCATATCAGAAGATTTCTCTGTCCCTTTTCACTTTAATAAAACTCTGGTACACACACACACACAAAAAAAAACTAAATACAAAAAATACGTGTTTTTTTGCACCTGAAGCATTTGTGATATATATGTGTATGTTTATATACATATAATGTTTACATATATGTATAATACACATAAAGCATTATATACATATAATCTTTATATATGTATATGCTTATATATATACATGTAAACAAAGCAGCTTACATGTACATATATATATATATCCTGTTTCATAAAAGAAGAAAGGGTATTTTATTACTTACCATAAGTCAGACAAACTCTAATTCATCATCAGTATAGACTGAGATGTTCTGGTTCATTAATATTCTTGTTAATAAAAATTCATTTATCATTGATTCTCATGCCTATTTGCTTAGGTCTCATAGTTGTTTAATTTGTTTACTTCTCTTGTCTTCCATGAGATTGCAAGCACATTGAGTACTCAGATTAAATTCATGAGTCAGTTGCTTATATAACAGTTCCAAATGTTAAGTATGGAAAATAAATACCCCATCATCAAAATAATGAAATTATTAACATTATAAAATAAGCTCCAAAATAAGTACTTAATTTAATGACAAATATGCCAATCTTAATAAAAGCAAGTTGTTTCTTAAGCAGTTGTCACTTTTTTAAATTGAAACCAAAATGATTATGACTTAGCACAAATAAGAGATTCATACACATGCATATTTATAGTATTGTGCACATAAGGAATCTCAGTAATAATCTGATTTGTAAAATCAAATTTGTTATGCTCCTTTAATTAGGAACAAACGGGAAGGTACAAATAGGGGCAAATATCAGAAAAAAGATAAGCTCTATCTTAGGTGATTCAGACAAAATCAAATAGCAGAAATTGTATTTTGTAATATCTTTTGTCTCCTAAAACCATTAATAAATATATGAAATCACTATTTCCATAATTATTGAGAAACCAATATTTATGAATTTCAATATAAATGTAATTATATAATCTTACCCTAAGTTCCAAAAAAAGGAAAAAATGACAATAAGCTATGGCAAAGAAATGTCTTTAAAGCATTCTCTCATGTATTACATTGTTTCTATATGTGAAATCGAAATGGTTCAAATCAAAATCACTTATTGTACAAAACACACATCAGGAGTTGTTCATACTAATCAATGACTATTATTTGGAGAACTTTAAAACTGGAAGTCTTAAGACCCATCCAACATTGGGGCAAACTCTTGGTGACTCCATGATGCCAAAACATGGAGTGGAAACGTCTAGCCTGAATTAGTCAGTTTTGTGTTTTCTTTTCTTTCAGTATTAACAACAAAGGACTAGTATGATTTTATTTGTATCAGGCTAAAAACAAACTTAACAATCTTTTCCAACATTATTTGAATGGAACAATACATTGCAAGAGATGAAATTTAGTGATTACCATAAGGTCAGGGAGGAAGTTACCCCTGGGTATAGAGAAAGGAAGCATGATGTATCAGCGAGAAGCACACACAAGGCTTCAAAGATACTAGCAGTGCTTGCTTTACTGACTTGTTTCAGTAATGCGTCCATAGGTGCGCATTTTATTTTTATTCTTTAAATTGTGCATATGTGCTGTGTGTCCTTTATTCAATGTAAGACAAAGTTCACAAGAAAAAAATTAAATATTAAAATGATTTTAAAATCACTGAATAAACACATTTGAACTTCCTATATATCTGTTATTATCTTATCTATTTGTTTGATAGTTACTGTGTTAGATTATTTTATATTTCTCTGGGTACCATAAAATTCTTTGTTTCTGGATGTTAGTCCTTAATATGTTTTAATTAGGATTAAGTTCTACTTCAAGTTAAAAAAAATAATAACAGTGGTCAAAAATTACAGAAGTTTATTTTTTCTCACATTAAAAAAAAAAAAAATGTCATAGGCTCTGGCAACCCAAGAATGATGTGATAGTATTGCTCAAAAAGTTCTCAGGGACCCAGTCTTCTTCCAGCTTCCTGAACCATGAACCTTAGGCTATGACCTTGCTATTCATAATATGAAATAGAATGTCAGCCTCCCATTCCAGTTCTAAGCAGCTATATAAAGTGAGTGGGATAAGATGGAAGGAAAAGCTGCAATATATTCCTATTAACACCTCATTGACCAGATATTGGTCACATGGTCATAGCTTTTTACAAGAAAGTTTGGGAAATGTAGTCTTAATTCTGATAGCCTTGTTGCCCTGCTAAACATCTTTTTTCTATGAAAGAAGAGAAAAAATACTAATAAATCCTAAGTGATCTGAGAATAATGTGGCAATGTTAACCACAAGAAATAGTATCTTTCTGATGATTATGTTTACATATTTAAAAAAATCTTTCTCTCCTTTAATTTAGAGTTTATCAGATTAGAAACTCCCTCTACTGATCTATATCTTCTATCTTTTAAATATTCAGATTCATAGACTATGTTTTTTAAAGGCCATTCAGTATACTCTATTCTTTCCAGCAATACTTGATTGTATTTTAATATAATAAACTAAAAGGGAAATATAAACATAAAATCAATATGTTGTCAGTTTTATTAAATTATTATGAAAATTAAAGTGTAATACCTGTAAGAATAACATTACCACTTTTTTACCATTCATTTGTTAACTATATTGAGCATTTTAGGTAAATTTTAATGTAAAAATATTAAATGTAAGCTAGGAGTGAAATTTTCTTTTCTTCTATTCATAATTTGACCTTAATAATAAGTGAAAAAATTAGTATAGTTTCCATTTCTTTCAGTCATTTATCAAAAATAATATATATATGTTAAGTTCAGACTACTACAAAGAAAAATTATTTTTCCTCATCCTATTTACATAGCTGAGCCAGAGTTTTAAAATATTTTTAAATATTTATTTAATAAAGTCTGCTTCTTTTGCAGTTTTTTAATAACCACTTAATACATCATCTTTAAGTGAATAACCAAAGGAAAAATGTTGGCTCCTCCTTCATTCTGAATTTCAAATAATAGTGATAAATCAAATTTCCTGTCTCACAAGTAATAAGTTTTACCTTTTTTCACCAATATTAACAAATCAAAGTACTATTACAGTATAATATTTGATAGTCAAAACAGACAAAAGAATAGAACAAAGAGAAACTCTAAGAAACAAAAGTGTAATATGTACATACTAAAGTGAAAGTGTTAGTCGCTCAGGCATATCCAACTCTTTGCAACTCTGTGGACTGTAGCCTGCCAGACTTCTTTGCCCATGGCATTCTCCAGGCAAGAACACTAGCGTGGTTAGCCATTTCCTTCTCCAGGGGGTCTTCGCAATCCAATAATCAAACCTGGGTTCCTGCATTGCAGGCTGATTCTTTTCCATCTGAGCCATCACTGCTCACTTATGTACATATTAAGCTTTCTAGAAATGTTGTAACTAGCTGTTGCATAAACTGACAGTCCTCTGATTTACATAAAGAAAAATTAGGTATAAGTAGAAAATGCAGTGATGTCATAAAGTACTCACATACAAGTTGAATTCATAAACATTTTAATGGCAAACTTGCAGTTAAGAATTGATCAGAAAGTCATGAAGCTAAATTTTGCAGTCAACTACTAATACCCAACTTGGAGATTCAATCTGATGTTAAGAGTTGTCTACTCTGGGAGAAGGGTTTCTTGATTTACTTTCAGCCTCAAGTCAGCTTGACATTTAGCACAAAGATAATGTTAGGGGCTGCTTGCCTGAGTGTAAAGGTAGTCAGAGGAACAAGCACCTTTTTTTGTTTGTGTGTGCTCTCTGTCTTTGCTCCCACTGTGTTAATTCAAGTCACCTCCCGGGCTTAAGTGAGTCTCTAATGAAGATTGTACTTGGTGGTTGCAATCTGGAAAGTTAATCCACAGCCTGATATGGTGACAAAACTCACTCTGTTCCTGGCAGGGTGGCTGAATGTAACAATTTAGAGCAAGAGCTCTGGAAGTCCAGGTGACTGTTTGTCAATCCTAGCTCTACTGTCTAGTAGCTGCGTGAACTTTAGCAAGTTAACAACCTCTCAGTGCTCTGTAGATGATTTGTCTGGTGGGTGTGATTATAAGAGAGATACATGAAAACAGATAATGTAAGTAGATGCCTTGCATCTATCAAGTACTCAGAAAATATGTATCATCAGCATACATTCTATATCAGTATAGATATATGTATAAGTGTATGTATAAACATGATGTCTGAAAAGAAATTATTGAAGAAGTTTTGAAAGCATTGAAAAAAAGTTTTGAAAGAAAGTTTAAGAAGAAAGTTGGGTAGGGGCATTGGAAATTAGAGTTGTTCGAGACCAAAACACTGAGAAGGAGAAAGAGTGTGATTGAAATCCCAATTAATCTCTTAAAAACTGTTATGATGTTGCTGTGCAGAGTACTTTTCACTCTACCTTGGATGATTCTGTTTGCCAGATCTGAGTTGTTACCCTAGATTTATATGTGATTTTTAATTTCTTGGGTAGTAATAGATACCCAAATTCCCCAAGGATCAAACAAGCCTTGATCATTGGACAAGATGCTGATTTCAATCCACCATTTCAAACATCTCTTTCATCACTACCCTCCCCTCTCAACCAATTGCTTGCTGTTCACTGTTTAGAGAACATAATTCCTACCTCTGGAAGTTTGCATGAGTTATTGTTCTTACTTAAATAGCCTTTCCCTAACTATCTCTTCCACTGGCGAAGTCTTGCTCTTGTTTTAATACCTAGCTCAATCATTTTGTCCTTCACATACTCAACAAGATCAGTGGCTCTCTCCTTTGAGGTCCCCCAGCTCTTTCCACAAGCTTACTTCACCTCCATTCTGCCTCACTTGGTTGTCTTTCATCCAAGATCACTAGACTATTAGCTCTTTGATGGCAGGTGTTTGCTTATTTTGTTTTCTCCAGTATCTAGCACACAGCCTGGAGTATAGAGTAAGTACTCAAAGAACTATTGTCGTGATTGAATAAATGTAAGCTCCTTATGAAAAGCTGAGACATAATAATAACAATGCTAAGTTCATGTGGAGTATTACAAGAACTCAGAAGAAAGAGAAAGGAATGTCATATTAACATACAATGATTTTCCAAGATAATATTTCTTGTATAGAGACACTTGCATAGACTCTTGTACTTCCTAGGAGCTATAAAAAGATGAGAGGATTCTTGCTTTTCTAAATTTACAGTCAAGTTAGGGAGACAAGACCAGTAAGCACTGTTCAAGATAAAATTCAGAGGTTTACAGAAATCTAGAGATGGGGAAATCGTACAGAGCTAAATTAGCATAAGCAAAGATAACTTTCTTGAGGAGGTGAGACTAGCGTTTGATGTCAAAAAAGACAGTGTTTGTACAGCGTAGGGGAAAAACAGATGGTTTCCGAGATGTGCGAAACAAGGAAAAGCAAAGGGAGCCTGGTGTGTATGGGAACTGCTGAAACAGAGCCCAGATTGCGTGTTAGGAAGCCGTGGGAAATCATGGGAGACCAGTAGGTCGGGCCAGATTCTAATGAGGCTTTTAAAGTTACTGTTAACTAAAGTTTGAGATTTTTCTGGTAGCTGAAGCAAATGATTGATTGATGAAGCAGGGGGTGGGGAAACATTGCACTGACTAAATGTTGACCATTATAATTTTCAGTGCAACAGCTGCTACTGAAATTGCAGTCATTCAAAACGAAAAATAGACACTGTTGTTCTGAAATAGCTTGGACTATTTGGAACCCTGGAGCCTGAGTGCATGCAATGTGGTTTCACTAAGAACATGATGGAGCGCGGGTTCCTGTTTTTCTTTTTTTTTCATAATGACTTGTTCTATGGATTGAGAATTCAAACTGAGCAACAATTTCACAGTCGGAGTTGGAGTGTGGGTTGTATAAAGTTGCAGAAGCACTTTTCCAAAGACTTGAAAACTCCTCCCTACTGCCTAATTACACTCTCTAACTAGAATGATGTTTGAAAAACATCAATTGCTTACTTTCCTGACTCCTACAAGTCTATTTATTATCAACTCATTATTTACATTGTATTACTTGCTGATAGTTATTTTACCAGAGAATTTAGCCATGAAGTTTGACAGTCTATTTTTACTTTAAGATAAACATTTACAAAACTACCCATGTCATGTAAAGATTTGAGGTAGGAATAATCCATAAATATTATTTACAGTTAAACTCATGATTACTTATTGTTGTCTACATCAGATAAACAATTTTTTTCAAGGTCATCATTTTAGCTTCTTAGGGATTAGCAATCTCTATAATGTCAAATAAATTATGTTATAGTTCAACATTAATATACTGTGCATCTTTGTTTATTTACTGGCCCACCATCTCTATACCTCTAATTTATTATAGGTGACTTTGCCGTATCAAGAGATTTGGATATCATCTCATAGTAGATATTTGCAAACAGAGAAACTAAAAAAAAATTACCATCTATGTTTTGAATATATAATATTGGCAGCAATAGAAAGATGAATGAATTATAGGGCAAGGGAAGAGATTTAAAGGCAAAGGGACTACTTACAAAATAAATGATTAGGGCATGAACAGATTGTGCAAAAAAAAAAAGAGAGAGAACCAAATTGAAGAACATTTTAGGGGTTGAGTGGGACTTGTTTTTAGACACATTGAATCGATGGGTACATATAAAACTACCTACTAGTGGTGGAGTCCCAGACATGCTTGCTAAGGGTAAAAATGGAGCTCTCTTGGTTACTGTAAGGAAAGAATGGCAGAGGCTTCTCTGGGTAGCAGGTTGCTATAGCAACAGTATCCCGTTGAGCACAGAGTCCCGTTGTCTCTGCTGGTGACCTGTAGAGGTTTCCAGAAGGCTGAAAATGTATTGGCCTCCTGAACCAATTGCCTTTTTTTTTTTAACAGAAAAGCAATCATCAGATGGCTATCATAAACATGGTTAAGATTTGAACAGAAGCCATATCTCATCTTATCAAATGTTTATGGGACTAAAACAAGTTTTATGCAAAAGTACACTCCTTAAACCTTCGACTCTAGGAAAGTGTAGTTGTTTACCATCTGTGTGTTTTCATGTTTCTTTAGCTGTAAGACAGAAAATAATTATGCCTATCTCATAAGCTTGTAATATGGTGCTTAGAAAGTACAAGTTAAGTAAAATGTAAATGTTAGCCATTATTACTATTGTTATTATCATCTGCCTCATGTGAGTAGGTAGCATAGCGTAGTAATTAAAAGCATGAGCTCTAGAAAGAAAATACCTTGGTTATTTATTTCAATATGGCGCTTTTTAGCTGTGTAAACTTGGCAAGTTGTTTAACCTCTCCGTGCTTCAGTTTCCTCATTTTATTTTTCTTCAATTTTTATTGGAGTATAGTTGATTTACAATGTTGTGTTAGTTCCAGGTGTACAGAAAAGTGAGTCAGTTATACATATACCTACATCTACTTTTGTTTTAGATCCTTTTCCCACATAGACCATTTCGGGATATTGGGTAGAATTCTCTGTGCTATACAGTGGGTTCTTATTAGTTATCTATTTTATATACAGTAGTGTGTCTGTTTCCTCATTTTAAAAATGGAAAATAATTGTATCTACTTCACAGAGATGTTATATCGGTTAATTGAATTAATATTTATAAAGTACCTAAATTGATGCCTGGCAATATAGTAAATATTTAGCAAGTGTTTATTAAATAAACAAGCAAACATAGACAATTCTTATCAGATTCCTCTTATCATTCTAATATTCTCATGTTTCATTTTATAATAGTTATTTTTTTATTTAATTTGCTCTTATATTTTCTATGGCTTCTGAATTTAAAGAAAGCAAAAAGGCAGGCAGGAAAGACAACTAAAATGTTTGCATTTCTACTTTGTTCCAGGCACTCTTGGAGATATTGTATCATTTAATCCTCACAAAACCACATGAGTTGTTTCATTTACAGCACATGCTACAGATAATAAAACAGACCCAGAAAACTGGAATAACTCAATGCCTCACAGGTGACAAATGTTTAAGCCTGAATTAAAATTCACATTCTCTTGATTCTAACACTAATATTCTTTAAATTATAAACAGAATTTGTTAAATAATTTTAAAGTAAATGATAATAATTATTAACAAATAATCATGATAATCACTGATGATAATTATGTACTCTTTTATTTTCATTTTATTCCCATCAAACCTTACATTTTCAGTAGTTAACAGTTTTTTCTGCATATTGTACAATACATCAAATTATCAACCTGTTATATTATTCCTGGGTGAGGAAAGTATAGCATTCTAACAAGGGAGATATTTAATGATTAATTTATGATTGATTTTTCAATTAGTGGTGGATTCAATGGAAAACAGATCCTACAACATGACTTTAAAAGCCCATTAAAATAAATAAATGAATGCAGTTTTCTATCATAACCATATTATTTGCCTTTTTCAAACTACCTTACCTTCTTTATCTTATAAAAATCATGTATATCACTTTACATCTAATAGTTTTATTAGGTTTTAAGATGACAATGAGATTGCTTTATGTCCTTTAAGACAAAGGAAACAGCCATTAAAATTATTTTTAAGGAATTGATAATGCCTCAAACTTAAGAGTTCACCCCCTTTAAAGTAGAAAAACAGATTCCAGCTTGGATTTAAGATGAATGAAGTATTTGAGATACACAAAATTCATCATTTCATTTTTCATCCTCACCAAACTTAGACTTAATAAAAATGACTTCATCTGCTATTTTCAGGTTAATTTTCAGTTCAGCATTTTGTCAAATGATATTTCTAGCTAGAGTCTCCAGTTGCACAGAAGCAGCGATTTCCACATCAAAGTTTCAAGGAAAATAGAAACACATTTTCAGATGGCAAGAAAAGAAAATAATTACTGCTGTTAGTCACTCCTCAAGGGCCAAGGAGAAAATGGAAATGAGTTTAGATGTGGATGAAAAGGTGAAATGTGGTTCTTCTTTGTCACTGCTGTGCATTCATTACAAAGCAATCTAGTAAGCTACAGCATCAGAGGGAGGAAATAAGGATGCCATAAGTATATTTTCTCTTTTCAAGTTCAAATAATCCATAATTTCTATTGCCTATCTTTTAGAAATTCCAATGAAGATATTTTCCACCTGCAAATATGTTAGGGGCTATGCTCTCTATTCATATTATTTTAACATACCCTTACAATGGAAGCATTGTATCCAAGGATTTGTTTTCAACAATGTAGTTCAACAATGACCATGACAGCTCCTCAGAGGTAATCTATTCAACTCTTCTAAACAAATGCAATACTCTGTGTGCATATGTTTACAGTTCTACCTATCATTCTGAGAAAATAGAGCACCTCCATTAATATAACCCATCCTTAACCTAAAACCTGTGCAAACTAGGGAATACAACCTTTGGAAAAACGAATACAAAACTCATCCTAAGCAAATTCATGGTTAACCAGCATTCAGTCAGTTCAGTTCAGTCACTCAGTCGTGTCTGACTCTTTGCGACTCCATGGACTGCTGCACTCCAGGCCTCCCTGTCCATCAGCAATTCCAGAGCTTGCTCAAACTCATGTCCATCGAGTCGGTGATGCCATCCAACAATCTCATCTTCTGTTGTCCCCTTCTCCTCCCGCCTTCAATCTTTCCCAGCATCAGGGTCTTTTCCAATGAGTCAGTTCTTCACATCAGGTGACCAAAGTATTGGAGTTTCAGCTTCAGCATCAGTCCTTCCAATCAGTCCTTTAGGACTGATTTCCTTTAAGATAGACTGGTTTGATCTCTCTGCAGTATATACCATGAAATATCAAAGTTTATGACACTGAAAACTTTTCTTAAGAATCACTGTTTCAAGGAGTGAGAACTTCTTTTAGAGAAATTGGAGAAAATCCAATAGTATCTATGCCTTACATAGGAAAAGATTAAAATATTTGTAAGCAGAAGGAGGGAAGGCTGAAATATAGTTGAAAAATTCACCATGAGAAACAGAAGTTACGTGCCTTCAACCATTACTTAGTATGTTATTCTTAGAGATGAACAAAGGGAAATAGGCATCAGGGAGCACTGAAATTTGTTGTAAGAAGAAATATTTTTAACAGAATGAGTGTTGAATATGTAAGAGATGTTCTATTTCCCTTCGTTTCCACACTCTGTTTTTAACCACCCTGCTTTGTGCCCTGGGAGGCTGAACTCCATCGGTTGCACAGACTCTTCTGACTTCCAGCTGGATGTGGTCCATGGAAAGTATTAGCACCTGAAGGAGAGTGAGATCCTAGCATTCATCACCCTGCTGACCCTGGCCAGCTTGCAGGTTGGCAGGCATTGTCTCATACCACCAAAGGCCAGAGCACCTGTTTGGCATCCCTCTCCTGTAACACAGCCACAGTGAAGGCAACGGTGACATTTTTTCATGGACTCTGATACCCATTCCCCTTCAGGTCTAGGATGCTAAGAATTTCTGGCTTTTGCCAGTCCTGAGATATGTCATCTCTTGCTGGTTTTGCTGGGGTTTTATGTTTTGTTTTGTTTGGGGGTTTTTTTGTTTGTTTGTTTTATTTTGATTTTTAGTCTAGCCCACAATTTCACAAATAGTTCCTTTATTAAACTACACTTAATTACTCCCATTTGAGGTGCCATCTTTTCTGCTGACAAATATATGGAGCAAATACAGGCATTCTCAGCATTAAATTTTCAATCTCTTCCTTTAGCTACTAAAGAAATTAAAATGGCTTTAAAGCCATTTAAATGATTTGGGGGTTTATAGATAACAGACCACTTCCCTGGATTAGGTAAGGCTGGTAGTTAATGATAATTTAATGCTGAATTTAAAGTTTACCTTTTTCTTATGAGAGCAGAAAAGCATTTCACAACTTGGTAAATTATTGTATCAAGAAAAACAAACCTAGGCAATTTTTACAGAACCTCAATTGGAAAATTATGAAATTTTCTCATCTGATTTTGATTGCTATGTCCTAATTATAAATATATCAAATAACCAAATCTCTCATTTTTTTTCAAAGTCTTAGACATATTATTTACCTGTCACAACATCTTTTAAACAATGGCAAAATTATATACTGATACTATTGTATCTGAGTCTTTATCAATATGTTAATATTCACATGGGTATCAAAGAATGAATTTTTGTTTTTAAGACCCACAACAGCAAAGCTCCAAACATAATCAGTACAGACAAGCTCTAGGGATGACAAGAATGGTCACCTTCAGTCCATTTGTAACGTTCCCACAAATGTCATTCATTCCTGTCCCAGTTTCTCAGTATTCTTTTTCCCTCACCTGAAAATAAATGCTAAATCAACCAAGTCCAAAATAGAAATGAAAATAGTAGGCTGACACACACATTTTTCAATGTTCCCTTTTGCAACTCTTTTCATCTAATATGTATAACCACATCAATAAGCTTTACTTGCCGAACTCCACCATGATATTTTTATTTATTTGGCCAAAAGGTAAAGATAATACTTCTCTATTAAATTTAATATGAACATGGAAAAGCTAACCTATCACTCATATTTGAACAGATCATAAACTGCATTATAATGGTATCAACATAGCAATTTTCCAGGTGATGAAATGGAGACTCAGAGAGAGAATGTGATTTTCTCAAGGTTACATAACCAGTAAGCTATAGAACTTGATCTTGAACTCAGGTCTCTTAACTCTACTTAACTGCTTTATTCGTCACATCTTGTGAACATCCTTTGATCGAGTAGAGGAGAAAAGCATTAAACCACTAAACACCCAAGTCAGGATAAAGAGAGGAAGGGGAGACGGAGACCACTGATAGAAAACATCACCAAGTTTAGAATTTTAACTGCTGCTGCTGCTAATTCACTTCAGTCATGTCCTACTCTGTGCGACCCCATAGGTGGCAGCCCACCAGGCTCCGCCGTCCCTGGGATTCCCCAGGCAAGAATACTGGAGTGGATTGCCATTTCTTTCTCCAGTGCATGAAAGGGAAAAGTGAAAGTGAAGTTGCTCAGTCGTGTCCGACTCTTTGCGACCCCATAGGTGGCAGCCTACCAGGCTCCTCCGTCCATGGGATTTTCCAGGCAAGAGTACTGGAGTGGGGTGCCATTGCCTTCTCCAGAATTTTTACTAGGACCAGCTTTACCTGAAGGGATAAAGACTTGAGACATACAGTGTTTGTCATTGGCCATTAATCTCAAAAGTAGAGGCCCAGAGGGTGCAAAGGAAAAGGAGGGAATACAGATTTCTTCTCCCAACTTTCTGTCTTTACATCTTGCATGCATCTTAACATGCACCTTGATCTCTCCCAAGAGGAAGAGTTAAGAAATAGGTTAAAAATAAGTAATTACTTCAATAATTTATTGACCAAGTTGTCCAGAAAGACTTAGAGCACTAGATAAATTAATGCCAACAATTTACTTGATGTGATACTAAGTAGCTGTTGGATTTGATGCCTGATCATTTCATTCATGTAGAACTCACTTCACTGGAACAGGTATGCAGACTCCAAACCACAGTGGAGGTTTCAAAATTTGACATGCACATTGTTTGTTTGCTTCTCAGAAGGAATTACTCCCTTTCTGAGACTCATAATTAAAGCAAGGGAAAAAAAGGAAATTCAATATTTTCATTGTACTAGGAATTAAACCATGTAGAATATTAACTGATGGAATTACCTTGAATGTGATGTTTGAACATGTGTGGGTGCTTATTTCCATTCTTCAGTCATTGATTCCTTCAGCTGACATCTGTTGAGCACCTTCTAGGTGACAAGCACATACCAAGGATTTCAGAAACAAAGGAGAACCTTTGATGGTTTCAGTGGCTGATGAGCCAGAAGACTGGTGGGAAAGACTGAGATGCAAATGCACCAGAGTTCCAGCTTGAACATCCTTGGAATACAATGCAGTCACATTTACACAAATGATGAAAATGGTGCATGAAATCCCACTGTGTACCTGCAGGACCCCAGATCCTCTCTCAAGAAGTGCTGGGGTGGGCTATCTCCTGTGCATCCATCTCACTGCCTGTGCCTTCACACCCTAATCTGGCTCCATGCCTCATGGCTCCATTTTGCACTCTTTCCACTAACATCCTCTTTAAGTTCCCATGGACCACGTTGCCACCGCCATTCTGTCTTGAGAAGCCAGGGCAAAGATGCATCGTAATCCCTCACCCTGTGATGGGTACAGTGCCAGCTTCACTAATATATGACCAGTCCAAGGACACAAGACCCTTCTTTCAAAAGGGCTCAGCACTTGGAGTTTTGTGCTCCGTGTTTACCACCTTGAAATGCTTAGTAAGTTTTTCTTTCAATGTGTGTTTTTGAGTTAAAGCCCAATGGGACGACACATAATGCACCAGAACTTGCAGTCTAAATCCACACACGCCTCCCCCCCAACTCCCACCACCTCTTGACTCCATGGTAGAAGTTCTAAGTAGCCACTTCCCACCTTCTGATACCCTGAGTCCTGTCCTCCTTTCACTCATTGCTTCCCCTCCATTCCCTGACCTCTGTCATTTTCCACCCAGGGTAGCAACCGGTCCATACTGGTGGGGAGAGGTCTACATTCCTCTTGTTGTCCTTCACTTCCCCAGGAGCCTGGGCAGTGGTCATGGGGCAGGTCTGGGTCACTTGCATGTGCCCTGTGTTGTCTAGAGAGGCTGCATGGTGATGGTTATCCCACACCTGGGCAGGCAGGATCATAGCATTTGTCATGAAGGCAAGCCTCTGTTACACACTTGATCCAACTCCACGTGTTCCAACTTGGAGGAGAGAGTCTCTTGGAACTGAGGGTCACCCAGACAGTGATGCTTGCGATGGTTACCAACAGGAAATGAAGATTTACTTCCCCGCCCCTTCTGGGGTCCCAGATTTTCATCTTGCTCTGGGGCTGCAGATTATGTAGCTGACCCTGAATAGGTACATCATACCTATTGGATATTATACTGAACAGAATAACTTATCCTACTGTTCCCTTTAATACGCTAGAGCATGATGGAAAACGTTCACCATGTTAGAATAATGTGCAGTCAGAGAAACTGGTGCTTGGGATATGGCCTTGACTGGCCTGAAGGAACCTCCATGCATAGAGGTGTTGAGGCAAAGGAGATGACTCATATGGTTAGAAAAATTACTTATATACAGACATTTAAAAACTAAGTGAATATATTGAGAATTATGGAAGCCAGATTTCTCACTGCTTGAGAAAATACAAATATAGAAATGAGGAAGGTGAGAATAAATCTTGAAGTGTTGGGTTGGAATTGTGAACTCATGGTTTTTAATATATAAATAGATGGATGAGTATAAATAGAGATAGAGATCTAAGTGAGCATATACATATGTGTATGTGTGTATATATATTTCTAGTTTTGCTGCTGAGTTCTGCAAGCCCAATGTGGTGGTGGCGGTTTAGTCTCTCAGTCATTTCCGACTCTTTGTGACCTGGGGATGGCCCACCGGGCTCCTCTGTCCACGGGATTTCCCAGGCAAGAATACTGGAGTGGGTTGCCATTTCCTTTTCCAGGGCATCTTCTCGACCCAGGGATTGAACCCACATCTCCTGCATTGCAGGTGAATTCTTTACTGACTGAGCCACCGGGGAAGCCCCTTACCTAGGATCCTGATCTTGGTTTCTAAATGCTGTGCTCCACTAAACAAAACCAGAACTCCTTGGAAAAAACAGATGATTCCAGAGCAAGAAATGTATACTACTGAGCTGGAATTCTGTGTGGTCCCAGAAAGAAAGGAAGGGATTGAAGAATACTTGGACATGGTAAGGGAGCAAAGACAACGCCTTAAAAGGACAACTTGAGCAGCAAAATAAACAATAACAATTAATTATAACCCATTGAATAAGATGGGAATCCATGAGTCCATGCTGATATAATGTAAATGAAGGAGTGAATAAGCTAGTGGAAGAAAGGATTGCTTTATATAACAGTAAAACACCAACCATTAAACTGGAAAGAATGATGAGCTGAGAATATCCCCTTCTGGCAGTCACCTCAGTAAAAATTGATTCAAGAAACAATAATCAATGGGTGATTATAAAAAGAGTGAGGGGTTTCCCTGCTGGTTCAGGAGCGAATAATCTGTCTGCCCATACAGGAGACGTGGGTTCGACCCCTGGTCTGGGAAGATCCCACATGTCACAGAGCAACTAGGCCTGTGGACCACAGCTATTAAGCCTGTGCTCTAGAGCCCGAGCTCTGGTGAAGCCACTGCAACAAGAAGGCCACGCACCACAACTAGAGCGCAGCCCCTGCTTGCTGCAGCTGGAGGGAAGCCCGCACAAACAAAAATAAACAAAAATTTTTTTTAAAAAGAGTGAAAGTTTGAAAGAAATGAAATTATTTACCTAGTCTCAAAGTTCTTCCCCAATTACTTTTTATCAAAAATGGGTGTTGCACTTTGTTGACAGCTTTTTCAGCATCTATCAAGATTATCATATAGCTTTCATCTTTCAATTTGCTAATATGTGTATCACAACCCACTTACTTTAAAGTACTTAAGATTTATTTTAAAATTAAAATAATAAGTGCATGCTGACATAAATAACAATTTTTATTAAAATATTTTTTAAAAAAATCAATGAGAAAACAGGCATTCTTTAATTTTTTGTTATTATTAATTACAAAATAATTACAAAATTATTAATATTGTGATTACTAGAAGACAGCCAATTTTCATATCTGCTTCTACTTTACTCTAATGTGACATGTTGTTTTGGTTGAAGTAGGTAAAAGATATGTAGTCTCACACAGATACGTAGTTGAAAAATGAAAGAGTACTTTAACAGTCTTTGCAGATAATGTTTAATATTCTTTGGTAGTATAGCAAAATTTAACATTCAGTTCAGTTCAGTCGCTCAGTCGTCCGACTCTTTCCAATCCCATGAACCGTAGTTTCCAGGCCTCCCTGTCCATCACCAACTCCTGGAGTTTACTCAAACTCATGTCCATTGAGTCAGTGATGCCATCCAGCCATCTCATCCTTTGTCATCCCCTTCTCCTCCTGCCCTCAATCTTTCCCAGCATCAGGGTCTTTTCAAATGAGTCAGTTCTTTGCATCAGGTGGCCAAAGTATTGGAGTTTCAGCTTCAACATCAGTCCTTCCAATGAATACACAGGACTGATCTCCTTTAGGATGGACTGGTTGGATCTCCTTGCTGTCCAAGTGACTCTCAAGAGTCTTCTCCAACACCACAGTTCAAAAGCATCAATTCTTCTGTGCTCAGCTTTCTTTATAGTCCAACTCTTACATCCATACATGATTACTGGAAAAACCATAGCCTTGACTAGACGGATCTTTGTTGACAAAGTAATGTCTTTGCTTTTTAATATGCTGTCTAGGTTAGTCATAACTTTCCTTCCAAGGAATAAGCGTCTTTTAATTTCATGGCTGCAATCACCATCTGCAGTGATTTTGGAGCCCAAAAAATTAAAGTCAGCTACTGTTTCCACTTTTTCCCCATCTATTTGCCATTAAGTGATGGGACCGGATGCCATGATCTTAGTTTTCTGAATGTTGAGCTTTAAGCCAACTTTTTCACTCTCCTCTTTCACTTTTAGTTTCTTAAAATATATCTTTAAAAAAATTTTCTGAAATAAAAATCTATCGATGAAATTGTCATATCTTTTAAATTCTTTTTTAGATTAATAGACTTTACTCCTAATGGCTTTATATTTATTTTTAAAAGTGAGCAGATAATGCTGAGTTTGTATATATACCCCTACCCCACACACAGGTTTCCTTAGGATTAAGATCTTACATAATTGTGGCACATCTGTTACAATTAATGAGTCACATTTGAGACATTATTATTCACTGAAGCCCATTGTTGTTGTTGTTCAGTCACTCAGTCATGTCAGACTCTTTGCAACCCCATGAACTGCAGCACGCCAGGCTTCCCTGTCCTGCACCGTCTCCCAGAGTTTGCTCAAACTCATGTCCACTGAGTCAATGATGCCATCCAACCGTCTCATCCTCTGTCACCCCATTCTCCTCTTAAAGTCCACAGTTTACATTAAAAGCTGCTCTTTGTATGGTACAGTTCTCTGGGTTTTGGCAAATATATAATGTCATATATCCACCCTTGTAGTGTCATACAAAATAATTTCACTGCCCTGAAAATCCCCTGTACTTCATGTATTCATCTTTCCCACCACCACTACTCCCCAGATCGCTGGCAACAATCAAGTTGCATACTGTCTCTGTAGTTTTCTCTTGTCCAGAATATCATAGTTGCAATCATATAATAACTAGACTTTCAAATTGCCACCTTTTGCTTACTGATACGCTTTTAAGATTCCTCCATTTCTTTCCATGATTTGACAGTTAATTTTTTTTTATTACTGAATAATATTCTATGTTGCTACAATTTGTTTATGCATTCACCCAGTGAGGACATCTTAGTGGCTGCCAATTTTTTTGGCGATTAGGAATAAAGCTGCTATAAGCAGATGCATGCAGGTATTTGTGTGAACATCAGTTATCAACTCAATTGGGAAAATATCTAGAAATGTGATTTCTGGATAGAACAGTAAGACCGTAGTTTTGTAAGAAACTGCCAAACGGTCTTCAAAAGTATCATTTTTCATTCCTAGCAGTAACAAATAAGAATTATTGTTGCTCCACAGTCTCTATGGCATTTGGTATTGGCAGGATTTTTTTTTATTTTAGCTAGTTTAAAAGGTGTTTGCTGGTACCTAATTGTTTTACTCTTTCTAAGAGAGTAAGAATATTTAATAGAAAAATGTTAACCATATTCAATATTCTCATGGACCAAACATACATGGAGAAAAGTGGACAGAGAGTTTTCTGCAGGGAACTAGAGACTTTCCTTCTAAAAATTTTAAATCTGAGAGCACCAGTAAGATGAAACATAAAGATTTTGCGAAACATTGATTTTACACCATAATGAGGTGATTCTACATCAGACATTTTAAAATTCTCTCAGAGATTTTTTAAATCTCTATCTGTGGAATGAATTGTTTTAGTAAAACCTGGAAACTATTGTCATTACTTTGAAAACGTTTTTGAAAGTCAGTCAAAGATTTGGAAAGTGTGTTACCCCTACTACTTACAATTCCATTTAAATTAGGGGAAAATCGTGTGAATGTCTATATTTCTTCTGTATGTCTGTATAAACTTGGAACTGAAAAGCAGAAGCCCATATCTGATGTGCCACTCTATATAAGGGAAATAATGGCAAATTTCTCTTCATTGAGTGTAGAATTCCTATGAAATGTTCCAACATTTGGGCTGCCCCACACTATTAGTTGGGCTTCACTGGTGGCTCAGACAGTAAAGAATCTGCCTACAACGCGGGAGACCTGGGTTTGATCCCTGGGTTGGGAAGAGCCTCTGGAGAAGGGAACAGCTACCCATTCCACTATTCTGGCCTGGAGAATTCCATGTACAGAGGAGCCTGGCGGGCTACAGTCCATAGGTTTGCAAAGAGTCGGATAAGACTGAGCAACTTTCACTTTCACAATGTTAGTTATAGGAATCATTTTTATCAAACCTGACTTTATAAACTCTCTGGCAAATTTAGTTGGTATCTTTTACCATGTAAACCATACTCTCTCTCTCTATGTGTATACCCGTATATTCCACTATCATCTCTGTATTGCTCTGGTTCTACAGTATGAGGATGTGATAACACTTCACGCTTTAACTTTGAGATAAATCAAGTTCCTTTGGTGTTGTGTGAACCAATATACTTACTGTGTTTGTGTTTGGCTGTTAGAAGTATTTCATAAGATACAATGTGCTCGGTCGCTCAGTCG
Source organism: Giraffa tippelskirchi (assembly GCF_054371585.1). Lineage (NCBI taxonomy): Eukaryota > Metazoa > Chordata > Mammalia > Artiodactyla > Giraffidae > Giraffa > Giraffa tippelskirchi. The sequence continues at coordinate 94,733,236 of NC_137286.1, read as the reverse complement.
TGTCTGACTCTTTGCACCCCCATAGACTGTAGCCTGCCAGGCTCCTCTGTCCATAGGATTTTTCAGGCAAGAACACAGGAGTGAGTTGATATTTCCTACTCCAGGAGATCTTCCTGGCCCAGGGATCGAACCCACATTTCTTACATCTCCTGCATTGGCAGGCGGATTCTTTACCACTGAGCCACCTGGGAAGCCATAAGATATAATATTAAGATGTAATACAGCTCAGCTACTTTTTCATTTTAGAGGAATAGTATTTAAGGCTGTTAGTTCAGCACATGTCATTAACATTTGTGGACCTTGGAACTTGGAACCCATTTGTTAAATATGAAGATTCGCATGGTATAGAGAACAAAGAAAAGTAACCTACGCACACCTAGAACTTTCAATATTGAAGACATAGTGCCATCTGGTGGGAGGAAAAAAAAGTAGAGGAGAAATACAGAACACAGTGGGGACTGATGGCAGAAGGGTGCTGGCAAACAAAGGCAGGTAGGGGAATTGGAGAGAGAGGGTCATTTCTTAACCCTCAGTGGTCAATTTGTTGGTGTGGACAAGGTCTTCAAGGAAGAGCTAAAGATTTGCCGCAGGACTACTGCAAACCGTGCTGTCATGAGGGTATCTCAGATGAGAGAAATTATCTAACCATAATCTTCATACCTTCTTTCATTCATTCATCTTTCATTCATCCTTTCACCCATTTTCTTAACAACTGTTTGTGAAGCGCTGTCCTAAGCCAGACATCATAGAATTTGCATTCTGGTGGAAGGAAATGGACTCTAGATAGATCTCTTTAAGATGTATCCAATGGCTTCAGAGAAAGAATTAAATAGAGCAGGACTCCAGGAGTGCTGGATGGAGGAAGGGTAGGGAGGTGGTGCTCCTGGCTTATACTCTGATGCTTTAGGCAATAACTGGAACAAACTTAGGAGCAAGCTGTGGGGACACCTAGGGGAAGAGTATCACAAGCAGGAGAAAGAGTAAGTGCCAAGGTTCTGAGAAAGGTCTGAGAAAGGGACTTAGCTTATTCGAGAAACAAGTGTGTGTCTGGAGTCCAGTGAGTGCTGGGGAGACATAGATGAGATGAGGTCCGGGAGCAGGGGCAGAGCAGATGATTCACCAGTGTTTGCACATTGCCAACCGAGGGACAATTTCTCAAGGAAATTGAGAGAAGCTAGAGTTTATTTCTTTTGACTGAATGAGGGCAAGGGAGATTCACCATATTTCTACATTAAATGAATATTTATGAGTGCCTGTCATTTGCTGTACTTCGTGAAAAATACTGAAAACACATAGATAAACATGATGCATTCAATGATGCTAGTCTAATGGGGAAGGTACGCAACATAATAATTAAAATAAAATGTCTTATCAGATAATAGTAAGGCTTGAATGAGATACTGCATATAAAACTGTTAGCAATTTTGGGGTAGGCTATAAATAATAAATAAAGGTTAACCCCTTTATCTATTTATTTATTGGTTTACTTTGCAGTTGAACGGGGTAAGAATGAGTGTTACAGCCACCCATAAATAACAGAATGATGCTAATTTAGCACTGATATGATTGTAAAACTACACCAGTAATATCGCAAAAATATCCGTGATGTATCCTCTATATTCTCTAATCGTCAAGATAAAGAGTGTATATCTAAGGAGATGCAGTGAAGAACTAGCTCTACCTAGAAAATGTGTTAATTCATTACTAAAAACACAAAAATGAAAGCACAAAATTTTTTATAAGGATTTTAAGTACTGCAGCCTCTGTGTCAATGTCTCCTAGAATAAAAGGAGAGGCTACCCACGTATATATGGTAAAAAGAACACACATTTACCTTGACCAAGAGGTGCCCCCCTGGATATGTCTACCTGCAGGGAAGCTCTTCTGCTGGTCACCATAAATGACCAGTCATTTAAGATTGAATGTTAACCTTACCCTCAGATTCACACTCACCTTCTATTTCTCAGTCACAATTAACTTTCATGATAGCATTTTTTAACTACTTGATATTCTCAAAACCACGTGCACTCTGGATTGTTTTTTCTCTCTACCCAGAATGTCACCCTCTCTTCACTACTCACCACCACATCTGACTCATAACCTCGTGTATCCTTCCTTCAAATGTCACCTCCTCCAGGATGACTTCCCTGGTTCCTTCAGGTGACATTCAGAATTTTCTCTTATGCTTCTCTGTAATGCTATGTATGTGCTCAGGCGTGTCTGACTCTTTACAGCTCTACAGACTGTAACACACCTGGCTCTTCTGTCCATGGAATTTTTTAGGCAAGAATACTGGAATGAGCTGCCAATTCCTTCTCCAGGGATCTTCTCGACCCAGGAATCGAACTTGCATCTCTTGTGTTTCCTGCATTGGCAGGTGAATTCTTTACCACTGCAGTACCTGGGAATCCATAACAAATCTATTTCTTCTTGAATTTTAACTTGTTCCTGCATGTATTTATTTCTCCATCAGAATACAACCTTGAGGCTAAGAGATTATCATCTGTTCATTTTTGTATTTTATATATTTATCACAGTGTTTGGAACATGGTAGCACTTAAGTTTTTTCAAACTATAAGTCAAAATGAAGGGGAAATTCTAAGATATGAGATAGGAAGGGTCTTTTCCAGTTTCTGACATGAAAATATTTCCTGTAAACAAGTGGTCTTAAATTCACCACAAATTGCTGAGCCCTTTTTTTTTTAATTTTTTTTTAATTTTGAAGCAAGTTATTTACTTATCAACATGATTAAATTTGAATGTCCTTGGATATGCATTTCAACAGTTTAAAAAGTCTAAATGGATAAATACAAATGATATCAAATACCTAATTATTTTTCCTATGAGGTTTCAAAGATAAACACATTCATTGTTTTCCTCCGTACAAAATAAATATGACAAAGCAAAAAAGTAGAAGTGATTCAGGGACATATTAAGAAATGGAAGCTGAGGCAGGGTTTTCCTGGAACCCCCATGTGCAGAGACTTGCTATCAAAGACAAGCACTTATGCCAACTTCAGAGTAAACCCTCTTCCCCCACTGTCAGAAGGAAGACAGCGTGTATAGCAGCCTCACACTTTCCAGCCACTATACCTCATCTTCAAACATGCCATCCTAAGCTAGTCCAACGTAGAGACTGCTCTCTTCAAAGGGTCCAGAAGCACAGCAAGGCTTAAAATATCACTCAACAGAAAGATAATGATGCTTTGGCAAGGCTGTGTCATTTGATCGTTCATTCTTTCATAAGTGCCACTAAGTACCTCTTTGGCCAAGCGTCAGGTTTAACTATCAATGTGTAATTCAAATCTCCAGCGAGATTGGGTAGGAATGTGCACTGACTGATCAAGGTACTGGAGGGATGAGAAAGCAGAGCACTCTGGGTCAGGGTTGGGCTCCACCGCTTTATCAGTACAGGAGCCCTCCTGCGGCTGACGGGGGCCACCGCTGCTGTCTACACAGCATCCGAAAATAGGAAGCACCCGGGTGGCTATACCTGATGCCATAATTATCAATGGTCTTTCCTAATAGGCAATTGATAAAGTTGAACAAAAATCAGAACAGAACCTGGTTTAAAAATGTAGTAGCTGCCAGTGAAAAGTTAGTAGTCTTTCAATGAACTTAAAACATTCCTAGAGTGGTGTCTGTATGTCAATCCCAGTCTCCCAATTTATCCCCACCACCTCCTTATCCCAGGTAACCATAAGTTTGTTTTCTACATCTGTGACTCTATTTTCGTTTTGTAGATGAGTTCATTTGTACCCTTTTTTCAGATTCCACAGCTAAGCAATCTCATATGACATGTGTCTTTCTCTGTCTGACTTATTTCACTAACTATAACAATCTCTAGGTCTATCCATGTTGCTGCAAATTGACATATACACAGTACTATACATAAAACAGATAACTAATAAGAACCTACTGTATAGCACAGGGAACTCTACTCAGTGATCTGTAATGACCTATATGGGGAAAGAAAAGAGTATGTGTATATATATATACATACATATATATTGTATGTATAACTGATTTACTTTGCTGCACAGCTGAAACTAACACAACATTGTACATCAACCATACTTCAATAAAAAAAAAATTTTTTTTTTTAAAAGAGCATTCCCAGAAGAGAGAAACCCCTGGTGAGCGCTGCCAATCTGTCAGGCTCTGTGGTGGGCCCTTTACCTAAAGGCTCTTGCTTTTACCTTCACCATCAGCCTATTCATTTCATGTTATTATGTCCACTTCACAGACTGAGGAGACTGAGGATCAGAGAAAGGTTATAAAACTTTTTCAATTTCTCACAGGTGAGAACTATCACAGCTAAGATTTGAACTCAGGAATCAAATTTCCTTCCCACTATAGCAAACACATCTCTAGTTTATTCCTGGTCTCAAGCTTTCTAGGTCTTATAAGCCCCCTTTTCCTTACTCTAATCAGTCTTTCTCTATTCTTTTCATCTCCTTCTCCCTTATACTTTCTAAAGCTTTCAGAAAATGAACCAACTTCATTGCATGTCTCTCAAGATTTTGTTTCTAACCTTCAAAAATGCCAACCAAGTATAAGTGAATTTTGGACTCATTGTTTCGAAATTGCACACTTTCTTGTGCTAGGAACCATTTCCAAATATAAGGAAATCAATCATGCTTCAGAATGGATTCAGAAACAGGTCAAAGAGAAAGCACTGGGCTTACTGAACGGTTGTTTCCTTGGAGAGAAGTTCTCACCAGCAGCAATGGGTGCAAATGTATCCTCAATATTCACTGTTGTTCAGTCGCTCAGTCGTGTCTGACTCTTTGCAACCCCATGGACTGCAGCATGCCAGCCTTCCCTGTCCTTCACTATCTCCCAGAGTTGGCTCAAACTCACGTCCATCAAGTCAGTGATGCCATCCAACCATCTCATCCTCTGTTGCCATCTTCTCCTGCCCTCAATTTTTTCCAGCATCAGAGTCTTTTTCATTATACTTCACCCATACATGTGCATAGTGTCCTAAAACTTCACCTTATCTCCAAACAAGCTATTTCACCCTAGCTTTTTGCAGAAAACAAATATTTCACTAGACTTTCACTGATTGTTTTTTCTTAATTCTAATTTTTCAGATCAATGAGCAATAGCAACTAGAGAACAAATTTGCGTAAAGGACCTAAATTTCTGGAAATGTTTGCTAGCTGTATGCCAGGTATATGTGAGTATTTATTTTCTGATATGTACCAAGATTTGAATTTTTAGACTTTGGGCTTATAAAGATAAACTACAAATGTTCATAGTTTGCTGGACGATTTCCATCAGCCCATCAGTCTCCTCACTGCCGTCTCGCACTCTCCATATACAGCCCTTCATCAAAGACTACAGTACCTGCTGGATTGGCTGTCTTTCCACCCATGTCTGTCGTCATCCTGACCAATAACATCATCAGTGACAACACATATGATCTCCCAGAAAACCATCTCCTTGAACTCCAAGGATATTCACCTCCATTCAACTTCAAATACCCTCAGACCATCATTTCAAACTAGCTAGTGTAATCACCCAGAGTGGTTGATGCTTGTGAAACCCAAATCCCAAGGCTGCTGGGAACAACTGAGAAACAATCACGCAAACTTCTCTCAGCAGAGTTTGTCTGCAGACTCATGGGAGACTTGTCTTAACTGAGCTTTCAGTTACCATCCTCTCCTACCCTAAGAAATTCCCCTTTACTCCAGAGTGGTTCTTCCACAATCTTGTGTAACTTTGCTAAAATTTCCTACCCAAACATTTTTCCCACATTTATTTTTCGTTTACTTATTTCTTCATTATAAAATATTTATTGAAAACCTATAGTTGGCCAGATCCTAAACTCAGGGTCTCAACTCCCACTTTGCAAAGAAAATGGGGTCCATTTGAGAGGTAAGTCTTCAGTTTCTTGTCATGTCATCTACGAAGTACCTGGCACCCCTACTCCTCTTTTCCACTTCTCTGTATCAGAAGGGGTTCCCACACTGCTGAGGATGCTTCCATCTTTCCATCTATACTTGGTTTCTTCATTCCTTCAGGCTGCTCTTCTTTACCCCAGCCTTCCCCTTGCCATCCGCTCCATGTAAGCTGCACCAAAACGTCTCAAATATCTCTAAGTTAAAACCAAACTGAGCAAACAAACAAACAAACAACAACAACAAAAACCCACCTGACTTCACCTTCCTTTTTAGCTATTGCCTTCTTTTTTTCATCTACTTCTTCACCTCCCATTCACTCCTGAACTGTTTGTTTGTTGGCCATGAACATATGGGATCTTGGTTTCCTGACCAGGGATCAAACCCTCATTCCCTTCACTGGAAGCACAGAGTCTTAACTACAGGACCGCCAGGGAAGTCCCAACACTCCTCCACTTCTGCAAACCAGCTTGCCTTCCCATCACACAGCATCACTCACCAAGGTTATCAGCGATCTCTCTGTTACTATACCCAATGGACACTTGACAGTCTTTATCTTACTTCACCTCTCTCAAATGTTTGGCACTCTTGGCCACACTCTATTTCTTGACTTCAGAGACACCTTGTGCTCCTAGTTTTCTTATTATCTTCTCAAGTTCTTGGTGGGTTTGTCATTCTCTCTGCCCTTTGCCTTCAGGTTAAAGTCCAAAGTCACTAACATGGCAAATCTTTGTCTTCTTCCCAGAGGCTCCTGCCTCTTCATCATAACACACTCAGCTTTGCTTTTTTTTCTCCCCAACACCTTCCCTTTTCACTTTTGTCTGGTGATGCCAACCCACGGAGAGGTATACCACCTTCTCTAAAACTCTTTCTCATCCTGCCATAGCGCTAATCACACTGTATTGAAACTGCCTCTGGTGGCTCACACGGTAAAGAATCTGCCTGCAATGCAAGAGACCCTGGTTTAGTCCCTGGGTTGAGAAGATCCCCTGGAGAAGGGAATGGCAACCCACTCCAATACTCTTGACTAAAGAATTCCATGGACAGAGGGGCCTGGTGGATTACAGTCCATGGGGTTGTAAAGAGCTGGACACGAGTGAGCAACTAACACTTTCACTTTCCTTCCCCACTGGACTGCCAACTTCATCTTTTTTTTAATTTTTATCTTATATTGTAGTATAGCTGATTAATGGGCTTCCCTGGTAGCTCAGCTGGTAAAGAATCCACCTGCAATGCAGGAGACCCTGGTTCAATTCCTGGATCAGGAAGACCCCCTGGAGAAGGGATAGGCTACCCACTCCAGTATTCTTGGGCTTCCCTGGTGGTTCTGGTGGTACAGAATCCCCTGCAATATGGCTGTCTTGGGTTTGATCCCTGGGTTGGGAAGATCTCCTGGAAGAGGGCAAGGCAACCCACTCCAGTATCCTTGCCTGGAGAATCCCTGTGGAGAGAGGAGCTTGGCAGGGTACAGTCCATGGGTTGCAAATATTCAGACACGACTGAGCAACTAAGCACAGCACAGCACATAGCTAATTAACAATGCTGTGATAGCTTCAGCTGGACGGCAAAGGCACCCAGCCATTGGCAGAAGCCAAGATTACCCTAAAATATTTCACATTATTACGTCCCATCAACACATTGCTATGTTTTCACTGTGCTGATATAACTGATGTCTACTAATTTATAGACTACTACAGCAATTCGAACTGTGAAGGTTGCTAATTTAAAATTATTTGAGAAATCTAAATTGTACACAGTAAGAAACAAAACTTGACCGATTTTAAACTGACATCATATATATTCTTTGCAAATAATAGTAAATTTTACCTCTAATTGAATAAATCTCTTTGTTTTCAGAATCTGAGGACAGTAGTCACCAGTATGGATTTTTCACTAGTGTCAAAATGCCTATTGGATTTATGAGCAAGGCTTTTTGTCATCATATTTCTAGGTGATTTCTTTCCTCAGGCCGATTTTTTAGGTCTTGGAGGGAGGCATGGCCTTTATCAAAGTCACCTTGTTTTACAGAATCCAGCTCTACCAGCTTCTCTGAAGGTGTCAGGAGGAGGTCAGCTCCATAGGTAATACCATAACATGGAATCCAAATGCAATTCACTTAGTTTTGTACTGATATCCTTTGTGAAGTCTCCTAAATTAAGAGCAAACTTTTAAAGGAGACCTGCTTTCAAAAACATAAGAAACTTCACAAACGATCTTAGATATTTTAGGAGGGCACATTGGGCATTAATTTCTATTATGAACTAACTATATGGAGCAGACTCTCTTTTTACATACCTACTTCACTCCACTTTAACAAAAAAGTACAGGACTGCTTGCTAAATGGGGGAGGTCACTGTGAACCACTCCAGCTAAATCATCAACTATTATTAAAGCACTGTCAGCTTTAAGGAACATATGGTGAAATCAAAGACATGATGTCTCTCTCTAAGCTTCAGACTCTACCTTTCAACTGTTTTTCAGTCCTATATTTATGAAGCACGATAGTGTGCATAGCTGTTAAGTGAGATATGGACTCTGACTCCAGGTATTTATAGTCTTGTAAAAAGAAATTTGGCCTGTTTCTAAATAGCTATAAAGCTGAGACAGCTAGGATAAATGCTAGAGGAAGATATTAAAAAATATATCATGGGAGTGTGGGGAAGTTAAGAGCAGAGGTGTTTTCACGTGGATGAAATCTCCAACTCATCACATTCCAAACTGTACACCTATATTCTCCCTGTCTCATGCACTTACTCAGTGCTTTCTTCAAATGAAATGTCAAAGTACTGAATATATGCCAGGTATTGGGCTATATTGATGACAGAACAATGCATAAAATTCAATGCCTGCACTCAAGGGAATTTCCATCTACTTCCTCAAATCTCTCCCAGGACGTCGTGTCCTATCTCATTAATGGCACCATCATGCTCCCCTCCCATCAAGCCAAGAACTTCAAAATCTTTGATTCCTTCTCCTTTATATTCAACTGGACCAGAAACCCAGTCCGTTCTTTCTCTTTTCTTTCTATTCACATTGTCTCATTCTGAGTTTAGCTATTTGTTAATAATTTATTATAATAAAGTGCTGGCTCCCCGTACGGGATCTCTCCAACGTCCTAGTCAACACCTTGTTGTTGTCACTGTTGTTCAGTCGCTAAGTCATGTCTGACTCTTTGCGACCCCCATGGACTGTAGCCCGCCAGGCTCCTCTGTCCATGGAATTCTCCAGGCAAGAATACTGAAGTGGGTTGCCATTTCCTTCTCCAGGGGATCTTCCCGACCCAGGGATCAAATCTGCGTCTTCTGCATTGGCAGGTGGATTCTTTACCACTGAGCCACCTGGGAAGCCCTGAATAACTTTTACATGTTACTGAATATTTGCATATTACTAAAAAGTGGAAGGAAAGACAAACATCCATAATCCAGGTTGGACATGAAATAGTAAAGACGCTGAAGCCTATGGTAATAAATTTTAGGTGTGTGTGCATGCTCAGTCATGTCCAACTCTGCGACCCCAAGGATGATAGCCCACAGGTTCCTCTGTCCATGGAATTTTCCAGGCAAAAATACTAGAATGGGTTGCCATTTCCTCCTCCAGGGAATCTTCCCAATCCACAGATTGAACAAGCATCTCTTGCATCTCCTGCATCATAGGCAGATTCTTTACCACTGTGCCCCCTGGGAAGACATATCTCTAGTTCATAAGGACTTTAGCCCAATTATTACAAGTGCTTTTTTTACTGTCTTCACATTGAAAGTAGTGATACCTCAAGATGGATAAGAGAAAGGCATTAACACTAGAATTCTCACTTACATTATCAGAACTAGTCCTCCTCTCCGCGTCTGCTATATGTTGCTAAAAGACCAGCTCTGGAGTATGAATTCTCACACTCCCACATTACTCCTTCCAGCGAAGTTATAGAAATGACAAGCAACCCATCAAAACATTTGGCAGCTTAATATCTGTGCCTCACGTTTCAGCGTCTCCTTTGATGTTGTAAGAAAAGCTGGTGGTTTCATATAAGAGAGCAGGATTGGGAGGTATGTGTTTCGACTTTAACTATATGTCAGTGTGATCGTGTTACATGAATTTTTGATTCTTTCTAAACTAGAAAGACTCCATTGTCACAAAGTCAAGTCTGAAATAAATGATTAAAGGAGGTACCCATATTGTGTTAGAAGCGAATTTAATCTGAATCTTAAATCTCTACCATAAAATTATTCTGTAACGAATTAGGAGTTTGAAGTAAAACATATAAAAGAAATTTTTGCTCTACCTGAAAGCATTTAGAATTTATCACAACTGTTATCTTCCGTTCCAAGCATTGTAGTTTAAGGAGAAAATGGTTCAATGGAAATACAACTCAGAGAAAATCACGAGGTTGGTGAAGAACATGAGACCACAGGCTATCAAGAACTGTTGAAGTAATTGGGGTGTTTATCTTAGTAAAATTGAATATTCAGGAGGGACTTGATGATTATATTCAAGTATCACTTGAAAAGAAGGGTTGTATTTGCCTAATAAGACACTAAGATTTAAAATAAACCCAATGGGTAAAAGTTCCAGGTAGGGAGAGAAAAAAAGCAAGAAGTAATTTTTTTGATACCTCAGGAAAAGAAAGGGCTTCCTTGGAAGGTTATATAGTAATATATTCCCTATCAGTAGAGAAGATTAAAGAGCCACAGTGACCTAGTGGCTGATTCTGTAAAATGGATTCTGATCCTAAATGAGTTGGTCAGATGACCATTGGGATCATTTGCAACTACAGATTCTGTGAGTCACTTATTCTATGAAAACACAGTTCTCATAAAAGTGATAAAAAGCTTCTGAATAACATGTTCCAAGCATAAAAACTGGAACAAGTTATTACTTAAATATAAAATATTCCTTTTTACACCCTGAGAAAAGATAATTCCAGCTCATTTTTCACTCATCTTCAAGGATCCTAGGAACATGTAAAGTAGACAAATTGTTAGAAATAAAATCTTTTTTCCCAGTTTTGTCAATTCTTTTTTTATTAATTTAAACTTTTTATTTTCCATTAGGGCATAACTGATTAACAACATTGTGATAGTTTCAGGTGAACAGCAAAGGAACTCAGCCATAAATATACATAAATATCTATTCTCCCCTATCTCCCCTGCCATCTTGCCAATTCTTTATGAAACAACTAAAAGAGTCCTTGGAGATGAAGGCTTCATCCAATGAGATTTTATAGAGCAAGTGAAAAAGCAAGCAGCAGTATGAATATTATTTAATTAAGGGAAAAAATTGGGAAACAGAGAGTATCAATGGTTGTACAATATTATAAATGTAATTAATACCATTGACTTGTACACCTAAAAGTGGCTATGATGGCAGATTTTATGCTGTGTATATTTTACCACAATAAAAATAAAGGCAGTGATTATACTGAGGATAAAAAAAGAAGAAAAGAGTAGAGAAGAAGGAGGAGGGAGGGAGAGAGAGAGAGAGGGAGAAAAGAAAGAGACAAAGAAAGCAAAGAACGGGGGAGTGAGGAAGGAAAGAAAAAAACAAAGGAGAAAAACTCTGACTATACACTAAACTACTAGGTAAGGGATTGTCATTAAGAATAAATTTAACTTTTTGCTCTTCCATAATACTTGAAAATTTTTTCAATAATTCTATATTATTTTTTAAAGTTTATTTAAAATGATTGTTAAACTAAAGCTGACAGAGAACCAACCTCTCTTTGGCACTCAATAAATATGAATTGACTCATTGGAAAAGAACCTGATGCTGGGAAAGACTGAAGGCCAAAGGAGAAGAGGGCATCAGGGGATGAGACGGTTAGATAGCATCACGGACTCAATGGACATGAACTTGAGCAAATTCCAGGAGATGGTGGAGGACAGGGAAGCCTGGTGTGCTGTAGTCCACGGGAAGGCAAAGAGTTGGACACAACTTAGCGACTGAACAACAACAACAAATATGAATGACTTTCATTATAGAAGTTCTCAAAATATATTTCTGCCTTAAATACAATTTATTTTGAATGGTACTCTGTATCAAACGTCTATTAGATTTAAATACGAACCAAAATAAATTAAAAATATAAATACAAAACAAACGAATCAAAAGTGAGGAAAGGAAAGCACTATTCCTTTCTTCATGAAGATCATGATCAAAGAGAAAGGATAAGAAATGCATACACGAAATAACTAAGGGGCATATTTACCAAGCAACATATTCACAGAGCAGGCTTCACTAGAGAGTAGTTAAAAAAAAACAAAAAACTATGTACATAAATGATAAAGAATCTTAAATAAAGCCAGGGTTAAAATTAGGTGGAGTTGCACAGAAATATTTTATGGATGAAGTAGGGATGTTAGTGCAGGTTTCAAAGAAGGACAAAGATGAGAAAAAAAGTTAGATTAATTGTAATTGTATGCCTCCTCCTCTCTCACTCTTAATTATTATACACTTTCATGGATTGTTAAAAAGAAAAGCCTACTCTCTGCATCTCTGTTTCCAAGGACATCCGGCTTACATTTGCTAATTACCATTGTAGTTTAGTTTGTGGGAGAGTCTTATCTTATTCAGGCTTAGGGACCCAGGTGACAAATTTGTGGTTCTTCTTGGGTACACCATGTTTCAGAATATACTGTCAAAAAAGTTTTGCTCCAACTTGTATTTGAAACAAGAAGAGAAGTCACAAAAGGTAACTTAGGTAACTTTTCCTCCACTTAATTTCACAGCCACGTGATGGCCCATTCCAGCTCTCCCATCTGTTAGGTAGAGAAGGTTGTTGATGACCTGATGGGTAACTTCATGCATTAATAAGGGCTCTTGAACTTTTATTACACTTCTTTTGGCTTGTATGGCTTTTTAGTGAAAAGTAAGTCTTTAATTTTCTTACAGACAATCATTTCAAGGCTGAATTGCCCATTTGTATGACGTCCAAGACCTAAGCATTTTCTAAATTATGGACTCTGTAGATTTCATGATCACTTTCATCAGAGATAGAGGGAAAAGAAAAGAGATAGATTAACTGTATATTTCCCTGGTGGTTCAGACGGTAAAGAATGCAGGAGACCCAGGTTTGATCCCTGGGTCAGGAAGATCCCCTGGAGGAGGGAATGGCTACCCACTCCGTATTCTTGCCTGGAGAATCCCATGGAGAGAGGAGTCTGGCAAGCTATGTCCGTGGGGTAGCAGAGAGTCGGACACAACTGAGTGACTAACACTTTCACTTTCATTAATATATTACCACTTTTAGCATCTGTGGTAAAGAATGGACTAGATGGCCAATTTGCTTAAGTGTTTTAAACCATCATTTGCCTTTCTTTGCAGAGGTGTGGTTGAAACAACCCAGGATTCTAGACTTGACTCTTTAAGGAGCTTTGGGGAGTTATGATGTGTCTCGCACATTTCTAGACACTCACACTCACACACACATGCATACACACACACACATACACAGCTTATTTTTAATCCTCCAAACCACCTTGTAAGAAGATATTTTAGCCTTGTTTCTTAAAACTAAAAGAGATGTTCACAGAACTTAAACAATGAACTCATCATCAGACAGAAATTCATAGTGTAACCAGATTTTGAACAGCTTTCTTTTAACTCCCTGAACTCGCACCTCAGAGGTCTGGCATCCCTGTGGGTCTTGTGAGCATTGGGCTGGGATCTCACACTCATGAGCACGGAGCCTGCCATTCCCCTTCATGATGGGGTCCCCTTCCCAGCAGTCTCTTCCAATACCCTGATGTTGAATGCTTCTGTACCTCCACTCAGGAAAGCAGCTACTCAGTTGCTCTCCCCTCCACCCCCAAGGAGCATGTAGTGCCTGGTGGGCTGGCCCCAGGCTCACCAACATGGACATGGACACCCTCCCTCCTAACTGTGCCTCAGTGCCTTTGGTGTGCTTGCTCAGTGTTTCAGGGAACGCCATGTAACTGAAAGGTTTGCACACTTCCTGGGCAGCATTCATGAAAGAGTAGCATTGAGTCTGATGTTCTTAACTCATCTGAACCTGTCTCAGTGTGTTTATTATACAATTCAAAGTGTAGACAAGGTGACTTACTTGATGAAAAACTCAGTCCTACTTCCTGGGCTTTCAAATCTAAGACAGAAGATCCAAGTTCTCAGCTCTACTTCCTCTCTCAAGTCACTTAGTCCAGCAGGCTCTCATCTGCCTTTTTAGAGACCCACTAGGCATCCCTGGTGGCTCAGTGGTAAAGAATCCACCTGCCAATGCAGGAGACGCGAGACACGGGTTTGATCCCTGGTCAGGAAGATCCCCTGGAGAAAGAAATGGCAACCCACTCTAGTATTTTTGCTGAGAAACCCCATGGACAGAGGAATCTGGTGGGCTACAGTCCATGGAGTGGCAAGAGTCGGACATGACTGAGCGACTAAACCACCACCGCCATCCTTTATCCCTTGTAACTCTCTGTGAAAATGTGCATCAGATTTCCAGGTGTGGCTTTCAGGATTTAAAGGAAAAACCGTTCCTCCTTCAACAAAGTCTGATTTTTACAAATCAAAAGTACTTACTTTTAGGCTATGATTTTCCTAAGAACTCAACAAGCTGGACTGATTTTAAAACTCAAAGCAATTTCTTTGTGTCAGGGACTTTTTGAAAGAATGAATGCCTCCCTTTCAATGGGGAGGGTCTTGAGATAATTAAGGAATGTGAAAGCAGTTTCAGAAAATAAAGATGTTGGTTGAACATTATAAAAAGTTTTAGCCTCAATATTCAACATTTCCCTTGTTCATTTTTAAAAGTCCATTGAATTTGTTAAAGATACTTTTAATTTTTTGTTTGGTTTGGTTTAAAGACACAAAATTCTTAAGATTATTTAAAGTAATAGTCTCTTTGACATCATCTTTAGCCCTTGAAATAGCATCTGAAGTAGACAAATAGGAATTTCTGGCTTAAAAACTGTGAAGACACAATGGACTATAGAATACCTCAAATTAGATCCCTTGAAGCTTTGAATTTTTTCATGCAATTTTCATTGTTCAGAAACTCTATGAAAAATGTAAGTTGCAGACTTTAATCCTTTGGATATAATTATACAGGCACACAAAGTTTATTCTACAAAATGGCACCTATTTTATCCGTATATTCAGAGGTATAACTATTGCAAGCCCATATTTCAGTATTTTTAAACCTGTTAAAGTTTTTATGTTGTTCTAAAATTGATTGTAATGATGGTTGTGCATACTGTGATTTAACTAAAAGCAATTACTTTACATGAACAAACTGTACAGTATTTTTAAAATAAAGAATGTGTACTTTTGATTGATTGTTACAGGCTTGACTACTTCATGTCTCTGTAGGGGTATAAATTAACCTGTAAAAAATGATAATAATAACTACCATTCATCATGATGTAAATGAATTTTGTCTGGTAGAGTTTCAGTTGGTTTCCACTCTGTAAAAAAAAAATTAGACAACCTCAAACATTTTGCTGTTTTATAGAGTACTTAACAGCTTTGCATCTATTAGCAACTTCATTTCAGCATTCCTGACTATACACACGTGTGTGTATGTGTGTGTACAGGTGTGTTAAGTCGTGTCCAACTTTGTGACCCCCTGGACTGGAGACCACCAGGCTCCTCTGTCCGTGGGGTTTTCTAGGCAAGAATACCTGAGTGGGTTGCCATTTCCTTCTCCAGGGGATCTTCCCCACCCAGGGATTGAACTCACGTCTCCTGTGTCTCCTGCATTGGCAGACAGATTCTTTACCACTGAGCCACTTGTAAAGCACTGCAACATATATGTATACATACACATTATACATACGCCAAGAGTCTCCTTTGAACTTGTGCAGACATCTTATAGGTTTTCCCTCACTAACTCATTAATGAAGTTAAATGACATTTTTATACATATTCATTTTTACTTACATGATTTTACCTTGTGAAAATTACACTTTAGAAAGAGTTTAAAGTTTAAAGTAGGATCATCAGAGAAGGTCTCACTGGTAAAATAATATTTGGGCAAAGGCTGAAGGATATTGGAGAACAGCAGTTCAGTTCTCTGAGCTAAGAATGTTTCAAGCAGAGAGAAAAACAAATTCAAAGGTCTAAGAGAGAAGATGTAAATAATGAGAAAAAGACATTGATTCACTTCCATCTTTTAAAACCTATGTACAACTGAGGGTTTTGAGAACAGACACAAAACGACAAACATTGTGTGGAGATGGGTGACAGACATCTGGAGTCTACGTAATTCAAAAACAGGGCATACACATTCCTGAGGGGACAGAGCAAAGGAGATCATTGCTTCTGCTTGGATGAAGAGGCCGAAGTCTTCCCTACTGAGATAACAGTGCGCATTCGGTAAAATTGGCACACAGTCAGCAGTTTAATCATGCTGCTATGTGTCTGTCATTTTGAACTGACCTTGTCTAGCCATTTTGAATTAAAGTGACATTCAGAATAATTTTATTTTTTAACAGTTGTCCTAAATCATTAAGATGTGAAATTTAAGAAATTAGTCTAAACACAAGTCCCCTATTTGAATAATGCTGTCTATTAGCAAGCAGAAATTCTGAAGTTACACTTCTCATAGAGTTTTGCCCTTAATTTCATACTTAAAATATGGTTGTTGAGAATATTCAGAATTAACATGCATTAACTGGTCCTGAAATCATTGAGATCTGAGTGGTCAGTTAAGTCATTTCACTGTATTGCATTTTAGAATGTATAGAGAGAATTTATATATATATAAAACACATATATATATCATATAGCTGTAAAAAATTAGGAAAGTCATATTCTACAAACCAAAACTTAAAATCTGTAATAATTGAGAGATCAGTGTCTCACTTTACATTTTGCCCCAGAAATGAATAAGGCTCAGAGATAATAAACTTGATTTATGGATACAAAACAGGTAATTTGTGTTTCCTATTATTAACAAAATATTCTCTGAGCCTCTTTCGGAATGTCAAAACACACATGAAAAGAAAATAAGATTCATCAGCAAATAAGTCATTCACATATTTTTGAAAGCTGATAGAAGCAGCGGGTTGTCTGACCAGTTTTTATTCTACTCATGCTCTTTTATGTGAGAGACACAATTCTGAAATTTTAAAACATTAGGCCAAAGGATGAAGGTACATAGTGTTTTGAAATATTTGTCTGCATTCCCCAGACTTTCCTTAAAATGCTTAATCATTTGGGGCAGTAAAAATAAATGAACAGTTCTATGGAGATGCAATTTCTGTCCGTGGTCACAAGCAGAGTTGAAGAGTCCCTGCTACCACTTTTCTACCCAGCTCTTCTTGTCAGCCTACAACAAAAATAGACCCTTGCCCTCCTTCCAAAACACAGCACAGCAAAGCAAGCACAAGACAGCAAGGTGTGCAAAGAATGCTCTGAAATAGTGCTTAAAAACTATCATCACAAATACAATGAGAATCTACATCCTGAACCCACCTTAGCTATATGGACATAAGTTCTGGTCTCCAGGAAATGTCAGGATCTAGTAAGCAAGAATGATGAAGCAAATGATCAGAACATCATTGATCTCACTCATGACTACCTTTGATGGCTATGGTCACTAGTGCAGAGCAGCATTGATGCCACTTAGCACCAGAGGCAGCTAGAAGAGCACCTGCAGGAAGAGACTGCCCAATGCTGCTCTCAAGAAGTAAGAGGAATAGCAGAGAAGAAAAAAGAGGAGAGGCACGTAGCAGCAGGGAAAAGAAGCTCTTATTTCTTCAGATCTCTTGAAACCTGGGAAGAAGCTACAAAAAATTCGGAAGTTTGGGATGCAGACAAGAAATCTACAAGCAAACATTGTGTTAACATGGTTTTTAGATGTCTGGCTGGTGAATTGAAGTTGATTTCAGGATACCTCAGCAGTTTTAAGACAGCTGGAATGCAAGAAACTCCTTCACCTAAAGGGATCCACAAAAATATGTATCTTTGGGCAAAAGGTAAAAAACGAGGAGAAAAGCTACTGAGTTAACACTGTTTCCTGATTTATGATGATTAAACTTGTCAGCTAGTTCTGTTAAAGTCTAATTTGGAGGGTAACACTGTCCATGTAAGTGTCGCAGATATTCTACATAAAGCAGTAGATCCATAATATTCTTAATCTAAGTCACTTGAGACATCAAAAAAGAAAAAGACTCTGTGTGTTTTTGTGTGTTTGTATGTGTGTGTGTAGTTGGATTATACATAGGCATTAATAGAAAATTATTTTCATTAGTGTTGTATTTTGAACATTATCACATTCTAACTAAAGACTTTCTTGCTGTCATCTCCAGAAGGTGCTGTAAAGATTAAGAATTAAGCAATTTGAGGTTATACTGGCTCTAATGATAAATTCATTTCATAGATCCTCAAACTTTGAATCTTTCAAAATTTATGTGCTTCTGTTTTTTAAAATTTTTATTGGAGTTTAGTTGCTTTACAGTTTTGTAAAGTGAATCAGCTATACAACAAAGTGAATCAGCTATAGGTACAGATATATCCCCTCTCTTTTGGATTTCCAAAGAGCACTGAGTAGAGTTCTCATTAGTTGTCTATTTTATGCAAAGTGTCAATAGTGTATATCTGCCAATCCCAATCTCCCAATTTACCCCATCCTCCCTTTCCCCCTCGATATCCATACGTTTGTTCTCTATATCTGTGTCTCTATTTCTGCTTTGTAAATAAGATCATCTGTATCAACTTTTTTCGATCCCACATACAACATTTGTTTTTCTCTTTCTGACTTTCTTCTGTATGACAGTCTTTAGGTCCATCTTCATCTCTACAAATGACCCAATTTCATTCCTTTTTATGGCTGAGTAATATTCCATGGTACATATGTACCTATGTGCCGCTATCTTATTCAAACCATTTTGTAGTAGCAACTCAATTTTCAGGGGCTAGTACAAACCACCTCAGCCAATCAAGTAATCTAGTTTGTCAGATGTCTGGTTCACATTATGAAAAACACAAAGTAGACATGTGGAAATCTCAGCCTTTAGTTTTATGAAACCATTTCTGTATCTCCCGGTGGGAACATTCCTTCTTGGAAACTTAGAAGACTTAAATCATGAAAGTCCAAAGTTGCATTGAAGGGAAGCAAACATTTGCTAATAGATCACTAGAAGGAACTGTGAGAGGAGCCATACAGATAGTCATTCTGATGTTAAACATTTATAGTAATGAATGTTTTATTGACATTATAAGATTATAACTGCTATGCTCTTACCAAACAAGTAATTATTTAATCAATAATTAATTTTTGGCAAAATACATGCATTTCTCCCATATAAAAATTAAATATTAAAATAGTATATGATGCAGTTAAAACTAAGAATCAACAAGCAACTTATTCAATGCCACAACCTCAAATCCTTTCAGGAATGAAGCAAGTGGATAAAAATTTCATAAAGCTAAACATTAGATATGTACATGATGCTATACATTTTACTGTAGGATTTGAGCCATGGGACAAGTATAAAACATGGATTATAAGCTTTCCATATAATAAAAAATTCACTTCATGCATATGGATGTTCAGAAAATATAATTTAATTGGGAAATAGATGGAAAATAAAGATGCTTTTTGAGGCCTCATAATTGCCTATAAGTTTTTAATGCACTTTTATGGTTTGGAAAAATTGGGCTGGAAATGAAAAATAACCAGCAACATTTATAATTAACTCCTTTGTCAAAATGTTTTCAGGCAGCTAATTCTTCAGGAAATGTAGCATGGTCCACTGCCAGTTAGAATGAATTAATGCTTTATTTTCCCTAGGTAGTATCTCACACCTGTTTCTAATATTTGTTCCTTTGAAATAATTCCATGCACTTGGTTCACTGATTTCTCCTTTTCAAGTCTGCCTAGTCTAAAAGAGTTGAGCATAACTACTAAACCCAGGTGGTCTAGAAATCTTCATCACTGCGAGAACTGCGGTTAACCCTACTGGGTGGCAGTGGATATGATGCTTAACAAAACACTCCGCTTTCTTTAAAGAAATCACATAGACCACACGGTCCTACTTCTCCATTCATGGAGTTCCCTAATGAGATGGGTTAATGGATTTGAATTCTTCAAAGAAGTGATAAAGCAACTTCCAACATAAACATGAATCGTTATGCTCCAAGGAAAGCAGTGGTGATAAATTTCTTTTTATGGTTTTGAAATCCAGCTAAAGATAACCTGAATAAAAGCCCTGGACATGTGAATCAATTTATCCCTGTAATGTGTTGGAGCTTTATTTCCATTTGTATGGTGAACTTTTGCCATTCAATTGAAAGCCATGGATGCACAAATATATGATCTTAGATTCACTGAGCATGTATGAAAAAAAAAAATTATTCATTGTTTATTCTGAAAGAATTCCTGACCTTACAAAGGCCACAGTTTGGTGACAAAAGCAGCTAAAACCACCAAAGAAATATAGTAAATGTCAGAGTTTACTACCAAAGTTCAAAGAAGGAAGATGTAAATCAGAACTGTAGGAGAAAAACTGCAAATCTGACATGATGCTCCAGAGGATTTAACCTAAGCTGGACCTTGGGGCCAGCAGGAACTAATCAAGAACAGAGTTGGAGAGAGTTTTCCCTGATGAAGTAACAGCTAGAAGGTCAAAAACAGTCTTCATGTTCAGAGAATGTCAGGCAGTTTTATGGGACTGACACATGGACCAATTGTGGAGGTGACAGACATTAGGTGGGTAGGCAGGCATTTGATGATGAGGTCATGATACCTGCACTTGCTTACTTGAGTTTTATCTAAAAGCCTGAGTAGCCAGTGGAGGATTTTAGGCTATAAAGTGACATGATTACCTGCATTTTTAAAAGAATCTGACACCCTGCTTTGATTGGCAGAAAATCAGGTTATATATAGGAGAGATATGGGATAAGGACCATAAATAGTGGCGATTAAAAGATCCCTTGGTGGAGAAGATCCCCTCCCTGCAGGAGGGCACAGCAACCCACTCTGGTGTTCTTGCCTGGAAAATCCCATGGACAGAGGAGCCTGGCGGGCTACAGTCCACAAGGCCATAAAGAGTCAGACACAACCGAAGTTATTTAGCACACAGAGAGATGGTAAGAAGGCCGTTAGTTTCCAGGAACTGAGGGAAGGCAGAGCTGAATAAGCAAAGCACAGAGGACTTGAAAGCAGTGAAATTACTCTTTATGAATCTGCAATGGTGAATACATGTCATTTTGTGTACATGCTCAGTCACTTCAGCCATGTCTGATTCTTTGCGACCCCATGAACTGTAGCCCACCAGGCTCCTCTGTCCATGGGATTCTCCAGAGAAGAATACTGGAGTGGGTTGCCATGCCCTCCTCGAGGGGATCTTCCCCACCCAGGGACTGAACCCGTGACTCTTGTGTCTCAGGCATTGCAGGCAGATCCTTTACCCTCTGAGCCACCTGGGAAGTCCAGGTGTCATTATGCATTTGTCCAAACCCATAGAATGTATACCATCAAGAGTGAGCCCTAGTGTAAATTATGGATTTGGGTGATTAGGATGTATCCATGGAAGTTCATCACTGGTAACAAACATACCGCTCTGGTGACCATGCTGATAAGGGAGGAGGCGGTGCTTGTGTGGGAAATCTCTGTACCTTCTGTTCAATTTTTTGTGAACCTAAAACTACTCTGAGAAATAAAATCTATTAATAAAAAGTAAAATGTTCCTGTTGTCTTTTTTTCTAAGCAGCTTATTAGACTAGATGGTAGAGTGCTAAACAATCAACCACGCTCCTTGTTTAAAGAAGAAACGTTGCGGCGATCCGCTGCTCCATGCGTTGTTCATCTCCATAGTGTGGACCAAGCTCTGCTAGGATGTAAGGAACACTGTGCTCTATGTCACAAAAATATTTGAAGGTATTTCCAGATAATTTAGGAAAGCTTGCTGCATTTCGAAAAATTATTGTATATTAACACATATGTGTGAGATCTAGGAAAATGCTATAGATGATCTTATTTGCAAAGCAGAAATAGAGACACAGATGTAGAGAATAAACTTATGGATACCAAGGGGAAAGGGGGAGATGGGGTGAATTGGGAGACTGGGATTAACATACATACACTATTGATACTATGGATAAAATAGATAACTAATGTGAACCTACTGTATAGCACCAGAAACTCCACTCAGTGCTCTATGGTGACCTAAATGGGAAGGAAATCTGAAAAAGAGAGTATATATGCAGCTGATTCACTTTGCTGCATAGCAGAAATTAACACAATATTGTAAAGCAACTATACACTAATAAAAATTACTTAAAAAAAAAAGATTCTAAGACAACCTTGTGCTCTGCAATCTTTAAACAGGTAAAGTTCATTTAAAAAAATTATAAAAGTCACAAGAAAATCCTGAAATCAGTGAAATACTATAATGTTGTACAGAGAAGTTCCCCCTCCCTTTCCCTCACACGGAGATAGCATCAGGTGGTTAAACATTCCAAAAACGTTCAAGTGCTTGAGGCTTTGGTCTCATAAAAGCCTAGTTAGTCATCCTTCTAAGTAAAACAGATTTCAGAGATCAACAGTGTCCTCATTTCATCCCCTTTTTTCTCTTTATAGAAGAGGAAGCTGACCACAGTGTATTGCCTAAAACCACCTAAGATAATGGCAGAATTACAACTAGAAACCCCAACCATTTGCTCTTTCTGCCTATTGATGACTGCCTTTAGTAAATTATTTAAAAAACTTTTTTCTGCTTTATCGTTCCTCCAAGTCTCATCTCAAATATTTACCGTAATAAAATGTTATCCACAAGTGATCATACTTTACAGAAGCATTATCCAAAACATCTCTTACAAGGCTATAACATTACATAACCTTTAACTTTTGAAGAATATCATTTCAACTTGTCAATGGGTTTTATACAAGTATTTCCATCAGACTGAGTGTGCCAGACGCATTCTACAGAAAAGAGGAAATCATCGCCCAAAGGTTATATCCAGAGAGTTCTCAGCAAAAATAGAAAGAACAGATTTAGTAAGTGTTAGTAAACACGATTTGGCTAGAAACCATATGATTATTTAGATAATAAAACGAGCATATGTTGTAGAAATACAGGTTAAGCTGCGATTTCAACAAGTCAGCCGTTTCTAATTTGTGGGCTCTGATGTGAAATTCCAGTATTTTCAAAGGTGAAGTCCTGGTAACAACTGGGATTGGAGTATTTGGTGGATGGTAGGAAATCTAGGTGAAGCATGAATTTAAACTCACTGTGTCTTTGGACAGACCATACTTACAATTACTCATTGATGAGGAAGGAACAAAAAGAACACTAGAGGACTTTTTAAAGAGGTGACTGTGCTTGTGAGTTTAGTTTGTGGGAGCAGGGATGAGAGAGAAGGCCCATGGTGCAGTAAGTCCTCCCCCGAGAAGCACTGCCCAGTGAATAATAGGTCTTGAATTAAATTGTCGATTCTTCTTGCTTTGGGAAAAAGAAAAAAAAAGATATGGAAAAAGACATGGAAGTCTTTCTCTCTCAGGGGTCAAAGGGCTGCCATCTGAATGGTAAAGGAACTGCCCTCTGAATCTTTCTCATATCTCCAATAAATTCTTTTTCATCTTTGACCAGAAAAAGAAAGAAAGAAAT